>NW_027671917.1:1200000-1886000 GCF_964165515.1 Mesoplodon bidens
CATTCTCTTGGTTTCCCATACAAGTTTTAGCTGTAGTAATATTCCTTCAACAGGGAGAGTTTGGATCCATGGAATGGGGGCCGTGCATTTTTGCTTTAAATGGTCTGCATTTGCTCACCCAATCTCACCAATACTCTCAGTCCAAAGTGTCCTGCCTTATACCATTTCCAGCTGTCATTGTAGATAGGGTCATTCCTGGTTTCATCAGAGACCCTGAAGGAATTGTAAAGAATTTCCCTGTTTTTTGGTTTTGTTTTTGAAATTCCTTTTTATAGTGGTTTTGAGCTGATTCTCGCTGTCATGTTTATGCCAGTCTAGACACACTTTATTCCCTTACATAGACATATCAATACATAGGTTTTAAGTTTCTTACTAGTCAGATCTATTCCTCTGCGGGAAATATGGGGTTTTGAGTCCCTTTCACTGAGGAAGGTGTAGGTCTTGTCTATTCCAAAGTTGGTTTTAGAAATGGTACCTGTGCTTATGTCAAACTCTGGTTTTATGCATCACCCCACCTCTCCTTCCCCCTTAAGCAGGCATAAGTTTGTTTTCTAAATGTGAGACTCTGTTCTCTTTCCTAACTCACTTCATGTGTAGCCATATTTACAGGATCTTCATAAGTGATATCTTATGATAAGTTTCTTTTTCTGTGTGACTTATTTCACTTAGAATCATCGTACCTGAATCCACTCACTTTGTTGCTCCTGGTATTATGACATTGATTTCATGGCTGAGGGATATTCCATCGTACATAAGTACCACAATTTTTTGAACCATTTTTATATTTCCTGGGATATTTAAGGTGTACCCAAGTTGAGGTTCTTGTAAGCAGTGCATCCCTAAATTTGGGGGTGGCACTGTCTTATTGATTTTCAGTTTTCCCAAGGTATATTCCCTAGACTGGAAGTGCCCTTGGCTCTGTAGCTCTGTCGTTTACATGTTTTAGGGAATGCAATGCACTCCTCCAGTGAGGCAGTGGGCAATTTACATCCCGCCCATCAGCATAACAAGGCTCCCTGTTCTCCAGGGCCTGTCTTGCCTTTCTGGTTATTACACAATTTGTGGATGTCCCTTTTGACCGGTGGGAAGTGATACTTCTTTGTAGTGCAGACTTGCATTGCCCGCTTGCTTGCTTGGCCAAAAAGGGCGTATGCGTTTTCTCCTGAATATATTCAGGAGAAAACACATACACCCTTTTTGGCCAAGTGTGTCACTGTCGAAGTTGTGCCCCTCTTCCTGTGCTTTAAAGGCAAATCCAACGTACCTCTTGAAATCTGTTTCCTACTATTCTGCCTCGCTTTCAAGTCCGCCTCGTTGCCTTCCCTCAACAGATATTTGGACGATCGTTGTCCTTTATTACTCTGCCAGTTAGTGAATTGCTGTGCCCCTGAGCTCAATTATTCAACTCGTTTTTTGTGAGCAGTACGCAAGTCCAAAATTCTGGTTCAGGAACTATCCTGGTTCCCGGTGGGTCGCAAAGACTCTGGTTAATTCTTCTTCCTGCCGGGAAATTAGAGTGACATGTGCCCGTCCAAATGCCTAACAGCTATTCTCTCATTGATTCTCCCTCTTCCCTTCCATTCTCTGAAAAATTGGCAACCTGTGCGAACCAGGAGCTTAAAGGGGCTGTCTCTCCAATTAGGGAGATTGATAGTAAAGCAGTTGGAAAGTCAAACCGGAGCACCAGGAGAGGGACTATACGTTGAGTTTTAGAAACCATTTGTATTCACAGTGTGTCCATTCTCTAGGTTTCCCATATATGTTATAGCTGTAGAAATATTCCCTTCAACCTGGAGAGTTGGGACCCATGGAATGGGGGCCATGCATTTTTGCTTTAAAGTGTCTGCATTTGCTCACTCAGTCTCAACAATCCTCTCAGTCCCAAGTGTCCAGACTTATACCACATCCAGCTGTCATTGTAGATAGGGTCATTCCAGGTTTCATCAGAGACCCTGAAGGAATTGTAAAGAATTTCCCTGTTTTTTGGTTTTGTTTTTGAAATTCCTTTTTATAGTGGGTTTGAGCTGATTCTCGCTGCCATGTTTATGCCAGTCTAGGCACACTTGATTCCGTTACAGAGACATATCAATACATAGGTTTTAAGATTCTTACTAGTCAGATCTATTCCTCTGCGGGAAATATGGGGTTTTGAGTTCCTTTCACTGAGGAAGGTGTAGGTCTTGTCTATTCCACATTTGTTTTTAGAAATGGTATCTGAGCTTATGTCAAACTCTGGTTTTATGCATCACCCCACCTCTACTTCACCCTTAAGCAGGCATAAGTGTGTTTTCTAAATGTGAGACTCTGTTCTCTTTCCTAACGCAGTTCATGTGTAGCCATGTTTACAGGATCTTCATAAGTGATATCTTATGATAAGTTTCTTTTTCTGTGTGACTTATTTTACATAGAATCATCGGACCTGAATCCACTCACTTTGCTGCTCCTGGTCTTATGACATTGATTTCCTGGCTGAGGGTTATACCATCGTACATAAGTACCACAATTTTTTGAACCATTTTTATATTTCCTGGGATATTTAAGGTGTACCCAAGTTGAGGTTCTTGTAAGCAGTCCAGCCCTAAATTTGGGGGTGGCTCTGTCTTATTGATTTTCAGTTTTCCCAAGGTATATTCCCTAGACTGGAAGTGCCTTTGGCTCTGTAGCTCTGTTGTTTACTTGTTTTCGGGAACACAATGCACTCCTCCAGGGAGGCAGTTGGCAATTTACATCCCGCCCATCAGCATAACAAGGGTCCCTGTTCTCCAGGGCCTGTCTGGCCTTTCTGGTTTTTATACATTTTGTGGCAGACTCTTTTGACCGGTGGGAAGTGATATTTCTTTGTAGTGCAGATTTGCATTGCACGCTTGCTTGCTTGGCCAAAAAGGGCGTATGCGTTTTCTCCTGAATATATTCAGGAGAAAACGCATACGCCCTTTTTGGCCAAGTGCGTCATTGTCGAAGTTGTTCCCCTCTTCCTATGCTTTAAAGGCGATTCCAACGTATTTCTTGAAATCTGTTTCCTGCTATTCTGCCTCGCTTTCAAGTCCGCATCGTTGCCTTCCCTCAACAGATTTTTGGACGATAATTTTCCTTTATTACTCTGCCAGTTTGTGAATTGCTGTGCCCCTGAGCTCCATTTTTCAACTCGTTTTTTGTGAGCTGTATGCAAGACCAAAATTTTGGTTCAGGACCTACACTGGTTCCAGGTGGGTGGCTGAGACTTTGGTTAATTCTTCTTCCTCCCGGGAAATTAGAGGGACATGTGCCCGTCCAAATCCCTAACAGAATCTCTCTCATTGGTTCTCCCTCTTCGCTTCCATATTCTGCAAAATTGGCAACCTGTGCGAACCAGGAGTTCAAAGGGTCTATCTCTCCAATTTGAATGATTGATAATAAAGCTGTTGGAAAGTCACACCGGAGCACCAGGAGAGGGACTATTCATTGAGTTTTAGAAACCTTTTGTATTCACAGTGTGTACATTCTCTAGGTTTCGCGTACATGTTATAGCTATAGTAATATTCCCTTCAACCTGGAGAGTTGGGACGCATGTAATGGGGGCCAGGAATTATTGCTTTAAAGGGTCTGCATTTGCTCACCCAATCTCACCAATCCTCTCAGCCGCAGGAGTCCAGCCTTATGCCACATCCAGCTGTCATTGTAGATACGATCATTCCAGGATTCATCAGATACCGTGAAAGAATTGTAATGAATTTCCCTGTTTTTTGGTTTTGCTTTTGAAATTCCTTTTTATAGTGAGTTTGAGCTGATTCTCGCTGCCATGTTTATGCCAGGCTACACACATAATTCCCTTACGGAGACATAGCAATACATATGTTTTAGGATTGTTTCTAGTCAGATCTATTCCTCTGCGGGAAATATGGGATTTTGAGTCCCTTTCCCTGAGGAATGTGTAGGTCTTGTCCATTCCACAGTTGGTTTTAGAAATGGTACCTGTGCTTATATCAAACTCTGGTTTTATGCATCACCCCACCTCTCCTTTCCCCTTAAGCAGGCATAAGTGTGTTTTCTAAATGTGAGACTCTGTTCTCTTTCCTAACTCAGTTCATGTGTAGCCAAGTTTACAGGATCATCATAAGTGATACCTTATGATAAGTTTCTTTTTCTGTGTGACTTATTTCACTTAGAATCATCGTACCTGAATCCACTCACTTTGCTGCTCCTGGTATTATGACATTGATTTCATAGCTGAGGGATATTCCATCGTACATAAATACAACATTTTTTTGAACCATCTTTATATTTCCTGGGATATTTTAGGTGTAACCATGTTGAGGTTCTTGTAAGAATTGCAGCCCTAAATTTGGGGGTGTCTCTGTCTTATTGATTTTCAGTTTTCCCAAGGTATATTCCCTAGACTGGAAGTGCCCTTGGCTCTGTAGCTCTGTTGTTTACTTGTTTTAGGGAACGCAATGCACTCCTCCAGTGAGGCAGTTGGCAATATACATCCCGCCCATCAGCATAACAAGGCTCCCTGTTCTCCAGGGCCTGTCTTGCCTTTCTGGTTTTTACACATTTTGTGGATGTCCCTTTTGACCGGTGGGAAGTGATACTTCTTTGTAGAGCAGATTTGCATTGCCCGCTTGCTTGCTTGGCCAAAAAGGGCGTATGCGTTTTCTCCTGAATATATTCAGGAGAAAAAGCATACAACCTTTTTGACCAAGAGCGTCATTGTCGAAGTTGTGCCCCACTTCCTGTGCTATAAAGGTGAATCCAACGTACCTCTTGAAATCTGTTTCCTACTATTCTGCCTCGCTTTCAAGTCCGCCTCGTTGCCTTCCCTCAACAGATTTTTGGACGATAGTTGACCTTTATTACTCTGCCAGTTTGTGAATTGCTGTGCCCCTGAGCTCAATTATTCAACTCGTTTTTTGTGGGCTGTATGCAAGTCCAAAATTTTGGTTCAGAACCTATACTGGTTCCCGGTGGGTGGCAGAGACTCTGGTTAATCCTTCTTCCTGCCGGGAACTTAGAGTGACATGGGCCCGTCCCAATGCCTAACAGCTACTCTCTTATTGGTTCTCCCTCTTGCCTTCCATCCTCTGCAAAATTGTCAACGTGTGCGAACCAGGAGCTTAAAGGGGCTGTCTCTCCAATTAGGGAGATTGATAGTAAAGCAGTTGGAAAGTCAAACCAGAGCACCAGGAGAGGGACTACTCGTTGAGTTTTAGAAACCTTTTCTATTCACAGTGTGTCCATTCTCTAGGTTTCCCATACCTGTTATAGCTGTAGTAATATTCCCTTCAACCTGGAGAGTTGGGACCCATGGAATGGGGGCCATTCCTTTTTTCTTTAAAGGGTCTGCATTTGCTCACCCAATCTCACCAACCCTCTCAGTCCCAGGTGTCCAGCCTTATGCCACATCCAGCTGTCATTGTAGATAGGGTCATTCCAGGTTTCATCAGAGACCCTGAAGGAAATGTAAAGAATTTCCCTGTTTTTTGGTTTTTTTTTGAAATTCCTTTTTATAGTGGGTTTGAGCTGATTCTCGCTGCCATGTTTATGCCAGTCTAGACACACTTGATTCCCTTACATAGACATATCAATACATAGGTTTTAAATTTCTTACTAGTCAGATCTATTCCTCTGCGGGAAATATGGGGTTTTGAGTCCCTTTCACTGAGGAAGGTGTAGGTCTTGTCTATTCCACAGTTGGTTTTAAAACGGTACCTGTGCTTATATCAAACTCTGGTTTTATGCATCACCCCACCTCTCCTTCCCCCTTAAACAGGCATAAGAGTGTTTTCTAAATGTGAGACTCTGTTCTCTTTCCTAACTCAGTTCATGTGTAGCCATGTTTACAGGATCTTCATAAGAGATATCTTATGATAAGTTTCTTTTTCTGTGTGACTTATTTCACTTAGAATCATCGTACCTGAATCCACTGACTTTGCTGCTCCTGGTCTTATGACATTGATTTCATGGCTGTGGGATATTCCATCGTACATAAGTACCACAATTTTTTGAACCATTTTTATATTTCCTGGGATATTTAAGGTGTACCCAAGTTGAGGTTCTTGTAAGCAGTGCAGCCCTAAATTTGGGGGTGGCTCTGTCTTATTGATTTTCAGTTTTCCCAAGGTATATTCCCTAGACTGGAAGTGCCCTTGGCTCTGTAGCTCTGTTGTTTACTTGTTTTACGGAACACAAAGCACTCCTCCAGTGAGGCAGTTGGCCATTTACATCCCGCCCATCAGCATAACAAGGCTCCCTGTTCTCCAGGGCCTGTCTAGCCTTTCTGCTTTTTACACATTTGTGGATGTCCCTTTTGACCGGTGGGAATTGATACTTCTTTGTAGTGCAGATTTGCATTGCCCGCTTGCTTGCTTGGCCAAAACGGGCGTATGCGTTTTCTTCTGAATATATTCAGGAGAAAACGCATACGCCCTTTTTGGCCAAGTGTGTCATTGTCGATGTTGTACCCCTCTTCCTGTGCTTTAAAGGCGATTCCAACGTACCTCTTGGAATCTCTTTCCTGCTATTCTGCCTCGCTTTCAAGTCCGCATCGTAGCCTTCCCTCAACAGATTTTTGGACGATAGTTGTCCTTTATTACTCTGCCAGTTTGTGAATTGCTGTGCCCCTGAGCTCCATTTTCCAACTCGTTTTTTGTGAGCTGTACGCATGTCCAAAATTTTGGTTCAGGACCTATACTTGTTCCCGGTGCATGGCTGAGACTCTGGATATTTCTTCTTCCTACCGGGAAATTAGAGTGACATGTGCCCGTCCAAATGCCTAACAGCTACTCTCTCACTGGTTCTCCCTTTTCCCTTCCATCCTCTGCCAAATTGGCAACATGTGCGAACCAGGAGGTTAAAGGGGTTGTCTCTCCAAGTTGGGAGATTGATAGTAAAGCAGTTGGAAAGTCAAACCGGATCACCAGGAGAGGGACTACTCGTTGAGTTTTAGAAACCTTTTGTATTCACAGTGTGTCCATTCTCTACGTTTCCCGTACATGTTATAGCTGTAGTAATATTCCCTTCAACATGAAGAGTTGGGACCCATTGAATGGGGGCCATGCATTTTTGCTTTAAATAGTCTGAATTTGCTCACCCAATCTCACCTATCCTCTCAGTCCCAAGTGTCCAGCCTTATGCCACATCCAGCTGTCATTGTAGATAGGGTCATTCCAGGTTTCATTAGAGAGCCTTTAGGAAATGTAAAGAATTTCCCTGTTTTTTGGTTGTGTATTTGAAATTCCTTTTTATAGTGGGTTTGAGCTGATTCTTGCTGCCATGTTTATGCCAGTCTAGACACACATGATTCCCTTACAGAGACATATCAATACATAGGTTTTAAGATTCTTACTAGTCAGATCTATTCCTCTGCGGGAAATATGGGGTTTAGAGTCCCTTTCACTGAGGAAGGTGTAGGTCTTGTCTATTCCACAGTTCGTTTTAGAAATGGTACCTGTACTTATATCAAACTCTGGTTTTATGCATCACCCCACCTCTCCTTTCCCCTTAAGCAGGCATAAGAGTGTTTTCTAAATGTGTGACTCTGTTCTCTTTCCTAACTCAGTTCATGTGTAGCCATGCTTACAGGATCTTCATAAGTGATATCTTATGATAAGTTTCTTGTTCTGTGTGACTTATTTCACTTAGAATCATCGTACCTGAATCCACTCACTTAACTGCTCCTGGTCTTATGACATTGATTTCATGGCTGAGGTATATTCCATCGTACATAAATCCCACAGTTTTTTGAACCATTTTTTATATTTCCTTGGATATTTAAGGTGTACCCAAGTTGAGGTTCTTGTAAGCAGTGCAGCCCTAAATTTGGGGGTGGCTCTGTCTTATTGATTTTCAGTTTTCCCAAGGTATATTCTTTAGAATGGAAGTGCCCTTGGCTCTGTAGCTCTGTTGTTTACTTGTTTTAGGGAACGCAATGCACTCCTCCAGTGAGGCAGTGGGCAATTTACATCCCACCCATCAGCATAACAAGGCTCCCTTTTCTCCAGGGCCTGTCTTGCCTTTCTGGTTTCTACACATTTGTGGATATCCCTTTTGACTGGTGGAAAGTGATACTTCTTTGTAGTGCAGATTTGCATTGCCCGCTTGCTTGCTTGGCCAAAATGGGCGTATGCGTTTTCTCCTGAATATATTCAGGAGAAAACGCATACGCCCTTTTTGGCCTAGTGCTTCATTGTCGAAGTTGTGCCCCTCTTATTGTGCTTTAAAGGCGATTCCAACGTACCTCTTGAAATCTGTTTCCTGCTATTCTGCCTCGCTTTCAATTCCGTCTCGTTGCCTTCTCTCAACAGATTTTTAGACGATAGTTGTCCTTTATTATTCTGCCAGTTTGTGAATTGCTGTGCCCCTGAGGTCAATTTTTCAACTCGTTTTTTTTGAACCGTACACAAGTCCAAAATTTTGGTTCAGGACCTATACTGGTTCCCGGTGGGTGGCTGAGCCTTTGGTTAATTCTTCTTTCTGCCGGGAAATTAGAGTGACATGTGACCGTCCAAATGCCTAACAGCTACTCTCTCATTGGTTCTCCCTCTTCCCTTCCATCCTCTGCAAAATTGGCAACATTTGCGAACCAGGAGTTTAAATGGGCTGTCTCTCCAAGTTGGAAGATTGATGGTAATGCATTTGGAAAGTCAAACCGGTGCACCAGGAGAGGGACTATTCGTTGAGTTTTAGAAACCTTTTGTATTCACACTGTGTCCATTCTCTAGGTTTCCCATACATGTTATAGCTGAAGTAATATTCCCTTCAACCTGGAGAGTTGAGACCCATGGAATGGGGACCATGCATTTTTGCTTTAAAGGGTCTGCATTTGCTCACCCAATCTCACCAATCCTCTCAGTCCCAAGTGTCCAGCCTTATACCACATCCAGCTGTCATTGTAGATTAGGTCATTCCAGGATTCATCAGAGACCCTGAAGGAATTGTAAAGAATTTCCCTGTTTCTTGGTTTTGTTTTTGAAATTCGTTTTTACAGTGGGTTTGAGCTGATTCTCGCTGCCATGTTTATGCCACTCTAGACACACTTGATTCCCTTACAGAGACATATCAATACATAGGTTTTAAGTTTCTTACTAGTCAGATCTATTCCTCTGCGGGAAATATGGGGTTTTGAGTCCCTTTCACTGAGGAAGGTGTTGGTCTTGTCTATTCCAAAATTGGTTTTAAAATGGTCCCTGTGCTTATGTAAAACTCTGGTTTTATGCATCACCCAACCTCTCCTTCACCCTTAAGCAGGCATAAGTGTGTTTTCTAATTGTGAGACTCTGTTCTCTTTCCTAACTCAGTTCATGTGTAGCCATGTTTACAGGATCTTCATAAGTGATATCTTATGATAAGTTTCTTTTTCTGTGTGACTTATTTCACTTAGAATCATCGTACCTGAATCCACTCACTTTGCTGCTCCTGGTCTTATGACATTGATTTCATGGCTGAGGGATATTCCATTGTACATAAATACCACAGTATTTTGAACCATTTTTATATTTCCTGGGATATTTAAGGTGTACCCAAGTTAAGTTTCTTGTAAACAGTGCAGCCCTAAATATAGGGTTGGCTCTGTCTTATAGATTTTCAGTTTTCCATATGTATATTCCCTAGACTGGAAGTGCACTTGGCTCAGTAGCTCTGTTGTTTACTTGTTTTAGGGAACGCAATGCACTCCTCCAGTGAGGCAGTGGGCAATTTACATCCCGCCCATCAGCATAACAAGGCTCCCTTTTCTCCAGGGCCTGTCTTGCATTTCTGGTTTTTACACATTTGTGGATATCCCTTTTGACCAGTGGGAAGTGATACTTCTTTGTAGTGCAGATTTGCATTTCCCGCTTGCTTGCTTGGCCAAAAGGGGCGTATGCGTTTTCTCCTGAATATATTCAGGAGAAAACGCATACGCCCCTTTTGGCCAAGTGTGTTATTGTCGAAGTTGTGCCCCTCTTCCTGTGCTTTAAAGGCGATTCCAACGTACCTCTTGAAATCTGTTTCCTGCTATTCTGCCTCTCTTTCAAGTCCGCCTCGTTGCCTTCCTTCAACAGATTTTTGGACGATAGTTTTCCTTTATTACTCTGAAAGTTTGTGAATTGCTGTGCCCGAGCTCCATTTTTCAACTCGTTTTTTGTGAGCTATACGCAAGTCCAAAATTTGTGTTCAGGACCTATACTGGTTCCCGGTTGGTGGCTGAAACTCTGGTCAATACTTCTTCCTGCAGGGAAATAAGAGTGACATGTGCCCGTCCAAATGCCTAACAGCTACTCTCTCATTGGTTCTCCCTCTTCCCTTCCACCCTCTCCCAAATTGGCAACCTGTGTGAACCAGGAGGTTAAAGGGGTTGTCTCTCCAAGTTGGGAGATTGATAGTAAAGCAGTTGGAAAGTCAAACCGGAGCACCAGGAGAGGGACTACTCGTTGAGTTTTAGAAACCTTTTGTATTCACAGTGTGTCCATTATCTAGGTTTCCCGTACATGTTATACCTGTAGTAATATTCCCTTCAACATGGAGAGTTGGGACCCATGGAGTGGGGGCCATGCATTTTTGCTTTAAATGGTCTGCATTTGCTCACACAATCTCACCAAATCTCTCAGTCCCAAGTGTCTAGCCTTATGCCACATCCAGCTGTCATTGTAGATAGGGTCATTCCAGGTTTCATCAGAGACCCTGAAGGAAATGTAAAGAATTTCCCTGTTTTTTGGTTTTGTTTTTGAAATTCCTTTTTATAGTGGGTTTGAGCTGATTCTCGCTGCCATGTTTATGCCAGTCTACACACACTTGATTCCCTTACAGACACATATCAATACATAGGTTTTAAGATTCTTACTTGTCAGATCTATTCCTCTGTGGGAAATATGGGGTTTTGCGTCCCTTTCACTGAGGAAGGTGTAGGTCGTGTCTATTCCACAGTTCGTTTTAGAAATGGTACCTGTGCTTATATCAAACTCTGGTTTTATGCATCACCCCACCTCTCCTTTCCCCTTAAGCAGGCATAAGAGTGTTTTCTAAATGTGAGACTCTGTTCTCTTTCCTAACTCAGTTCATGTGTAGCCATGTTTACAGGATCTTCAAAAGTGACATCTTATGATAATTTTCTTTATCTCTGTGACTTATTTCACTTAGAATCATCGTACCTGAATCCATTCACTTTGCTGCTCCTCGTCTTTTGACATTGATTTCATGGCTGAGGGATATTCCATCGTACATAAATACCACAGTTTTTTGAACCATTTTTATATTTCCTGGGATATTTAAGGTGTACCCAAGTTGAGGTTCTTGTAAGCAGTGCAGCCCTAAATTTGGGGGTGGCTCTGTCTTATTGATTTTCAGTTTTCCCAAGGTATATTCCCTAGACTGGAAGTGCCCTTGGCTCTGTAGCTCTGTTGTTTGCTTGTTTTAGGGAACGCAATGCACTCCTCCAGTGAGGCAGTTGGCAATTTACATCCCGCCCATCAGCATAACAAGGCTCCCTGTTCTCCAGGGCCTGTCTTGCCTTTCTGGTTTTTACACATTATATGGATGTCCCTTTTGACCGCTGGGAAGTGATACTTCTTTGTAGTGCAGATTTGCATTTCCCGCTTGCTTGCTTGGCCAAAAACGGCGTATGCGTTTTCTTCTGAATATATTCAGGAGAAAACACATACGCCCTTTTTGGCCAAGTGCGTCATTTTTGAAGTTGTGCCCCTCTTCCTGTGCATTAAAGGCTATTCCAACGTACCTCTTGAAATCTGTTTCCTGCTATTCTGCATCGCTTTCAAGTATGCCTCGTTGCCTTCCCTCAAAAGATTTTTGGATGATAGTTGTCCTTTATTACTCTGCCAGTTTGTGAAATGCTGTGCCCCTGAGCTCCATTTTTCTACTATTTTTTGTGAGCTGTACGCAAGTCCAAATTTTGGTTCAGGACCTATACTGGTTCCCGGTGGGTGGCTGAGACTCTGGTCAATTCTTCTTCCTGCCGGGAAATAAGAGTGACATGTGCCCGTCCAAATGCCTAACAGCTACTCTCTCATTGGTTCTCCCTCTTCCCTTCCATCCTCTGCCAAATTGGCAACGTGTGCGAACCAGTAGGTTAAAGGGGTTGTCTCTCCAAGTTGGGAGATTGATAGTAAAGCAGTTGGAAAGTCAAACCGGAGCACCAGGAGAGGGACTATTCTTTGAGTTTTAGAAACCTTTTGTATTCACAGTGTGTCCATTCTCTAGGTTTCCCGTACATGTTATAGCTGTAGTAATATTCCCTTCAACCTGGAGAGTTGGGACCCATGGAGTGGGGGCCATGCATTTTTGCTTTAAAGTGTCTGCATTTGCTCACCCAATCTCACCAATCCTCACAGTCCCAAGTGTCCAGCCTTATGCCACATCCAGCTGTCATTGTATATAGGGTCATTCCTGGTTTCATCAGAGACCCTGAAGGAATTGTAAAGAATTTCCCTCTTTTTTGTTTTGTTTTTGAAATTCCTTTTTATAGTGGGTTTGAGATGATTCTCGCTGCCATGTTTATGCCAGTCTAGACACACTTGATTCCCTTACGGAGACATATCAATACATAGGTTTTAAGATTCTTACTATTCAGATCTATTCCTCTGCAGGAAATATAGGGTTTTGAGTTTCTTTCACTGCGGAAGGTGTAGGTCTTGTCTATTCCAAAGTTGGTTTTAGAAACGTTATCCGTGCTTATATCAAAGTCTGGTTTTATGCATCACCACACCTCTCCTTTACCCTTAAGCAGGCATAAGAGTGTTTTCTAAATGTGAGACTCTGTTCTCTTTCCTAACTCAGTACATGTGTAGCCATGTTTACAGGATCTTCATAAGTGATATCTTATGATAAGTTTCTTTTTCTGTGTGACTTATTTCACTTAGAATCATCGTACCTGAATCCGCTCACTTTGCTCCTCCTGGTCTTATGACATTGATTTCATGGCTGAGGGATATTCCATCGTACATAAATACCACAGTTTTTTGAACCATTTTTATATTTCCTGGGATATTTAAGGTGTACCCAAGTTGAGGTTCTTGTAAGCAGTGCAGCCCTAAATTTGGGGGTGGCTCTGTCTTATTGATTTTCAGTTTTCCCAAGGTATATTCCCTAGACTGGAAGTGCCCTTGGCTCTGTAGCTCTGTTGTTTTCTTGTTTTGGGGTATGCAATGCACTCCTCCAGGGAGGCAGTTGGCAATTTACATCCCGCCCATCTGCATAACAAGGCTCCCTGTGCTCCAGGGCCTGTATTGCCTTTCTGGTTTTTACACATTTTGTGGATGTCCCTTTTGACCGGTGGGAATTGATACTTCTTTGTAGTGCAGATGTGCATTGCCCGCTTGCTTGCTTGGCCAAAAAGGGCGTATGCGTTTTCTCCTGAATATATTCAGGAGAAAACACATACGCCGTTTTTGGCCAAGTGCGTCATTGTCGAAGTTGTGCCCCTCTTCCTGTGCTTTAAAGGCGATTCCAACGTACCTCTTGAAATCTGTTTCCTTCTATTCTGCCTCGCTTTCAAGTCGGCCTCGATGACTTCCCTCAACAGATTTTTGGACTATAGTTTTCCTTTATTACTCTGCCAGTTTGTGAATTGCTGTGCCCCTGAGCTCCATTTTTCAACTCGTTTTTTGTGAGCTGTACGCAAGTCCAAAATTTTGGTTCAGGACCTATACTGCTTCCGGGAGGGTGGCTGAGACTCTGGTTAATTCTTCTTCCTGCCAGGAAATTAGAGTGACATGTGCCCGTCCAAATGCCTAAGAGCTACTCTCTCATTGGTTCTCCCTCTTCACTTCCATCCTCTGCCAAATTGGCAACCTGTGCGAACCAGGAGGTTAAAGGGGTTGTCTCTCCAAGTTGGGAGATTGATAGTAAAGCAGTTGGAAAGTCACAGCGGAGCACCAGGAGAGGGACTACTCATTGAGTTTTAGAAACCTTTTGTATTCACAGTGTGTCCATTCTCTAGGTTTCCCGTACATGTTATAGATGTAGTAATATTCCCTTCAACCTGGAGAGTTGGGACCCATGGAATGGGGGCCATGCATTTTTGCTTTAAAGGGTTTGCATTTGCTCACCCAATCTCACCAATCCTCTCAGTCCCAAGTGTCCAGCCTTATTCCACATCCAGGTGTCATTGTAGATATGGTCATTCCAGGTTTCATCAGAGACCCTGAAGGAATTGTAAAGAATTTCCCTGTTTTTTGGTTTTGTTTCTGAAATTCCTTTTTATAGTGGGTTTGAGCTGATTCTCGCTGCCATGTTTATGCCAGTCTAGACACACTTGATTCCCTAACGGAAACATATCAATGAGTAGGTTTTAAGATTCTTACTAGTCTGATCTATTCCTCTGCGGGAAATATGGGGTTTTGAGTCCCTTTCACTGAGGAAGGTGTAGGTATTTTCTATTCCACCGGTGGTTTTAGAAACGGTACCTGGGCTTATATCAAACTCTGGTTTTATGCATCACCCCACATCTCCTTCCCCATTAATCAGGCATAACAGTGTTTTCTAATTGTGAGACTCTGTTCTCTTTCCTAACTCAGTTCATGTGTAGCCATGTGTACAGGATCTTCCTAAGGGATATCATATGATAAGTTTCTTTTTCTGTGTAAATTATTTCACTTAGTATCATCGTACCTGAATCCACTCACTTTGCTGCTCCTGGTCTTATGACATTGATTTCATGGCTGAGGGATATTCCATCGTACATAAGTACCACAATTTTTTGAACCATTTTTATATTTCCTGGGATATTTAAGGTGTACCCAAGTTGAGGTTCTTGTAAGCAGTGCAGCCCTAAATTTGGGGGTGGCTCTGTCTTATTGATTTTCAGTTTTCCCAAGGTATATTCCCTAGAAGGGAAGTGCCCTTGGCTCTGTAGCTCTGCTGTTTACTTGTTTTAGGGAACACAATGCACTCCACAAGTGAGGCAGTTGGCAATTTACATCCCGCCCATCTGCATAACAAGGCTCCCTGTTCTCCAGGGCCTGTCTTGCCTTTCTGGTTTTTACACATTTTGTGGATGTCCCTTTTGACAGGTGGGAAGTGATACTTCTTTGTAGTGCAGATTTGCATTGCCCGCTTGCTTGCTTGGCCAAAAAGGGCGTATGCGTTGTCTCCTGAATATATTCAGGAAAAAACGCATTCGCCCTTTTTGGCCAAGTGCATCATTGTCGAAGTTGTTCCCCTCTTCCTGTGCATTAAAGGCGATTCCTACGTACCTCTTCAAATCAGTTTCCTGCTATTCTGCCTCGCTTTCAAGTCCGCTCGTTGCCTTCCCTCAACAGATTTTTGGACGATAGTTGGCCTTTACTACTCTGCCAGTTTGTGAATTGCTGTGCCCCTGAGCTACATTTTTCAACTTGTTTTTTCTGAGCTGAACGCAAGTCCAAAATTTTGGTTCAGGAACTCTACTGGTTCCTGGTGGATGGCTGAGACTTTGGTTAATTCTTCTTCCTGCCGGGTAATTAGAGTGACATGTGCCCGTCCAAATGCCTAACAGCTAGTCTCTCATTGGTCCTCACTCTTCCCTTCCATCCTCTGCCAAATTGGCAACCTGTGCGAACCAGGAGCTTAAAGGCGCTGTCTCTCCAAGTTGGAAGATTGATAGTAAAGCAGTTGGAAAGTCAAACCAGAGCACCAGGAGAGGGACTACTCGTTGAGTTTTAGAAACCTTTTGTATTTGCAGTGTGTCCATTCTCTAGGTTTCCCGTACATGTTATAGCTGTAGTAATATTCCCTTCAACCTGGAGAGTTGGGACCCATTGAATGGGGGCCATGCATTTTTGCTTTAAAGGGTCTGCATTTGCTCATCCAATCTCACCAGTCCTCTCAGTCCCAAGTGTCCAGCCTTATGCCACATCCAGCTGTCATTGTAGATAGGGTCATTCCAGGTTTTATCAGAGACCCTGAAGGAATTGTAAAGAATTTCCCTGTTTTTTGTTTTGTATTTGAAATTCCTTTTTATAGTGGGTTTGAGATGATTCTCGCTGCCATGTTTATGCCAGTCTAGACACACTTGATTCCCTTACAGAGACATATCAATACATAGGTTTTAAGATTCTTACTAGTCAGATCTATTCCTCTGCGGGAAATATGGGGTTTTGAGTCCCTTTCACTGAGGAAGTTGTAGGTCTTGTCTATTCCAAAGTTTGTTTTAGAAACGGTACCGGTGCTTATATCAAACTCTGGTTTTATGCATCACCCCACGTCTCCTTCCACCTTAAGCAGGCATAAGAGTGTTTTCTAAATGTGAGACTCTTTTCTCTTTCCTAACTCAGTTTATGTGTAGCCATGTTTAGAGGATCATCATAAGTGATATCTTATGATAAGTTTCTTTTTCTCTGTGAATTATTTCACTTAGATTCATCGTTGCTGAATCCACTCACTTTGCTGCTCCTGGTCTTATGACATTGATTTCTTGGCTGAGGGATATTCCATCGTAGATAAGTACCACAATTTTTTGAACCATTTTTATATTTCCTTGGATATTTAAGGTGTACCCAAGTTGTGGTTCTTGTAAGCAGTGCAGCCCTAAATTTGGGGGTGGCTCTGTTTATTGATTTTCAGTTTACCCAAGGTATATTCCCTAGAATGGAAGTGCCCTTGGCTCTGTAGCTCTGTTGGTTACTTGTTTTAGGGAACTCAATGCACTCCTCCAGTGAGGCAGTTGGCAATGTACATCCCGCCCATCATCATAACAAGGCTCCCTGTTCTCCAGGGCCTGTCTTGCCTTTCTGGTTTTTACATATTTTGTGGATGTCCCTTTTGACCGGTGGGACGTGATACTTCTTTGTAGTGCAGATATGCATTGCCCGCTTGCTTGCTTGGCCAAAAAGGGGGTATGCGTTTTCTCCTGAATATATTCGGCAGAAAACGCATACGCTCTTTTTGGCCAAGTGCTTCACTGTCGAAGTTGTGCCCCTCTTACTGTGCTTTAAAGGCGATTCCAACGTACCTCTTGAAATCTGTTTCCTGCTCTTCTGTCTCGCTTTCAAGTCCGCCTCGTTGCCTTTCCTCAACAGATTTTTGGACGATAGTTGTCCTTTATTACTGTGACAGTTTGTGAATTGCTGTGCCCCTGAGCTCCAGTTTTCAACTCGTTTTTTGTGAGCTGAACGCATGTCCATAATTTAGGTTCAGGACCTATACTGGTTCCCGGTGGGTGGCTGAGACTCTGGTCAATTCTTCTTCCTGCCGGGAAATAAGAGTGACATGTGCCCGTCCAAATGCCTAACAGCTACTCTCTCATTGGTTCTCCCTCTTCCCTTCCATCCTCTGCCAAATTGGCAACGTGTGCGAACCAGTAGGTTAAAGGGGTTGTCTCTCCAAGTTGGGAGATTGATAGTAAAGCAGTTGGAAAGTCAAACCGGAGCACCAGGAGAGGGACTATTCTTTGAGTTTTAGAAACCTTTTGTATTCACAGTGTGTCCATTCTCTAGGTTTCCCGTACATGTTATAGCTGTAGTAATATTCCCTTCAACCTGGAGAGTTGGGACCCATGGAGTGGGGGCCATGCATTTTTGCTTTAAAGTGTCTGCATTTGCTCACCCAATCTCACCAATCCTCACAGTCCCAAGTGTCCAGCCTTATGCCACATCCAGCTGTCATTGTATATAGGGTCATTCCTGGTTTCATCAGAGACCCTGAAGGAATTGTAAAGAATTTCCCTCTTTTTTGTTTTGTTTTTGAAATTCCTTTTTATAGTGGGTTTGAGATGATTCTCGCTGCCATGTTTATGCCAGTCTAGACACACTTGTTTCCCTTACGGCGACATATCAATACATATGTTTTAAGATTTTTACTATTCAGATCTATTCCTCTGCAGGAAATATAGGGTTTTGAGTTCCTTTCACTGCGGAAGGTGTAGGTCTTGTCTATTCCAAAGTTGGTTTTAGAAACGTTACCCGTGCTTATATCAAAGTCTGGTTTTATGCATCACCACACCTCTCCTTTACCCTTAAGCAGGCATAAGAGTGTTTTCTAAATGTGAGACTCTGTTCTCTTTCCTAACTCAGTACATGTGTAGCCATGTTTACAGGATCTTCATAAGTGATATCTTATGATAAGTTTCTTTTTCTGTGTGACTTATTTCACTTAGAATCATCGTACCTGAATCCGCTCACTTTGCTCCTCCTGGTCTTATGACATTGATTTCATGGCTGAGGGATATTCCATCGTACATAAATACCACAGTTTTTTGAACCATTTTTATATTTCCTGGGATATTTAAGGTGTACCCAAGTTGAGGTTCTTGTAAGCAGTGCAGCCCTAAATTTGGGGGTGGCTCTGTCTTATTGATTTTCAGTTTTCCCAAGGTATATTCCCTAGACTGGAAGTGCCCTTGGCTCTGTAGCTCTGTTGTTTTCTTGTTTTGGGGTATGCAATGCACTCCTCCAGGGAGGCAGTTGGCAATTTACATCCCGCCCATCTGCATAACAAGGCTCCCTGTGCTCCAGGGCCTGTATTGCCTTTCTGGTTTTTACACATTTTGTGGATGTCCCTTTTGACCGGTGGGAATTGATACTTCTTTGTAGTGCAGATGTGCATTGCCCGCTTGCTTGCTTGGCCAAAAAGGGCGTATGCGTTTTCTCCTGAATATATTCAGGAGAAAACACATACGCCGTTTTTGGCCAAGTGCGTCATTGTCGAAGTTGTGCCCCTCTTCCTGTGCTTTAAAGGCGATTCCAACGTACCTCTTGAAATCTGTTTCCTTCTATTCTGCCTCGCTTTCAAGTCGGCCTCGATGCCTTCCCTCAACAGATTTTTGGACTATAGTTTTCCTTTATTACTCTGCCAGTTTGTGAATTGCTGTGCCCCTGAGCTCCATTTTTCAACTCGTTTTTTGTGAGCTGTACGCAAGTCCAAAATTTTGGTTCAGGACCTATACTGCTTCCGGGAGGGTGGCTGAGACTCTGGTTAATTCTTCTTCCTGCCAGGAAATTAGAGTGACATGTGCCCGTCCAAATGCCTAAGAGCTACTCTCTCATTGGTTCTCCCTCTTCACTTCCATCCTCTGCCAAATTGGCAACCTGTGCGAACCAGGAGGTTAAAGGGGTTGTCTCTCCAAGTTGGGAGATTGATAGTAAAGCAGTTGGAAAGTCACAGCGGAGCACCAGGAGAGGGACTACTCATTGAGTTTTAGAAACCTTTTGTATTCACAGTGTGTCCATTCTCTAGGTTTCCCGTACATGTTATAGATGTAGTAATATTCCCTTCAACCTGGAGAGTTGGGACCCATGGAATGGGGGCCATGCATTTTTGCTTTAAAGGGTTTGCATTTGCTCACCCAATCTCACCAATCCTCTCAGTCCCAAGTGTCCAGCCTTATTCCACATCCAGGTGTCATTGTAGATAGGGTCATTCCAGGTTTCATCAGAGACCCTGAAGGAATTGTAAAGAATTTCCCTGTTTTTTGGTTTTGTTTCTGAAATTCCTTTTTATAGTGGGTTTGAGCTGATTCTCGCTGCCATGTTTATGCCAGTCTAGACACACTTGATTCCCTAACGGAAACATATCAATGAGTAGGTTTTAAGATTCTTACTAGTCTTATCTATTCCTCTGCGGGAAATATGGGGTTTTGAGTCCCTTTCACTGAGGAAGGTGTAGGTATTTTCTATTCCACCGGTGGTTTTAGAAACGGTACCTGGGCTTATATCAAACTCTGGTTTTATGCATCACCCCACATTTCCTTCCCCATTAATCAGGCATAACAGTGTTTTCTAATTGTGAGACTCTGTTCTCTTTCCTAACTCAGTTCATGTGTAGCCATGTGTACAGGATCTTCCTAAGGGATATCATATGATAAGTTTCTTTTTCTGTGTAAATTATTTCACTTAGTATCATCGTACCTGAATCCACTCACTTTGCTGCTCCTGGTCTTATGACATTGATTTCATGGCTGAGGGATATTCCATCGTACATAAGTACCACAATTTTTTGAACCATTTTTATATTTCCTGGGATATTTAAGGTGTACCCAAGTTGAGGTTCTTGTAAGCAGTGCAGCCCTAAATTTGGGGGTGGCTCTGTCTTATTGATTTTCAGTTTTCCCAAGGTATATTCCCTAGAAGGGAAGTGCCCTTGGCTCTGTAGCTCTGCTGTTTACTTGTTTTAGGGAACACAATGCACTCCACAAGTGAGGCAGTTGGCAATTTACATCCCGCCCATCTGCATAACAAGGCTCCCTGTTCTCCAGGGCCTGTCTTGCCTTTCTGGTTTTTACACATTTTGTGGATGTCCCTTTTGACCGGTGGGAAGTGATACTTCTTTGTAGTGCAGATTTGCATTGCCCACTTGCTTGCTTGGCCAAAAAGGGCGTATGCGTTGTCTCCTGAATATATTCAGGAAAAAACGCATTCGCCCTTTTTGGCCAAGTGCATCATTGTCGAAGTTGTTCCCCTCTTCCTGTGCATTAAAGGCGATTCCTACGTACCTCTTCAAATCAGTTTCCTGCTATTCTGCCTCGCTTTCAAGTCCGCTCGTTGCCTTCCCTCAACAGATTTTTGGACGATAGTTGGCCTTTACTACTCTGCCAGTTTGTGAATTGCTGTGCCCCTGAGCTACATTTTTCAACTTGTTTTTTCTGAGCTGAACGCAAGTCCAAAATTTTGGTTCAGGAACTCTACTGGTTCCTGGTGGATGGCTGAGACTTTGGTTAATTCTTCTTCCTGCCGGGTAATTAGAGTGACATGTGCCCGTCCAAATGCCTAACAGCTAGTCTCTCATTGGTCCTCACTCTTCCCTTCCATCCTCTGCCAAATTGGCAACCTGTGCGAACCAGGAGCTTAAAGGCGCTGTCTCTCCAAGTTGGAAGATTGATAGTAAAGCAGTTGGAAAGTCAAACCAGAGCACCAGGAGAGGGACTACTCGTTGAGTTTTAGAAACCTTTTGTATTTGCAGTGTGTCCATTCTCTAGGTTTCCCGTACATGTTATAGCTGTAGTAATATTCCCTTCAACCTGGAGAGTTGGGACCCATGGAATGGGGGCCATGCATTTTTGCTTTAAAGGGTCTGCATTTGCTCATCCAATCTCACCAGTCCTCTCAGTCCCAAGTGTCCAGCCTTATGCCACATCCAGCTGTCATTGTAGATAGGGTCATTCCAGGTTTTATCAGAGACCCTGAAGGAATTGTAAAGAATTTCCCTGTTTTTTGTTTTGTATTTGAAATTCCTTTTTATAGTGGGTTTGAGATGATTCTCACTGCCATGTTTATGCCAGTCTAGACACACTTGATTCCCTTACAGAGACATATCAATACATAGGTTTTAAGATTCTTACTAGTCAGATCTATTCCTCTGCGGGAAATATGGGGTTTTGAGTCCCTTTCACTGAGGAAGTTGTAGGTCTTGTCTATTCCAAAGTTTGTTTTAGAAACGGTACCGGTGCTTATATCAAACTCTGGTTTTATGCATCACCCCACGTCTCCTTCCACCTTAAGCAGGCATAAGAGTGTTTTCTAAATGTGAGACTCTTTTCTCTTTCCTAACTCAGTTTATGTGTAGCCATGTTTAGAGGATCATCATAAGTGATATCTTATGATAAGTTTCTTTTTCTCTGTGAATTATTTCACTTAGATTCATCGTTGCTGAATCCACTCACTTTGCTGCTCCTGGTCTTATGACATTGATTTCTTGGCTGAGGGATATTCCATCGTAGATAAGTACCACAATTTTTTGAACCATTTTTATATTTCCTTGGATATTTAAGGTGTACCCAAGTTGTGGTTCTTGTAAGCAGTGCAGCCCTAAATTTGGGGGTGGCTCTGTCTTATTGATTTTCAGTTTACCCAAGGTATATTCCCTAGAATGGAAGTGCCCTTGGCTCTGTAGCTCTGTTGGTTACTTGTTTTAGGGAACTCAATGCACTCCTCCAGTGAGGCAGTTGGCAATGTACATCCCGCCCATCATCATAACAAGGCTCCCTGTTCTCCAGGGCCTGTCTTGCCTTTCTGGTTTTTACATATTTTGTGGATGTCCCTTTTGACCGGTGGGACGTGATACTTCTTTGTAGTGCAGATATGCATTGCCCGCTTGCTTGCTTGGCCAAAAAGGGGGTATGCGTTTTCTCCTGAATATATTCGGCAGAAAACGCATACGCTCTTTTTGGCCAAGTGCTTCACTGTCGAAGTTGTGCCCCTCTTACTGTGCTTTAAAGGCGATTCCAACGTACCTCTTGAAATCTGTTTCCTGCTCTTCTGTCTCGCTTTCAAGTCCGCCTCGTTGCCTTTCCTCAACAGATTTTTGGACGATAGTTGTCCTTTATTACTGTGACAGTTTGTGAATTGCTGTGCCCCTGAGCTCCAGTTTTCAACTCGTTTTTTGTGAGCTGAACGCATGTCCATAATTTAGGTTCAGGACCTATACTGGTTCCCGGTGGGTGGCTGACACTTTGGTTGATTATTCTTCCTGCCGGGAAATTAGAGTGACATGTGCCTGTCCAAATGCCTAACAGCTACTCTCTCATTGGTTCTCCCTCTTCCCTTCCATCCTCTGCCAAATTGGCAACCTTTGTGAACCAGGAGCTTAAAAGGGCTGTCTCTCCAAGTTGGAAGATTGATAGTAAAGCAGTTCGAAAGTCAAACAGGAGCACCAGGGTAGGGACTATTCATTGAGCTTTAGAAACCTTTTGTATTCGCAGTGTGTCCATTCTCTAGGTTTCCCATACATGTTATAGCTGTAGTAATATTCCCTTCAACCTGGAGAGTTGGGACCCGTGGAATGGGGGCCATGCATTTTTGCTTTAAAGGGTCTGCATTTGCTCACCCAATCTCACCAATCTTCTCAGTCCCAAGTGTCCAGCCTTATGCCACATCCAGCTGTCATTGTAGATAGGGTCATTCCAGGTTTCATCAGAGAACCTGAAGGAATTGTAAAGAATTTCCGTTTTTTGTTTTGTTTTTGAAATTCCTTTTTATAGTGGGTATGAGCTGATTCTCGCTGCCATGTTTATGCCAGTCTAGACACACTTGTTTCCCTTACAGAAACATATCAATACATGGGTTTTAATATTCTTACTAGTCAGATCTATTCCTCTGCGGGAATTATGGGGTTTTGAGTCCCTTTCACTGCGGAAGGTGTAGGTCTTGTCTATTCCAAAGTTGGTTTTAGAAACTTTACCCGTGCTTATATCAAACTATGGTTTTATGCATCACCCCACCTCTCCTTCCCCCTTAAGCAGGCATAACAGTGTTTTCTAAATGTGAGACTCTATTCTCTTTATTAAATCAGTTCATGTGTAGCCATGTTTACAGGGTCTTCATAAGTGATATCTTATGATAAGTTTCTTTTTTCTGTGTGACTTATTTCACTTAGAATCATCGTACCTGAATCCACTCACTTTGCTGCTCCTCGTCTTATGACATTGATTTCATGCCTGAGGGATTTTCGATCGTACATAAGTACCACCATTTTTTGAAACATTTTTATATTTCCTGGGATATTTAAGGTGTACCCAAGTTTAGGTTCTTGTAAGCAGTGCAGCCATAAGTTGGGGTGGCTCTGTCTTATTGATTTTCAGTTTTCAAAAGGTATATTCCCTAGACTGGAAGTGCCCTTGGCTCTGTAGCTCTCTTGTTTACTTGTTTTAGGGAACACAATGCACTCCTCCTGTGAGGCAGTTGGAAATTTACTTCCCGCCCATCAGCATAACAAGGCTCCCTGTTCTCCAGGGCCTGTCTTGCCTTTCTGGTTCTTACACATTTGTGGATGTCCCTTTTGTCCGGTGGGAAGTGATACTTCTTTGTAGTGCAGATATGCATTGCCCGCATGCTTCCTTGGCCAAAAAGGGCGTATGCGTTTTCTCCTGAATATATTCAGGAGAAAACGCATACGCCCTTTTTGGCCAAGTGCGTCATTGTCGAATTTGTGCCCCTCTTCCTGTGCTTTAAAGGTGATTCCAACGTACCTCTTGAAATCTGTTTCCTGCTATTCTGCCTCCCTTTCAAGTCCGCCTCGTTGCCTTCACTCAAAAGATTTTTGGACGATAGATGTCCTTTATTACTCTGCCTGTGTGTGAATTGCTCTGCCCCTGAGCTCCATATTTCAACTCGTTTTTTGTGAGCTGAACGCAAGTCCAAAATTTTGGTTCAGAACCTATACTGGTTCCCGGTGGGTGGCTGAGAGTTTGGTTAATTCTTCTTCCTGCCGGGAAATTAGAGTGACATGTGAACGTCCAAATGCCTAACAGCTAATCTCTCATTGTTTCTCCCTCTTCCCTTCCATCCTCTGCCAAATTGGCAACCTGTGCAATCCAGGAGGTTAAAGGGGCTTTCTCTCCAACTTGGGAGATTGATAGTAACGCAGTTGGAAACTCAAACCGGAGCACCAGGAGAGGGACTATTCGTAGAATTTTAGAAAACTTTTGTATTCACAGTGTGTCCATTCTCTATGTTTCCCGTACATGTTATAGCTGTAGTAATATTCCCTTCAACCTGGAGAGTTGGGAGCTATGGAATGTGGGCCATGCATTTTTGCTTTATAGCGTCTGCATTTGATCACCGAATCTCACCAATCCTCTCAGTCCCAAGTGTCCAGCCTTATGCCACATCCAGCGGTCATTGTAGATAGGGTCATTCCAGGTTTCATCAGAGACCCTGAAGGAATTGTAAAGAATTTCCCTGTTTTTTCGTTTTGTTTTTGAAATTCCTTTTTATAGTGGGTTTGAGCTGACTCTCGCTGCCATGTTTATGCCAGTCTAGACACACTTGATTCCCTTACGGAGACATATCAATACATAGGTTTTAAGATTCTTACTAGACAGATCTATTCCTCTGCGGGAAATATGGGGTTTTGAGTTCCTTTTACTGCGGAAGGTGTAGGTCTTGTCTATTCCACAGTTGGTTTTAGATACGGTACCCGTGCTTATATCAAACTCTGGTTTTATGCATCACCCCACCTCTCCTTCCCCCTTAAGCAGGCATAACAGTGTTTTCTAAATGTGAGACTCTCTTCTCTTTCTTAACTCAGTTCATGTGTAGCCATGTTTACAGGATCTTCATAAGTGATATCTTATGATAAGTCTCTTTTTCTGTGTGAATTCACTTAGAATCATCGTACCTGAATCCACTCACTTTGCTGCTCCTGGAGTTATGACATTGAATATATGGCTGAGGGATATTCCATCTTACATAAGTATCACAATTTTTTGAATCATTTTTATATTTCCTGGGATATTTAAGGTGTACCCAAGTTGAGGTTCTTGTAAGCAGTGCAGCCCTAAATTTCGGGGTGGCTCTGTCTTATTGATTTTCAGTTTTCCCAAGGTATATACCGTAGACTGGAAGTGCCCTTGGCTCTGTAGCTCTGTTGTTTTCTTGTTTTAGGGAACACAATGCACTCCTCCAGTGAGACAGTTGGCAATTTACATCCCGCCCATCAGCATAACAAGGCACCCTGTTCTCTAGGGCCTGTCTTGCCTTTCTGGTTTTTACACATTTTTGGATATCCCTTTTGAATGGTGGGAAGTGATACTTCTTTGTAGTGCAGATTTGCATTGCCCGCTTGCTTGCTTGGCCAAAAAGGGCGTATGCGTTTTCTCCTGAATATATTCAGGAGAAACTGTATACGCCCTTTTTGGCCAAGTGCGTCATTGTCGAAGTTGTGCCCCTCTTCCTGTGCTTTAAAGGCGATACCAACGTACGTCTTGAAATCTGTTTCCTGCTATTCTGCCTCGCTTTCAAGTCCGCCTCATTGCCTTCCCTCAACCAATTTTCGGACCATAGTGGTCATTTATTACTCTGCCAGTTTGTGAATTGCTGTGCCCCTGAGTTCCATTTTTCAACTCGTTTTTTGTGAGCTGTACTCAAGTCCAAAATTTTGATTCAGGACCTATACTGGTTCCCGGTGGGTGGCTGAGACTTTTGTTCATACTTCTTCCTGCCGGGAAATTAGAGTGATATGTGCCCGTCCAAATGCCTAATAGCTACTCTCTCATTGGTTCTCCCTCTTCCCTTCCATCCTCTGCCAAATTGGCAACCTATGCGAACCAGGAGCTTAAAGGGGCTGACTCTCCATGTTGGGAGATTGATAGTAAAGCTGTTGGAAAGTCAAACCCGAGCACCAGGAGAGGGACTATTCGTTGAGTTTTAGAAACGTTTTGTATTCAGAGTGTCTATTCTCTAGGTATCCAGTACATGTTATAGCTGTAGTAATATTCACTTTAACCTGGAGAGTTTGGACCCATGGAATGGGGGCCATGCATTATTGCTTTAAAGGGTCTGCATTTGCTCACCCAATCTCACCAATCCTCTCAGCCCCAAGTGTCCAGCCTTATGCCACATCCAGCTGTCATTGTAGATAGGGTCATTCCAGGTTACATCAGAGACCCTGAAGGAATTGTAAAGAAGTTCCCTGTTTTTTGGTTTTGTATTTGAAATTCCTTTTTATAGTGTGTTTGAGCTGTTTCTCGCTGCCATGTTTATGCTAGTCTACACACAAATGATTCCCTTACGGATACATATCAATACATAGGTTTTAAGATTCTTACTACTGAGATCTATTACTCTGCGCGAAATATGGGGTTTTGAGTTCCTTTCACTGAGGAAGGTGTAGGTTTTTTCTATTCCACAGTTGGTTTTATAAACGGTAACTGTGCTTATATCTAACTCTGGTTTTATGCATCACCCCACCTCCCTTTCCCGCTTAAACAGGCATAAGTGTTTTTACTAAATGTGAGACTCTGTTGTCTTTCCTAACTCAGTTCATGTGTAGCCATGTTTACAGGATCTTCATAAATGATATCTTATGATAAGTTTCTTTTTCTGTGTGACTTATTTCACTTAGAATCAGCGTACCTGAATCCACTCACTTTGCTGCTCCTGGTCTTATGTCATTGATTTCATGGCTGAGGATATTCCATCCTACATAATTACCACAATTTTTTTTTACCATTTTTATATTTCCTGGGATATTTAAGTGGTACTCAAGTTGAGGTTCTTGTAAGCAGTGCAGCCCTAAATTTGGGGGTGGCTCTGAATTGATTTTCTGTTTTCCAAAGGTATATTCCCTAGACTGGAAGTACCCTTGGCTCTGGAGCTCTGTTGTTTACTTGTTTTAGGGAACACAATGCACTCCCCCAGTGAGGCAGTTGGCAATTTACATACCGCCCATCAGCATAATAAGGATCCCTCTTCTCCAGGGCCTGTCTTGCCTTTCTGATTTTTACACATATTGTGGATGTCCCTTTTGACCGGTGGGAAGTGATACTTCTTTGTAGTGCAGATTTGCATTGCCCGCTTGCTTGCTTGGCCAAAAAGGGCGTATGCGTTTTCTCCTGAATATATTTAGCAGAAAACGCTTACACACTTTTTGGCAAAGTGCGTCATTGTCGAAGTTGTGCCCCTCTTCCTGTGCTTTAAAGGCTATTCCAACGTACCTCTTTAAATCTGTTTCCTGCTATACTGCCTCACTTTCAAGTCCGCCTCGTTGCCTTGCCTCAACAGAGTTTTGGACGATAGTTGTCCTTTATTACTCTGCCAGTTTGTGAATTGCTGTGCCCCTGAGCTGCATTTTTCAACACGTTTTTTGTGAGCTGTACGCAAGTCCAAAATTTTGGTTCAGGACCTATACTGTTTCCCGGTGGGTGTCTGAGACTTTGGTTAATTCTTCTTCCTGCCGGGAAATTAGAGTGACATGTGCCCGTCCAAATGCCTAACAGCTACTCTCTCATTGGTTCTCCCTCTTCCCTTCCATCCTCTGCAAAATTGGCAACCTTTGCGAAACAGGAGCTTAAAGGGGCTGTCTCTCCAATTTGGGAGACTGATAGTATAGCAGTTGGAAAATCAAACGGGAGCACCAAGAGAGGGACTATTCGTTGAGTTTTAGAAACCTATTGTATTCACAGAGTGTCTATTCTCTAGGTTTCCCGTACATGTTATACCTGTAGTAATACTCCCTTTAACCTGGAGAGTTGGGAACCACGGAATGGGGGCCATGCATTATTGCTTTAAAGGGTCTGCATTTGCTCACCCAATCTCACCAATCCTCTCAGCCCCAAGTGACCAGCCTTATGAAATATCCAGCTGTCATTGTAGATAGGGTCATTCCAGGTTTCATCAGAGGCACAGAAGGAATTGTAAAGAAGTTCCCTGTTTTTTGGTTTTGTTTTTGAAATTTTTTTGTAGTGTGTTTCAGCTGTTTCTCGCTGCCATATTTATGCCAGTCTAGACACACTTGATTCCCTTACGGAGACATATCAAGACATAGGTATTAAGATTCTTACTAGTCAGATCTATTACTCTGCGCCATATATGGGGTTTTGAGTCGCTTTCACTGAGGAAGGTGTAGGTCTTGTCTATTCCACAGTTGGTTTTAGAAACGGTAACTGTGCTTATATCAAACTCTGGTTTTATGCATCACCCCACCTCTCCTTCCCCCTTAAACAGGCATAAGAGTATTTTCTAAATGTGAGACTCTGTTCCCTTTCCTAACTCAGTTCATGTGTAGCCATGTTTACAGGATCTTCATAAGTGATATCTTATGATAAGTTTCTTTTTCTGTGTGACTTATTTCACTAGAATCATCGTACCTGAATCCACTCACTTTGCTGCTCCTTGTATTATGACATTGATTTCATGGCTGAGGGATAATCCATCGTACGTAAGTACCGCAATTTTTTAAACCATTTTTATATTTCCTGGGATATTTAAGGTGTTCCCAATTTGAGGTTCTTATAAGCAGTGCAGCCCTAAATTTGGGGGTGGCTCTGTATTATTGATTTTCAGTTTTCCCAGGGTATATTCCCTAGACTGGAAGTGCCCTTGGCTCTGTAGCTCGGTTGTTTATTTGTTTTAGGGAACGCAATGCACTCCTCCAGTGAGGCAGTTGGCAATTTACATCACGCCCATCAGCATAACAAGGCTCCCTCTTCTCCAGGGCCTGTCTTGCCTTTCTGGTTTTTACACATTTTTTGGATGTCCCTTTTGACCGGTGGGAAGTGATACTTCTTTGTAGTGCAGATTTGCATTGCCCGCTTGCTTGCTTGGCCAAAAAGGGCGTATGCGTTTTCTCCTGAATATATACAGGAGAAAACACATACGCCCTTTTTGGCCAAGTGCGTCATTGTCGAAGTTGTGCCCCTCTTCCTGTGCTTTAAATGCGATTCCAACGTACATCTTGAAATCTGTTTCCTGCTATTCTGTCTCTATTTCAAGTCCGCCTCACTGCCTTCCCTCAACAGATATTTTGGACGATAGTTTTCCTTTATTACTCTGCCAGTTTGTGAATTGCTGTGCCCCTGAGCTCCATTTTTCAAATCGTTTTTTGTGAGCTGCACGCAAGTCCAAAATTTTGGCTCAGGACCTATACTGTTTCCCGTTGGGTGGCTGAGACTTTTGTTAATTTTTCTTCCTGCCGGGAAATTAGAGTGGCATGTGCCCGTCCAAATGCCTAACAGCTACTCTCTCATTGGTTCTCCCTCTTCCATTCCATCCTCTGCCAAATTGGCAACCTGTGCAAACCAGGAGCTTAAAGAGTCTGTCTCTCCAAGTTGGGAGATTGATAGAAAAACAGTTGGAAAGTCAAACCAGAGCACAAGGAGAGGGACTATTCGTTGAGTTTTAGAAACCTATTGTATTCACAGTGTGTCCATTCTCTAGGTTTCCCATACATGTTATAGCTGTAGTAATATTCCCTTCAACATGGAGAGTTGGGACCCATGGAATGGGGGCCATGCACTTTTGCTTTAAAGGGTCTGCATTTGCTCACCCAATCGCAACAATCCTCTCAGTCCCAAGTGTCCAGCATTATACCACATCCAGCTGTCATTGTAGATAGGGTTATTCCAGGTTTCATCAGAGACCCTGAAGGAATTGTAAAGAATTTCCCTGTTCTTTGGTTTTGTTTTTGAAATTCGTTTTTATACTGGGTTTGAGCTGATTCTTGCTGCCATGTTTATGCCAGTCTAGACACACTTGATTCCCTTATGGAGACATATCAATACATAGGTTTTAAGTTTCTTACTTGTCAGATCTATTACTCTGCGCGAAATATGGGGTTTTGAGTCCCTTACACTGAGGAAGGTGTACGTCTTGTCTATTCCACAGTTGGTTTTACAAAAAGTACCTGTGCTTATATCAAACTCTGGTTTTATGCATCACCCCACCTCTCTTCCCCCCTTAAGCAGGCATAACAGTGTTTTCTAAATGTGAGACTCAGTTCTCTTTCTTAACTCATTTCATGTGTAGCTATGTTTACAGGATCTTCATAAGTGATATCTTATGATAAGTTTCTTTTTCTGTGTGACTTCACTTAGAATCATCGTACCTGAATCCACTCACTTTGCTGCTCCTGGTCTTATGACATTGATTTCATGGCTGAGGGATATTCCATCGTACATAAGTACCACAATTTTTTGAACCATATTGATATTTCCTGGGATATTTAAGTTGTACCCAAGTTGAGGTTCTTGTAAGCAGTGCAGCCCTAAATTTGGGGGTGGCTCTGTCTTATTGATTTTCAGTTTTCCCAAGGTATATTACCTAGACTGGAAGTGCCCTTGGCTCTGTAGCTCTGTTGTTTACTTGTTTTAGGGAACACAGTGAACTCCTCCAGTGAGGCAGTTGGCAATTTACATACCGCCCATCAGCATAACAAGGCTCCCTGTTCTCCAGGGCCTGTCGTGCCTTTCTGGTTTTTACATATTTTGTGGCTGACCCTTTTGACCGGTAGAAAGTGATACTTCTTTATAGTGCAGATTTGCATTGCCCGCTTGCTTGCTTGGCCAAAAAGGTCGTATGCGTTTTCTCCTGAATATATTCAGGGGAAAACACATACACCCTTTTTGGCCAAGTGCTTCATTGTCGATGTTGTGCCCCTCTTCCTGTGCTTTAAAGGCGATTCCAACGTACCTCTTGAAATCTGTTTCCTGCTATTCTGTCTCGTTTTCAAGTCCGCCTCGTTGCCTTCCCTCATCAGATTTTTGGATGATAGTTGTCGTTTATTACTCTGACAGTTTGTGAATTGCTGTGCTGGTGAGCTCCATTTTTCAACTCGTTTTTTGTGAGCTGTACGCAAGTCAAAAATTTTGGTTCAGGATCTATACTGGTTCCCGGTGGGTTTCTGAGACTTTGGTAAATTCTTCTTCCTGCCAGGAAATTAGAGTGACATGTGAACGTCCAAATGCCTAACAGCTACTCTCTCATTGGTTCTCCCTCTTCCCTTCCATCCTCTGCCAAATTGGCAACCTGTGCGAACCAGGAGGTTAAAGGAGTTGTCTCTCAAAGTTGGGAGATTGATAGTAAAGAAGTTGGAAAGTCAAACCTGAGCACAAGGAGACGGACTACTCGTTGAGTTTTAGAAACCTTTTGTATTCACAGTGTGTCCATTCTGTAGGTTTCCCATACATGTAATAGCTGTAGTAATATTCCCTTCAACATGGAGAGTTGGGATCCATGGAATGGGGGCCATGCATTTTTGCTATAAAAGGTCTGCATTTTCTCACCCAAACTCACCAATCCTCTCAGTCCCAGGTGTCCAGCCTTATGCCATATCCAGCTTTCATTGTAGATAGGGTCATTCCATGTTTCATCAGAGACCCTGAAGGAAATGTAAAGAATTTCCCTGTTTTTTGGTTTTCTTTTTGAAATTCCTTTTTATAGTGGGTTTGAGCTGATTCTCGCTGCCATGTTTATGCCAGTCTAGACACACTTGATTCCCTTACAGTGACATATCAATACATATGTTTTAAGATTCTTACTAGTCAGATATATTCCTCTGCAGGAAATATGGGGTTTTGAGTCCCTTTCACTGAGGAAGGTGTAGGTCTTGTCTATTCCAAAGTTGGTTTTAGAAATGGTACCTGTGCTTATATCAAACTCTGGATTTATGCATCACCCCACCTCTCCTTTCCCCTTAAGCAGGCATAAGAGTGTTTTCTAAATGTGAGACTCTGTTCTCTTTCCTAACTCAGTTGATGTGTAGCCATGTTTCCAGGATCTTCATAAGTGATATCTTATGATAAGTTTCTTTTTCTGTGTGACTTATTTCACTTAGAATCATCGTACCTGAATCCACTCACTTTGCTGCTCCTGGTCTTATGACATTGATTTCATGGCTGAGGGATATTCCATCGTACATAAATACCACAGTTTTTTGAACCATTTTTATATTTCCTGGGATATTTAAGGTGTACCCAAGTTGAGGTTCTTGTAAGCAGTGCAGCCCTAAATTTGGGGGTGGCTCTGTCTTATTACTTTTCAGTTATCCCAAGGTATATTCCCTAGACTGGAAGTGCCCTTGGCTCTGTAGCTCTGTTGTTTACTTGTTTTAGGGAACACAATGCACTCCTCCAGTGAGGCAGTTGGCAATTTACATCCCTCCCATCAGCATAACAAGGCTCCCTCTTCTCCAGGGCCTGTCTTGCCTTTCTGGTTTTTACACATTTTGTGGATGTCCCTTTTGACCGGTGGGAAGTGATACTTCTTTGTATTGCAGATTTGCATTGCCCGCTTGCTTGCTTGGCCAAAAAGGGCGTATGCGTTTTCTCCTGAATATATTCAGGAGAAAATGTATACGCCCTTTTTGGCCCAGTGCGTCATTGTCGAACATGTGCCCCTCTTCCTGTGCTTTAAAGGCGATTACAACGTACATCTTGAAATCTGTTTCCTGCTATTCTGTCTCTCTTTCAAGTCCGCCTCACTGCCTTCACTCAACAGATTTTTTAGACGATAGTTTTCCTTTATTACTCTGCCAGTTTGTGAATTGCTGTGCCCCTGAGCTCCATTTTTCAACTCGTTTTTTGTGAGCTGTACGCAAGTCCAAAATTTTGGCTCAGGACCTATACTGGTTCCCGGTGGGTGGCAGAGACTCTGGTTAATTCTTCTTCCTGCCGGGAAATTAGAGTTTCATGTGCCCGTCCAAATGCCTAACAGCTACTCTCTCATTGGTTCTCCCTCTTCCCTTCCATCCTCTGCGAAATTGGCCACCTGTGCGAACCAGGTGGTTAAAGGGGTTGTCTCTCCAAGTTGGGAGATTGATAGTAAAGCAGTTGGAAAGTCAAAGCGGAGCACCAGGAGAGGGACTACTCGTTGAGTTTTAGAAACCATTTGTATTCACAGTGTGTCCATTCTCTAGGTTTCCCGTACATGTTATAGCTGTAGTAATATTCCCTTCTACATGGAGAGTTGGGACCCATGGAATGGGGGCCATGCATTTTTGCTTTAAAGGGTCTGCATTTCCTCACCCAATCTCACCAAACCTCTCAGTCCCAAGTGTCCAGCCTTATGCCACATCCAGCTGTCATTGAAGATAAGGTCATTCCAGGTTTCATCTGAGACCCTGAAGGAAATGTAAAGAATTTCCCTGTTTTTTGGTTTTGTTTTTGAAATTCATTTTTATAGTGGGTTTGAGCTGATTTCTCGCTGCCATGTTTATGCCAGTCTAGACACACTTGATTCCCTTACAGAGACATATCAATACATAGGTTTTAAGATTCTTACTAGTCAGATCTATTCCTGTGCGGGATATATGGGGTTTTGAGTCCCTTTCACTGAGGGAGGTGTAGATCTTCTCTATTCCACAGTTGGTTTTAGAAATGGTAACTATTCTTATATCAAACTCTGGTTTTATGCATCACCCCACCTCTCCTTTCCCCTTAAGCAGGCATAAGAGTGTTTTCTAAATGTGAGACTCTGTTCTCTTTCCTAACTCAGTTCATGTGTAGCCATGTTTACAGGATCTTCATAAGTGATATCTTATGATAACTTTCTTTTTCTGTGTGAATTATTTCACGTAGAATCATCGTATCTGAATCCACTCACTTTGCTGCTCCTGGTCTTATGACATTGATTTCATGGCTGAGGGATATTCCATCATACATAAATACCGCAGTTTTTTGAACCATTTTTATATTTCCTGGGATATTTAAGGTGTACCCAAGTTGAGGTTCTTGTAAGCAGTGCAGCCCTAAATTTGGGGGTGGCTCTGTCTTATTGATTTTCAGTTTTCCCAAGGTATATTCCCTAGACTGGACGTGCCCTTGGCTCTCTAGCTCTGTTGTTTACTTGTTTTAGGGAACACAATGCACTCCTCCAGTGAGGCAGTTGGCTATTTACATCCCGCCCATCAGCATAACAAGGTTCCCTGTTCTCCAGGGCCTGTCTTGCCTTTCTGGTTTTTACACAATTTGTGGATGCCCCTTTTGAAGGGAGGGAAGTGATACTTCTTTGTAGTGCAGATTTGCATTGCCGGCTTGCTTGCTTGGCCAAAATGGGCGTATGCGTTTTCTCCTGAATATATTCAGGAGAAAATGTATACGCCCTTTTTGGCCCAGTGCGTCATAGTCGAAATTGTGCCCACCTTTCCGGTGCTTTAAAGGCGATTCCAACGTACCTCTTGAAATCTGTTTCCTGCTATTCTGCCTCGCTTTCAAGTCTGCCTCGTTGCCTTCCCTCAACAGATTTTTGGACGATAGTTGCCCTTTATTACTCTGCCAGTTTGTGAATTGCTGTGCCCCTGAGCTCCATTTTTCAACTCGTTTTTTGTGAGCTGTACGGAAGTCCAAAATTTCGGTTCAGGACCTATACTGGTTCCCGGTGGGTGGCTGCGACACTGGTTAATTCTTCTTACTGCCGGGAAATTAGAGTGACATGTGCCCGTCCAAATGCGTAACAGCTACTCTCTCATTGGTTCTCCCTCTTCCCTTCAATCCTCTGCCAAATTGGCAACCTGTGCGAACCAGGAGGTTAAAGGGGTTTTCTCTCAAAGTTCCGAGATGGATAGTAAAGCAATTGGAAACTCAAACCGGAGCACCTGGAGAGGGACTACTCGTTGAGATTTAGAAATCTTTTGTATTAACAGTGTGTCCATTCTGTAGGTTTCCCGTTCATGTAATAGATGTAGTAATATTCCCTTCAACATGGAGAGTTGGGACACATGGAATGGGGGCCATGCATTTTTGCTTTAAAGGGTCTGCATTTGCTCACCCAATCGCACCAATCCTCTCAGTCCCAAGTGTCCAGCCTTATGCCACATCCAGCTGTCATTGTAGATAGGGTCATTCCAGGTTTCATCAGAGACCCTGAAGGAATTGTAAAGAATTTCCCTGTTTTTTGGTTTTGTTTTTGAAATATCTTTTTATAGTGGGTTTGAGCTTTTTCTCGCTGCCATGTTTATGCCAGTCTACACACATGATTCCCTTACAGAGACATATCAATACATACGTTTTAGGATTGATACTAGTCAGATCTATTCCTCTGCGGGAAATATGGCGTTTTGAGTCCCTTTCACTAAGGAAGGTGTAGGTCTTGTCTATTCCACAGTTGGTTTTACAAACGGTACCTGTGCTTATATCAAACTCTGGTTTTATGCATCACCCCACCTCTCCTCCCCCCTTAAGCAGGCATAACAGTGTTTTCTAAATGTGAGACTCTGTTCTCTTTCTTAACTCATTTCATGTGTAGCCATGTTTACAGGATCTTCATAAGTGATATCTTATGATAAGTTTCTTTTTCTGTGTGACTTCACTTAGAATCATCGTACCTGAATCCACTCACTTTGCTGCTCCTGGTCTTATGACATTGATTTCATGGCTGAGGGATATTCCATCGTACATAAGTACCACAATTTTTTGAACCATTTTTATATTTCCTGGGATATTTAAGGTGTACCCAACTTGAGGTTGTTGTAAGCAGTGCAGCCCTAAATTTGGGGGTGGCTCTGTCTTATTGATTTTCTGTTTTCCCAAGGTATATTCCCTAGACTGGAAGTGCCCTTGTCTCTGTAGCTCTGTTGTTTATTGTTTTAGGGAACGCAATGCACTCCTCCAGTGAGGCAGTTGGCAGTTTACATCCCACCCGTCAGCATAACAAGGCTCCCTGTTCTCCAGGTCCTGTCTTGCCTTTCAGGTTTTTACACATTTTGTGGATGTCCCTTTGGACCGGTGGGAAGTAATACTTCTTTGTAGTGCAGATTTGAATTGCCCGCTTGCTTGCTTGGCCAAAAAGGGCGTATGCGTTTTCTCCTGAATATATTCAGGAATATATTCAGGAGAAAACGCATACGCCCTTTTTGGCCGAGTGCTTCATTGTCGAAGTTGTGCCCCTCTTACTGTCCTTTAAAGGCGATTCCAACGTACCTCTTGAAATCTGTTTCCTGCTATTCTGCCTCGCTTTCAAGTCCGCCTCGATGCCTTCCCTCAACAGATTTTTGGACGATAGTTGTCCTTTATTACTCTGCCAGTTTGTGAATTTCTGTGTCACTGAGCTCCATTTTTCAACTCGTATTTGTGAGCTGTACGCAAGTCCAAAATTTTGGTTCAGGACCTATACTGGTTCCCGGTGGGTGGCTGAGACTTTGGTTAATTCTTCTTCCTGCCGGGAAATTAGAGTGACATGTGCCCGTCCAAATGCCTAACAGCTACTCTCTCATTGGTTCTCCCTCTTCCCTTCCATCCTCTGCATAATTGGCAACCTGTGCGAACCAGGAGGTTAAAGGTGTTGTCTCTCAAAGTTCGGAGATTGATAGTAAAGCATTTGGAAAGTCAAACCGGAGCACCAGGAGTGGGACTACTTGTTGAGTTTTAGAAACCATTTGTATTCACAGTGTGTCCATTCTCTAGGATTCCCGTACATGTTATAGCTGTAGTAATATTCCCTTCAACATGGAGAGTTGGGACCCATGGAATGGGGGCCATGCATTTTTGCTTTAAAGTGTCTGCATTTGCTCACCCAATCTCACCAATACTCTCAGTCCCAAGTGTCCAGCCTTATGCCACATCCAGCTGTCATTGTAGATAGGGTCATTCCAGGTTTCATCCGAGACCCTGAAGGAATTTTAAAGAACTTCCCTGTTTTTTGGTTTTGTTTTTGAAATTCCTTTTTATAGTGGGTTTGAGCTGATTCTTGCTGCCATGTTTATGCCAGTCTAGACACACTTGATTCCCTTATGGAGACATATCAATACATAGGTTTTAAGTTTCTTACTACTCAGATCTATTCCTCTGCGGGAAATATGGGGTTTTGAGTCCCTTTCACTGAGGAAGGTGTAGGTCTTGTCTATTCCAAAGTTGGTTTTAGAAATGGTACCTGTGCTTATATCAATCTCTGGTTTTATGCATCACCCCACTTCTCCTTCCCCCTTAAGCAGGCATAAGAGTGTTTTCTAACTGTGAGACTCTATTCTCTTTCCTAACTCAGTTCATTTGTAGCCATGTTTACAGGATCTTCATAAGTGATATCTTATGATAAGTTTCTTTTTCTGTGTGACTTATTTCACTTAGAATCATCGTACCTGAATCCACTCACTTTGCTGCTCCTGGTCTTTTGTCATTGATTTCATGGCTGAGGGATATTACATCCTACATAATTACCACAATTTTTTGAACCATTTTTATATTTCCTGGGATATTTAAGGTGTACCCAAGTTGAGGTTCTTGTAAGCAGTGCAGCCTTAATTTGGGGGTGGCTCTGTCATTGATTTTCAGTTTTCCCAAGGTATATTCCCTAGACTGGAAGTGCCCTTGTCTCTGTAGCTCTGTTGTTTACTTGTTTTAGGGAACGCAATGCACTCCTCCAGTGAGGCAGTTGGCAATTTACATCCCGCCCATCAGCATAACAAGGCTCCCTGTTCTCCAGGGCCTGCCTTGCCTTTCTGGTTTTTACACATTTTGTGGAGGTCCCTTTTGACCGGTGGAAAGTGATACTTCTTTGTAGTGCAGATTTGCATTGCCCGCTTGGTTGCTTGGCCAAAAAGGGCGTATGCGTTTTCTCCTGAATATATTCAGGAGAAAATGCATACGCCCTTTTTGGTCTAGTGTGTCATTGTCTAAGTTGTGCCCCTCTTCCTGTGCTTTAAAGGTGATTCCAACGTACCTCTTGAAATCTGTTTCCTGCTATTCTGCCTCGCTTTCAAGTCCACCTCGTTGCCTACCCTCAACAGATTTTTGGAGGATAGTTGTCCTTTATTTCTCTGCCAGTTTGTGATCTGCTATGCCCCTGAGCTCCATTTTTCAACTCGTTTTTTGTGAGCTGTATGCAAGTCCTAAATTTTGGTTCAGGACGTCTTCTGGTTCCCGGTGGGTGGCTGAGACTCAGGTTACTTCTTCTTCCTGCCGGGAAATTAGAGTAACATGTGCCCGTCCAAATGCCTAACAGCTACTCTCTCACTTGTTCTCCCTCTTCCCTTCCATCCTCTTGCAAATTGGCAACCTGTGCGAACCAGGAGGTTAAAGGGGTTGTCTCTCCAATTTGGGAGATTGATAGTAAAGCAGTTGGAAAGTCAAACCAGAGCACCAGGAGACGGACTACTCGTTGAGTTTTAGAAACTTTTTGTATTAACTGTGTGTCCATTCTGTAGGTTTCCCGTACATGTTATAGCTGTGGTAATATTCCCTTCAACATGGAGAGTTGGGTCCCATGGAATGGGGGCCATGCATTATTGCTTTAAAGGGTCTGCATTTGCTAACCCAATCTCACCAATCATCTCAGTCCCAAGTGTCCAGCCTTATACCACATCCAGCTGTCATTGAAGATAAGGTCATTCCAGGATTCATCAGAGACCCTGAAGGAATTGTAAAGAATTTCCCTGTTTTTTGGTTTTGTTTTTGAAATTCCTTTTTATAGTGGGTTTGAGCTGATTCTTGCTGCCAGGTTTATGCCAGTCTAGACACACTTGATTCCCTTACGGAGACATGTTAATACATAGGTTTTAAGTTTCTTACTAGTCAGATTTATTCCTCTGCGGGAAATATGGGGTTTTGAGTCCCTTTAACTGAGGAAGGTGTTGGTCTTGTCTATTCCAAAGTTGGTTTTAGAAATGGTACCTGTGCTTATATCAATCTCTGGTTTTATGCATCACCCCACTTCACCTACCCCCTTAAGCAGGCATAAGAGTGTTTTCTAACTGTGAGACTCTATTCTCTTTCCTAACTCAGTTCATTTGTAGCCATGTTTACAGGATCTTCATAAGTGATATCTTATGATAAGTTTCTTTTTCTGTGTGACTTATTTCACTTAGAATCATCGTACCTGAATCCACTAACTTTGCTGCTCCTGGTCTTTTGTCATTGATTTCATGGCTGAGGGATATTACATCCTACATAATTACCACAATTTTTTGAACCATTTTTATATTTCCTGGGATATTTAAGGTGTACCCAAGTTGAGGTTCTTGTAAGCAGTGCAGCCTTAATTTGGGGGTGGCTCTGTCATTGATTTTCAGTTTTCCCAAGGTATATTCCCTAGACTGGAAGTGCCCTTGTCTCTGTAGCTCTGTTGTTTACTTGTTTTAGGGAACGCAATGCACTCCTCCAGTGAGGCAGTTGGCAATTTACATCCCGTCCATCAGCATAACAAGGCTCCCGGTTCTCCAGGGCCTGCTTTGCCTTTCTGGTTTTTACACATTTTCTGGAGGTCCCTTTTGACCGGTGGAAAGTGATACTTCTTTGTAGTGCAGATTTGCATTGCCCGCTTGCTTGCTTGGCCGAAAAGGGCGTATGCGTTTTCTCCTGAATATATTCAGGAGAAAACGCATACACCCTTTTTGGCCAAGTGTGTCATTGTCGAAGTTGTGCCCCTCTTCCTATGCTTTAAAGTTGATTCCAACGTACCTCTTGAAATCAGTTTCCTGCTCTTCTGCCTTGCTTTCAAGTCCGCCTCGCTGCCTTCCCTCAACAGGTTTTTGGACGATAGTTGTCCTTTATTACTCTGCCAGTTTGTGAATTGCAGTGCCCCATAGCTCCATTTTTCATCTCGTTTTTTGTGAGCTGTACGCAAGTCCAACATTATGGTTCAGGACCTATACTGGTTCCCGGTGGGTGGCTGAGACTCTGGTTAATTCTTCTTCCTGCCGGGAAATTAGAGTGACATGTGCCCGTCCAAATGCCTAACAGCTACTCTCTCATTGGTTCTCCCTCTTCCCTTCCATCCTCTTGCCAATTGGCTACCTGTGCGAACCAGGAGGTTTAAGGGTTTGTCTCTCCAAGTTGGGAGATTGATAGTAAAGCAGTTGGAAAATCAAACCCCAGCCCCAGGAGAGGGACTACTCGTTGAGTTTTTGAAACCTTTTGTATTAACTGTGTGTCCATTCTGTAGGTTTCCCGTACATGTTATAGCTGTAGTAATATTCCCTTCAACATGGAGAGTTGGGACCCATGGAATGGGGGCCATGCATTTTTGCTTTAAATGGTGTGCATTTGCTCACCCAATCTCACCAATCCTCTCAGTCCAAAGTGTCCAGCCTTATGCCACATCCAGCTGTCATTGTAGATAGGGTCATTCCAGGTTTCATCAGAGACCCTGAAGGAAATGTAAAGAATTTCCCTGTTTTTTGGATTTGTTTTTGAAATTCACTTTTATAGTGGGTTTGAGCTGATTCTCGCTGCCATGTTTATGCCAGTCTAGACACACTTGATTCCCTTACAGAGACATATCAATACATAGGTTTTAAGATTCTTACTAGTCAGATCTATTCCTCTGCGGGAAATATGGTGTTTTGAGTCCCTTTCACTGAGGAAGGTGTAGGTCTTGTCCATTCCACAGTTGGTTTTATAAACGGTACCTGTGCTTATATCAAACTCTGGTTTTATGCATCACCCCACCTCTCCTTCCCCCTTAAACAGGCATAGGAGTGTTTTCTAAATGTGTGACTCTGTTCTCTTTCCTAACTCAGTTCATGTGTAGCCATGTTTACAGGATCTTCATAAGTGATATCTTATGATAAGTTTCTTTTTGTGTGTGACTTATTTCACTTAGAATCATCGTACCTGAATCCACTCACTTTGCTTCTCCTGGTCTTATGACATTGATTTCATGGCTGAGGGATATTCCATCGTACGTAAGTACCACAATTTTTTGAACCATTTTTATATTTCTTGGGATATTTAAGTTGTACCCAAGTTGAGGTTCTTGTAAGCTGTTCAGCCCTAAATATGGGGGTGGCTCTGTCAATGATTTTCAGTTTTCCCAAGTTATATTCCCTAGACTGGAAGTGCCCTTGGCTCTGTAGCTCCGTTGTTTACTTGTTTTATGGAACGCAATGCACTCCTCCAGTGAGGCAGTTGGCAATTTACATCCCGCCCATCAGCATAACAAGGTTCCCGTTTCTCCAGGGCATGCCTTGCCTTTCTGGTTTTTACACATTTTGTGGATGTCCCTTTTGACCGGTGGAAAGTGATACTTCTTTGTAGTGCAGATTTGCATTGCCCTCTTGCTTGCTTGGCCAAAAAGGGCGTATGCGTTTTCTCTTGAATATATTCAGGAGAAAACGCATACGCCTTTTATGGCCAAGTGCGTCATTGTCGAAGTTGTGCCCCTCTTCCTGTGCTTTCAAGGCGATACCCACGTACCTCTGGATATCTGTTTCCTGCTATTCTGCCTCGCTTTCAAGTCCGCCTCGTTGCATTCCCTCAACAGATTTTTGGACGATAGTTGTCATTTATTATTCTGCCAGTTTGTGAATTGCTGTGCCCCTGTGCTCCATTTTGGAACTCGTTTTTTGTGAGCTGTATGCAAGTCCAAAATTTTGGTTCAGGACCTATACTGGTTGCTGGTGGGTGGTTGATTCTCTGGTTAATTCTTCTTCCTGCCGGGAAATTAGAGTGACATGTGCCCGTCCAAATGCCTAACAGCTACTCTCTCATCGGTTCTCCCTCTTCCCTTCCATCCTCTGCCAAATTGGCAACGTGTGCGAACCAGGAGGTTAAACGGGTTGTCTCACAAGATGGGAGATTGATAGTAAATCAGTTGGAAAGTCAAACCGGAGCACCAGGAGAGGGACTACTCGTTGAGTTTTAGAAACATTTTGTATTCACAGAGTGTCCATTCTCTAGGTTTCCCGTACATGTTATAGCTGTAGTTATATTCCCTTCAACATGGAGAGTTGGGACCCATTGAATGGGGGCCATGCATTTTTGCTTTAAAGGTTCTGCATTTGCTCACCCAATCTCACCAATCCTCTCAGACCAAAGTGTCCAGCCTTATGCCACATCCAGCTGTCATTATAGATAGGGTCATTCCCGGTTTCATCAGAGACCCTGAATGAAAGGTAAAGAATTTCCCTGTTTTTTGGTTTTGTTTTTGAAATTCCCTTTTATAGTGGGTTTGAGCTGATTCTCGCTGCCATGTTTATGCCAGTCTAGACACACTTTATTCCCTTACAGAGACATATCAATACATAGGTTTTAAGATTCTTACTAGTCAGATCTATTCCTCTGCGGGAAATATGGTGTTTTGAGTCCCTTTCACTGAGGAAGGTGTAGGTCTTGTGTATTCCACAGTTGGTTTTAGAAACGTTACCTGTGCTTATATCAAACTCTGGTTTTATGCATCACCCCACCTCTCCTTCCCCCTTAAACAGGCATAAGAGTGTTTTCTAAATGTGAGACTCTGTTCTCTTTCCTAACTCAGTTCATTTGTAGCCATGTTTACAGGATCTTCATAAGTGATATCTTATGATAAGTTTCTTTTTCTGTGTGACTTATTTCACTTAGAATCATCGTACCTGAATCCACTCACTTTGCTGCTCCTGGTCTTATGACATTGATTTCATGGCTGATGGATATTCCATCGTACGTAAGTACCACAATTTTTTGAACCATTTTTATATTTCCTGGGATATTTATGGTGTACCCAAGTTGAGGTTCTTGTAAGCAGTGCAGACCAAAATTTGTGGTGGCTCTGACTTATTGATTTTCAGTTTTCCCAAGGTATATTACATTGATTGGAAGTGCCCTGGCTGTGTAGCTCTGTTGTTTACTTCTTTTAGGGAACACAATGCACCCCTCCAGTGAGGCAGTTGGCAATTTACATCCCGCCCAACAGCATAACAAGGCTCCCTGTTCTCCAGGGCCTGTCTTGCCTTTCTGGTTTTTACTCATTTTGTGGATGTCCCTTTTGACCGGTGGGAAGTGATACTTCTTTGTAGTGCAGATTTGCATTGCCCGATTGCTTGCTTGGCCAAAAAGGGGGTATGCGTTTTCTCCTGAGTATATTCAGGAGAAAACACATACGCCGTTTTGGCCAAGTGCGTCATTGTCGAAGTTGTACCCCTCTTCCTGTGCTTTAAAGGCGATTCCAACGTACCTCTTGAAATCTCTTTCCTGCTATTCTGCCTCGATTTCAAGTCTTCCTCGTTGCCTTCCCTCAACAGATTTTTGGACGATAGTTGTCCTTTATTACTCTTCCAGCTTGTGAATTGCTGTGTCCCTGAGCTCAATTTTAAAACTCATTTTTTGTGAGCTGTACGCAAGTCCAAAATTTTGGTTCAGGACGTATACTGGTTCCCGGTGGGTGGCTGAGACTTTGGTTAATTCTTCTTCCTGCCGGGAAATTAGAGTGACATGTGCCCGTCCAAATGCCTAACAGCTACTCTCTCATTGGTTCTCCCTCTTCCCTTCCATCCTCTGCCAAATTGGCAACCTGTGCGAACCAGGAGGTTAAACGGTTTGTCTCTCCAAATTGGGAGATTGATAGTAAAGCAGTTGGAAAGACAAACCGGAGCACCAGGAGAGGGACTATTCGTTGAGTTTTAGAAACCTTTTGTATTCACACTGTGTCCATTCTCTAGGTTACCCGTACATGTTATAGCTGTAGTAATATTACCTTCAACTTGGAGAGTTGGACCCATGGAATGGGGACCATGCATTTTTGCTTTAAACGGTCTGCATTTGCTCACCCAATCTCACCAATCTTCTCAGTCCCAAGTGTTCAGAATTATAGCACATCCAGCTGTCATTGCAGATAAGGTCATTCCAGGTTTCATCAGAGACCCTGAAGGAAATGTAAAGAATTTTCCTGTTTTTTGGTTTTGTTTATGAAATTCCTTTTTATAGTAGGTTTGAGCTGATTCTCGCTGTCATGTTTATGCCAGTCTAGACACACTTGATTCCCTTACAGAGACATATCAATACATAGGTTTTAAGATTCTTACTAGTCAGATCAATTCCTCTGCGGGAAATATGGGGTTTTGAGTCCCTTTCACTGAGGAAGGTGTAGGTCTTGTCTATTCCACAGTTGGTTTTGGAAATGGTACCTGTACTTATATCAAACTCTGGATTTACGCATCACCCAACCTCTCCTTCCCCCTTAAGCAGGCATAACAGTGTTTTCTAAGTGTGAGACTCTGTTCTCTTTCCTAACTCAGTTCATGTGCAGCCATGTTTACAGGATCTTCATAAGTGATATCTTATGATAAGTTTCTTTTTGTGTGTGACTTATTTCACTTAGAATCATCGTACCTGAATCCACTCACTTTGCTGCTCCTGGTCTTATGACATTGATTTCATGGCTGAGGGATATTCAAAAGTACCTAAGTACTACAAATTTTTGAAGCATTTTATATTTCCTGGGATATTTAAGGTGTACACAAGTTGTGGTTCTTATAAGCAGTGCAGCCATAAATTTGGGGGTGGCTCTGTCTTATTGATTTTCAGTTTTCCCAAGGTATATTTCCTAGACTGGAAGTGCCCTTGGCTCTGTAGCTCTGTTGTTTCCTTGTTTTAGGGAACGCAACACACTCCTCCAGTGAGGCAGTTGGCAATTTACATCCCGCCCATCAGCATAACAAGGCTCCCTGTTCTCCAGGGCCTGTCTTGCCTTTCTGGTTTTTACACATTTGTGGATGTCCCTTTTGACCGGTGGGAAGTGATGCTTCTTTGTAGTGCAGATTTGCATTGCCCGCTTGCTTGCTTGGCCTAAAAGGGGGTATGCGTTTTCTCCTGAATATATTCAGGAAAAAACACATACGCCCTTTTGGCCAAGTGCTTCATTGTCGAAGTTGTACCCCTCTTCCTGTGCTTTAAAGGCGATTCCAACGTACCTCTTGAAATCTGTTTCCTGCTATTCTGCCTCGCTTTCAAGTCCGCCTAATTGCCTTCCCTCAACAGATTTTTGGACGATAGTTGTCCTTTATTACTCTGCCAGTTTTTGACTTGCTGTGCCCCTGAGCTCCATTTTTCAACTCGTTTTTTGTGAGCTGTACGGAAGTCCAAAATTTTGGTTCAGGACCTATACTGGTTCCCGGTGGGTGGCTGAGACACTGGTTAATTCTTCTTCCTGCCGGGAAATTAGAGTGACATGTGCCCGTCCAAATGCCTTACAGCTATTCTCTCATTGGTTCTCCCTCTTCCCTTCCATCATCTGCAAATTTGGCAACCTGTGCGAACCAGGAGGTTAAAGGGGCTGTCTCTCCAATTTGGGAGATTGATAGTAAAGCAGTTGGAAGTCAAACCGCAGCACCAGGATAGGGACTATTCGTTGAGTTTTAGAAACCTTTTGTATTCACAGTGTGTCCATTCTCTAGGTTTCCCATACATGTTATAGCTGTAGAAATATTCCCTTCAACCTGGAGAGTTGGGCCCCATGGAATGGGGGCCGTGCATTTTTGCTTTAAAGGGTCTGCATTTGCTCACCCAATCTCACCAATCCTCTCAGTCCCAAGTGTCCAGCCTTACACCACATCCAGCTGTCATTGTAGATAGAGTCATTCCAGGTTTCATCACAGACCGTGAAGGAATTGTAAAGAATTTCCCTGTTTTTTGGTTTTGTTTTTGAAATTCCTTTTTATAGTGGGTGTGAGCTGATTCTCGCTGCCATGTTTATGCCAGTCTAGACACACTTAATTCCCTTACGGTGACATATGAATACATAGGTTTTAAGATTCTTACTAGTCAGATCTATTCCTCTGCGTGAAATATGGGGTTTTGAGTCCCTTACACAGAGAAAGGTGTAGGTCTTGTCTATTCCAAAGTTGGTTTTAGAAATGGTACCTGTGCTTATGTCAAACTCAGGTTTTATGCATCACCCCACCTCTCCTTCCCCCTTAAGCAGGCATAAGAGTGTTCTCTAAATGTGAGACTCTGTTCTCTTTCCTAACTCAGTTCATGTGCAGCCATGTTTACAGGATCTTCATAAGTGATATCTTATGATAAGTTTCTTTTTCTGTGTGACTTATTTCACTTAGAATCATCGTACCTGAATCCACTCACTTTGCTGCTCGTGGTCTTATGACATTGATTTCATGGCTGAGGGATATTCAAAAGTACCTAAGTACTACAAATTTTTGATGCATTTTTATATTTCCTGGGATATTTAAGGTGTACACAAGTTGAGGTTCTTATAAGCAGTGCAGCCCTAAATTTGGGGGTGGCTCTGTCTTATTGATTTTCAGTTTTCCCAAGGTATATTTCCTAGACTGGAAGTGCCCTTGGCTCTGTAGCTCTGTTGTTTCCTTGTTTTAGGGAACGCAATGCACTCCTCCAGTGAGGCAGTTGGCTATTTACATACCGCCCATCAGCATAACAAGGCTCCCTGTTCTCCAGGGCCTGTCTTGCCTTTCGGGTTTTTACACATTTTGTGGATGTCCCTTTTGACCGGTGGGAAGTGATACTTCTTTGTAGTGCAGATTTGCATTGCCCGCTTGCTTGCTTGCCCAAAAAGAGCGTATGCGTTTTCTCCTGAATATATTCAGGAGAAAACGCATACGCCCTTTTTGGCCAAGTGCGTCATTGTCGAAGTTGTGCCCCTCTTCCTGTGCTTTAAAGGCGATTCCAACGTACCTCTTGAAATCTGTTTTCTGCTATTCTGCCTCGCTTTCAAGTCCGCCTCGTTGCCTTCCCTCAAAAGATTTTTGGACGATAGTTGTCCTTTATTACTCTGCCAGTTTGTGAATTGCTGTGCCCCTGAGCTCCATTTTTGAACTCGTTTTTGGTGAGCGGAACGCAAGTCCAAAATTTTGGTTCAGGAACTTTACTGGTTCCCGGTGGGTGGCTGAGACTCTGGTTAATTCTTCTTCCTGCCGGGAAATCAGAGTGACATGTGCCCGTCCAAATGCCTAACAGCTACTCTCTCATTGATTCTTCCTCTTCCCTTCCATCCTCTGTAAAATTGGCAACCTGTGCGAACCAGGAGCTTAAAGGGGCTCTCTCTCCAATTTGGGAGCTTGATAGTAAAGCAGTTGGAAAATCAAATGGGAGCACCAGGAGAGGGACTATTCGTTGAGTTTTAGAAATCTTTTGTATTCACAGTGTGTCCATTCCCTAGGTTTCCCATACACGTTATAGCTGTAGTAATATTCCCTTCAACCTGGATAGTTGGGAACCATGTAATGGGGGCCATGCATTTTTGCTTTAAAGGGTCTGCATTTGCTCACCCAAGCTCACCAATCCTCTCAGTCCCAAGTGTCCAGCCTTATACCACATCCAGCTGTCATTGTAGATAGGGTCATTCCATGTTTCATCAGAGACCCAGAAGGAATTGTAAAGAATTTCTCTGTTTTTTGGTTTTGTTTTTGAAATTCCTTTTTATAGTGGGTTTGAGCTGATTCTCGCTGTCATGTTTATGCCAGTCTACACACATTTGATTCCCTTACAGAGACATATCAATACATAGGTTTTAAGATTCTTACTAGTCAGATCTATTCCTCTGCGGGAAATATGGGGTTTTGAGTCCCTTTCACTGAGGAAGGTGTAGGTCTTGTCTATTCCACAGTTGGTTTTAGAAATGGTACCTATACTTATATCAAACTCTGGTTTTATGCATCACCCCACCTCTCCTTTCCCCTTAAGCAGGCATAAGAGTGTTTTCTAAATGTGAGACTCTGTTCTCTTTCGTAACTCAGTTCATGTGTAGCCATGTTTACAGGATCTTCATAAGTGATATCTTATGATAAGTTTGTTTTTCTGTGTGACTTATTTCACTTAGAATCATCGTACCTGAATCCACTCACTTTGCTGCTCCTGGTCTTATGACATTGATTTCATGGCTGAGGGATATTCCATCGTACATAAATACCACAATTTTTTGAACCATTTTTATATTTCCTGGGATATTTATGGTGTAACCAAGTTGAGGTTCTTGTAAGCAGTGCAGCCCTAAATTTGGGCGTGGCTCTGTCTTATTGATTTTCAGTTTTCCCAAGGTATATTCCCTAGACTGGAAGTGCCCTTGGCTCTGTAGCTCTGTTGTTTACTTGTTTTAGGGAATGCAATGCACTCATCCAGTGAGGCAGTTGGCTATTTACATCCCGCCCATCAGCATAACAATGCTCCCTGTTCTCCTAGGCCTCTCTTGCCTTTCTCGTTTTTACACATTTTGTGGATGTCCCTTTTGACCGGTGGGAAGTGATACTTATTTGTAGTGCAGATTTGCATTGCCCGATTGATGCTTGGCCAAAAAGGGGGTATGCGTTTTCTCCTGAATATATTCAGGAGAAAACGCATACACCGTTTTTGGCCAAGTTCGTCACTGTCGAAGTTGTGCCCCTCTTCCTGTGCTTTAAATGTGATTCCAACGTACCTCTTGAAATCTGTTTCCTGCTATTCTGCCTCGCTTTCAAGTCCGCCTCGTTCCCTTCCCTCAACCGATTTTTGTACGATAGTTGTCCTTTATTACTCTGCCAGTTGTGAATTGCTATGCCCCTGAGCTCCATTTTTCAACTCGTTTTTTGTGAGATGTACGCAAGTCCAAAATTTTGGTATAGGACCTATACTGGTTCCGGTTGTGTGGCTGAGACTTTGGTTAATTCTTCTTCCTGCCGGGAAATTAGAGTGACATATGCCCGTCCAAATGCCTAACAGCTACTCTCTCATTGGTTCTCCCACTTCCCTTCCATCCTCTGCCAAATTGGCAACCTGTGCGAACCAGGAGCTTAAAGGGCTGTCTCTCCAAGTTGGGAGATTGATAGTAAAGCAGTTGGAAAGTCAAACCGGAGCACCAGGAGAGGGACTATTCGTTGAGTTTTAGAAACCTTTTGTATTCACTGTGTGTCCATTCTCTAGGTTTCCCGTACATGTTATATCTGTAGTAATATTCCCTTCAACATGGAGAGTTGGGACCCATGGAATGGGGGCCATGCATTTTTGCTTTAAAGGGTCTGCATTTGCTTACCCAATCTCACCAATCCTCTCAGTCCCAAGTGTCCAGCCTTATGTCACTTCAAGCTGTCATTGTAGATAGGGTCATTCCAGGTTTCATCAGAGACCCTGAAGGAATTGTAAAGAATTTCCGTTTTTTGGTTTTGTTTTTGAAATTCGTTTTTATAGTGGGTTTGAGCTGATTCTCGCTGCCATGTTTATGCCAGTCTAGACACACTTGATTCCCTTACGGAGACATATCAATACATAGGTTTTAAGATTCTTACTAGTCAGATCTATTCCACTGCGGGTAATATGGGGTTTTGAGTCCCTTTCACTGAGGAAGGTGTAGGCCTTGTCTATTCCACAGTTGGTTTTAGAAAAGGTACCCGTGCTTATATCAAACTGTGGATTTATGCATCACCCCACCTCTCTTTCCCCCTTAAGCAGGCAGAAGGGTGCTTTCTAAATGTGAGACTCTGTTCTCTTTCGTAACTCAGTTCATGTGTAGCCATGTTTACAGGATCTTCCTAAGTGATATCTTATGATAAGTTTCTTTTTCTGTGTGACTTATTTCACTTAGAATCATCGTCCCTGCATATACTCACTTTGCTGCTCCTGGTCTTATGACATTGATTTCATGGCCGAAGGATATTCCATCGTACATAAGTACCACAATTTTTTGAACCATTTTTATATTTCCTGGGATATTTAAGGTGTACCCAAGTTGAGGTTCTTGTAAGCAGTGCAGCCCTAAATTTGGGGCTGGCTCTGTCTTATTGATTTTCAGTTTTCCCAAGGTATATTCCCTAGACTGGAAGTGCCCTTGGCTCTGTAGCTCAGTTGTTTACTTGTTTTAGGGAACACAATGCACTCCTCCAGTGAGGCAGTTGGCAATTTACATCCCACCCATCAGGATAAGAATGCTCCCTGTTCTCCAGGGCCTGTCTTGCCTTTCTGGATTTTACACATTTTGTGGTTGTCCCGTTTGACCGGTGGGAAGTGATACTTCTTTGTAGTGCAGATTTGCATTCCCCACTTGCTTGCTTGGCCAAAAAGGGTGTATGCGTTTTCTCCTGAATATATTCAGGAGAAAACCAATAAGCCCTTTTTGGCCAAGTGCGTCATTGTCGAAGTTGTGCCTCTCTTCCTGTGCTTTAAAGGTGATTCCAACGTACCTCTTGAAATCTGTTTCCTGCTATTCTGCCTCGCTTTCAATTCTGCCTCGTTGCCTTCCCTCAACAGATTTTTGGACGATAGTTGTCCTTTATTACTCTGCCAGTTGTGAATTGCTGTAACACTGAGCTCCATTTTTCAACTCGTTTTTTGTGAGGTGTACGCGAGTCCAAAATTTTGGTTCAGGACCTATACTGGATCCCGTTGGGTGGCTGAGATTTTGGTTAATTCTTCTTCCTGCCGGGAAATTAGAGTGACATGTGCCCGTCCAAATGCCTAACAGCTACTCTCTCATTGATTCTCCCTCTTCTCTTTCATCCTCGGCCAAATTGGCAACCTGTGCGAACCAGGAGCTTAAAGGGCTGTCTCTCCAAGTTGGGAGATTGATAGTAAAGCAGTTGGAAAATCAAACCGGAGCAGCAGGAGATGGACTATTCGTTGAGGTTTAGAAACATTTTGTATTCACAGTGTGTCCACTCTCTAGTTTTGCCGTACATGTTATAGCTGTAGTAATATTCCCTTCAACCTGGAGAGTTGGGACCCATGGAATGGGGGCCATGCTTTTTTGCTTTAAAGGGTCTGCATTTGCTCACACAATCTCACCAATCCTCTCAGTCCCAAGTGTCCAGCCTTATGCCACATCCAGCTGTCAATGTAGATAGGGTCATTCCAGGTTTCATCAGAGACCCTGAAGGAATTGTAAAGAATTTCCCGGTTTTTTGGTTTTGTTTTTGAAATTCCTTTTTATAGTGGGTTTGAGATGATTCTCGCTGCCATGTTTATGCCAGTCTAGACACACTTGATTCCGTTACGGAGACATATCAATACATAGGTTTTAAGATTCTTACTACTCAGATCTATTCCTCGGCGGGAAATATGGGGTTTTGAGTCCCTTTCACTGAGGAAGGTGTAGGTCTTGTCTATTCCACAGTTGGTTTTAGAAACGGTACCCGTGCTTATATCAAATTCTGGTTTTATGCATCACCCCACCTCTCCTTCCCCCTTAAGCAGGCATAAGAGTGTTTTCTAAATGTGAGACTCTGTTCTCTTTCCTAACTCAGTTCATGTGTAGCCATGTTTACAAGATCTTCCTAATTGATATCTTATGATAAGTTTCTTGTTCTGTGTGACTTATTTCACTTAGAATCATCGTACATGAATCCACTCACTTTGCTGGTCCTGGTCTTATGACATTGATTTCATGGCTGAGGGATATTCCATCGTACAAATGTACCACAATTTTTGGAACCATTTTTATATTTCCTGGGATATTTAAGGTGTACCCAAGTTGAGGTTCTTGTAAGCAGTGCAGCCGTAAATTTGGGGGTGGCTCTGTCTTATTGATTTTCAGTTTTCCCAAGGTATATTCCCTAGACTGGAAGTGCCCTTGGCTCTGTAGCTCTGTTGTTTACTTGTTTTAGGGAACACAATGCACTCCTCCTGTGAGGCAGTGGACAATTTACATCCCGCCCATCAGCATAACAATGCTCCCTCTTCTCCAGGGCCTGTCTTGCCTTTCTGGTTTTTACACATTTTGTGAATGTCCCTTTTGACTGGTGGGAAGTGATACTTCTTTGTAGTGCAGATTTGCCTTGCCCGCTTGCTTGCTTGGCCAAAAAGGGCGTATGGGTTTTCTCCTGAATATATTCAGGAGAAAACGCATACGCCCTTTTTGGCCAAGTGTGTCATTGTCGAAGTTGTGCCCCTCTTCCTGTGCATTAAAGGCGATTCCAACGTACCTCTTGAATTCTGTTTCCTGCTATTCTGCCTCGCTTTCAAGTCTGCCTCGTTGCCTTCCCTCAACAGATTTTTTGACGATAGTTGTCCTTTATTACTCTGCCAGTTTGTGAATTGCTGTAACCCTGAGCTCCATTTTTCAGCTCGTTTTTTTGTGAACTAAACGCAAGTCCAATATTTTGGTTCAGGACCTATACTGGTTGCTGGTGGGTGGGTTAGACTTTGGTTAATTCTTCTTTCTGCCGGGAAACTAGAGTGACATGTGCCCGTCCAAACGCCTAACAGCTAGCTCTCATTGGTTCTCCCTCTACCCTTCCATCCTCTGCCAAATTGGCAACCTGTGCGAACCAGGACCTTAAAGGGGCTGTCTCTCCAAACTGGGAGATTGATAGTAAAGCAGTTGGAAAGTCAAACCGGAGCACCAGGAGAGGGACTATTCCTTGAGTTTTAGAAACATTTTGTATTCACAGTGTGTCCATTCTCTAGGTTTCCCGTACATGTTATATCTGAAGTAATATTCCCTACAACCTGGAGAGTTGGGACCCATGGAATGGGGGCCATGCATTATTGCTTTAAAGGGTCTTCGTTTGCTCACCAAATCTCACCAATCCTCTCAGTTCCAAGTGTCCATCCTTATGCCATATCCAGCTGTCATTGTAGATATGGTCTTTCCAGGTTTCATCAGAGACCCTGAAGGAATTGTAAACAATTTCCCTGTTTTTTCGTTTTGTTTTTGAAATTCCTTTTTGTAGTGGGTTTGAGCTGATTCTGGCTGCCATGTTTATGCCAGTCTAGACACACTTGATTCCCTTACGGAGACATATCAATACATAACTTTTAAGTTTCTTACTACTCAGATCTAATCCTCTGCGGGAAATATGGGGTTTTCAGTCCCTTTCACTGCGGAAGGTGTAGGTCTTGTCTATTCCAAAGTTGGTTTTAGAAACAGTACCTGTGCTTATATCAAACTCTGCTTTTATTCATCACCCCAACACTCCTTCCCCTTAAGCAGGCATAAGAGTGTTTTCTAAATGTGTGTCTCTGTTCTCTTTCCTACCTCAGTTCATGTGTAGCCATGTTTACAGGATCTTCCTAAGTGATATCTTATGATAAGTTTCTTTTTCTGTGTGACTTATTTCACTTAGAATATTCATACCTGAATCCACTCACTTTGCTTCTCCTGGTCTTATGACATTGATTTCATGGCTGAGGGATATTCCGTCGTACATAAGTACCACAATTTTTTGAACCATTTTTATATTTCCTGGGATATTTAAGGTGTACCCAAGTTGAGGTTCTTGTAAGCAGTGCAGCCCTAAATTTGGGGGTGGCTCTTTCTTATTGATTTTCAGTTTTCCCAAGGTATATTCCCTAGACTGGAAGTGCCCTTGGCTCTGTAGCTCTGTTGTTTACTTGTTTTAGGGAACCCAATGCACTCATCCAGTGAGGCAGTTGGCAATTTACATCCCACCCTTCAGGATAAGAATGCTCACTGTTCTCCAGGGCCTGTCTTGCCTTTCTGGATTTTACACATTTTGTGGATGTCCTGTTTGACCGGTGAGATGTGATACTTCTTTGTAGTGTAGATTTGCATTGCCCACTTGCTTGCTTGGCCAAAATGGACGTATGCGTTTTCTCATGAATATATTCAGGAGAAAACGCATACGTGGTTTTTGGCCAAGTTCTTCATTGTCGAAGTTGTGCCCCTCTTCCTGTGCTTTAAAAGTGATTCCAACGTACATCTTGAAATCTGTTTCCTGCTATTCTGCCTCGCTTTCAAGTCCGCCTCGTTGCCTTCCCTAAACAGATTTTTGGACGATAGTTGTCCTTTATTACTCTGCGAGTTGTGAATTGCTCTGCCCCTGAGCTCCATTTTTCAACTCGTTTTTTGTGAGGTGTACGCGAGTCCAAAATTTTGGTTCAGGACCTTTACTGGTTCCCATTGCGTGGCTGAGATTTTGGTTAATTCTTCTTCCTAACGGGAAATTAGAGTGACATGTGCCCGTCCAAATGCCTAACAGCTACTCTCTCATTGATTCTCCCTCTTCTCTTCCATCCTCTGCCAAATTGGCAACCTGTGCGAAACAGGAGCTTAAAGGGCTGTCTCTCCAAGTTGGGAGATTGATAGTAAAGCTGTTGGAAAGTCAAACCGGAGCACCAGGAGAGGGACTATTCGTTGAGTTTTAGAAACCTTTTGTATTCACAGTGTTTCCATTCTCTAGGTTTCCCGTACATGTTATAGCTGTAGTAATTTTCCCTTCAACCTGGAGAGTTGGGACCCATGGTATGGGGGCCATGCATTATTGCTTTAAAGGGTCTGCGTTTGCTCACCCAATCTCACCAATCCTCTCAGTCCCAAGTGTCCAGCCTTATGCCACATCCACCTGTCATTGTAGATAGGGTCATTCCAGGTTTCATCAGAGACACTGTAGGAATTGTAAAGAATTTCCCTGTTTTTTGGTTTTGTTTTTGAAATTCCTTTTTATATTGGGTTTGAGCTGATTCTCGCTGCCATGCTTATGCGAGTTTAGACACACTTGATTCCCTTACGGAGACATATAAATACAGAGGTTTTAAGATTCTTACTTGTCAGATCTATTCCTCTGCGGGAAATATGGGGTTTTGATTCCCTTTCACTGAGGAAGGTGTAGGTCTTGTCTATTCCCAAGTTGGTTTTATTAACGGAACCCGGGCTTATATCAAACTCGGTTTTTATGCATCACCCCACCACTCCTTCCCCCTTAAGCAGGCATAAGAGTGTTTTCTAAATGTGAGACTCGTTCTCTTTCTTAACTCAGTTCATGTGTAGCCATGTTTATAGGATCTTCATAAGTGATATCTTATGATAAGTTTCCTTTTTCTGTGTGACTTATTTCACTTTGAATCATCGTACCTGAATCCACTCACTTTGCTGCTCCTGGTCTTATGACATTGATTTCATGGCTGAGGGATATTCCATCGTATATAAGTACCACAATTTTTTGAACTTTTTTTATATTGCCTGGGATATTTAAGGTAGACCCAATTTGAGGTTCTTGTAAGCAGTGCAGCCGTATATTTGGGGGTGGCTCTCTCTTATTGATTTCCAGTTTTCCCAAGGTATATTCCCTAGACTGGAAGTACCCTTGGCTCTGTAGCTCTGTTGTTTACTTGTTTTAGGGAACACAATGCACTCCTCCAGTGAGGCAGTTGGCAATTTACATCCCGCCCATCAGCATAACAAGGCTCCCTGTTCTCCAGGGCCTGTCTTGCTTTTCTGGTTTTTACACATTTGTGGATGTCCCTTTTGACCGGTGGGAAGTGATATTTCTTTGTAATGCAAATTTGCATTGCCCGCTTGCTTGCTTGGCCAAAAAGGGAGTATGCGTTTTCTCCTGAAAATATATTCAGGAGAAAACGCATACGCCCTTTTGGCCAAGTGCGTCTTTGTCGAAGTTGTGCCCCTCTTCCTGTGCTTTAAAGGCGATTCCAACGTACCTCTTGAAATCTGTTTCCTGGAATTCTGCCTCACTTTCATGTCCGCCTCGTTGCCATCCCTCAACAGATTTTTGGAGGATAGTTGTCCTTTATTACTCTGCCTGTTTGTGAATTGCTGTGCCCCTGAGTTCAATTTTTCAACTCTTTTTTTGTGAGCTGTACGCAATTCCAAAATTTTGGTTCAGGACATATACTGGTTCCCGGTGGGTGGCTGAGACTTTGGTTAATTCTTCTTCCTGCCGGGAAATTAGAGTGACATGTGCCCGTCCAAATGCCTAACAGCTACTCTCTCATTGGTTCTGCCTCTTCCCTTACATCCTCTGCAAAATTGGCAACCTGTGCGAACCAGGAGGTTAAAGGGGCTGTCTCTCCAATTTCGGAGATTGATAGTAAAGCAGTCGGAAAGTCAAACCGGAGCACCAGGAGAGGGACTATTCGTTGAGTTTTAGAAACCTTTTGTATTCACAGTGTGTCCATATTCTAGGTTTCCCGTACATGTTATAGCTGTAGTAATAGTGCCTTCAACCTGGAGAGTTGGGACCCAAGGAATGGGGGCCATGCATTTTAGCTTTAAAGGGTCTGCATTTGCTCACCCAATCTCACCAACCCTCTCATTCCCAAGTGTCCAGCCTTATACCACATCCAGCTGTCATTGCAGATAGGGTCATTCCAGGTTTCATCAGAGACCCTGAAGGAATTGTAAAGAATTTCCCTGTTTTTTGGTTGTGTTTTTTAAATTCCTTTTTATAGTGGGTTTGAGCTGATTCTCGCTGCCATGTTTATGCCAGTCTAGACACACTTGATTCCCTTATGGAGACATATCAATACATAGGTTTTAAGATTCTTACTAGTCAGATCTATGCCTCTGCGGGAAATATGGGGTTTTGAGTCCCTTTCACTGAGGAAGGTTTAGGTCTAGTCTATTCCACAGTTGGTTTTAGAAATGGTACCTGTACTTATATCAAACTCTGGTTTTATGCATCACCCCACCTCTCCTTTCCCCTTAAGCAGGCATAAGAGTGTTTTCTAAATGTGAGACTGTGTTCTCCTTCCTAACTCAGTTCATGTGTAGCCATGTTTACAGGATCTTAATAAGTGATATCTTATGATATGTTTCTTTTTTCTGTGTGACTTTTTTCACTTAGAATCATCATACCTGAATCCACTCACTTTGATGCTCCTGGTCTTATGACATTGATTTCATGGCTGAGGGTTATTCCATCGTACATAAATACCACTGTTTTTTGAACCATTTTTATATTTCCTGGGATATTTAATGTGTACCCAAGTTGAGGTTCTTGTAAGCAGTGCAGCCCTAAATTTGGGGGTGGCTCTGTCTTATTGATTTTCAGTTTTCCCATGGTATATTCCCTTGCCGGGAAGTGCCCTTGGCTCTGTAACTCTGTTGTTTACTTGTTTTAGGGAACACAATGCACTCCTCCATTGAGGCAGTGGGCAATTTACATCCCGCCCATCAGCATATCAAGGCTCCCTGTTCTCCAGGGCCTGTCTTGCCTTTCTGGTTTTTACATATTTTGTGGATGTCCCTATTTACCGGTGGGAAGTGATACTTCTTTGTAGTGCAGATTTGCATTGCCCGCCTGCTTGCTTGGCCAAAAAGGGCGTATGTGTTTTCTCCTGAATATATTCAGGAGAAAACGCCAGCGCCCTTTTTGGCCAAGTGCGTCATTGTCGAAGTTGTGCCCCTCTTCCTGTGCTTTAAAGGTGATTCCAACGTACCTCTTGAAATCTGTTTCCTGCTATTCGGCCTCGCTTTCAAGTCCGCCTCGTTGCCTTCCCTCAACCGATTTTTGGACGATAGTTGTCCTTTATTACTCTGCCTGTTGTGAATTGCTATGCCCCTGAGCTCCATTATTAAACTCGTTTTTTGTGAGAAGTACGCGAGTCCAAAATTTTGGTTCAGGACCTATACTGGTTCCCTTTGGGTGGCTGAGACTTTGGTTAATTCTTCTTCCTGCCTGGAAATTAGAGTGACATGTGCCCGTCCAAATGCCTAACAGCTACTCTCTCATTGGTTCTCCCTCTTCCCTTCCATCCTCTGCCAAATTGGCAACCTGTGCGAACCAGGAGCTTAAAGGGGCTGTCTCTCCAAGTTGGGAGATTGATAGTAAAGCAGTTGGAAAGAAAAACCACAGCACCAGGAGAGGGACTACCCGTTGAGTTTTAGAAACATTTTGTGTTCGCAGTGTGTCCATTCTCTAGGTTTCCCGTACATGTTATAGCTGTAGTAATATTCCCTTCAACATGGAGAGTTGGGACCCATGGAATGGGGGCCATGCATTTTTGCTTTAAAGGGTCTGCATTTGCTCACCCAATCTCACCAATCCTCTCAGTCCCAAGTGTCCAGCCTTATGCCACATCCAGCTGTCATTGTAGATAGGTTCATTCCAGGTTTCATCAGAGAACCTGAAGCAATTGTAAAGAATTTCCCTGTTTTTTGGTTTTGTTTTTGAAATTCGTTTTTATAGTGGGTTTGAGCTGATTCTCGCTGCCATGTTTATGCCAGACTAGACACACTTGATTCTCTTACGGAGACATATCAATACATAGCTTTTAAGTTTCTTACTACTCAGATCTATTCCTCTGTGGGAAATATGGGGTTTTGAGTCCCTTTCACTGAGGAAGGTGTAGGTCTTGTGTATTCCAAAGTTGGTTTTAGAAACGGTATCCGTGCTTATATCAAACTCTGGTTTTATGCATCACCCCACCTCTCCTTCCCCCTTAAGCAGGCATAAGAGTGTTTTCTAAATGTGAGACTCTGTTCTCTTTCTTAACTCAGTTCATGTGTAGCATGTTTACAGGACCTTCATAAGTGATATCTTAAGATAAGTTTCTTTTTCTGTGTGACTTATTTCACTTAGAATCATCGTACCTGAATCCACTAACTTTGTTGCTCCTGGTCTTATGACATTGATTTCATGGCTGAGAGATATTCCATCGTACATAAATACCACAGTATTTTGAACCATTTTCATATTTCCTGGGATATTTAAGGTGTATCGAAGTTGAGGTTGTTGTAAACAGTGCAGCCCTAAATATGGGGGTGGCTCTGTCTTATTGATTTTCAGTTTTCCCAAGGTATATTCCCTAGACAGGAAGTGCTCTTGGCTCAGTAGCTCTGTTGTTTACTTGTTTTAGGGAACACAATGCACTCCTCCAGTGAGGCAGTGGGCAATTTACATCCCGCCCATCAGCATAACAAGGCTCCCAGTTCTCCAGGGCCTGTCTTGCCTTTCTGGTTCTTACACATTTTGTGGATATCCCTTTTGACCGGTGGGAAGTGATACTTCTTTGTAGTGTAGATATGCATTGCCCGCTTGCTTGCTTGGCCAAAAAGGGCATATGCATTTTCTCCTGAATATATTCAGGAGAAAACGCATACGCCCTTTTTGGCCAAGTGCTTCATTGTCGAAGTTCTGCCCCTCTTCCTGTGCTTTAAAGGCGATTCCAACGTACCTCTTGAAATCTGTTTCCTGCTATTCTGCCTCGCTTTCAAGTCCGCCTCGTTGCCTTCCCTCAACAGATTTTTGGACGATAGTTGTCCTTTATTACTCTGCCTGTTTCTGAATTGCTGTACCCCTGAGCTCCATTTTTCAACTCGTTTTTTGTTAGCTGAACACAAGTCCAATATTTTGGTTCAGGACCTATGCTGGTTCCTGATGGGTGGCTGAGACTTTGGTTAATTCTTCTTCCTGCCGGGAAATTAGAGTGACATGTGCGCGTCCAAATGCCTAACAGCTAGCACTCATTGGTTCTATCTCTTCCCTTCCATCCTCTGCCAAATTGGCCACCTGTGCGAACCAGGAGCTTAAAGTGGCTGTCTCTCCAAGTTGGGAGATTGATAGTAAAGCAGCTGGAAAGTCAAACCGGAGCACCAGGAGAGGGACTATTCGTTGAGTTATAGAATCCTTTTGTATTCACAGTGTGTCCATTCTCTAGGTTTCCCGGACATGTTATAACTGTAGTAATATTCCCTTCAACCTGGAGATTTGGGACCCATGGAATGTGGGCCATGCATTACTGCTTTAAAGGTTCTGCGTTTGCTCACCCAATCTCACCAATCCTCTCAGTCCCAAGTGTCCAGCCTTATGCCACATCCAGCTGTCATTGTAGATAGGGTCATTCCAGGTTTCATCAGAGACCCTGAAGGAATTGTAAAGAATTTCCCGGTTTTTTGGTTTTGTTTTTGAAATTCTTTTTATAGTGGGTTCGAGCTGATTCTCGCTGCCATGTTTATGCCAGTCTAGACACACTTGATTCCCTTACGGAGACATATCAACACATAGGTTTTAAGATGCTTACTAGTCAGATCTATTCCTCTGCGGGAAATATGGGGTTTTGAGTCCCTTTCACTGAGGAAGGTGTAGGTCTTGTCTATTCCAAAGTTGGTTTTAGAAACGGTACCCGTGCTTATATCAAACTCTGGTTTTATGCATCATCCCACCTCTCCTTCCCGCTTAAGCAGGCATAAGAGTGTTTTCTAAATGTGAGACTCTGTTCTCTTTCTTAACTCATTTCATGTGTAGCCAGGTTTACAGGATCTTCATAAGTGATATCTTATGATAAGTTTCTTTTTTCTGTGTGACTTATTTCACTTAGAATCATCGTACGTGAATCCACTCACTTTGCTGCTCCTGGTCTTATGACATTGATTTCATGGATGAGGTATATTCTATCGTTCATAACTACCACAATTTTTTGAACCATTTTTATATTTCCTGGGATATTTAAGGTGTACCCACTTTGAGGTTCTTGTAAGCAGTGCAGCCCTAAATTTGGGGGTAGCTCTTTCTTATTGATTTCCAGTTTCCCAAGTTATATTCCCTAGACTGGAAGAGCCCTTGGCTCTGTAGCTCTGTTGTTTACTTGTTTTAGGGAACACAATGCACTCCTCCAGTGAGGCAGTTGGCAATTTACATCCCGCCCATCAGCATAACAAGGCTCCCTGTTCTCCAGGGCCTGTCTTGCCTTTCTGGTTTTTACACATTTTGTGGATGTCCCTTTTGACAGGTGGGAAGTGATACTTCTTTCTAGTGCAGATTTGCATTGCCCGCTTGCTTGCTTGGCCAAAAAGGGCGTATGCGTTTTCTCCTGAATATATTCAGGAGAAAACGCATACGCCCTTTTTGGCCAAGTGCGTCATTGTCGAAGTTGTGCCCCTCTTCCTGTGCTTTAAAGGCGATTCCAACGTACCTCTTGAAATCTGTTTCCTGCTATTCTGCCTCGCTTTCAAGTCCACCTCGTTGCATTTCCTCCACAGATTGTTGGACGATAGTTGTCCTTTATTACTCTGCCAGTTTGTGAATTGCTGTGCCCCTGAGCGCCATTTTTCTACTCATTTTTTTTGTGAGCTGTACGCAAGTCCAAAATTTTGGTTCAGCACCTTTACTGGTTCCCGGTGGGTGGCGGAGACATTGGTTAATTCTTCTTCCTGCCGGGAAATTAGATTGACATGTGCCCGTCCAAATGCCAAACAGCTACTCTCTCACTGGTTCTCCCTCTTCCCTTCCATCTTCTGCCAAATTGGCAACCTGTGCAAACCAGGAGGTTAAAGGGTCTGTCTCTCCAAGTTGGGAGATTGATAGTAAAGCAGTTGGAAAGTCAATCCGGAGCACCAGGAGAGGGACTATTCGTTGAGTTTTAGAAACCTTTTGTATTCACAGTGTGTCCATTCTCTAGGTTTCCCGTACATGTTATAGCTGTAGTAATATTCCCTTCAACCTGGAGAGTTGGGACCCATGGAATGGGGGCCATCCATTTATGCTTTAAAGGGTCTGCATTTGCTCACCCAATCTCACCAATCCTCTCAGTCCCAAGTGTCCAGCCTTATGCCACATCCAGCTGTCATTGTAGATAGGGTCATTCCAGGTTTCATCAGAGACCCTGAAGGAATTGTAAAGAATTTCCCGGTTTTCTGGTTTTGTTTTTGAAATTCCTTTTTATAGTGGGTTTGAGCTGATTCTCGCTGCCATGTTTATGCCAGTCTAGACACACTTGATTCCCTTACGGAGACATATCAATACATAGGTTTTAAGATTCTTACTAGTCAGATGTATTCCTCTGCGGGAAATATGGAGTTTTGAGTCCCTTTCACTGAGGAAGGTGTAGGTCTTGTGTATTCCTAAGTTGGTTTTAGAAACGGTACCAGTGCTTATATCATACTCTGGTTTTATGCATCACCCCACCTCTCCTTCCCCCTTAAGCAAGCATAACAGTGTTTTCTAAATGTGAGACTCTGTTCTCTTTCTTAACTCAGTTCATGTGTAGCCATGTTTACAGGATCTTCATAAGTGATATCTTATGATAAGTTTCTTTTTTCTGTGTGACTTATTTCACTTAGAATCATAGTACCTCAATCCACTCACTTTGCTGCTCCTCGTCTTATGACATTGATTTCATGGCTGAGGGATATTCCATCGTACGTAAGTACCCCAATTTTTGAACCATTTTTATATTTCCTGGGATATTTAAGGTGTACCCAAGTTGAGGTTCTTGTAAGCAGTGCAGCCCTAAATTTGGGGGTGGCTCTGTCTTATTGATTTCCAGTTTTCCCTAGGTATATTCCCTAGACTGGAAGTTCCCTTGGCTCTGTAGCTCTGTTGTTTACTTGTTTTAGGGAACACAATGCACTCCTCCAGTGAGGCAGTTGGCAATTTACATCCCGCCCATCAGCATAACAAGGCTCCCTGTTCTCCAGGGCCTGTCTTGCCTTTCTGGTTTTTACACATTTTGTGGATGTCCCTTTTGACCGGTGAGAAGTGATACTTCTTTCTAGTGCCGATTTGCATTGCCCGCTTGCTTGCTTGGCCAAAAAGGGCGTATGAATTTTCTCCTGAATATATACAGGAGAAAACGCATACGCCCTTTTTGGCCAAGTGCGTCATTGTCGAAGTTGTGCCCCTCTTCCTGTGCCTTAAAGGCGATTCCAACGTACCTCTTGAAATCTGGTTCCTGCGATTCTGCCTCGCTTTCAAGTCCACCTCGTTGCCTTCCCTCAACAGATTGTTGGTCGATAGTTGTCCTTTATTACTCTGCCAGTTTGTGAATTGCTGTGACCCTGAGCTCCATTTTTCAACTCGTTTTTTTGTGAGCTGTACGCAAGTCCGAAATTTTGGTTCAGGACCTTTACTGGTTCCCGGTGGGTGGCTGAGACTTTGGTTAATTCTTCTTCCTGCCGGGAAATTAGAGTGACATGTGCCTGTCCAAACGCCAAACACCTACTCTCTCACTGGTTCTCCCTCTTCCCTTCCATCCTCTGCCAAATTGGCAACCTGTGCGAACCAGGAGCTTAAGGGGGCTGTCTCTCCAAGTTGGGATATTGATAGTAAAGCAGTTGGAAAGTCAAACCGGAGCACCAGGAGAGGGACTATTCGTTGAGTTTTAGAAACCTTTTGTATTCACAGTGTGTCCATTCTCTAGGATTCCCGTACATGTTATAGCTGTAGTAATATTCCCTTCAACCTGGAGACTTGGGACCCATGGAATGGGGGCCATGCATTATTGCTTTAAAGGGTCTGCGTTTGCTCACCCAATCTCTCCAATCCTCTCAGTCCCAAGTGTCCAGCCTTATGCCACATCCAGCTGTCATTGTAGATAGGGTCATTCCAGGTTTCATCAGAGACCCTGAAGGAATTGTAAAGAATTTCCCTGTTTTTTGTTTTGTTTTTGAAATTCCTTTTTATAGTGGGTTTGAGCTGATTCTCCCTGCCATGTTCATGCCAGTCTAGACACACTTGATTCCCTTATGGAGACATAAAAATACATAGGTTTTAAGATTCTTACTAGTCAGAACTATTTCTCTGCGGGAAATATGGTGTTTTGTGTCCCTTTCACTGAGGAAGGTGTAGGTCTTGTCTATTCCAAAGTTGGTTTTAGAAACGGTACCCGGGCTTATATCAAAGTCTGGTTTTATGCATCACCCCACCTCTCCTTCCCCCTTTAGCAGGCATAAGAGTGTTTTCTAAATGTGAGACTCCTTTCTCTTTTCTAACTCAGTTCATGTGTAGCCATGTTTACAGGATCTTCCTAAGTGATATCTTATGATAAGTTTCTTTTTCTGTGTGACTTATTTCATTTAGAATCATCGTACCTGAATCCACTCACTTTGCAGCTCCTGGTCTTATGACATTGATTTCATGGCTGAGGGATATTCCATCGTACATAAGTACCACAATTTTTTGAACCATTTTTATATTTCCTGGGATATTTAAGGTGTACCCAAGTTGAGGTTCTTGTAAGCAGTGCAGCCCTAAATTTGGGGGTAGCTCTTTCTTATTGATTTCCAGTTTCCCAAGTTATATTCCCTAGACTGGAAGTGCCCTTGGCTCTGTAGCTCTGTTGTTTACTTGTTTTAGGGAACACAATGCACTCCTCCAGGGAGGCAGTTGGCAATTTACATCCCGCCCATCAGCATAACAAGGCTCCCTGTTCTCCAGGGCCTGTCTTGCCTTTCTAGTTTTTACACATTTTGTGGATGTCCCTTTTGACAGGTGGGAAGTGATACTTCTTTCTAGTGCAGATTTGCATTGCCCGCTTGCTTGCTTGGCCAAAAAGGGCGTATGCGTTTTCTCCAGAATATATTCAGGAGAAAACTCATACGCCCATTTTGGCCAAGTGCGTCATTTTCGAAGTTGTGCCCCTCTTCCTGTGCTTTAAAGGCGATTCCAACGTACCTCTTGAAATCTGTTTCCTGCTATTCTGCCTCGCTTTCAAGTCCACCTCGTTGCATTTCATCCACAGATTGTTGGACGATAGTTGTCCTTTATTACTCTGCCAGTTTGTGAATTGCTGTGCCCCTGAGCGCCATTTTTCTACTCATTTTTTTGTGAGCTGTACGCAAGTCCAAAATTTTGGTTCAGCACCTTTACTGGTTCCCGGTGGGTGGCGGAGACATTGGTTAATTTTTCTTCCTGCCGGGAAATTAGATTGACATGTGCCCGTCCAAATGCCAAACAGCTACTCTCTCACTGGTTCTCCCTCTTCCCTTCCATCCTCTGCCAAATTGGCAACCTGTGCAAACCAGGAGGTTAAAGGGTCTGTCTCTCCAAGTTGGGAGATTGATAGTAAAGCAGTTGGAAAGTCAATCCGGAGCAGCAGGAGAGGAACTATTCGTTGAGTTTTAGAAACCGTTTGTATTCACAGTGTGTCCATTCTCTAGGTTTCCCATACATGTTATAGCTGTAGTAATATTCCCTTCAACCTGGAGAGTTGGGACCCATGGAATGGGTGCCATCCATTTTTGCTTTAAAGGGTCTGCATTTGCTCACCCAATCTCACAAATCCTCTCAGTCCCAAGTGTCCAGCCTTATGCCACATCCAGCTGTCATTTTAGATAGGTTCATTCCAGGTTTCATCAGAGACCCTGAAGGAATTGTAAAGAATTTCCCGGTTTTTTGGTTTTGTTTTTGAAATTCCTTTTTATAGTGGGTTTGAGCTGATTCTCGCTGCCATGTTTATGCCAGTCTAGACACACTTGATTCCCTTACGGAGACATATCAATACATAGGTTTTAAGATTCTTACTAGTCAGAACTATTCCTCTGCGGGAAATATGGTGTTTTGTGTCCCTTTCACTGAGGAAGGTGTAGGTCTTGTCTATTCCAAAGTTGGTTTTAGAAACGGTACCCGGGCTTATATCAAACTCTGGTTTTATGCATCTGCCCACCTCTCCTTCCCCCTTAAGCAGGCATAACAGTGTTTTCTAAATGTGAGACTCTGTTCTCTTTCTTAACTCAGTTCATGTGTAGCCATGTTTACAGGATCTTCGTAAGTGATATCTTATGATAAGTTTCTTTTTTCTGTGTGACTTAATTCACTTAGAATAATCGTACCTGAATCCACTCACTTTGCAGCTCCTTGTCTTATGACATTGATTTCATGGCTGAGGGATATTCCATCGTACATAACTACCACAATTTTTTGAACCATTTTTATATTTCCTGGGATATTTAAGGTGTACCCAAGTTGAGGTTCTTGTAAGCAGTGCAGCCCTAAATTTGGGGGTGGCTCTGTCTTATTGATTTCCAGTTTTCCCAAGGTATATTCCCTAGACTGTAAGTGCCCTTGGCTCTGTAGCTCTGTTGTTTACTTGTTTTAGGGAACACAATGCACTCCTCCTGTGAGGCAGTTGGCCATTTACATCCCGCCCATCAGAATAACAGGGCTCCCTGTTCTCCAGGGCCTGTCTTGCCTTTCTGGTTTTTACACATTTTGTGGATGTCCCGTTTGACCGGTGGGAAGTGATACTTCTATGTAGTGCAGATATGCATTGCCCGCTTGCTTGCTTGGCCAAAAAGGGCGTATGCATTTCTCCTGAATATATTCAGGAGAAAACGCAATCACCCTTTTTGGCAAAGTGCGTCACTGTCGAAGTTGTGCCCCTCTTCCTGTGCTTTAAAGGCGATTCCTACGTACCTCTTGAAATCTGTTTCCTGCTATTCTGCCTCGCTTTCAAGTCCGCCTCGTTGCCTTCCCTCAACAGATTTTTGGACGATAGTTGTCCTTTATTACTCTGCCAGTTTGTGAATTGCTGTACCCCTGAGCTCCATTTTTCAACTCGTTTTTTGTGAGCTGAACGCAAGTCCAATATTTTGGTTCAGGACCTATACTGGTTCCCGGTGGGTGTCTGAGACTTTGGTTAATTCTTCTTCCTGCCGGGAAATTAGAGTGACATGTGCCCTTCCAAATGCCTAACAGCTAGTCTCTCATTGGTTCTCCCTCTTCCCTTCCATCCTCTGCCAAATTGGCAACCTGTGCAAACCAGGAGGTTAAAGGGTCTGTCTCTCCAAGTTGGGAGATTGATAGTAAAGCAGTTGGAAAGTCAATCCGGAGCAGCAGGAGAGGAACTATTCGTTGAGTTTTAGAAACCGTTTGTATTCACAGTGTGTCCATTCTCTAGGTTTCCCATACATGTTATAGCTGTAGTAATATTCCCTTCAACCTGGAGAGTTGGGACCCATGGAATGGGTGCCATCCATTTTTGCTTTAAAGGGTCTGCATTTGCTCACCCAATCTCACAAATCCTCTCAGTCCCAAGTGTCCAGCCTTATGCCACATCCAGCTGTCATTTTAGATATGTTCATTCCAGGTTTCATCAGAGACCCTGAAGGAATTGTAAAGAATTTCCCGGTTTTTTGGTTTTGTTTTTGAAATTCCTTTTTATAGTGGGTTTGAGCTGATTCTCGCTGCCATGTTTATGCCAGTCTAGACACACTTGATTCCCTTACGGAGACATATCAATACATAGGTTTTAAGATTCTTACTAGTCAGAACTATTCCTCTGCGGGAAATATGGTGTTTTCTGTCCCTTTCACTGAGGAAGGTGTAGGTCTTGTCTATTCCAAAGTTGGTTTTAGAAACGGTACCCGGGCTTATATCAAACTCTGGTTTTATGCATCTGCCCACCTCTCCTTCCCCCTTAAGCAGGCATAACAGTGTTTTCTAAATGTGAGACTCTGTTCTCTTTCTTAACTCAGTTCATGTGTAGCCATGTTTACAGGATCTTCGTAAGTGATATCTTATGATAAGTTTCTTTTTTCTGTGTGACTTAATTCACTTAGAATCATCGTACCTGAATCCACTCACTTTGCAGCTCCTTGTCTTATGACATTGATTTCATGGCTGAGGGATATTCCATCGTACATAACTACCACAATTTTTTGAACCATTTTTATATTTCCTGGGATATTTAAGGTGTACCCAAGTTGAGGTTCTTGTAAGCAGTGCAGCCCTAAATTTGGGGGTGGCTCTGTCTTATTGATTTCCAGTTTTCCCAAGGTATATTCCCTAGACTGTAAGTGCCCTTGGCTCTGTAGCTCTGTTGTTTACTTGTTTTAGGGAACACAATGCACTCCTCCTGTGAGGCAGTTGGCCATTTACATCCCGCCCATCAGAATAACAGGGCTCCCTGTTCTCCAGGGCCTGTCTTGCCTTTCTGGTTTTTACACATTTTGTGGATGTCCCGTTTGACCGGTGGGAAGTGATACTTCTATGTAGTGCAGATATGCATTGCCCGCTTGCTTGCTTGGCCAAAAAGGGCGTATGCATTTCTCCTGAATATATTCAGGAGAAAACGCAATCACCCTTTTTGGCAAAGTGCGTCACTGTCGAAGTTGTGCCCCTCTTCCTGTGCTTTAAAGGCGATTCCTACGTACCTCTTGAAATCTGTTTCCTGCTATTCTGCCTCGCTTTCAAGTCCGCCTCGTTGCCTTCCCTCAACAGATTTTTGGACGATAGTTGTCCTTTATTACTCTGCCAGTTTGTGAATTGCTGTACCCCTGAGCTCCATTTTTCAACTCGTTTTTTGTGAGCTGAACGCAAGTCCAATATTTTGGTTCAGGACCTATACTGGTTCCCGGTGGGTGTCTGAGACTTTGGTTAATTCTTCTTCCTGCCGGGAAATTAGAGTGACATGTGCCCTTCCAAATGCCTAACAGCTAGTCTCTCATTGGTTCTCCCTCTTCCCTTCCATCCTCTGCCAAATTGGCAACCTGTGCAAACCAGGAGGTTAAAGGGTCTGTCTCTCCAAGTTAGGAGATTGATAGTAAGGCAGTTGGAAAGTCAATCCGGAGCAGCAGGAGAGGAACTATTCGTTGAGTTTTAGAAACCGTTTGTATTCACAGTGTGTCCATTCTCTAGGTTTCCCATACATGTTATAGCTGTAGTAATATTCCCTTCAACCTGGAGAGTTGGGACCCATGGAATGGGTGCCATCCATTTTTGCTTTAAAGGGTCTGCATTTGCTCACCCAATCTCACAAATCCTCTCAGTCCCAAGTGTCCAGCCTTATGCCACATCCAGCTGTCATTTTAGATAGGTTCATTCCAGGTTTCATCAGAGACCCTGAAGGAATTGTAAAGAATTTCCCGGTTTTTTGGTTTTGTTTTTGAAATTCCTTTTTATAGTGTGTTTGAGCTGATTCTCGCTGCCATGTTTATGCCAGTCTAGACACACTTGATTCCCTTACGGAGACATATCAATACATAGGTTTTAAGATTCTTACTAGTCAGAACTATTCCTCTGCGGGAAATATGGTGTTTTGTGTCCCTTTCACTGAGGAAGGTGTAGGTCTTGTCTATTCCAAAGTTGGTTTTAGAAACGGTACCCGGGCTTATATCAAACTCTGGTTTTATGCATCTGCCCACCTCTCCTTCCCCCTTAAGCAGGCATAACAGTGTTTTCTAAATGTGAGACTCTGTTCTCTTTCTTAACTCAGTTCATGTGTAGCCATGTTTACAGGATCTTCGTAAGTGATATCTTATGATAAGTTTCTTTTTTCTGTGTGACTTAATTCACTTAGAATCATCGTACCTGAATCCACTCACTTTGCAGCTCCTTGTCTTATGACATTGATTTCATGGCTGAGGGATATTCCATCGTACATAACTACCACAATTTTTTGAACCATTTTTATATTTCCTGGGATATTTAAGGTGTACCCAAGTTGAGGTTCTTGTAAGCAGTGCAGCCCTAAATTTGGGGGTGGCTCTGTCTTATTGATTTCCAGTTTTCCCAAGGTATATTCCCTAGACTGTAAGTGCCCTTGGCTCTGTAGCTCTGTTGTTTACTTGTTTTAGGGAACACAATGCACTCCTCCTGTGAGGCAGTTGGCCATTTACATCCCGCCCATCAGAATAACAGGGCTCCCTGTTCTCCAGGGCCTGTCTTGCCTTTCTGGTTTTTACACATTTTGTGGATGTCCCGTTTGACCGGTGGGAAGTGATACTTCTATGTAGTGCAGATAAGCATTGCCCGCTTGCTTGCTTGGCCAAAAAGGGCGTATGCATTTCTCCTGAATATATTCAGGAGAAAACGCAATCACCCTTTTTGGCAAAGTGCGTCACTGTCGAAGTTGTGCCCCTCTTCCTGTGCTTTAAAGGCGATTCCTACGTACCTCTTGAAATCTGTTTCCTGCTATTCTGCCTCGCTTTCAAGTCCGCCTCGTTGCCTTCCCTCAACAGATTTTTGGACGATAGTTGTCCTTTATTACTCTGCCAGTTTGTGAATTGCTGTACCCCTGAGCTCCATTTTTCAACTCGTTTTTTGTGAGCTGAACGCAAGTCCAATATTTTGGTTCAGGACCTATACTGGTTCCCGGTGGGTGTCTGAGACTTTGGTTAATTCTTCTTCCTGCCGGGAAATTAGAGTGACATGTGCCCTTCCAAATGCCTAACAGCTAGTCTCTCATTGGTTCTCCCTCTTCCCTTCCATCCTCTGCCAAATTGGCAACCTGTGCAAACCAGGAGGTTAAAGGGTCTGTCTCTCCAAGTTAGGAGATTGATAGTAAGGCAGTTGGAAAGTCAATCCGGAGCAGCAGGAGAGGAACTATTCGTTGAGTTTTAGAAACCGTTTGTATTCACAGTGTGTCCATTCTCTAGGTTTCCCATACATGTTATAGCTGTAGTAATATTCCCTTCAACCTGGAGAGTTGGGACCCATGGAATGGGTGCCATCCATTTTTGCTTTAAAGGGTCTGCATTTGCTCACCCAATCTCACAAATCCTCTCAGTCCCAAGTGTCCAGCCTTATGCCACATCCAGCTGTCATTTTAGATAGGTTCATTCCAGGTTTCATCAGAGACCCTGAAGGAATTGTAAAGAATTTCCCGGTTTTTTGGTTTTGTTTTTGAAATTCCTTTTTATAGTGGGTTTGAGCTGATTCTCGCTGCCATGTTTATGCCAGTCTAGACACACTTGATTCCCTTACGGAGACATATCAATACATAGGTTTTAAGATTCTTACTAGTCAGAAATATTCCTCTGCGGGAAATATGGTGTTTTGTGTCCCTTTCACTGAGGAAGGTGTAGGTCTTGTCTATTCCAAAGTTGGTTTTAGAAACGGTACCCGGGCTTATATCAAACTCTGGTTTTATGCATCTGCCCACCTCTCCTTCCCCCTTAAGCAGGCATAACAATGTTTTCTAAATGTGAGACTCTGTTCTCTTTCTTAACTCAGTTCATGTGTAGCCATGTTTACAGGATCTTCGTTTGTGATATCTTATGATAAGTTTCTTTTTTCTGTGTGACTTAATTCACTTAGAATCATCGTACCTGAATCCACTCACTTTGCAGCTCCTTGTCTTATGACATTGATTTCATGGCTGAGGGATATTCCATCGTACATAACTACCACAATTTTTTGAACCATTTTTATATTTCCTGGGATATTTAAGGTGTACCCAAGTTGAGGTTCTTGTAAGCAGTGCAGCCCTAAATTTGGGGGTGGCTCTGTCTTATTGATTTCCAGTTTTCCCAAGGTATATTCCCTAGACTGTAAGTGCCCTTGGCTCTGTAGCTCTGTTGTTTACTTGTTTTAGGGAACACAATGCACTCCTCCTGTGAGGCAGTTGGCCATTTACATCCCGCCCATCAGAATAACAGGGCTCCCTGTTCTCCAGGGCCTGTCTTGCCTTTCTGGTTTTTACACATTTTGTGGATGTCCCGTTTGACCGGTGGGAAGTGATACTTCTATGTAGTGCAGATATGCATTGCCCGCTTGCTTGCTTGGCCAAAAAGTGCGTATGCCTTGTCTCCTGAATATATTCAGGAGAGAACGCATACGCACTTTTTGGCCAATTGCATCATTGTCGAAGTTGTTCCCCTCTTCCTGTGTTTTAAAGGCGATTCCAACGTACCTCTTGAAATCAGTTTCCTGCTATTCTGCCTCGCTTTCAAGTCCGCTCGTTGCCTTCCCTCAACAGATTTTTGGACGATAGTTGTCCTTTATTACTCTGCCAGTTTGTGAATTGCTGTGCCCCTGAGCTCCATTTTTCAACTAGTTTTTTGTGAGCTGAACGCAAGTCCAAAATTTTGGTTCAGGAACTATACTGGTTCCCGGTGGATGGCTGAGTCTTTGGTTAATTCTTCATCCTGCTGGGAAATTAGAGTGAAATGTGCCCGTCCAAATGCCTAACAGCTAGTCTCTCATTGGTTCTCCCTCTTCCCTTCCATCCTCTGCCAAATTGGCAACCTGTGCGAACCAGGAGCTTAAAGGGGCTGTCTCTCCTAGTTGGAAGATTGATAGTAAAGCAGTTGGAAAGTCAAACCGGAGCACCAGGGGAGGGACAATTTGTTGAGTTTTAGAAACCTTTTGTCTTCACAGTGTGTCCATTCTCTAGGTTTCCCATACATGTTATAGCTGTAGTAATATTCCCTTCAACCTGGAGAGTTGGGACCCATGGAATGGGGGCCATGCATTTTTGCTTTAAAGGGTCTGCATTTGCTCACCCAATCTCACCAATCCTCTTAGTCCCAAGTGTCCAGCCTTATGCCACATCCAGCTGTCATTGTAGATAGGGTCATTCCAGGTTTCATCAGAGACCCTGAAGGAATTGTAAAGAATTTCCATGTTTTTTGTTTTGTTTTTGAAATTCCTTTTTATAGTGGGTTTGAGATGATTCTCGCTGCCATGTTTATGCCAGTCTAGACACACTTGATTCCCTTACGGAGACATATCAATACATAGGTTTTAAGATTCTTACTAGTCAGATCTATTCCTCTGCGGGAAATATGGGGTTTTGAGTCCCTTTCACTGAGGAAGGTGTACGTCTTGTCTATTCCAAAGTTGATTTTAGAAACGGTACCCGGGCTTATATCAAACTCTGGTTTTATGCATCACCCCACCTCTCCTTCCCCCTTAAGCAGGCATAAAAGTGTTTTCTAAATGTGAGACTCTGTTCTCTTTCTTAACTCAGTTCATGTGTAGCCATGTTTACAGGATCTTCATAAGTGATATCTTATGATAAGTTTCTTTTTTCTGTGTGACTTATTTCACTTAGAATCATCGTACCTGAATCCACTCACTTTGCTGCTCCTGGTCTTATGACATTGATTTCATGGCTGAGGGATATTCCATCGTACATAAGTACCACAATTTTTTGAACCATTTTTATATTTCCTGGGATATTTAAGGTGTACCAAAGCTGAGGTTCTTGTAAGGAGTGCAGCCCCAAATTTGGGGGTGGCTCTGTATTATTGATTATCAGTTTTCCCAAGGTATATTCCCTAGACTGGAAGTGCCCTTGGCTCTGTAGCTCAGTTGTTTACTTGTTTTAGGGAACACAATGCACTCCTCCAGTGAGGCAGTTGCCAAATTACATCCCGCCCATCAGAATAACAAGGCTCCCTGTTCTCCAGGGCCTGTCTTGCCTTTCTTGTTTTTACACATTTTGTGGATGGCCCTTTTGACCGGTGGGAAGTGATACTTCTTTGTAGTGCAGATATGCATTGCCCGCTTGCTTGCTTGGCCAAAAAGGGCTTATGTGTTTTCTCCTGAATATATTCAGGAGAAAAAGAATAAGCCCTTTTTGGCTAAGTGCGTCATTGTCGAATTTGTGCCCCTCTTCCTGTGCTTTAAAGGCGATTCCAACGTACCTCTTGAAATCTGTTTCCTGCTATTCTGCCTCGCTTTCAAGTTCACCTCGTTGCCTTCCCTCAACAGATTGTTGGACGATAGTTGTCCTTTATTACTCTGCCAGTTTGTGAATTGCTGTGCCCCTGAGCTCCATTTTTCAACTCGTTTTTTTGTGAGCTGTACGCAAGTCCAAAATTTTGGTTCAGGAGCTTTACTGGTTCCCGGTGGATGGTTGACACTTTGGTTAATTCTTCTTCCTGCCGGGAAATTAGAGTGACATGTGCCCGTCCAAATGCCAAACAGCTACTCTCTCACTGGTTCTCCCTCTTCCCTTTCATCCTCTGCCAAATTGGCAAACTGTGCGAACCAGGAGCTTAAAGGGGCTGTCTCTCCTAGTTGGAAGATTGATATTAAAGCAGTTGGTAAGTCAAACCGGAGCACCAGTGGAGGGACTATTCGTTGAGTTTTAGAAACCATTTGTATTCACAGTGTGTCCATTCTCTAGGTTTCCCGTACATGTTATAGCTGTAGTAATATTCCCTTCATCCTGGAGACTTGGGAACCATGGAATGGGGGCCATGAATTATTGCTTCAAAGGGTCTGCGTTTGCTCACCCAATCTCTCCAATCCTCTCAGTCCCAAGTGTCCAGCCTTATGCCACATCCAGCTGTCATTTTAGATAGGGTCATTCCAGGTTTCATCAGAGACCCTGAAGGAATTGTAAAGAATTTCCCTGTTTTTTTGGTTTTGTTTTTGAAAGTCCTCTTTATAGTGGGTTTGAGCTGATTCTCGCTGCCATGTTTATGCCAGTCTAGACACACTTGATTCCCTTACGGAGACATATCAATACATAGGTTTTAAGATTCTTACTAGTCAGATCTATTCCTCTGCGGGAAATATGGGGTTTTGAGTACCTTTCACTGAGGAAGGTGTAGGTCTTTTCTATTCCAAAGTTGGTTTTAGAAACGGTACCTGTGCTTATATCAAAGTCTGGTTTTATGCATCACCCCACCTCTCCTTCCCCCTTAATCAGGCATAAAAGTGTTTTCTAAATGTGAGACTCTGTTCTCTTTCCTAACTCAGTTAATGTGTAGCCATGTTTACAGGATATTCCTAAGTGATATCTTATGATAAGTTTCTTTTTCTGTGTGACTTATTTCATTTAGAATCATCGTACCTGAATCCACTCCCTTTGCTGCTCCTGGTCTTATGACATTGATTTCATGGCTGAGGGATATTCCATCGTACATAAGTACCACAATTTTTTGAACCATTTTTATATATCCTGGGATATTTAAGGTGTACCTAAGTTGAGGTTCTTGTAAGCAGTGCAGCCCTAAATTTGGGGTTGGCTGTGTCTTATTGATTTTCAATTTTCCCAAGGTATATTCCCTAGAAGGGAAGTGCCCTTGGCTCTGTAGCTCTGTTGTTTACTTGTTTCAGGGAACACAATGCACTCCTCCAGTGAGGCAGTGGGCAATTTACATAACGCCTATCAGTATAACAAAGCTCCCTGTTCTCCAGGGCCTGTCTTGCCTTTCTGGTTTTCACACATTTTGTGGATGTCCCTTTTGTCCGGTGGGAAGTGATACTTCTTTGTAGTGCAGATTTGCATTGCCCGCTTGCTTGCTTGGCCAAAGTGTGCGTATGCCTTGTCTCCTGAATATATTCAGGAGAGAACGCATACGCCCTTTTTGGCCAAGTGCATCATTGTCGAAGTTGTTCCCCTCTTCCTGTGTTTTAAAGGCGATTCCAACGTACCTCTTGAAATCTGTTTCCTGCTATTCTGCCTCGCTTTCAAGTCCGCATCGACGACTTCCCTCAACAGATTTTTGGACGATAGTTGTCCTTTATTACTCTGCCAGTTTGTGAATTTCTGTGTCCCTGAGCTCCATTTTTTAACTCGTATTTGTGAGCTGTACGCAAGTCCAATATCTTGGTTCAGGACCTATACTGGTTCCCGGTGGGTGGCTGGGACTTTGGTTAATTCTTCTTCCTGCCGGGAAATTAGTGACATGTGCACGTCCAAATGCCTAACAGCTACTCTCTCATTGGTTCTCCCTCTTCCCTTCCATCCTCTGCCAAATTGGCAACCTGTGCGAACCAGGAGCTTAAAGGGGCTGTCTCTCCAAGTTGGAAGATTAATAGTAAAGCAGTTGGAAAGTCAAACCGGAGCACCAGGAGAGGGACTATTCGTTGAGTTTAGAAAACTTTTGTATTCACAGTGTTTCCATTCTCTAGGTTTCCCGTACATGTTATAGCTGTAGTAATATTCCCTTCAACCTGGAGAGTTGGGACCCATGGAATGGGGGCCATGCATTTTTGTTTTAAAGGGTCTGCATTTGCTCACCCAATCTCACCAACCATCTCAGTCCCAAGTGTCCAGCGTTATTCTACATCCAGCTGTCATTGTAGATAGGGTCATTCCAGGATTCATCAGAGACCCTGAAGGAATTGTAAAGAATTTCCCTGTTTTTTCGTTTTGTTTTTGAAATTACTTTTTATAGTGGGTTTGAGCTGATTCTCGCTGCCATGTTTATGCCAGTCTAGACACACTTGATTCCTTTACAGAGACATATCAATACATAGGTTTTAAGATTCTTACTAGTCAGATCTATTCCTCTGCCGGAAATATGGGGATTTGAGTCCCTTTCACTGAGTAAGGTGTAGGTCTTGTGTATTCCAAAGTTGGTTTTAGAAACGGTACCCGTGCTTATATCAAACTCTGGTTTTATGCATCACCCCACCTCTCCTTCCCCCTTAAGGAGGCATAACAGTGTTTTCTAAATGTGAGACTCTGTTCTCTTTCTTAACTCAGTTCATGTGTAACCATGTTTACAGGCTCTTCATAAGTGATATCTTTTGATAAGTGTCTTTTTCTGTGTGACTTCTCTTAGAATCATCGTACCTGAATCCACTCGCTTTGCTGCTCCTTGTCTTATGACATTGATAACATGGCAGAGGGATCTTCCATCGTACATAAGTACCACAATTTTTTGAACCATTTTTATATTTCCTGGGATATTTAAGGTGTACCAAAGCTGAGGTTCTTGTAAGGAGTGCAGCCCTAAATTTGGGGGTGGCTCTGTATTATTGATTATCAGTTTTCCCAAGGTATATTCCCTAGACTGGAAGTGCCCTTGGCTCTGTAGCTCAGTTGTTTACTTGTTTTAGGGAACACAATGCACTCCTCCAGTGAGGCAGTTGGCAATTTACATCCCACCCATCAGGATATGAAGGCTCCCTGTTCTCCAGGGCCTGTCTTGCCTTTCTGGTTTTTACACATTTTGTGGATGTCCCTTTTGTCCGGTGGGAAGTGATACCTCTTTGTAGTGCAGATTTGCATTGCCCGCTTGCTTGCTTGGCCAAAAAGGGCGTATGCGTTTTATCCTGAATATATTCAGGAGAAAACGCATACGCCCTTTTTGGCCATTGCATCATTGTCAAAGTTGTGCCCCTCTTCCTGTGCTTTAAATGTGATTCCAACGTACCTCTTGAAATCTGTTTCCTGCTATTCTGCCTTGCATTCAAGTCCGCCTATTTGCCTTCCCTAAACAGATTTTTGGACGATAGTTGTCCTTTATTATTCTGCCAGTTTGTGAATTGCTGTGGCCCTGAGCTCCATTTTTCAACTCGTTTTATGTGAGCTGAACGCAAGTCCAAAATTTTGGTTCAGGACCTATACTGGTTTTGTAGGGTGGCTGAGACTTTTGTTAATTCTTCTTCCTGCTGGGAAATTAGAGTGACATGTGCCCGTCCAAAGGCCTAACAGCTACTCTCTCATTGGTTCTCCCTCTTCCCTTCCATCCTCTGCCAAATTGGCAACTTGTGCAAACAAGGAGGTTAAAGGGGCTGTCTCTCCTAGTTGGGAGATTGATAGTAAAGCAGTTGGAAAGTCAAAGCGGAGCACCAGGAGAGGGACTACTCGTTGAGTTTTAGAAACCTTTTGTCTTCACAGTGTGTCCATTCTCTAGGTTTCCCGTACATGGTATAGCTGTAGTAATATTCCCTTCAACATGGAGAGTTGGGACCCATGGAATGGGGGCCATGCATTTCTGCTTTAAACGGTCTGCATTTTCTCACGCAATCTCACCAATCCTCTCAGTCCCAAGTGTCCAGCCTTATGCCACATCCAGCTGTCATTGTAGATAGGGTCATTCCATGTTTCATCATAGATCCTGAAGGAATTGTAAAGAATTTCCCTGTTTTTTGCTTTTGTTTTTGAAATTCGTTTTTATAGTGGTTTTGAGCTGATTCTCGCTGCATGTTTATGCCAGTCTAGACACACTTGATTCCCTTACGGAGACATATCAATACATAGGTTTTAAGATTCTTACTACTCAGATCTATTCCTCTGCGGGAAATATGTGGTTTTGAGTCCCTTTCACTGAGGAAGGTGTAGGTCTTTTCTATTCCACAGTTGGTTTTAGAAACGGTACCTGTGCTTATATCAAACTCTGGTTTTATGCATCACCCCACCGCTCCTTTCCCCTTAAGCAGGCATAAGAGTGTTTTCTAAATGTGAGACTCTGTTCTCTTTCCTAACTCAGTTCATGTGTAGCCATGTTTACAGGATCTTCATAAGTGATATCTTATGATAAGTTTATTTTTCTGTGTGACTTATTTCACTTAGAATCATCGTACCTGAATCCACTCACTTTGCTGCTCCTGGTCTTATGACATTGATAACATGGCTGAGGGATATTCCATCGTACATAAATACCACAGTTTTTTGAACCATTTTTATATTTCCTGGGATATTTAAGGTGTACCCAAGTTGAGGTTCTTGTAAGCAGTGCAGCCCTAAACTTGGGGGTGGCTCTGTCTTATTGATTATCAGTTTTCCCAAGGTATATTCCCTATACTATAAGTGCCCTTTGCTCTGTAGCTCTGTTGTTTACTTGTTTTAGGGAACACAATACACTTCTCCAGTGAGGCAGTTGGCCATTTACATCCCGCCCATCAGCATAACAAGGCTCCCTGTTCTCCAGGGCCTGTCTTGCCTTTCTGGTTTTTACACATTTTGTGGATGTCCCTTTTGAACGGTGGGAAGAGATACTTCTTTGTAGTGCAGATTTGCATTGCCCGCTTGCTTGCTTGGCCAAAAAGGGCGTATGCGTTTTCTCCTGAATATATTCAGGAGAAAACGCTAATGCCCTTTTTGTCCAAGTGCGTCATTGTCGAAGTTGTGCCCATCTTCCTATGCTTTAAAGGCGATTCCAACGTACCTCTTGAAATCTGTTTCCTGCTATTCTGCCTCGCTTTCAAGTCCGCCTCGTTGCCTTCCCTCAACAGATTTTTGGACGATAGTTGTCCTTTATTACTCTGCCAGTTTGTGAATTGCTGTGCGGTGAGCTCCATTTTTCAACTCGTATTTTGTGAGCTGTACGCAAGTCCAAAATTTTGGTTCAGGATCTATACTGGTTCCCGGTGGGTTTCTGAGACTTTGGTTAATTCTTCTTCCTGCCGGGAAATTAGAGTGACATGTGCCCTTCCACAGGCCTAACAGCTACTCTCTCATTGGTTCTCCCTCTTCCCTTCCATCCTCTGCCAAATTGGCAACCTGTGCGAACCAGGAGGTTAAAGGTGTTGTCTCTCAAAGTTGGGAGATTGATAGTAAAGCAGTTGGAAAGTCAAACTGGAGCACCAGGAGAGGGACTACTCGTTGAGTTTTAGAAACCTTTTGTATTCACAGTGTGTCCATTCTCTAGGTTTCCCGTACATGTTATAGCTGTAGTAATATTCCCTTCAACATGGAGAGTTGGGACCCATGGAATGGGGGCCATGCATTTTAACTTTAAAGAGTCTGCATTTGCTCACCCAATCTCACCAATCCTCTCAGTCCCAAGTGTCCAGACTTATGCCACATCCAGCTGTCATTGTAGATAGGGTCATTCCAGGTTTCATCAGAGACCCTGAAGGAATTTTAAAGAATTTCCCTGTTTTTTGGTTTTGTTTTTGAAATTCCTTTTTATAGTGGGTTTGAGCTGATTCTCCCTGCCATGTTTATGACAGTCTACACACTTAATTCCCTTACGGAGACATAGCAATACATAGGTTTTAGGATTGTTTCTAGTGAGATGTACTCCTCTGCAGGAAATATGTGGTTTTTAGTCCCTTTCACTGAGGAAGGTGTAGGTCTTGTCTATTCCACATTTGGTTATAGAAATTGTACCTGTGCTTATATCAAACTCTGGTTTTATGCATCACCCCACCTATCCTCCCCCCTTAAGCATTCATAACAGTGTTTTCTAAATGTGAGACTCTGTTCTCTTTCTTAACTCAGTTCATGTGTAGCCATGTTTACAGGATCTTCATAAGTGATATCTTATGATAAGTTTCTTTTTCTGTGTGACTTATTTCACTTAGAATCATCGTACCTGAATCCACTCACTTTGCTGCTCCTGGTCTTATGACATTGATTTCATGGCTGAGGGATATTCCATCGTACATAAATACCACAGTTTTTTGAACCATATTTATATTTCCTGGGATATTTAAGGTGTACCCAAGTTGAGGTTCTTGTAAGCAGTGCAGCCCTAAATTTGGGGGTGGCTCAGTCTTATTGATTTTCAGTTTTCCCAAGGTATATTCCCTAGACTGGAAGCGGCCTTGGCTCTGTAGCTCCGTTGTTTACTTGTTTTAGGGAACGCAATGCACTCCTCCAGTGAGGCAGTTGGCAATTTACATCCCGCCCATCAGCATAACAAGGCTCCCTGTTCTCCAGGGCCTGTCTTGCCTTTCTGGTTTTTACACATTTGTGGATGTCACTTTTGACCGGTGGGAAGTGATACTTCTGTGTAGTGCAGATTTGCATTGCCCGCTTGCTTGCTTGGCCAAAAAGGGTGTATGCGTTTTCTCCTGAATATATTCAGGAGAAAACGCATACGCCCTTTTTGGCCAAGTGTGTCATTGTCAAAGTTGTGCCCCTCTTCCTGTGCTTTAAAGGCGATTCCGACGTATCTCTTGAAATCTGTTTCCTGGTATTCTGTCTCGCTTTCCAGTCCTCCTCGCTGCCTTCCCTCAACAGATTTTTGGACGATAGTTGTCCTTTATTACTCTGTCAGTTTGTGAATTGTTCTGCCCCTGAGCTCCATTTTTCAACTCATTTTTTGTGAGTTGTACGCAAGTCCAAAATTTTGGTTCAGGATCTATACTGGTTCCTGGTGGGTGGCTGAGACTCTGGTCAATTCTTCTTCCTGCCGGGAAATTAGAGCGACATGTGCCCGTCCAAATGCCTAACAGCTACTCTCTCATTGGTTCTCCCTCTTCCCTTCCATCCTCTGAGAAATTGGCAACCTGTGCGAACCAGGAGGTTAAAGATGTTGTCTCTCCAAGTTGGGAGATTGATAGTAAAGCAGTTGGAAAGTCAAAGCGGAGCACAAGGAGAGGGACTATTCGTTGAGTTTTAGATACCTTTTCTATTCACAGTGTGTCCATTCTCTAGGTTTCCCGTACATGTTATAGATGTAGTAATATTCACTTCAACATGGAGAGTTGGGTCCCATGGAATGGGGGCCATGCATTTTTGCATTAAAGGGTCTGCATTTGCTCACCCATCTCAGCAATCCTCTCAGTCCCAAGAGTCCAGCCTTATGTCACATCCAGCTGTCATTGTAGATAGGGTCATTCCAGGTGTCATCACAGACCCTGAAGGAAATGTAAAGAATTTCCCTGTTTTTTTGTTTTGTTTTTGAAATTGCTTTTTATAGTGGGTTTGAGCTGATTCTCGCTGCCATGTTTATGCCTGTCTAGACACACATGATTCCCTTACAGAGACGTATCAATACATAGCTTTTAAGATTCTTACTAGTCAGATCTATTCCTCTGCGGGACATATGGGGTTTTGAGTCCCTTTAACTGAGAAAGGTGTAGGTCTTGTCTATTCCACAGTTGGTTTTAGAAATGGTACCTGCACTTATATCAAACTCTGGTTTTATGCATCACCCCACCTCTCCTTTCCCCTTAAGCAGGCATAAGAGTGTTTTCTAAATGTGAGACTCTGTTCTCTTTCCTAACTCTGTTCATGTGAAGCCATGTTTAGAGGATCTTCCTAAGTGATATCTTATGATAAGATTCTTTTTCTTTGTGACTTATTTCACTTAGAATCATCATACCTGAATCCGTTCACTTTGTTGCTCCTGGTCTTATGACATTGATTTCATGGCTGAGGGATATTCCATCGTACATAAATACCACAGATTTGGAACCATTTTTATATTTCCTGGGATATTTAAGCTGTACCCAAGTTGAGGTTGTTGTAAGCAGTGCAGCCCTAAATTTAGGGGTGGTTCTGTCTTATTGATTTTCAGTTTTCCCAAGGTATATTCCCTAGACTGGAAGTGCCCTTGGCTCTGTAACTCTGTTGTTTACTTGTTTTAGGGAATGCAATGCACTCCTCCAGTGAGGCAGTTGGCAATTTACATCCCGCCCATCAGCATAACAAGGCTCCCTGTTCTCCATGGCCTGTCTTGCCTTTCTGGTTTTTACACATTTTGTGGATGTCCCTTTTGACCGGTGGGAAGTGATACTTCTTTGTTGTGCAGATTTGCATTGCCCGCTTGCTTGCTTGGCCAAAAAGGGCGTATGCGTTTTCTCCTGAATATATTCAGGAGAAAACGCATATGCCCTTTTTGGCCAAGTGCGTCATTGTCAAAGTTGTGCCCCTCTTCCTGTGCTTTAAAGGCGATTCCAACGTACCTCTTGAAATCTGTTTCCTTCTATTCTGCCTCGCTTTCAAGTCCGCCTCGTTGCATTCCCTCAACAGATTTTTGGATGATAGTTGTCCTTTATTACTCTGCCAGTTTGTGAATAGCTGTGCCCCTAAGCTCCATTTTTCAACTCGTTTTTTGTGAGCTGTACGCAAGTCCAAAATTTTGGTTCAGGGTCTATACTGGTTCCCGGTGTGTGGCTGAGACACTGGTCGATTCTTCTTCCGCCCGGGAAATTAGAGTGACATGTGCCCGTCCAAAGGCCTAACAGCTACTGTCTCATTGGTTCTCCCTCTTCCCTTCCATCCTCTGCGAAATTGGCAACCTGTGCGAACCAGGAGGTTAAAGGGGTTGTCTCTCCAAGTTGGGAGATTGATAGTAAAGCAGTTGGAAAGTCAAAGTGGAGCACCGGGAGAGGGACTACTCGTTGAGTTTTAGAAACCTTTTGAATTCACAGTTTGTCCCTTCTCTAGGTTTCCCGTACATGTTAGCTGTAGTAATATTCCCTTCAACATGGAGAGTTGGGACCCATGGAATGGGGGCCATGCATTTTTGCTTAAAAGGGTCTGCATTTGCTCACCCCATCTCAACAATCCTCTCAGTCCCAAGTGTCCAGCCTTATGCCACATCCAGCTGTCATTGTAGATAGGGTCATTCCAGGTTTCATAAGAGACCCTGAATGAAATGTAAAGAATTTCCCTGTTTTTTGGTTTTGTTTTTGAAATTCCTTTTTATAGTGGGTTTGAGCTGATTCTCGCTGCCATGTTTATGACTGTCTAGACACACTTGATTCCCTTAGAGACATATCAATACATAGGTTTTAAGATTCTTACTAGTCAGATCTATTCCTCTGCGGGAAATATGGGGTTTTGAGTCCCTTTCACTGAGGAAGGTGTAGGTCTTGTCTATTCCACAGTTGGTTTTAGAAATGGTACCTGTGCTTATATCAAACTCTGGGTTTATGCATCACCCCACCTCTCCTTTCCCCTTAAGCAGGCATAAGAGTGTTTTCTAAATGTGAGACTCTCTTCTCTTTCCTAACTCAGTTCATGTGTAGCCATGTTTACAGGATCTTCATAAGTGATATCTTATGATAAGTTTCTTTTTCTGTGTGACTTATTTCACTTAGAATCATCGTACCTGAATCCACTCACTTTGCTGCTCCTGGTCTTATGACATTGATTTCATGGCTGAGGGATATTCCATCGTACATAAATACCACAGTTTTTGGAACCATTTTTATATTTCCTGGGATATTTAAGGTGTACCCAAGTTGAGGTTCTTGTAAGCAGTGCAGCCCTAAATTTGGGGGTGGCTCAGTCTTATTGATTTTCAGTTTTCCCAAGGTATATTCCCTAGACTGGAAGTGCCCTTGGATCTGTAGCTCTGTTGATACATGTTTTAGGCAACACAATGCACTCCTCCAGTGAGGCAGTTGGCAATTTACATCCCGCCCATCAGCATAACAAGGCTCCCGGTTCTCCAGGACCTGCCTTGCCTTTCTGGTTTTTACACATTTTGTGGATGTCCCTTTTGACCGGTGGAAAGTGATACTTCTTTGTAGTGCAGATTTGCATTGCCCGCTTGCTTGCTTGGCCAAAAAGAGCGTATGCGTTTTCTCCTGAATATATTCAGGAGAAAACGCATACGCCCTTTTTGGCCAAGTGCCTCATTTTCGAAGTTGTGCCCCTCTTCCTATGCTTTAAAGGCGATTCCAACGTACCTCTTGAAATCTGTTTCCTGCTATTCTGCCTCGCTTTCAAGTCCGCCTCGTTGCCTTCCCTCAACAGATTTTTGGACGATAGTTGTCCTTTATTACTCTGCCAGTTTGTGAATTGCTATGCCCTTGAGCTCCATTTTTCAACTCGTTTTTTGTGAGCTGTACGCAAGTCCAAAATTTCGGTTCAGGATCTATACTGGTTCCCGGTGGGTGGCTGAGACTCTGGTTAATTCTTCTTCCTGCCGGGAAATTAGAGTGACATATGCCCGTCCAAATGCCTAACAGCTACTCTCTCATTGGTTCTCCCTCTTCCCTTCCATCCTCTTGCAAATTGGCAACCTGTGCGTACCAGGAGGTTAAACGGTTTGTCTCTCCAAGTTGGGAGATTGATAGTAAAGCAGTTGAAAAAAAAAACCACAGCATCAGGAGAGGGACTACTTGTTGAGTTTTAGAAACCATTTGTATTAACATTGTGTCCATTCTCTACGTTTCCCATATATGTTATAGCTGTTGTAATATTCCCTTCAACATGGAGAGTTGGGACCCATGGAATGGGGGCCATGCATTTTTGCTTTAAAGTTTCTGCATTTGCTCACCCAATCTCACCAATCCTGTCAGTCCCAAGTGACCAGCCTTATGCCACATCCAGCTGTCATTGTAGATAGGGTCATTCCAGGTTTCATCAGAAACCCTGAAGGAATTGTAAAGAATTTCCCTGTTTTTTGGTTTTGTTTTTGAAGTTCCCTTTTATAGTGGGTTTGAGCTGATTCTCGCTGCCATGTTTATGCCAGTCTAGACACACTTGATTCCCTTACAGAGGCATATCAATACATAGGTTTTAAGATTCTTACTAGTCAGATCTATTCCTCTGCGGGAAATATGGGGTTTTGAGTCCCTTTCACTGAGGAAGGTGTAGGTCTTGTCTATTCCACAGTTGGTTTTAAAAACGGTACCTGTACTTTTATCAAACTCTGGTTTTATGCATCACCCCACCTCTCCTCCCCCCTTAAGCAGGCATAAGAGTGTTTTCTAAATGTGAGACACTGATCTGTTTCTTAACTCATTTCATGTGTAGCCATGTATACAGGATCTTCATAAGTGATATCTTATGATAAGTTTCTTTTCTGTGTGACTTCACTTAGCATCATCGTACCTGAATCCACTCACTTTGCTGCTCCTGGTCTTATGACATTAATTTCATGGCTGAGGGATATTCCATCATACATAAGTACCACAGTTTTTTGAACCATATTTATATTTCCTGGGATATTTAAGGTGTACCCAAGTTGAGGTTCTTGTAAGCAGTGCAGCCCTAAATTTGGGGGTGCCACTGTCTTATTGATATTCAGTTTTCCCAAGGTATATTCCCTAGACTGGAAGTGCCCTTGGCTCTGTAGCTCTGTTGTTTACTTGTTTTAGGGAACACAGTACACTCCACCAGTGAGGCAGTTGGCAATTTACATCCCGCCCATCAGCATAACAAGGCTCCCTGTTCTCCAGGGCCTGTCTTGCCTTTCTGGTTTTTACATATTTTGTGTATGTCCCTTGTGACCGGTGGGAAGTGATATTTCTTTGTAGTGCAGATTTGCATTGCCCGCTTGCTTGCTTGGCCAAAAAGGGTGTATGCGTATTCAGGAGAAAACGCATACGCCCTTTTTGGCCAAGTGCCTCATTGTCGAAGTTGTGACCCTGTTCCTATGCTTTAAAGGCGATTCCAACTTACCTCTTGAAATCTGTTTCCTTCTATTCTGCCTCACTTTCAAGTCCGCCTCGTTGCCTTCCCTCAACATATTTTTGGACGATAGTTGTCCTTTATTACTCTGCCAGTTTGTGAATTGCTGTGCCCCTGAGCTCCATTTTTCAACTCGTTTTGTGTGAGCTGTACGCAAGTCCAAAATTTTGGTTCAGGATCTATACTGGTTCCCAGTGGGTTTCTGAGACTTTGGTTAATTCTTCTTCCTGCCGGGAAATTAGAGTGACATGTGCCCGTCCAAATGCCAAACAGCTACTCCTTCATTGGTTCTCCCTCTTCCCTTCCATCCTGTGCCAAATTGGCAACCTGTGCGAACCAGGAGTTTCAAGGGGCTGTCTCTCCAAGTAGGGAGATTGACTGTAAAGCAGTTGGAAAGTCAAACCGGAGCACCAGGAGAGGGTCTACTAGTTGAGTTTTAGAAACATTTTGTATTCACAGTGTGTCCATTCTCTAGGTTTCCCGTACATGTTATAGCTGTAGTAATATTCCCTTCAACATGGAGAGTTGGGACCCATGGAATGGGGGCCATGCATTTTTGATTTAAAGGGTCTGCATTTGCTCACCCAATCTCACCAATCCTCTCAGTCCCAAGTGTCCAGCCTTATGCCACATCCAGCTGTCATTGTAGATAGGGTCATTCCAGGTTTCATCAGAGACCCTGAAGGAAATGTAAAGAATTTCCCTGTTTTTTGGTTTTGTTTCTGAAATTCCTTTTTATGGTGGGTTTTAGCTGATTCTCGCTGCCATGTTTATGCCAGTCTAGACCCACTTGATTCCCTTACAGAGACATATCAATACATAGGTTTTACGATTCTTACTAGTCAGATCTATTCCTCTGCGGGTAATATGGGGTTTTGAGTCCCTTTCACTGAGGAAGGTGTAGGTCTTGTCTATTCCACAGTTGGTTTTAGAAATGGTACCTGTACTTTTATCAAACTCGGGTTTTATGCATCACCCCACCTCTCCTTTCTCCTTAAGCAGGCATAAGAGTGTTTTCTAAATGTGAGACTCTGTCCTCTTTCTTAACTCAGTTCATGTGTAGCCATGTTTACAGTAACTTCATAAGTGATATCTTATGATAAGTTTCTTTTTCTGTGTGACTTCACTTAGAATCATCGTACCTGAGTCCACTCACTTTGCTGCTCATGGTCTTATGACATTGATTTCATGGCTGACGGATATTCCATCGTACATAACTACCACAATTTTTTGAACCATTTTTATATTTCCTTGGATATTTAAGGTGTATCCAAGTTGAGGTTCTTGTACGCAGGGCAGCCCTAAATTTGGGGGTGGCTCTGTCTTATTGATTTTCAGTTTTCCCAAGGTATATTCCCTAGACTGGAAGTTCCCTTGGCTATGTAGCTCTGTTGTTTACTTGTTTTAGGGTCGCAATGCACTCCTCCAGTGATGCAGTTGGCAATTTACATCCCGCCCAACAGCATAAAAAGGCTCCCTGTTCTCCAGGGCCTGTCTTGCCTTTCTGGTTTTTACATATTTTGTGTATGTCCCTTGTGACTGGTGGGAAGTGATATTTCTTTGTAGTGCAGATTTGCATTGCCCGCTTGCTTGCTTGGCCAAAAAGGGCGTACGCATATTCCGGAGAAAACGCATACGCCCATTTTGGCCAAGTGCCTCATTGTCGAAGTTGTGCCCCTCTTCCTATGCTTTAAAGGCGATACCAACATACCTCTTGAAATCTGTTTCCTTCTATTCTGCCTTACTTTCAAGTCCGCCTCGTTGCCTTCCCTCAACAGATTTTTGGACGATAGTTGTCCTTTATTACTCTGCCAGTTTGTGAATTGCTGTGCCCCTGAGCTCCATTTTTCAACTCGTTTTTTGTGAGCTATACGCAAGTCCAAAATTTTGGTTCAGGATCTATACTGTTTCCCGGTGGGTTTCTGAGACTTTGGTTAATTCTTCTTCCTGCCGGGAAATTAGAGTGACATGTGCCAGTCCAAATGCCTAACAGCTACTCTCTCATTGGTTCTCCCTCTTCCCTTCCATCCTCTGCCAAATTGGCAACCTGTGCGTACCAGGAGGTTAAACGGTTTGTCTCTCCAAGTTGGGAGATTGATAGTAAAGCAGTTGAAAAGAAAAACCACAGCACCAGGAGAGGGACTACTTGTTGAGTTTTAGAAACCATTTGTATTAACATTGTGTCCATTCTCTAGCTTTCCCATATATGTTATAGCTGTTGTAATATTCCCTTCAACATGGAGAGTTGGGACCCATGGAATGGGGGCCATGCATTTTTGCTTTAAAGTTTCTGCATTTGCTCACCCAATCTCACCAATCCTGTCAGTCCCAAGTGACCAGCCTTATGCCACATCCAGCTGTCATTGTAGATAGGGTCATTCCAGGTTTCACCAGAGACCCTGAAGGAATTGTAAAGAATTTCCCTGTTTTTTGGTTTTGTTTTTGAAGTTCCCTTTTATAGTGGGTTTGAGCTGATTCTCGCTGCCATGTTTATGCCAGTCTAGACACACTTGATTCCCTTACAGAGGCATATCAATGCATAGGTTTTAAGATTCTTACTAGTCAGATCTATTCCTCTGCGGGAAATATGGGGTTTTGAGTCCCTTTCACTGAGGAAGGTGTAGGTCTTGTCTATTCCACAGTTGGTTTTAAAAACGGTACCTGTACTTTTATCAAACTCTGGTTTTATGCATCACCCCACCTCTCCTCCCCCCTTAAGCAGGCATAAGAGTGTTTTCTAAATGTGAGACACTGATCTCTTTCTTAACTCATTTCATGTGTAGCCATGTATACAGGATCTTCATAAGTGATATCTTATGATAAGTTTCTTTTCTGTGTGACTTCACTTAGAATCATCGTACCTGAATCCACTCACTTTGCTGCTCCTGGTCTTATGACATTAATTTCATGGCTGAGGGATATTCCATCTTTCATAAGTACCACAGTTTTTTGAACCATATTTATATTTCCTGGGATATTTAAGGTGTACCCAAGTTGAGGTTCTTGTAAGCAGTGCAGCCCTAAATTTGGGGGTGGCTCTGTCTTATTGATTTTCAGTTTTCCCAAGGTATATTCCCTAGACTGGAAGTGCCCTTGGCTCTGTAGCTCTGTTGTTTACTTGTTTTAGGGAACAGAATACACTCCTCCAGTGAGGCAGTTGGAAATTTACATCCCGCCCATCAGCATAACAAGGCTCCCTGTTCTCCAGGGCCTGCCTTGCCTTTTTGGTTTTTACATATTTTGTGTATGTCCCTTGTCACCGGTGGGAAGTGATATTTCTTTGTAGTGCAGATTTGCATTGCCCGCTTGCTTGCTTGGCCAAAAAGGGCGTATGCGTATTCAGGAGAAAACGCATACGCCCTTTTTGGCCAAGTGCCTCATTGTCGAAGTTGTGACCCTCTTCCTATGCTTTAAAGGCGATTCCAACTTACCTCTTGAAATCTGTTTCCTTCTATTCTGCCTCACTTTCAAGTCCGCCTCGTTGCCTTCCCTCAACATATTTTTGGACGATAGTTGTCCTTTATTACTCTGCCAGTTTGTGAATTGCTGTGCCCCTGAGCTCCATTTTTCAACTCGTTTTGTGTGAGCTGTACGCAAGTCCAAAATTTTGGTTCAGGATCTATACTGGTTCCCGGTGGGTTTCAGAGACTTTGGTTAATTCTTCTTCCTGCCGGGAAATTAGAGTGACATGTGCCCGTCCAAATGCCTAACAGCTACTCCTTCATTGGTTCTCCCTCTTCCATTCCATCCTCTGCCAAATTGGCAACCTGTGCGAACCAGGAGTTTCAAGGGGCTGTCTCTCCAAGTTGGGAGATTGATAGTAAAGCATTTGGAATGTCAAACCGGAGCACCAGGAGAGGGACTACTCGTTGAGTTTTAGAAACATTTTGTATTCACAGTGTGTCCATTCTCTAGGTTTCCCGTACATGTTATAGCTGTAGTAATATTCCCTTCAACATGGAGAGTTGGGACCCATGAAATGGGGGCCATGCATTTTTGCTTTAAAGGGTCTGCATTTGCTCACCCAATCTCACCAATTCTCTCAGTCCCATATGTCCAGCCTTATGCCACATCCAGCTGTCATTGTAGATAGGGTCATTCCAGGTTTCATCAGAGACCCTGAAGGAAATGTAAAGAATTTCCCTGTTTTTTGGTTTTGTTTGTGAAATTCTTTTTATGGTGGGTTTGTGCTGATTCTCGCTGCCATGTTTATGCCAGTCTAGACCCACTTGATTCCCTTACAGAGACATATCAATACATAGGTTTTACGATTCTTACTAGTCAGATCTATTCCTCTGCGGGTAATATGGGGTTTTGAGTCCCTTTCACTGAGGAAGGTGTAGGTCTTGTCTATTCCACAGTTGGTTTTAGAAATGGTACCTGTACTTTTATCAAACTCGGGTTTTATGCATCACCCCACCTCTCCTTTCTCCTTAAGCAGGCATAAGTGTGTTTTCTAAATGTGAGACTCTGTCCTCATTCTTAACTCAGTTCATGTGTAGCCATGTTTACAGTAACTTCATAAGTGATATCTTATGATAACTTTCTTTTTCTGTGTGACTTCACTTAGAATCATCGTACCTGAGTCCACTCACTTTGCTGCTCATGGTCTTATGACATTGATTTCATGGCTGATGGATATTCCATCGTACATAACTACCACAATTTTTTGAACCATTTTTATATTTCCTTGGATATTTAAGGTGTACCCAAGTTGAGGTTCTTGTACGCAGGGCAGCCCTAAATTTGGGGGTGGCTCTGTCTTATTGATTTTCAGTTTTCCCAAGGTATATTCCCTAGACTGGAAGTTCCCTTGGCTATGTAGCTCTGTTGTTTACTTGTTTTAGGGTCGCAATGCACTCCTCCAGTGAGGCAGTTGGCAATTTACATCCCGCCCAACAGCATAAAAATGCTCCCTGTTCTCCAGGGCCTGTCTTGCCTTTCTGGTTTTTACACATTTTGTGGATGTCCGTTTTGACCGGTAGAAAGTGATACTTCTTTGTAGTGCAGATTTGCATTGCCCTCTTGCTTGATTGGCCAAAAAGGGCGTATGCGTTTTCTCCTGAATATATTCAGGAGAAAACGCATACGCCCTTTTTGGCCAAGTGCGTCATTGTCGAAGTTGTGCCCCTCTTCCTGTGCTTTAAATGCGATTCCAACGTACCTCTTGAAATCTGTTTCCTGCTATTCTGCCTCACATTCAAGTCCACCTCATTGCCTTCCCTCAACAGATTTTTGGACGATAGTTGTCCTTTATTACTCTGCAGTTTGTGAATTGCTGTGCCCCTGAGCTCCATTTTTCAACTCGTTTTTTGTGAGCTGTACGCAAGTCCAAAATTTTGGTTCAGAACCTATACTGGTTCCCGGTGGGTTTCTGAGACTTTGGTTAATTCTTCTTCCTGCCCGGAAATTAGAGTGACATGTGCCCGTCCAAATGCCTAACAACTACTCTCTCATTGGTTCTTCCTCTTCCCTTCCATACTCTGCAAATTTGGCAACCTGTGCGAACCAGGAGGTTAAAGGTGTTCTCTCTCAAAGTTGGGAGATTGATAGTAAAGCAGTTGGAAAGTCAAACCGGAGCACCAGGAGAGGGACAATTCGGTGAGTTTTAGAAACATTTTGTATTCACAGTGTGTCCATTCTCTACGTTTCCCGTACATGTTATAGCTGTAGTAATATTCCCTTCAACATGGAGAGTTTGGACCCATGGAATGGGGGCCATGCATTTTTGCTTTAAAGGGTCTGCATTGCTCACCCAATCTCACCAATTCTCTCAGTCCCAAGTCTCCAGCCTTATGCCACATCCAGCTGTCATTGTAGATAGGGTCATTCCAGGTTTCATTAGAGAGCCTGAAGGAAATGTAAAGAATTTCCCTGTTTTTTGGTTTTGTTTTTGAAATTCCTTTTTATAGTAGGTTTGAGCTGAATCTCGCTGCCATGTTTATGCCAGTGTAGATACACATGATTCCCTTACAGAGACGTATCAATACATAGGTTTTAGATTCTTACTAGTCAGATCTATTCCTCTGCGGGAAATATGGGGTTTTGAGTCCCTTTCACTGAGGAAGGTGTAGGTCTTGTCTATTCCACAGTTGGTTTTAGAAATGGTACCTGTACTTATATCAAACTCTGGTTTTATGCATCTCCCCACCTCTCCTTTCCCCTTAAGCAGGTATAAGAGTGTTTTGTAAATGTGAGACTCTGTTCTCTTTCCTAACTCAGTTCATGTGTAGCCATGTTTACAGAATCTTCATAAGTGATATCTTATGATAAGTTTCTTTTTCTGTGTGACTTATTTCACTTAGAATCATCGTACCTGAATCCACTCACTTTGCTGCTCCTGGTCTTATGACATTGATTTCATGGCTGAGGGATATTGCATCGTACATAAATACCACAGTTTTTTGAACCATTTTTATATTTCCTGGGATATTTAAGGTGTACCCAACTTGAGGTTCTTGTTAGCAGTGAAGCCCTAAATTTGGGGGTGGCTCTGTCTTATTGATTTTCAGTTTTTCCAAGGTATATTCCCTAGACTGGAAGTGCCCTTGGCTCTGTAGCTCCGTTGTTTATTGTTTTAGGGAATGCAATGCACTTCTCCAGTGAGGCAGTTGGCAATTTACATCACGCCCATCAGCATAACAAGGCTCCCTTTTCTCCAGGGCCTGTCTTGCCTTTCTGGTTTTTACATATTTTGTGGATGTCCCTTTTGACCGGTGGGAAGTGATACTTCTTTGTAGTGCAGATTTGCATTGCCCGCTTGCTTGCTTTGTCAAAAAGTGCGTATGCATTTTCTCCTGAATATATTCAGGAATATATTCAGGAGAAAACTCATACGCCCTTTTTGGCCAAGTGCGTCATTGTCAACGTTGTTCCCCTCTTCCTGTGCTTTAAAGGCGATTCCAACGTACCTCTTTGAATCTGTTTCCTGCTATTCTGCCTCGCTTTCAAGTCCGCCTCGTTGCCTTCCCTCAACAGATTTTTGGACGATAGTTGTCCTTTTTTACTCTGCCAGTTTGTGAATAGCTGTGCCCCTGAGCTCCATTATTCAACTCGTTTTTCGTGAGCTGTACGCCAGTACAAAATTTTGGTTCAGGACCTACACGGGTTCCCGGTGGGTGGCTGAGACTCTGGTTAATTCTTCTTCCTGCTGGGAAATTAGAGTGACATGTGCCCGTCCAAAGGCCTAACAGCTACTCTCTCATTGGTTCTCCCTCTTCCCTTCAATCCTCTGCCAAATTGGCAACCTGTGCGAACCAGGAGGTTAAAGGGGTTGTCTCTCCAATTTGGGAGACTGATAGTAAAGCAGTTGGAAAGTCAAACCGGATCACCAGGAGAGGGACTACTCGTTCAGTTTTAGAAACCTTTTGAGTTCACAATGTGTCCATTCGCTAGGTTTCCCGTACATATTATAGCTGTAGTAATATTCCCTTCAACATGGAGAGTTGGGACCCATGGAATGGGGGCCATGCATTTTAGCTTTAAAGGGTCTGCATTTGCTAACTCAATCTCACCAATCCCCTCAGTCCCAAGTGTCCAGCCTTTTGACACATCCAGCTGTCATTGTAGATAGGGTCATTCCAGGTTTCATTAGAGAGCCTGAAGGAAATGTAAAGAATTTCCCTGTTTTTTGGTTTTGTTTTTGAAATTCCTTTTTATAGTGGGTTTGAGCTGATTCTCGCTGCCATGTTTATGCGGGTCTAGACACACATAATTCCCTTACAGAGACATATCAGTACATAGGTTTTAAGATTCTTACTTCTCAGATCTATTCCTCTGCGGGAAATATGGGGTTTTGTGTCCCTTTCACTGATGAAGGTGTAGGTCTTGTCTATTCCAAATTTGGTTTTAGAAATGGTACCTGTGCTTATGTCCAACTCTGGTTTTATGCATCACCCCACCTCTCCTTCCCCCTTAAGCAGGCATAAGAGTGTTTTCTAAATGTGAGACTCTCTTCTCTTTCCTAACTCAGTTCATGTGCAGCCATGTTTACAGGATCTTCATAAGTGATATCTTATGATAAGATTCTTTTCTGTGTGACTTATTTCAATTAAAATCATCGTACCTGAATCCACTCACTTTGCTGCTCCTGGTCTTATGACATTGATTTCATGGCTGAGGGATATTCCATCGTACATAAGTACTACAATTTTTTGAACCATTTTTATATTTCCTGGGATATTTAAGGTGTACACAAGTTGAGTTTCTTATAAGCAGTGCAGCCCTAAATTTGGGGGTGGTTCTGTCTTATTGATTTTCAGTTTTCCCAAGGTATATTTCCTAGACTGGAAGTGCCCTTCGCTCTGTAGCTCTGTTGATTCCTTGTTTTAGGGAACGCAATGCACTCCTCCAGTGAGGCAGTTGGCAATTTACATCCCGCCCATCAGCATAACAAGGCTCCCTGTTCTCCAGGGCCTGTCTTGCCTTTCTGGGTTTTACACATTTGTGGATGTCCCTTTTGACCGGTGGGAAGTGATACTTCTTTGTAGTGCAGATTTGCATTGCCCGCTTGCATGCTTGGCCAAAAAGGGGGTATGCGTTTTCTCCTGAATGTATTCAGGAGAAAACGCATACGCCCTTTTTGGCCAAGTGCGTCATTGTCGAAGTTGTGCCCCTCTTCTTATGCTTTAAAGGCGATTCCAACGTACCTCTTGAAATCTGTTTCCTGCTATTCTGCCTCACTTTCAAGTCCACCTCATTGCCTTCCCTCAACAGATTTTTGGACGATAGTTGTCCATTATTACTCTGCCAGTTTGTGAATTGCTGTGCCCCTGAGCTCCATTTTTCAACTCGTATTTGTGAGCTGTACGCAAGTCCAAAATTTTGGTTCAGAACCTATACTGGTTCCTGGTGGGTTTCTGAGACTTTGGTTAATTCTTCTTCCTGCCGGGAAATTAGAGTGACATGTGCCCGTCCAAATGCCTAACAGCCACTCTCTCATTGGTTCTTCCTCTTCCCTTCCATCCTCTGCCAAATTGGCAACCTGTGCGAACCAGGAGGTTAAAGGTGTTGTCTCTCAAAGTTGGGAGATTGATAGTAAAGCAGTTGGGAAGTCAAACCGGAGCACCAGGAGAGGGACAATTCGGTGAGTTTTAGAAACCTTTCGTATTCACAGTGTGTCCATTCTCTAGGTTTCCCGTACATGTTATAGCTGTAGTAATATTCCCTTCAACATGGAGATTTGGGACCCATGGAATGGGGGCCATGCATTTTTGCTTTAAAGGGTCTGCATTTGCTCACCCAATCTCACCAATTCTCTCAGTCCCAAGTGTCCAGCCTTATGCCACATCCAGCTGTCATTGTAGATAGGGTCATTCCAGTTTTCATCAGAGACCCTGAAGGTATTGTAAAGAATTTCCCTCTTTTTTGGTTTTGTTTTTGAAATTCCTTTTTATAGTGGGTTTGAGCTGATTTTCGCTGCCATGTTTATGCCAGTCTAGACACACTTGATTCCCTTACATAGACATATCAATACATAGGTTTTAAGTTTCTTACTAGTCAGATCTCTTCCTCTGCGGGAAATATGGGTTTTTGAGTCCCTTTCACAGAGGAAGGCGTAGGTCTTGTCTATTCCAAAGTTGGTTTTAGAAATAGTACCTGTGCTTATGTCAAAATCTGGTTTTATGCATCACCCCACCTCTCCTTCCCCCTTAAGCAGGCATAAGATTATTTTCTAAATGTGAGACTCTGTTCTCTTTCCTAACTCAGTTCATGTGTAGCCATGTTCACAGGATCTTCATAAGTGATATCTTATGATAAGTTTCTTTTTCTGTGTGACTTATTTCACTTAGAAGCATCGTACTTGAATCCACTCACTTTGGTTCTCCAGGTCTTATGACATGGATTTCATAGCTGAGGGATATGCCATCGTACATAAATACCACAGTTTTTTGATCCATATTTATATTTCCTGGGATCTTTAAGGTGTACCCAAGTTGAGGTTCTTGTAAGCAGTGCAGCCCTAAATTTAGGGGTGGCTCTGTCTTATTGATTTTCAGTTTTCCCAAGGTATATTCCCTAGACTGGAAGTGCCCTTGGCTCTGTAGCTCTGTCGTTTACTTGTTTTAGGGAACGCAATGCACTCCTCCAGTGAGGCAGTTGGCAATTTCCATCCCGCCCATCAGCATAACAAGTCTCCCACTTCTCCAGGGCCTGTCTTGCCTTTCTGGTTTTTACACATTTTGTGGATGTCCCTATTGACCGGTGGGAAGTGATACTTCTTTGTAGTGCAGACTTGCATTGCCCGCTTGCTTGCTTGGCCAAAAAGGGTGTATGCATTTTCTCCTGAATATATTCAGGAGAAAACGCATACGCCCTTTTTGGCTAAGTGCGTCATTGTCGAAGTTGTGCCCCTCTTCCTGTGCTTTAAAGGCGAATTCAACGTACCTCTTGAAATATGTTTCCTACTATTCGGCCTCGCTTTCAAGTCCGCCTCGTTGCCTGTCCTCAAGAGATTTTTGGACGATAGTTGTCCTTTATTACTCTGCCGGTTTGTGAATTGCTGTGCCCCTGAGCTCAATTATTCAACTCATTTTTTGTGAGCAGTACGCAAGTCCAAAATTTTGGTTCAAGACCTATACTGGTTCCCGGTGGGTGGCTGAGACTCTGGTTAATTCTTCTTCCTGCCGGGAAATTAGAGTGACATGTGCCTGTCCAAATGTCTATCAGCTACTGTCTCATTGGTTCTCCCTCTTCCCTTCCATCCTCTGCCAAATTGGCAACCTTTGCGAACCAGAAGTTTAAAGGGGCTGTCTCTCCAATTTGGGAGATTGATAGTAAAGCAGTTGGAAAATCAAACCGGAGCACCAGGAGGGGGACTATTCGTTGAGTTTTAGAAACCTTTTGTATTCAGAGTGTGTCCATTCACTAGGTTTCCCGTACATGTTATAGCTGTAGTAATATTCCCTTCAACATGGAGAGTTGGGACCCATGGAATGGGGGCCATGCATTTTTGCTTTAAAGGGTCTGCATTTACTCACCCAATCTCACCAATCCTCTCAGTCCCAAGTGTCCAGCCTTATGCCACATATAGCTGTCATTGTAGATAGGGTCATTACAGGTTTCATCAGAGATCCTGAAGGAATTGTAAAGAATTTCCCTGTTTATTGGTTTTGTTTTTGAAATTCCTTTTTATAGTGGGTTTGAGCTGATTCTTGCTGCCATGTTTATGCCAGTCTAGACACACCTGATTCCCTTACGGAGACATATCAATACATAGGTTTTAAGATTCTTACTAGTCAGATCTATTCCTCTGCGGGAAATATGGCGTTTTGAGTCCCTTTCACTGAGGAAGGTGTAGGTCTTGTTTATTTCACAGTTGGTTTTACAAACGGTACCTGTGCTTATATCAAACTCTGGATTTATGCATCACCCCACCTCTCCTCCCCCCTTAAGCAGGCATAACAGTGTTTTCTAAATGTGAGACACTGTTCTCTTTTTTAACTCATTTCATGTGTAGCCATGTTTACAGGATCTTCATAAGTGATATCTTATGATAAGTTTCTTTTTCTGTGTGACTTCACTTAGAATCATCGTACCTGAATCCACTCACTTTGCTGCTCCTGGTCTTATGACATTGATTTCATGGCTGAGGGATATTCCATCGTACATAAGTACCACAATTTTTTGAACCATTTTTATATTTCCTGGGATATTTAAGGTGTACCCAAGTTGAGGTTCTTGTAAGCAGTGCAGCCCAAAATTCGGGGGAGGCTCTGTCTTATTGATTTTCAGTTTTCCCAAGGTATATTCCCTAGACTGGAAGTGCCCTTGGCTCTGTAGCTCTGTTGTTTATTTGTTTTAGGGAACACAATACACTCCTCCAGTTAGGCAGTTGGCAATTTACATCCCGTCCATCAGCATAACAAGGCTCCCTGTTCTCCAGGGCATGTCTTGCCTTTCTTGTTTTTACACATTTTGTGGATGTCCCTTTGGACCGGTGGGAAGTGATATTCTTTGAAGTGCAGATTTGCATTGCCCGCTTGCTTGCTTGGCCAAAAAGGGCGTATGCGTTTTCTCCTGAATATATTCAGGAGAAAACTCTAATGCCCTTTTTGGCCAAGTGCGTCATTGTCAAAGTTGTGCCCCTCTTCCTATGTTTAAAGGCGATTCCAACGTACCTCTTGAAATCTGTTTCCTGCTATTCTGCCTCGCTTTCAAGTCCGCCTCGTTGCCTTCCCTCAACAGATTTTTGGACGATAGTTGTCCTTTATTACTCTGCCAGTTTGTGAATTGCTGTGCCGGTGAGCTCCATTTTCAACTCGTTTTTTGTGAGCTGTACGCAAGTCCAAAATTTTGGTTCAGGACCTATACTGGTTCCCGGTCGGTTTCTGAGACTTTGGTTAATTCTTCTTCCTGCCGGGAAATTAGAGTGACATGTGCCCGTCCAAATGCCTAACAGCTACTCTCTCATTGGTTCTCCCTCTTCCCTTCCATCCTCTGCAAAATTGGCAACCTGTGCGAACCAGGAGGTTAAAGGTGTTGTCTCTCAAAGTTGGGAGATTGATAGTAAAGCAGTTGGAAAGTCAAACCGGAGCACCAGGAGAGGGACTACTCGTTGAGTTTTAGAAACCTTTTGTATTAACATTGTGTCCATTCTCTAGGTTTCCCGTACATGTTATAGCTGTAGTAATATTCCCTTCAACATGGAGAGTTGGGACCCATGGAATGGGTGCCATCCATTTTTGCTTTAAATGGTCTGCATTTGCTCACCCAATCTCACCAATCCTCTCAGTCCCAAGTGTCCAGCCTTATGCCAAATCCAGCTGTCATTGTAGATAGGGTCATTCCAGGTTTCATCAGAGACCCTGAAGTTATTGTAAAGAATTTCCCTGTTTATTGGTTTTGTTTCTGAAATTCCTTTTTATAGTGGTTTTGAGCTGATTCTCGCTGCCATGTTTATGCCAGTCTACACACTTGATTCCCTTACGGAGACATAGCAATACATAGGTTTTAGGATTGTTTCTAGTCAGATCAATTCCTCTGCGGGAGATATGTGGTTTTGAGTCCCTTTCACTGAGGAAGGTGTAAGTCTTGTCTATTCCACAGTTGGTTATAGAAATTGTACCTGTGCTTCTATCAAACTCTGGTTTTATGCATCACCCCACCTCTCCTTTCCCCTTAAGCAGGCATAAGAGTGTTTTCTAAATGTGAGACTCTCTTTTCTTTCCTAACTCAGTTCATGTGTAGCCATGTTAACAGGATCTTCATAAGTGATATCTTATGATAAGTTTCTTTTTCTGTGTGACTTATTTCACTTAGAATCATCGTCCCTGCATATACTCACTTTGCTGCTCCTGTTCTTATGACATTGATTTCATGGCCGAAGGATATTCCATCGTACATAAGTACCACAATTTTTTGAACCATTTTTATATTTCCTGGGATATTTAAGTTGTACCCAAGTTGAGGTTCTTGTAAGCAGTGCAGCCCTAAATTTGTGATTGGCTCTGTCTTATTGATTTTCAGTTTTCCCAAGGTATATTCCCTAGACTGGAAGTGCCCTTGGCTCTGTAGCTCTGTTGTTTACTTGTTTTAGGGAACACAATGCACTCCCCCAGTGAGGCAGTTGGCAATTTACATCCCGCCCATCAGCATAACAAGGCTCCCTGTTCTCCAGGGCCTGTCTTGCCTTTCTGGTTTTTACACATTTTGCGGATGTCCCTTTTGACCGGTGGGAAGAGATACTTCTTTGTAGTGCAGATTTGCATTGCCCGCTTGCTTGCTTGGCCAAAAAGGGCGTATGCGATTTCTCCTGAATATATTCAGGAGAAAACGCATACGCCCTTTTTGGCCAAGTGCGTCATTGTCGAAGTTGTGCGCCTCTTCCTATGCTTTAAAGGCGATTCCAACGTACCTCTTGAAATCTGTTTCCTGCTATTCTGCCTCACTTTCAAGTCCACCTCATTGCCTTCCCTCAACAGATTTATGGACGATAGTTGTCCTTTATTACTCTGCCAGTTTGTGAATTGCTGTGCCCCTGAGCTCCATTTTTCAACTCGTATTTGTGAGCTCTACGCAAGTCCAAAATTTTGGTTCAGAACCTATACTGGTTCCCGGTGGGTTTCTGAGACTTTGGTTAATTCTTCTTCCTGCCGGGAAATTAGAGTGACATGTGCCCGTCCAAATGCCTAACAGCCACTCTCTCATTGGTTCTTCCTCTTCCCTTCCATCCTCTGCCAAATTGGCAACCTGTGCGAACCAGGAGGTTAAAGGTGTTGTCTCTCAAAGTTGGTAGATTGATAGTAAAGCAGTTGGAAAGTCAAACCGGAGCACCAGGAGAGGGACAATTCGGTGAGTTTTAGAAACCTTTCGTATTCACAGTGTGTCCATTCTCTAGGTTTCCCGTATATGTTATAGCTGTAGTAATATTCCCTTCAACATGGAGATTTGGGACCCATGGAATGGGGGCCATGCATTTTTGCTTTAAAGGGTCTGCATTTGCTCACCCAATCTCACCAATTCTCTCAGTCCCAAGTGTCCAGCCTTATGCCACATCCAGCTGTCATTGTAGATAGGGTCATTCCAGGTTTCATCAGAGACCCTGAAGGTATTGTAAAGAATTTCCCTGTTTTTTGGTTTTGTTTTTGAAATTCCTTTTTATAGTGGGTTTGAGCTGATTCTCGCTGCCATGTTTATGCCAGTCTACACACTTGATTTCCTTATGGAAACATATCAATACATAGGTTTTAGGATTGTTTCTAGTCAGATCTATTCCTCTGCGGGAAATATGGTGTTTTGAGTCCCTTTCACTGATGAAGGTGTAGGTCTTGTCTATTCCAGAGTTGGTTTTAGAAACGGTACCTGTGCTTATATCAAATTCTGGTTTTATGCATCACCCCACCTCTACTCCCCCCTTAAGCAGTCATAACAGTGTTTTCTATATGTGAGACCCTGTTCTCTTTCTTACCTCATTTCATGTGTAGCCATGTTTACAGGATCTTCATAAGTGATATCTTATGATAAGTTTCTTTTTCTGTGTGACTTCACTTAGAATCATCGTACCTGAATCCACTCACTTTGCTGCTCCTGGTCTTATGACATTGATTTCATGGCTGAGGGATATTCCATCGTACATAAGTACCACAATTTTTGGAACCATTTTTATATTTCCTGGGATATTTAAGGTGTACCCAAGTTGAGGTTCTTGTAAGCAGTGCAGCCCTAAATTTGGAGGTGGCCCTGTCTTATTGATTTTCAGTTGTACCAAGGTATACTCCCTAGACTGGAAGTGCCCTTGGCTCTGTTGCTCTGTTGTTTACTTGTTTTTGGGAAGGCAATGCACTCCTCCAGTGAGGCAGTTGGCAATTTACATCCCGAGCATCAGCATAACAAGGCTCTTTGTTCTCCAGGGCCTGTCTTGCCTTTCTGGTTTTTCCACATTTTGTGGATGTCCCTTTTGACCGGTGGGAAGTGATACTTCTTTGTAATGCAGATTTGCTTTGCCCGCTTGCTTGCTTGGCCCAAAATGGCTTATGCGTTTTTTCGTGAATATATTCAGGAGAAAACGCATACGCCCTTTTTGGCCAAGTGCGTCATTGTCGAAGTTGTGCCCCTCTTCCTGTGCTTTCAAGGTGATTCCTACGTACCTCTTGAAATCTGTTTCCTGCTATTCTGCATCGCTTTCAAGTCCTCCTCGTTGCCTTCCCTCAACAGATTTTTGGACGATAGTTGTCCTTTATTACTCTGCCAGTTTGTGAATTGCTGTGCCCCAGAGCTCCATTTTTTAACTCGTTTTTTATGAGCTGTACGCAAGTCCAAAATTTTGGTTCAGGACCTATACTGGGTTCCGGTGGGTGGCTGAGACTCTGGTTAATTCTTCTTCCTGCCGGGAAATTAGAGTGACATGTGCCCGACCAAATGCCTAACAGCTACTCTCTCTTTGGTTCTCACTCTTCCCTTCCATCCTCTGCCAAATTGGCAACCTGTGCGAACCAGGAGGTTAAAGGTGTTGTCTCTCCAAGTTGGGAGATTGATAGTAAAGCAGTTGGAAAGTCAAACCGTAGCACCAGGAGAGGGACTATTCGTTGAGTTTTAGAAACCTTTTGTATTCACAGTGTGTCCATTCTCTAGGTTCCCCATACATGTTATAGCTGTAGAAATATTCCCTTCAACCTGGATAGTTGGGACCCATGGAAGGGGGCCATGCATTTTTGCTTTAAAGGGTCTGCATTTGCTCACCCAATCTCACCAATCCTCTCAGTCCCAAGTGTCCAGCCTTATACCACATCCAGCTGTCATTGTAGAAAGGGTCATTCCAAGTTTCACCAGAGACCTTGAAGGAAATGTAAAGAATTTCCCTGTTTTTTGGTTTTGTTTTTGAAATTCCTTTTTATAGTGGGTTTGAGCTGATTCTCGCTGTCATGTTTATGCCAGTCTAGACACACTTGATTCCCTTACAGAGACATATCAATACATAGGTTTTAAGTTTCTTACTAGTCAGATCTATTCCTCTGCAGGAAATATGGGGTTTTGAGTCCCTTTCACTGAGGAAGTTGTAGGTCTTGTCTATTCCAAAGTTGGTTATAGAAATGGTACCTGTGCTTATGTCAAACTCTGGTTTTATGCATCACCCCACCTCTCCTTCCCCCTTAAGCAGGCCTAAGAGTGTTTTCTAAATGTGAGACTCTGTTCTCTTTCCTAACTCAGTTCATGTGTAGCCATGTTTACAGGAACTTCATAAGTGATATCTTATGATAAGTTTCTTTTTCTGTGTGAATTATTTCACTTAGAATCATCGTACCTGAATCCACTCACTTTGCTGCTCCTGGTGTTATGACATTGATTTCATGGCTGAGGGATATACCATCGTACATAAATACCACAGTATTTTGAACCATTTTTATATTTCCTAGGATTTTAAGGTGTACCCAAGTTGAGATTCTTGTAAGCAGTGCAGCCCTAAATATGGGGGTGGCTCTGTCTTATTGATTTTCAGTTTTCCCAAGGTATATTCCCTAGACTGGAAGTGCACTTGTCTCAGTAGCTCTGTTGTTGACTTCTTTCAGGGAACACAATGCACTCCTCCAGTGAGGCAGTTGGCAATTTACATCCTGCCCATCAGCATAACAAGGCTCCCTGTTCTCCAGGGCCTGTCTTGCCTTTCTGGTTTTTACACATTTGTGGATGTCCCTTTTGACCAGTGGGAAGTGATACTTCTTTGTAGTGCAGATTTGCATTGCCCGCTTGCATGCCTGTCCAAAAAGGCCGTATGCGTTTTCTTCTGAATATATTCAGGAGAAAATGCATACGCACTTTTTCGCCAAGTGCGTCATTGTCGATGTTGTACCCCTCTTCCTGTGCTTTAAAGGCGATTCCAACGTACCTCTTTGAATCTGTTTCCTGCTATTCTGCCTCGCTTTCAAGTCCGCCTCGTTGCCTTCCCTCAACAGATTTTTGGACGATAGTTGTCCTTTTTTACTCTGCCAGTTTGTGAATAGCTGTGCCCCTGAGCTCCATTATTCAACTCGTTTTTCGTGAGCTGTACGCCAGTACAAAATTTTGGTTCAGGACCTATACTGGTTCCCGGTGGGTGGCTGAGACTCTGGTTAATTCTTCGTCCTGCTGGGAAATTAGAGTGACATGTGCCCGTCCAAAGGCCTAACAGCTACTCTCTCATTGGTTCTCCCTCTTCCCTTCAATCCTCTGCCAAATTGGCAACCTGTGCGAACCAGGAGGTTAAAGGGGTTGTCTCTCCAATTTGGGAGATTGATAGTAAAGCAGTTGGAAAGTCAAACCGGATCACCAGGAGAGGGACTACTCGTTCAGTTTTAGAAACCTTTTGTATTCACAATGTGTCCATTCTCTAGGTTTCCCGTACATATTATAGCTGTAGTAATATTCCCTTCAACTTGGAGAGTTGGGACCCATGGAATGGGGGCCATGCATTTTTGCTTTAAAGGGTCTGCATTTGCTAACCCAATCTCACCAATCCCCTCAGTCCCAAGTGTCCAGCCTTATGACACATCCAGCTGTCATTGTAGATAGGGTCGTTCCTGGTTTCATTAGAGAGCCTGAAGGAAATGTAAAGAATTTCCCTGTTTTTTGGTTTTGTATGTGAAATTCTTTTTATAGTGGGTTTGAGTTGATTCTCGCTGCCATGTTTATGCCAGTCTAGACACACATAATTCCCTTACAGAGACATATCAGTACATAGGTTTTAAGATTCTTACTTCTCAGATCTATTCCTCTGCGGGAAATATGGGGTTTTGTGTCCCTTTCACTGATGAAGGTGTAGGTCTTGTCTATTCCAAATTTGGTTTTAGAAATGGTACCTGTGCTTATGTCAAACTCTGGTTTTATGCATCACCCCACCTCTCCTTCCCCCTTAAGCAGGCATAAGAGTGTTTTCTAAATGTGAAACTCTCTTCTCTTTCCTAACTCAGTTCATGTGCAGCCATGTTTACAGGATCTTCATAAGTGATATCTTATGATAAGATTCTTTTTCTGTGTGACTTATTTCACTTAAAATCATCGTACCTGAATCCACTCACTTTGCTGCTCCTGGTCTTATGACATTGATTTCATGGCTGAGGGATATTCCATCGTACATAAGTACTAAAATTTTTTGAAACATTTTTATATTTCCTGGGATATTTAAGGTGTACACAAGTTGAGGTTCTTATAAGCAGTGCAGCCCTAAATTTGGGGGTGGTTCTGTCTTATTGATTTTCAGTTTTCCCAAGGTATATTTCCTAGACTGGAAGTGCCCTTCGCTCTGTAGCTCTGTTGATTCCTTGTTTTAGGGAACGCAATGCACTCCTCCAGTGAGGCAGTTGGCAATTTACATCCCGCCCATCAGCATAACAAGGCTCCCTGTTCTCCAGGGCCTGTCTTGCCTTTCTGGGTTTTACACATTTGTGGATGTCCCTTTTGACCGGTGGGAAGTGATACTTCTTTGTAGTGCAGATTTGCATTGCCCGCTTGCATGCTTGGCCAAAAAGGGGGTATGCGTTTTCTCCTGAATGTATTCAGGAGAAAACGCATACGCCCTTTTTGGCCAAGTGCGTCATTGTCGAAGTTGTGCCCCTCTTCCTATGCTTTAAAGGCGATTCCAACATACCTCTTGAAATCTGTTTCCTGCTATTCTGCCTCACTTTCAAGATCACCTCATTGCCTTCCCTCAACAGATTTTTGGACGATAGTTGTCCTTTATTACTCTGCCATTTTGTGAATTGCTGTGCCCCTGAGCTCCATTTTTCAACTCGTATTTGTGAGCTGTACGCAAGTCCAAAATTTTGGTTCAGAACCTATACTGGTTCCCGGTGGGTTTCTGAGATTTGGTTAATTCTTCTTCCTGCCGGGAAATTAGAGTGACATGTGACATTCCAAATGCCTAACAGCCACTCTCTCATTGGTTCTTCCTCTTCCTTTCCATCCTCTGCCAAATTGGCAACCTGTGCGAACCAGGAGGTTAAAGGTGTTGTTTCTCAAAGTTGGGAGATTGATAGTAAAGCAGTTGGAAAGTCAAACCGGAGCACCAGGAGAGGGACAATTCGGTGAGTTTTAGAAACCTTTCGTATTCACAGTGTGTCCATTCTCTAGGTTTCCCGTACATGTTATAGCTGTAGTAATATTCCCTTCAACATGGAGATTTGGGACCCATGGAATGGGGGCCATGCATTTTTGCTTTAAAGGGTCTGCATTTGCTCACCCAATCTCACCAATTCTCTCAGTCCCAAGTGTCCAGCCTTATGCCACATCCAGCTGTCATTGTAGATAGGGTCATTCCAGGTTTCATCAGAGACCCTGAAGGTATTGTAAAGAATTTCCCTGTTTTTTGGTTTTGTTTTTGAAATTCCTTTTTATAGTGGGTTTGAGCTGATTCTCGCTGCCATGTTTATGCCAGTCTACACACATGATTTCCTTATGGAAACATATCAATACATAGGTTTTAGGATTGTTTCTTGTCAGATCTATTCCTCTGCGGGAAATATGGGGTTTTGAGTCCCTTTCACTGATGAAGGTGTAGGTCTTGTCTATTCCAGAGTTGGTTTTAGAAACGGTACCTTTGCTTATATCAAATTCTGGTTTTATGCATCACCCCACCTCTCCTCCCCCCTTAAGCAGTCATAACAGTGTTTTCTAAATGTGAGACCCTGTTCTCTTTCTTACCTCATTTCATGTGTAGCCATGTTTACAGGATCTTCATAAGTGATATCTTATGATAAGTTTCTTTTTCTGTGTGACTTCACTTAGAATCATCGTACCTGAATCCACTCACTTTGCTGCTCCTGGTCTTATGACATTGATTTCATGGCTGAGGGATATTCCATCGTACATAAGTCCCACAATTTTTGGAACCATTTTTATATTTCCTGGGATATTTAAGGTGTACCCAAGTTGAGGTTCTTGTAAGCAGTGCAGCCCTAAATTTGGAGGTGGCCCTGTCTTATTGATTTTCAGTTGTACCAAGGTATACTCCCTAGACTGGAAGTGCCCTTGGCTCTGTTGCTCTGTTGTTTACTTGTTTTTGGGAACGCAATGCACTCCTCCAGTGAGGCAGTTGGCAATTTACATCCCGCCCATCAGCATAACAAGGCTCCCTGTTCTCCAGGGCCTGTCTTGCCTTTCTTGTTTTTACACATTTGTGGATGTCCCTTTTGACCGGTGGGAAGTGATACTTCTTTGTAGTGCAGATTTGCATTGCCTGCTTGCTTGCTTGGCCAAAAAGGGCGATTGCGTTTTCTCCTGAATATATTCAGGAGAAAACGCATATGCCCTTTTTGGCCAAGTGTGTCATTGTCGAAGTTGTGCCCCTCTTCCTGTGCTTTAAAGGTGAATCCAACGTACCTCTTGAAATCTGTTTCCTACTATTCTGCCTCGATTTCAAGTCCGCGTCATTGCCTTCCCTCAAGAGATTTTTGGACGATAGTTGTCCTTAATTACTCTGCCAGTTTGCGAATTGCTGGGCCCCTGAGCTCAATTATTCAACTCGTTTTTTGTGAGCTGTACGAAAGTCCAAAATTTTGGTTCAGTACCTATACTGTTTCCCGGTGGGTGGCTGAGACTTTGGTTAATTCTTCTTCCTGCCGGGAAATTAGAGTGACATGTGCCCGTCCAAATGCCTAACAGCTACTCTCTCATTGGTTTTCCCTCTTCCCTTCCATCTTCTGCCAAATTGGCAACCTGTGCGAACCAGGAGTTTAAAGGGGTTGTCTCTCCAAGTTGGGAGATTGATAGTAAAGCAGTTGGAAAGTCAAACCGGAGCCCCAGGAGAGGGACTATTCGTTGAGTTTTAGAAACCTTTTGTATTCACAGTGTGTCCATTCTCTAGGTTTCCCGTACATGTTATAGCTGTAGTAATATTCCCTTCAACATGGAGAGTTGGGACCCATGGAATGGGGGCCAGGCATTTTTGCTTTAAAGTGTCTGCATTTGCTCACCCAATCTCACCAAACCTCTCAGTCCCAAGTGTCCAGCCTTATGCCACATCCAGCTGTCATTGTAGATAGGGTCATTCCAGGTTTCATCAGAGATCCTGAAGGAAATGTAAAGAATTTCCCTGTTTTTTAATTTTGTTTTTGAAATTCCTTTTTATAGTTGGTTTGAGCTGATTCTCGCTGCCATGTTTATGCCAGTCTAGACACACTTGATTCCCTTACAGAGACATATCAGTACATAGGTTTTAAGATTCTTACTTCTCAGATCTATTCCTCTGCGGGAAATATGGGGTTTTGTGTCCCTTTCACTGATGAAGGTGTAGGTCTTGTCTATTCCAAATTTGGTTTTAGAAATGGTACCTGTGCTTATGTCAAACTCTGGTTTTATGCATCACCCCACCTCTCCTTCCCCCTTAAGCAGGCATAAGAGTGTTTTCTAAATGTGAAACTCTCTTCTCTTTCCTAACTCAGTTCATGTGCAGCCATGTTTACAGGATCTTCATAAGTGATATCTTATGATAAGATTCTTTTTCTGTGTGACTTATTTCACTTAAAATCATCGTACCTGAATCCACTCACTTTGCTGCTCCTGGTCTTATGACATTGATTTCATGGCTGAGGGATATTCCATCGTACATAAGTACTAAAATTTTTTGAAACATTTTTATATTTCCTGGGATATTTAAGGTGTACACAAGTTGAGGTTCTTATAAGCAGTGCAGCCCTAAATTTGGGGGTGGTTCTGTCTTATTGATTTTCAGTTTTCCCAAGGTATATTTCCTAGACTGGAAGTGCCCTTCGCTCTGTAGCTCTGTTGATTCCTTGTTTTAGGGAACGCAATGCACTCCTCCAGTGAGGCAGTTGGCAATTTACATCCCGCCCATCAGCATAACAAGGCTCCCTGTTCTCCAGGGCCTGTCTTGCCTTTCTGGGTTTTACACATTTGTGGATGTCCCTTTTGACCGGTGGGAAGTGATACTTCTTTGTAGTGCAGATTTGCATTGCCCGCTTGCATGCTTGGCCAAAAAGGGGGTATGCGTTTTCTCCTGAATGTATTCAGGAGAAAACGCATACGCCCTTTTTGGCCAAGTGCGTCATTGTCGAAGTTGTGCCCCTCTTCCTATGCTTTAAAGGCGATTCCAACATACCTCTTGAAATCTGTTTCCTGCTATTCTGCCTCACTTTCAAGATCACCTCATTGCCTTCCCTCAACAGATTTTTGGACGATAGTTGTCCTTTATTACTCTGCCATTTTGTGAATTGCTGTGCCCCTGAGCTCCATTTTTCAACTCGTATTTGTGAGCTGTACGCAAGTCCAAAATTTTGGTTCAGAACCTATACTGGTTCCCGGTGGGTTTCTGAGATTTGGTTAATTCTTCTTCCTGCCGGGAAATTAGAGTGACATGTGACATTCCAAATGCCTAACAGCCACTCTCTCATTGGTTCTTCCTCTTCCTTTCCATCCTCTGCCAAATTGGCAACCTGTGCGAACCAGGAGGTTAAAGGTGTTGTCTCTCAAAGTTGGGAGATTGATAGTAAAGCAGTTGGAAAGTCAAACCGGAGCACCAGGAGAGGGACAATTCGGTGAGTTTTAGAAACCTTTCGTATTCACAGTGTGTCCATTCTCTAGGTTTCCCGTACATGTTATAGCTGTAGTAATATTCCCTTCAACATGGAGATTTGGGACCCATGGAATGGGGGCCATGCATTTTTGCTTTAAAGGGTCTGCATTTGCTCACCCAATCTCACCAATTCTCTCAGTCCCAAGTGTCCAGCCTTATGCCACATCCAGCTGTCATTGTAGATAGGGTCATTCCAGGTTTCATCAGAGACCCTGAAGGTATTGTAAAGAATTTCCCTGTTTTTTGGTTTTGTTTTTGAAATTCCTTTTTATAGTGGGTTTGAGCTGATTCTCGCTGCCATGTTTATGCCAGTCTACACACATGATTTCCTTATGGAAACATATCAATACATAGGTTTTAGGATTGTTTCTTGTCAGATCTATTCCTCTGCGGGAAATATGGGGTTTTGAGTCCCTTTCACTGATGAAGGTGTAGGTCTTGTCTATTCCAGAGTTGGTTTTAGAAACGGTACCTTTGCTTATATCAAATTCTGGTTTTATGCATCACCCCACCTCTCCTCCCCCCTTAAGCAGTCATAACAGTGTTTTCTAAATGTGAGACCCTGTTCTCTTTCTTACCTCATTTCATGTGTAGCCATGTTTACAGGATCTTCATAAGTGATATCTTATGATAAGTTTCTTTTTCTGTGTGACTTCACTTAGAATCATCGTACCTGAATCCACTCACTTTGCTGCTCCTGGTCTTATGACATTGATTTCATGGCTGAGGGATATTCCATCGTACATAAGTCCCACAATTTTTGGAACCATTTTTATATTTCCTGGGATATTTAAGGTGTACCCAAGTTGAGGTTCTTGTAAGCAGTGCAGCCCTAAATTTGGAGGTGGCCCTGTCTTATTGATTTTCAGTTGTACCAAGGTATACTCCCTAGACTGGAAGTGCCCTTGGCTCTGTTGCTCTGTTGTTTACTTGTTTTTGGGAACGCAATGCACTCCTCCAGTGAGGCAGTTGGCAATTTACATCCCGCCCATCAGCATAACAAGGCTCCCTGTTCTCCAGGGCCTGTCTTGCCTTTCTTGTTTTTACACATTTGTGGATGTCCCTTTTGACCGGTGGGAAGTGATACTTCTTTGTAGTGCAGATTTGCATTGCCTGCTTGCTTGCTTGGCCAAAAAGGGCGATTGCGTTTTCTCCTGAATATATTCAGGAGAAAACGCATATGCCCTTTTTGGCCAAGTGTGTCATTGTCGAAGTTGTGCCCCTCTTCCTGTGCTTTAAAGGTGAATCCAACGTACCTCTTGAAATCTGTTTCCTACTATTCTGCCTCGATTTCAAGTCCGCGTCATTGCCTTCCCTCAAGAGATTTTTGGACGATAGTTGTCCTTAATTACTCTGCCAGTTTGCGAATTGCTGGGCCCCTGAGCTCAATTATTCAACTCGTTTTTTGTGAGCTGTACGAAAGTCCAAAATTTTGGTTCAGTACCTATACTGTTTCCCGGTGGGTGGCTGAGACTTTGGTTAATTCTTCTTCCTGCCGGGAAATTAGAGTGACATGTGCCCGTCCAAATGCCTAACAGCTACTCTCTCATTGGTTTTCCCTCTTCCCTTCCATCTTCTGCCAAATTGGCAACCTGTGCGAACCAGGAGTTTAAAGGGGTTGTCTCTCCAAGTTGGGAGATTGATAGTAAAGCAGTTGGAAAGTCAAACCGGAGCCCCAGGAGAGGGACTATTCGTTGAGTTTTAGAAACCTTTTGTATTCACAGTGTGTCCATTCTCTAGGTTTCCCGTACATGTTATAGCTGTAGTAATATTCCCTTCAACATGGAGAGTTGGGACCCATGGAATGGGGGCCAGGCATTTTTGCTTTAAAGTGTCTGCATTTGCTCACCCAATCTCACCAAACCTCTCAGTCCCAAGTGTCCAGCCTTATGCCACATCCAGCTGTCATTGTAGATAGGGTCATTCCAGGTTTCATCAGAGATCCTGAAGGAAATGTAAAGAATTTCCCTGTTTTTTAATTTTGTTTTTGAAATTCCTTTTTATAGTTGGTTTGAGCTGATTCTCGCTGCCATGTTTATGCCAGTCTAGACACACTTGATTCCCTTACAGAGAAATATCAATACATAGGTTTTAAGATTCTTACTAGTCAGATCTATTCCTCTGCGGGAAATATGGGGTTTTGAGTCCCTTTCAGTGAGGAAGGTGTAGGTGTTGTCTAATCCACAGTTGGTTACTGAAATGGTACCTGTGCTTATATCAAACTCTGGTTTTATGCATCACCCCACCTCTCCTCCCCCATTAAGCAGGCATAAGAGTGTTTTCTAAATGTGAGATTCTGCTCTCTTTCCTAACTCAGTTCATGTGTAGCCATGTTTACAGGATCTTCATAAGTGATATCTTATGATAAGTTTCTTTTTCTGTGTGACTTATTTCACTTAGAATCATCGTACCTGAGTCCACTCACTTTGCTGCTCCTGGTCTTCTGACATTGATTTCATGGCTGAGGGATATTCCATCGTACATAATTACCACAATTTTTTGAACCATTTTTTTATTTCCTGGGATATTTAAGGTGTACCCAAGTTGAGGTTCTTGTAAGCAGTGCAGCCCTAAATTTGGGGTTGGCTCTGTCTTATTGATTTTCAGTTTTCCCAAGGTATATTCCCTAGACTGGAAGTGCCCTTGGCTCTGTAGCTCTGTTGTTTACTTGTTTTAGGGAACACAATGCACTCCCCCAGTGAGGCAGTTGGCAATTTACATCCCGCCCATCAGCATAACAAGACTCCCTGTTCTCCAGGGCCTGTCTTTCCTTTCTGGTTTTTACACATTTTGTGGATGTCCCTTTTGACCGGTGGGAAGAGATTCTTCTTTGTAGTGCAGATTTGCATTGCCCGCTTGCTTGCTTGGCCAAAAAGGGCGTATGCGATTTCTCCTGAATATATTCAGGAGAAAACGCATACGCCCTTTTTGGCCAAGTGCATCAATGTCGAAGTTGTGCCCCTCTTCCTATGCTTTAAAGGCGATTCCAACGTACCTCTTGAAATCTGTTTCCTGCTATTCTGCCTCACTTTCAAGTCCACCTCATTGCCTTCCCTCAACAGATTTATGGACGATAGTTGTCCTTTATTACTCTGCCAGTTTGTGAATTGCTGTGCCCCTGAGCTCCATTTTTCAACTCGTATTTGTGAGCTGTACGCAAGTCCAAAATTTTGGTTCAGAACCTATACTGGTTCCCGGTGGGTTTCTGAGACTTTGGTTAATTCTTCTTCCTGCCGGGAAATTAGAGTGACATGTGCCCGTCCAAATGCCTAACAGCCACTCTCTCATTGGTTCTTCCTCTTCCCTTCCATCCTCTGCCAAATTGGCAACCTGTGCGAACCAGGAGGTTAAAGGTGTTGTCTCTCAAAGTTGGGAGATTGATAGTAAAGCAGTTGGAAAGTCAAACCGGAGCACCAGGAGAGGGACAATTCGGTGAGTTTTAGAAACCTTTCGTATTCACAGTGTGTCCATTCTCTAGGTTTCCCGTACAAGTTATAGCTGTAGTAATATTCCTTCTACATGGAGATTTGGGACCCATTGAATGGGGGCCATGCATTTTTGCTTTAAAGGGTCTGCATTTGCTCACCCAATCTCACCAATTCTCTCAGTCCCAAGTGTCCAGCCTTATGCCACATCCAGCTGTCATTTTAGATAGGGTCATTCCAGGTTTCATCAGAGACCCTGAAGGTATTGTAAAGAATTTCCCTGTTTTTTGGTTTTGTTTTTGAAATTCCTTTTTATAGTGGGTTTGAGCTGATTCTCGCTGCCATGTTTATGCCAGTCTACACACTTGATTTCCTTATGGAAACATATCAATACATAGGTTTTAGGATTGATTCTAGTCAGATCTATTCCTCTGCGGGAAATATGGGGTTTTGAGTCCCTTTCACTGATGAAGGTGTAGGTCTTGTCTATTCCAGAGTTGGTTTTAGAAACGGTACCTGTGCTTATATCAAATTCTGGTTTTATGCATCACCCCACCTCTCCTCCCCCCTTAAGCAGTCATAACAGTGTTTTCTAAATGTGAGACCCTGTTCTCTTTCTTACATCATTTCATGTGTAGCCATGTTTACAGGATCTTCATAAGTGATATCTTATGATAAGTTTCTTTTTCTGTGTGACTTCACTTAGAATCATCGTACCTGAATCCACTCACTTTGCTGCTCCTGGTCTTATGACATTGATTTCATGGCTGAGGGATATTCCATCGTACATAAGTACCACAATTTTTGGAACCATTTTTATATTTCCTGGGATATTTAAGGTGTACCCAAGTTGAGGTTCTTGTAAGCAGTGCAGCCCTAAATTTGGAGGTGGCCCTGTCTTATTGATTTTCAGTTGTACCAAGGTATACTCCCTAGACTGGAAGTGCCCTTGGCTCTGTTGCTCTGTTGTTTACTTGTTTTTGGGAACGCAATGCACTCCTCCAGTGAGGCAGTTGGCAATTTACATCCCACGCATCAGCATAACAAGGCTCTTTGTTCTCCAGTGCCTGTCTTGCCTTTCTGGTTATTCCACATTTTGTGGATGTCCCTTTTGACCGGTGGGAAGTGATACTTCTTTGTAATGCAGATTTGCTTTGCCCGCTTGCTTGCTTGGCCCAAAATGGCTTATGCGTTTTTTCGTGAATATATTCAGGAGAAAACGCATACGCCCTTTTTGGCCAAGTGCGTCATTGTCGAAGTTGTGCCCCTCTTCCTGTGCTTTAAAGGTGATTCCTACGTACCTCTTGAAATCTGTTTCCTGCTATTCTGCCTCGCTTTCAAGTCCTCCTCGTTGCCTTCCCTCAACAGATTTTTGGACGATAGTTGTCCTTTATTACTCTCCCAGTTTGTGAATTGCTGTGCCCCAGAGCTCCATTTTTCAACTCGTTTTTTATGAGCTGTACGCAAGTCCAAAATTTTGGTTCAGGACCTATACTTGGTTCCGGTGGGTGGCTGAGACTCTGGTTAATTCTTCTTCCTGCCGGGAAATTAGAGTGACATGTGCCCGTCCAAATGCCTAACAGCTACTCTCTCTTTGGTTCTCACGCTTCCCTTCCATCCTCTGCCAAATTGGCAACCTGTGCGAACCAGGAGGTTAAAGGTGTTGTCTCTCCAAGTTGGGAGATTGATAGTAAAGCAGTTGGAAAGTCAAACCGTAGCACCAGGAGAGGGACTATTCGTTGAGTTTTAGAAACCTTTTGTATTCACAGTGTGTCCATTCTCTAGGTTCCCCATACATGTTATAGCTGTAGAAATATTCCCTTCAACCTGGATAGTTGGGACCCATGGAAGGGGGCCATGCATTTTTGCTTTAAAGGGTCTGCATTTGCTCACCCAATCTCACCAATCCTCTCAGTCCCAAGTGTCCAGCCTTATACCACATCCAGCTGTCACTGTAGAAAGGGTCATTCCAGGTTTCACCAGAGACCTTGAAGGAAATGTAAAGAATTTCCCTGTTTTTTGGTTTTGTTTTTGAAATTCCTTTTTATAGTGGGTTTGAGCTGATTCTCGCTGTCATGTTTATGCCAGTCTAGACACACTTGATTCCCTTACAGAGACATATGAATACATAGGTTTTAAGTTTCTTACTAGTCAGATCTATTCCTCTGCAGGAAATATGGGGTTTTGAGTCCCTTTCACTGAGGAAGTTGTAGGTCTTGTCTATTCCAAAGTTGGTTATAGAAATGGTACCTGTGCTTATGTCAAACTCTGGTTTTATGCATCACCCCACCTCTCCTTCCCCCTTAAGCAGGCAAAAGAGTGTTTTCTAAATGTGAGACTCTGTTCTCTTTCCTAACTCAGTTCATGTGTAGCCATGTTTACAGGAACTTCATAAGTGATATCTTATGATAAGTTTCTTTTTCTGTGTGAATTATTTCACTTAGAATCATCGTACATGAATCCACTCACTTTGCTGCTCCTGGTCTTATGACATTGATTTCATGGCTGAGGGATATACCATCGTACATAAATACCACAGTATTTTGAAACATTTTTATATTTCCTAGGATATTTAAGGTGTACCCAAGTTGAGATTCTTGTAAGCAGTGCAGCCCTAAATATGGGGGTGGCTCTGTCTTATTGATTTTCAGTTTTCCCAAGGTATATTCCCTAGACTGGAAGTGCACTTGTCTCAGTAGCTCTGTTGTTGACTTCTTTCAGGGAACACAATGCACTCCTCCAGTGAGGCAGTTGGCAATTTACATCCTGCCCATCAGCATAACAAGGCTCCCTGTTCTCCAGGGCCTGTCTTGCCTTTCTGGTTTTTACACATTTGTGGATGTCCCTTTTGACCAGTGGGAAGTGATACTTCTTTGTAGTGCAGATTTGCATTGCCCGCTTGCATGCCTGTCCAAAAAGGCCGTATGCGTTTTCTCCTGAATATATTCAGGAGAAAACGCATACGCACTTTTTCACCAAGTGCGTCATTGTCGATGTTGTACCCCTCTTCCTGTGCTTTAAATGCGATTCCAACGTACCTCTTTGAATCTGTTTCCTGCTATTCTGCCTCACTTTCAAGTCCGCCTCGTTGCCTTCCCTCAACAGATTTTTGGACAATAGTTGTCCTTTTTTACTCTGCCAGTTTGTGAATAGCTGTGCCCCTGAGCTCCATTATTCAATTCGTTTTTCGTGAGCTGTACGCCAGTACAAAATTTTGGTTCAGGACCTATACTGGTTCCCGGTGGGTGGCTGAGACTCTGGTTAATTCTTCTTCCTGCTGGGAAATTAGAGTGACATGTGCCCGTCCAAAGGCCTAACAGCTACTCTCTCATTGGTTCTCCCTCTTCCCTTCAATCCTCTGCCAAATTGGCAACCTGTGCGAACCAGGAGGTTAAAGGGGTTGTCTCTCCAATTTGGGAGATTGATAGTAAAGAAGTTGGAAAGTCAAACCGGATCACCAGGAGAGGGACTACTCGTTCAGTTTTAGAAACCTTTTGTATTCACAATGTGTCCATTCTCTAGGTTTCCCGTACATATTATAGCTGTAGTAATATTCCCTTCAACTTGGAGAGTTGGGACCCATGGAATGGGGGCCATGCATTTTTGCTTTAAAGGGTCTGCATTTGCTAACCCAATCTCACCAATCCCCTCAGTCCCAAGTGTCCAGCCTTATGACACATCCAGCTGTCATTGTAGATAGGGTCGTTCCAGGTTTCATTAGAGAGCCTGAAGGAAATGTAAAGAATTTCCCTGTTTTTTGGTTTTGTATGTGAAATTCCTTTTTATAGTGGGTTTGAGCTGATTCTCGCTGCCATGTTTATGCCAGTCTAGACACACATAATTCCCTTACAGAGACATATCAGTACATAGGTTTTAAGATTCTTACTTCTCAGATCTATTCCTCTGCGGGAAATATGGGGTTTTGTGTCCCTTTCACTGAAGAAGGTGTAGGTCTTGTCTATTCCAAATTTGGTTTTAGAAATGGTACCTGTGCTTATGTCAAACTCTGGTTTTATGCATCACCCCACGTCTCCTTCCCCCTTAAGCAGGCATAAGAGTGTTTTCTAAATGTGAGACTCTCTTCTCTTTCCTAACTCAGTTCATGTGCAGCCATGTTTACAGGATCTTCATAAGTGATATCTTATGATAAGATTCTTTTTCTGTGTGACTTATTTCACTTAAAATCATCGTACCTGAATCCACTCACTTTGCTGCTCCTGGTCTTATGACATTGATTTCATGGCTGAGGGATATTCCATCGTACATAAGTACTAAAATTTTTTGAAACATTTTTATATTTCCTGGGATATTTAAGGTGTACACAAGTTGAGGTTCTTATAAGCAGTGCAGCCCTAAATTTGGGGGTGGTTCTGTCTTATTGATTTTCAGTTTTCCCAAGGTATATTTCCTAGACTGGAAGTGCCCTTCGCTCTGTAGCTCTGTTGATTCCTTGTTTTAGGGAACGCAATGCACTCCTCCAGTGAGGCAGTTGGCAATTTACATCCCGCCCATCAGCATAACAAGGCTCCCTGTTCTCCAGGGCCTGTCTTGCCTTTCTGGGTTTTACACATTTGTGGATGTCCCTTTTGACCGGTGGGAAGTGATACTTCTTTGTAGTGCAGATTTGCATTGCCCGCTTGCATGCTTGGCCAAAAAGGGGGTATGCGTTTTCTCCTGAATGTATTCAGGAGAAAACGCATACGCCCTTTTTGGCCAAGTGCGTCATTGTCGAAGTTGTGCCCCTCTTCCTATGCTTTAAAGGCGATTCCAACATACCTCTTGAAATCTGTTTCCTGCTATTCTGCCTCACTTTCAAGATCACCTCATTGCCTTCCCTCAACAGATTTTTGGACGATAGTTGTCCTTTATTACTCTGCCATTTTGTGAATTGCTGTGCCCCTGAGCTCCATTTTTCAACTCGTATTTGTGAGCTGTACGCAAGTCCAAAATTTTGGTTCAGAACCTATACTGGTTCCCGGTGGGTTTCTGAGATTTGGTTAATTCTTCTTCCTGCCGGGAAATTAGAGTGACATGTGACATTCCAAATGCCTAACAGCCACTCTCTCATTGGTTCTTCCTCTTCCTTTCCATCCTCTGCCAAATTGGCAAACTGTGCGAACCAGGAGGTTAAAGGTGTTGTCTCTCAAAGTTGGGAGATTGATAGTAAAGCAGTTGGAAAGTCAAACCGGAGCACCAGGAGAGGGACAATTCGGTGAGTTTTAGAAACCTTTCGTATTCACAGTGTGTCCATTCTCTAGGTTTCCCGTACATGTTATAGCTGTAGTAATATTCCCTTCAACATGGAGATTTGGGACCCATGGAATGGGGGCCATGCATTTTTGCTTTAAAGGGTCTGCATTTGCTCACCCAATCTCACCAATTCTCTCAGTCCCAAGTGTCCAGCCTTATGCCACATCCAGCTGTCATTGTAGATAGGGTCATTCCAGGTTTCATCAGAGACCCTGAAGGTATTGTAAAGAATTTCCCTGTTTTTTGGTTTTGTTTTTGAAATTCCTTTTTATAGTGGGTTTGAGCTGATTCTCGCTGCCATGTTTATGCCAGTCTACACACTTGATTTCCTTATGGAAACATATCAATACATAGGTTTTAGGATTGTTTCTTGTCAGATCTATTCCTCTGCGGGAAATATGGGGTTTTGAGTCCCTTTCACAGATGAAGGTGTAGGTCTTGTCTATTCCAGAGTTGGTTTTAGAAACGGTACCTGTGCTTATATCAAATTCTGGTTTTATGCATCACCCCACCTCTCCTCCCCCATTAAGCAGTCATAACAGTGTTTTCTAAATGTGAGACCCTGTTCTCTTTCTTACCTCATTTCATGTGTAGCCATGTTTACAGGATCTTCATAAGTGATATCTTATGATAAGTTTCTTTTTCTGTGTGACTTCACTTAGAATCATCGTACCTGAATCCACTCACTTTGCTGCTCCTGGTCTTATGACATTGATTTCATGGCTGAGGGATATTCCATCGTACATAAGTCCCACAATTTTTGGAACCATTTTTATATTACCTGGGATATTTAAGGTGTACCCAAGTTGAGGTTCTTGTAAGCAGTGCAGCCCTAAATTTGGAGGTGGCCCTGTCTTATTGATTTTCAGTTGTACCAAGGTATACTCCCTAGACTGGAAGTGCCCTTGGCTCTGTTGCTCTGTTGTTTACTTGTTTTTGGGAACGCAATGCACTCCTCCAGTGAGGCAGTTGGCAATTTACATCCCGCCCATCAGCATAACAAGGCTCCCTGTTCTCCAGGGCCTGTCTTGCCTTTCTTGTTTTTACACATTTGTGGATGTCCCTTTTGAGCGGTGGGAAGTGATACTTCTTTGTAGTGCAGATTTGCATTGCCTGCTTGCTTGCTTGGCCAAAAAGGGCGTTTGCGTTTTCTCCTGAATATATTCAGGAGAAAACGCATATGCCCTTTTTGGCCAAGTGTGTCATTGTCGAAGTTGTGCCCCTCTTCCTGTGCTTTAAAGGTGAATCCAACGTACCTCTTGAAATCTGTTTCCTACTATTCTGCCTCGATTTCAAGTCCGCCTCATTGCCTTCCCTCAAGAGATTTTTGGACGATAGTTGTCCTTAATTACTCTGCCAGTTTGCGAATTGCTGTGCCCCTGAGCTCAATTATTCAACTCGTTTTTTGTGAGCTGTACGAAAGTCCAAAATTTTGGTTCAGGACCTATACTGGTCCCTGGTGGGTGGCTGAGACTCTGGTTAATTCTTCTTCCTGCTGGGAAATTAGAGTGACATGTGCCCGTCCAAAGGCCTAACAGCTACTCTCTCATTGGTTCTCCCTCTTCCCTTCCATCCTCTGCGAAATTGGCAACCTGAGCGAACCAGGATGTTAAAGGGGTGTCTGTCCAAGTTGGGAGATTGATAGTAAAGCAGTTGGAAATTCAAACCCGAGCACCAGGAGAGGGACTACTCGTTGAGTTTTAGAAACCTTTTGTATTCACAGTGTGTCCATTCTCTATGTTTCCCATACATGTTATAGCTGTAGTAATATTCCGTTCAACATGGAGAGTTGGGACCCATGGAATGGGGGCCATGCATTTTTGCTTTAAAGGGTCTGCATTTGCTCACCCAATCTCACCAATCCTCTCACTCCCAAGTGTTCAGCCTTATGCCACATCAAGCTGTCATTGTAGATAGGGTCATTCCAGGTTTCATCAGAGACCCTGAAGGAAATGTAAAGAATTTCCCTGTTTTTTAGTTTTGTTTTTGAAATTCCTTTTTATAGTGGGTTTGAGCTGATTCTCGCTGCCATGTTTATGCCAGTCTAGAAACACTTTATTCCCTTACAGAGACATATCAATACATAGGTTTTAATATTCTTACTAGTCAGATCTATTCCTCTGCGTGAAATATGGGGTTTTGAGTCCCTTTCACTGAGGAAGGTGTAGGTCTTGTCTATTCCACAGTTGGTTATAGAAATGGTACCTGTGCTTATATCAAACTCTGGTTTTATGCATCACCCCACCGCTCCTTTCCCCTTAAGCAGGCATAAGAGTGTTTTCTAAATGTGAGACTCTGTTCTCTTTCCTAACTCAGTTCATGTGTAGCCATGTTTACAGGATCTTCATAAGTGATATCTTATGATAAGTTTCTTTTTCTGTGTGACTTATTTCACTTAGAATCATCGTACCTGAATCCACTCACTTTGCTGCTCCTGGTCTTATGACATTGATTTCATGGCTGAGGGATATTCCATCGTACATAAATACCACAGTTTTTTGAACCATTTTTATATTTCCTGGGATACTTAAGGTGTACCCAAGTTGAGGTTCTTGTAAGCAGTGCAGCCCTAAATTTGGGGGTGGCTCTGGCTTATTGATTTTCAGTTTTCCCAAGGTATATTCCCTAGACTGCAAGTGCCCTTGGCTCTGTAGCTCTGTTGTTTACTTGTTTTAGGGAACGCAATGCACTCCTCCAGTGAGGCAGTTGGCAATTTATATACCGCCCATCAGCATAACAAGGCTCCCTCTTCTCCAGGGCCTGTCTTGCCTTTCTGGTTTTTACACATTTTGTGGATGTCCCTTTTGACCGGTGGGAAGTGATACTTCTTTGTAGTGCAGATTTGCATTGCCTGCTTGCTTGCTTGGCCAAAAAGGGCGTATGTGTTTTCTCCTGAATATATTCAGGAGAAAACACATACGCCCTTTTTGGCCAAGTGCGTCATTGTCGAAGTTGTGCCCCTCTTCCTATGCTTTAAAGGCGATTCCAACGTACCTCTTGAAATCTGTTTCCTGCTATTCTGCCTCGCTTTCAAGTCCGCCTCGTTGCCTTCCCTCAACAGATTTTTGGACGATAGTTGACCTTAATTACTCTGCCAGTTTGTGAATTGCTGTTCCCCTGAGCTCCATTTTTCAACTCGTTTTTTGTGAGCTGTACGCGAGTCCAAAATTTTGGTTCAGGACCTAAACTGGTTCCCGGTGGGTGGCTGAGACTGTGGTTAATTCTTCTTCCTGCCGGGAAATTAGAGTGACATGTGCCAGTCCAAATGCCTAACAGCTACTCTCTCATTGGTTCTCCCTCTTCCCTTCAATCCTCTGCCAAATTGGCAACCTGTGCGAACCAGGAGGTTAAAGGGGTTGTCTCTCCAAGTTGGGAGATTGATAGTAAAGCAGTTGGAAAGTCAAAGCGGAGCCCCAGGAGAGGGACTACTCGTTGAGTTTTAGAAAACGTTTGTATTCACAGTGTGTCCATTCTCTAGGTTTACCGTACATGTTATAGCTGTAGTAATATTCCCTTCAACATGGAGACTTGGGACCCATGGAATGGGGGCCATGCATTTTTGCTTTAAAGGGTCTGCGTTTGCTCACCCAATCTCACCTATCCTCTCAGTCCCAAGTGTCCAGCCTTATGCCACATCCAGCTGTCATTGTAGATAGGGTCATTCCAGGTTTCATCAGAGACCCTGAAGGAATTGTAAAGAATTTCCCTGTTTTTTGGTTTTGTTTTTGAAATTCCTTTTTATAGTGGGTTTGAGATCATTCTCGCTGCCATGTTTATGCCAGTCTACACACTTGATTCCCTTACGGAGACATATCAATACATAAGTTTTAGGACTGTTAATAGTCAGATGTATTCCTCTGCGGGAAATATGGCGTTTTGTGTCCCTTTCACTGAGGAAGGTGTAAGTCTTGTCTATTCCACAGTTGGTTATACAAACGGTACCTGTGCTTATATCAAACTCTTGTTTTATGCATCACCCCACCTCTCCTTTCACCTTAAGCAGGCATAAGAGTGTTTTCTAAATGTGAGACTGTTCTCTTTCCTAACTCAGTTCATGTGTAGCCATGTTTACAGGATCTTCATAAGTGATATCGTATGATAAGTTTCTTTTTCTGTGTGACTTATTTCAGTTAGAATCATCGTACCTGAATCCACTCACTTTGCTGCTCCTGGTCTTATGACATTGATTTCATGGCTGAGGGATATTCCATCGTACATAAATACCACAGTTTTTTGAACCATTTTTATATTTCCTGGGATATTTAAGATGTACCCAAGTTGAGGTTCTTGTAAGCAGTGCAGCCCTAAATTTGGGGGTGGCTCTGTCTTATTGATTTTCAGTTTTCCCAAGGTATATTCCCTAGACTGGAAGTGCCCTTGTCTCTGTAGCTCTGTTGTTTATTGTTTTAGGGAACGCAATGCACACCTCCAGTGAGGCAGTTGGCAATTTACATCCTGCCCATCAGCATAACAAGGCTCCCTGTTTTCCAGTGCCTGTCTTGCCTTTCAGGTTTTTACACATTTTGGGGATGTCCCTATTAACCGGTGGGAAGTGATACTTCTTTGTAGTGCAGATTTGCATTGCCCGCTTGCTTGCTTGGCCAAAAAGGGCGTATGCGTTTTCTCCTGAATATATTCAACAGAAAACGCTAATGCCCTTTTTGGCCAAGTGCGTTATTGTCGAAGTTGTGCCCCTCTTCCTATGCTTTAAAGGCGATTCCAACGTACTTCTTGAAATCTGTTTCCTGCTATTCTGCCTCGCTTTCAAGTCCGCCTCGTTGCCTTCCCTCAACAGATTTTTGGACGATAGTTGTCCTTTATTACTCTGACAGTTTGTGAATTGCTGTGCCTGTGAGCTCCATTTTTCAACTCGTTTTTTGTGAGCTGTACACAAGTCCAAAATTTTGGTTCAGGATCTATACTGGTTCCCGGTGGGTTTCTGAGACTTTGGTTAATTCTTCTTCCTGCCGGGAAATTAGAGTGACATGTGCCCGTCCAAATGCCTAACAGCTACTCTCTCATTAGTTCTCCCTCTTCCCTTCCATCCTCTGCCAAATTGGCAACCTGTGCGAACCAGGAATTTAAAGGTGTGGTCTCTCAAAGTTGGGAGATTGATAGTAAAGCAGTTGGAAAGTCAAACCGGAGCACCAGGAGAGGGACTACTCGTTGAGTTTTAGAAACCTTTTGTATTCACAGTGTTTCCATTCTCTAGGTTTCCCGTACATGTTATAGCTGTAGTAATATTCCCTTTAACATGGAGACTTGGGACCCATGGAATGGGGGCCATGCATTTTTCTTTAAAGGGTCTGCATTTGCTCACCCTGTCTCACCAATCCTCTCAGGCCTAAGTGTCCAACTTATGCCACATCCAGCTGTCATTGTAGATAGGGTCATTCCAGGTTTCATCAGAGACCCTGAAGGAATTGTAAAGAATTTCCCTGTTTTTTGGTTTTGTTTTTGAAACTCCTTTTTATAGTGGGTTTGAGCTGATTCTTGCTGCCATGTTTATGCCAGTATACACGCTAAATTCCCTTATGGAGACATAGCAATACATAGGTTTTAGGATTGTTTCTAGTCAGATCTATTCCTCTGCGGGAGATATGAGTTTTTGAGTCCCTTTCCCTGAGGAAGGTGTAGGTCTTGTCTATTCCACAGTTGGTTTTAAAAATGGTACATGTGCTTATATCAAACTCTGGTTTTATGCATCACCCCACTGCTCCTTTCCCCTTAAGCAGGCATAAGAGTGTTTTCTAAATGTGAGACTCTGTTCTCTTTCCTAACTCAGTTCATTTGTAGCCATGTTTACAGGATCTTCATAAGTGATATCTTATGATAAGTTTCTTTTTCTGTGTGACTTATTTCACTTAGAAACATCGTACCTGAATCCACTCACTTTGCTGCTACTGGTCTTATGACATTGATTTCATGGCTGAGGGATATTCCATCGTACATAAATACCACAGTTTTTTGAAACATTTTTATATTTCCTGGGATATTTTAGGTCATTGATTTTCAGTTTTCCCAAGGTATATTCCCTAGACTGGATGTGCCCTTGGCTCTGTAGCTCTGTTGTTTACTTGTTTTAGGGAACGCAATGCACTCCTCCAGTGAGGCAGTTGGCAATTTACATCCCGCCCATCAGCATAACAAGGTTTCCGGTTCTCCAGGGCCTGCCTTGACTTTCTGGTTTTTACACATTTTGTGGATGTCCCTTTTGACCGGTGGAAAGTAATACTTCTTTGTAGTGCAGATTTGCATTGCCCGCTTGCTTGCTTGGCCAAAAGGGCGTATGCGTTTTCTCCTGAATATATTCAGGAGAAAACGCATACGCCCTTTTTGGCCAAGTGTGTTATTGTCGAAGTTGTGCCCCTCTTCCTATGCTTTAAAGGCGATTCCAACGTACCTCTTGAAATCTGTTTCCTGCTATTCTGCCTCTTATTCAAGTCCGCCTCGTTTCCTTCCCTCAACAGATTTTTGGACGATAGTTGTCCTTTATTACTCTGCCAGTTTGTGAATTGCTATGCCCTTGAGCTCCATTTTTCAACTCGTTTTTTGTGAGCTGTACTGAAGTCCAAAATTTCGGTTCAAAACCTATACTGGTTCCCGGTGGGTGGCTGAGACTCTGGTTAATTCTTCTTCCTGCCGGGAAATTAGAGTGACATATGCCCATCCAAATGCCTAACAGCTACTCTCTCATTGGTTCTCCCTCTTCGCTTCCATCCTCTTGCAAATTGGCAACGTGTGTGAACCAGGAGGTTAAAGGGTTTGTCTCTCCAAGTTGGGAGATTGATAGTAAAGCAGTTGGAAAGAAAAACCACAGCACCAGGAGAGGGACTACCCGTTGAGTTTTAGAAACCTTTTGTGTTCACAGTGTGTCCATTCTCTAGGTTTCCCGTACATGTTATAGCTGTAGTAATATTCCCTTCAACATGGAGAGTTGGGACCCATGGAATGGGGTCCATGCATTTTTGCTTTAAAGGGTCTGCGTTTGCTCACCCAGTCCCTCCAGTCCTCTCAGTCCCAAGTGTACAGCCTTTTGCCACATCCAGCTGTCATTGTAGATAGGGTCCTTCCAGGTTTCATCAGAGACCCTGAAGGAATTGTAAAGAATTTCGCTGTTTCTTGGTTTTGTTTTTGAAATTCCTTTTTATAGTGCGTTTGAGCTGATTCTTGCTGCCATGTTTATGCCAGTCTACACACTTTATTCCCTTACGGAGACATATCAATACATATGTTTTAGGATTGTTACTAGTCAGATCTATTCCTCTGCGGGAAATATGGCGTTTTGAGTCCCTTTCACTGAGGAAGGTGTAAGTCTTGTCTATTCCACAGTTGGTTATACAAACGGTACCTGTGCTTATATCAAACTCTGGTTTTATGCATCACCCCACCTCTCCTCCCCCCTTAAGCAGGCATAAGAGTGTTTTCTAAATGTGAGTCTCTGTTCTCTTTCCTAACTCAGTTCATGTGTAGCAGTGTTTACAGGATCTTCATAAGTGATATCTTATGATAAGTTTATTTTTCTGTGTGACTTATTTCACTTAGAATCATCGTACCTGAATCCACTCACTTTGTTGCTCCTGGTCTTATGACATTGATTTCATGGCTGAGGGATATTCCATCGTACATAAATACCACAGTTATTTGAACCATTTTTATATTTCCTGGGATATTTAAGGTGTACCCAAGTTGAGGTTCCTGTAAGCAGTGCAGCCCTAAATTTGGGGGTGGCTCAGTCTTATTGATTTTCAGGTTTCCCAAGGTATATTCCCTAGACTGGAAGTGCCCTTGGCTCGGTAGCTCTGTTGTTTACTTGTTTTAGGGAACGCAATGCACTCCTCCATTGAGGCAGTGGGCAATTTACATCCCGCCCATCAGCATAACAAGGTTCCCGGTTCTCCAGGGCCTGCCTTGCCTTTCTGTTTTTTACACATTTTGTGGATGTCCCTTTTAACCGGTGGAAAGTGATACTTCTTTGTAGTGCACATTTGCATTGCCCGCTTGCTTGCTTGGCCAAAAGGGGCGTATGTGTTTTCTCCTGAATATATTCAGGATAAAACGCATACGCCCCTTTTAGGCCAAGTGTGTCATTGTCGAAGTTGTGCCCCTCTTCCTATGCTTTAAAGGCGATTCCAACGTACCTCTTGAAAACTGTTTAGTGCTATTCTGCCTCGCTTTCAAGTCCGCCTCATTGCCTTCCCTCAACAGATTTTTGGACGATAGTTGTCCTTTATTACTCTGCCAGTTTGTGAATTGCTATGCCCTTGAGCTCCATTTTTCAACTAGTTTTCTGTGAGCTGTACGCATGTCCAAAATTTTGGTTCAGGACCTATACCTGTTCCCGGTGGGTGGCTGAGACTCTCGTTAATTCTTCTTTCTGCCGGGAAATTAGAGTGACATGTGCCCGTCCAAATGCCTAACAGCTACTCTCTCATTGGTTCTCCCTCTTCCCTTCCATCCTCTTACAAATTGGCAACCTGTGCGAAACAGGAGGTTAAAGGGTTTGTCTTTCCAAGTTGGGAGATTGATAGTAAAGCAGTTGGAAAGTCAAACAACAGCACCAGGAGAGGGACTACTCGTTGAGTTTTAGAAACCTTTTGTATTAACAGTGTGTCCATTCTGTAGGTTTCCCGTATATGTTATAGCTGTAGTAATATTCCCTTCAACATGGAGAGTTGGGACCCATGGAATGGGGGCCATGCATTTTTGGTTTAAAGGGTCTGCATTTGCTGACCCAATCTCACCAATCCTCTCAGTCCCAAGTGTCCAGCCTTATGCCACATCCAGCTGTCATTGTAGATAGGGTCATTCCAGGTTTCATCAGAGACCCTAAAGGAATTGTAAAGAATTTCCCTGTTTTTCGGTTTTGTTTTTGAAATTCCTTTTTATAGTGGGTTTGAGCTGATTCTCGCTGCCATGTTTATGCCAGTCTACACACTTGATTCCCTTACCCAGACATATCAATACATAAATTTTAGGATTGTTAGTAGTCAGATCTATTCCTCTCCGGGAAATATGGCGTTTTGAGTCCGTTTCACAGAGGAAGGTGTAAGTCTTGTCTATTCCACAGTTGGTTTTACAAACGGTACCTGTGCTTATATCAAACTCTGGTTTTGTGCATCAGCCCACCTCTCCTCCCCCCTTAAGCAGGCATAACAGTGTTTTCTAAATGTGAGTCTCTGTTCTCTTTCTTAACTCATTTCATGTGTAGCCATGTTTACAGGATCTTCATAAGGGATATCTTATGATAAGTTTCTTTTTCTGTGTGACTTCACTTAGAATCATCATACCTGAATCCACTCACTTTGCTGCTCCTGGTCTTATGACATTGATTTCATGGCTGAGGGATATTCCATCGTACATAAGTACCACAATTTTTTGAACCATATTTATATTTCCTGGGATATTTAAGGTGTACCCAAGTTGAGGTTCTTGTAAGCAGGGCAGCCCTAAATTTGGGGGTGGCTCTGTCTTATTGATTTTCAGTTTTCCCAAGGTATATTCCCTAGACTGGAAGTGTCCTTGGCTCTGTAGCTCTGTTGTTTACTTGTTTTAGGGAACACAATGCACTCCTCCAGTGAGGCAGTTGGCAATTTACATCCCGCCCATCAGCATAACAAGGCTCCCTGGTCTCCAGGGCCAGTCCTGCCTTTCTGGTTTTTACACATTTTGTGGCTGACACTTTTGACCGGTGGGAAGTGATACTTTTTGTAGTGCAGATTTGCATTGCCCGCTTGCTTGCTTGGCCAAAAAGGGCGTATGCATTTTCTCCTGAATATATTCCGGAGAAAATGCATACGCCCTTTTTGGCCAAGTGCAACATTGTCGAAGTTGTGCCCCTCTTCCTGTGCTTTAAAGGCGATTCCAACGTACCACTTGAAATCTGTTTCCTGCTATTCTGCCTCGCTTTCAAGTCCGCCTCATTGCCTTCCCTCAACCGATTTTCGGACCATAGTGGTCATATATTACTCTGCCAGTTTGTGAATTGCTGTGCCCCTGAGCTCCATTTTTCAACTCGTTTTATGTGAGCTGTACGCAAGTCCAAAATTTTGATTCAGGACTTATACTGGTTCCCGGTGGGTGGCTGAGACTTTGGTTAATTCTTCTTCCTGCCGGGAAGTTAGAGTGACATGTGCCCGTCCAAATGCCTAATAGCTACTCTGTCATTGGTTCTCCCTCTTCCTTTCCATCCTCTGCCAAATTGGCAACCTGTGTGAAACAGGAGTTTAAAGGGGCTGTCTCTCCATGTTGGGAGATCGATAGTAAAGCAGTTGGAAAGTCAAACACGAACACCAGGAAATGGACTATTCGTAGAGTTTTAGAAACCTTTTGTATTCACAGAGTGTCTATTCTCTAGGTATCCAGTACATGTTATAGCTGTAGTAATATTCCCTTTAACATCTAGAGTTGGGACCCATGGAATGGGGGCCATGCATTATTGCTTTAAAGGGTCTGCATTTGCTCAACCAATCATACCAATCCTCTCAGCCCCAAGTGTCTAGCCTTATGCCACATCCAGCTGTCATTGTAGATAGGGTTATTCCAGGTTACATCAGAGACCCTGAAGGAATTGTAGAGAATTTCCTGTTTGTTGGTTTTGTATATGAAATTCCTTTCTATAGTGTGTTTGAGCTGATTCTCGCTGTCATGTTTATGCCAGTCTACACACACTTGATTCCCTTATGGAGACATATCAATACATAGGTTTTAAGATTCTTACTAGTGAGATCTATTACTCTGAGTGAAATATGGGGTTTTGAGTCCCTTTCACTGAGGAAGGTGTAGGCCTTGTCTATTCCACAGTTGGTTTTAGAAACGGTAACTGTGCTTATATCAAACTCTGGTTTTATGCATCACCCCACCTCTCCTTCCCGCTTAAACAGGCATAAGAGTTTTTTTTAATGTGAGACTCTGTTGTCTTTCCTAACTCAGTTCATGTGTAGCCATGTTTACAGGATCTTCATAAGTGATATCTTATGATAAGTTTCTTTTTCTGTGTGACTTATTTCACTTAGAATCATCGTACCTGAATCCACTCACTTTGCTGCTCCTGGTCTTATGTCATTGATTTCATGGCTGAGGGATATTCCATCCTACATAATTACCACAATTTTTTGAACCATTTTTATATTTCCTGGGATATTTAAGTTGTACCCAAGTTGAGGTTCTTGTAAGAAGTGCAGCCCTAAATTTGGGGGTCGCTCTTTCATTGATTTTCTGTTTTCCCAAGGTATATTCCCTAGACTGGAAGTGCCCTTGGCTCTGTAGCTCTGTTGTTTACTTGTTTTAGGGAATGCAATGCACTCCTCCAGTGAGGCAGTTGGCAATTTACATCCCGCCCATCGCATAACAAGGCTCCCGGATCTCCAGGGCCTGCCTTGCCTTTCTGGTTTTTACACATTTTGTGGATGTCCCTTTTGACCGGTGGAAAGTGATACTTCTTTGTAGTGCAGATTTGCATTGCCCGCTTGCTTGCTTGGCCAAAATCGTCGTATGCGTTTTCTCCTGAATATATTCAGGAGAAAACGCATACCCCCTTTTTGCCAAGTGTGTCATTGTCGAAGTTGTGCCATTCTTCTTATGCTTTAAAGGCGATTCCAACGTACCTCTTGAAATCTGTTTCCTGCTATTCTGCCTCGAATTCAAGTCCGCCTCATTGCCTTCCCTCAACAGATTTTTGGTCGATAGTTGTCCTTTATTACTCTGCCAGTTTGTGAATTGCTAGGCCCCTGAGCTCCATTTTTCAACTCGTATTTTGTGAGCTGTACGCAAGTCCAAAATTTTGGTTCAGGACCTATACTGGTTCCCGGTGGTTTCTGAGACTTTGGTTAATTCTTCTTCCTGCCGGGAAATTAGAGTGTCATGTGCCCGTCCAAATGCCTAACAGCTACTCTCTCACTGGTTCTCCCTCTTCCCTTCCCTTCCATCCTCTGCCAAATTGGCAACCTGTGAGTACAAGGAGCTTAAAGTGGCTGTCTCTCAAAGTTGGGAGATTGATAGTAAAGCAGTAGGAAAGTCAAATCGGAGCACCAGGAGAGGGACTACTCGTTGAGTTTTAGAAATCTTTTGTATTCACAGTGTGTCCATTCTCTAGGTTTCCCGTACATGTTATAGCTGTATTAATATTACCTTCAACATGGAGACTTGGGACCCATGGAATGGGGGCCATGCATTTTTCTTTAAATGGTCTGCATTTGCTCACCCAATCTCACAAATCCTCTCAGTCCCAAGTGTCCAGCCTTATGCCACATCCAGCTGTCATTGTAGATAGGGTCATTCCAGGTTTCATCGGAGACCCTGAAGGTAATGTAAAGAATTTCCCTGTTTTTTGGTTTTGTTTTTGAAATTCCTTTTTAAGTGGGTTTCAGCTGATTCTCGCTGCCATGTTTATGCCAATTTACACACTTGATTCCCTTACGGAGACATATCAATACATAAGATTTTAGGATTGTTAATAGTCAGATGTATTCCTCTGCGCGAAATATGGCGTTTTGAGTCCCTTTCACTGAGGAAGGTGTAAGTCTTGTCTATTCCACAGTTGGTTATACAAACGGTACCTGTGCTTATATCAAACTCTGGTTTTATGCATCACCCCACCTCTCCTTTCCCCTTAAGCAGGCATAAGAGTGTTTTCTAAATGTGAGACTCTGTCCTCTTTCCTAACTCAGTTCATGTGGAGCCATGTTTACAGGATCTTCATAAGTGATATCTTATGATAAGTTTCTTTTTCTGTGTGACTTATTTCACTTAGAATCATCGTACATGAATCCACTCATTTTGCTGCTCCTGGTCTTATGTCATTGATTTCATGGCTGAGGGATATTCCATCCTACATAATTACCACAATTTTTTGAACCATTTTTATATTTCCTGGGATATTTTAGGTCATTGATTTTCAGTTTTCCCAAGGTATATTCCCTAGACTGGATGTGCCCTTGGCTCTGTAGCTCTGTTGTTTACTTGTTTTAGGGAACGCAATGCACTCCTCCAGTGAGGCAGTTGGCAATTTACATCCCGCCCATCAGCATAACAAGGTTTCCGGTTCTCCAGGGCCTGCCTTGACTTTCTGGTTTTTACACATTTTGTGGATGTCCCTTTTGACCGGTGGAAAGTAATACTTCTTTGTAGTGCAGATTTGCATTGCCGGCTTGCTTGCTTGGCCAAAAGGGCGTATGCGTTTTCTCCTGAATATATTCAGGAGAAAACGCATACGCCCTTTTTGGCCAAGTGTGTTATTGTCGAAGTTGTGCCCCTCTTCCTATGCTTTAAAGGCGATTCCAACGTACCTCTTGAAATCTGTTTCCTGCTATTCTGCCTCTTATTCAAGTCCGCCTCGTTTCCTTCCCTCAACAGATTTTTGGACGATAGTTGTCCTTTATTACTCTGCCAGTTTGTGAATTGCTATGCCCTTGAGCTCCATTTTTCAACTCGTTTTTTGTGAGCTGTACTGAAGTCCAAAATTTCGGTTCAAAACCTATACTGGTTCCCGGTGGGTGGCTGAGACTCTGGTTAATTCTTCTTCCTGCCGGGAAATTAGAGTGACATATGCCCATCCAAATGCCTAACAGCTACTCTCTCATTGGTTCTCCCTCTTCGCTTCCATCCTCTTGCAAATTGGCAACGTGTGTGAACCAGGAGGTTAAAGGGTTTGTCTCTCCAAGTTGGGAGATTGATAGTAAAGCAGTTGGAAAGAAAAACCACAGCACCAGGAGAGGGACTACCCGTTGAGTTTTAGAAACCTTTTGTGTTCACAGTGTGTCCATTCTCTAGGTTTCCCGTACATGTTATAGCTGTAGTAATATTCCCTTCAACATGGAGAGTTGGGACCCATGGAATGGGGTCCATGCATTTTTGCTTTAAAGGGTCTGCGTTTGCTCACCCAATCTCTCCAATCCTCTCAGTCCCAAGTGTACAGCCTTTTGCCACATCCAGCTGTCATTGTAGATAGGGTCCTTCCAGGTTTCATCAGAGACCCTGAAGGAATTGTAAAGAATTTCGCTGTTTCTTGGTTTTGTTTTTGAAATTCCTTTTTATAGTGCGTTTGAGCTGATTCTTGCTGCCATGTTTATGCCAGTCTACACACTTTATTCCCTTACGGAGACATATCAATACATATGTTTTAGGATTGTTACTAGTCAGATCTATTCCTCTGCGGGAAATATGGCGTTTTGAGTCCCTTTCACTGAGGAAGGTGTAAGTCTTGTCTATTACACAGTTGGTTATACAAACGGTACCTGTGCTTATATCAAACTCTGGTTTTATGCATCACCCCACCTCTCCTCCCCCCTTAAGCAGGCATAAGAGTGTTTTCTAAATGTGAGTCTCTGTTCTCTTTCCTAACTCAGTTCATGTGTAGCAGTGTTTACAGGATCTTCATAAGTGATATCTTATGATAAGTTTATTTTTCTGTGTGACTTATTTCACTTAGAATCATCGTACCTGAATCCACTCACTTTGTTGCTCCTGGTCTTATGACATTGATTTCATGGCTGAGGGATATTCCATCGTACATAAATACCACAGTTATTTGAACCATTTTTATATTTCCTGGGATATTTAAGGTGTACCCAAGTTGAGGTTCCTGTAAGCAGTGCAGCCCTAAATTTGGGGGTGGCTCAGTCTTATTGATTTTCAGGTTTCCCAAGGTATATTCCCTAGACTGGAAGTGCCCTTGGCTCGGTAGCTCTGTTGTTTACTTGTTTTAGGGAACGCAATGCACTCCTCCAGTGAGGCAGTGGGCAATTTACATCCCGCCCATCAGCATAACAAGGTTCCCGGTTCTCCAGGGCCTGCCTTGCCTTTCTGTTTTTTACACATTTTGTGGATGTCCCTTTTAACCGGTGGAAAGTGATACTTCTTTGTAGTGCACATTTGCATTGCCCGCTTGCTTGCTTGGCCAAAAGGGGCGTATGTGTTTTCTCCTGAATATATTCAGGATAAAACGCATACGCCCCTTTTAGGCCAAGTGTGTCATTGTCGAAGTTGTGCCCCTCTTCCTATGCTTTAAAGGCGATTCCAACGTACCTCTTGAAAACTGTTTAGTGCTATTCTGCCTCGCTTTCAAGTCCGCCTCGTTGCCTTCCCTCAACAGATTTTTGGACGATAGTTGTCCTTTATTACTCTGCCAGTTTGTGAATTGCTATGCCCTTGAGCTCCATTTTTCAACTAGTTTTTTGTGAGCTGTACGCATGTCCAAAATTTTGGTTCAGGACCTATACCTGTTCCCGGTGGGTGGCTGAGACTCTCGTTAATTCTTCTTTCTGCCGGGAAATTAGAGTGACATGTGCCCGTCCAAATGCCTAACAGCTACTCTCTCATTGGTTCTCCCTCTTCCCTTCCATCCTCTTGCAAATTGGCAACCTGTGCGAAACAGGAGGTTAAAGGGTTTGTCTTTCCATGTTGGGAGATTGATAGTAAAGCAGTTGGAAAGTCAAACAACAGCACCAGGAGAGGGACTACTCGTTGAGTTTTAGAAACCTTTTGTATTAACAGTGTGTCCATTCTGTAGGTTTCCCGTATATGTTATAGCTGTAGTAATATTCCCTTCAACATGGAGAGTTGGGACCCATGGAATGGGGGCCATGCATTTTTGGTTTAAAGGGTCTGCATTTGCTGACCCAATCTCACCAATCCTCTCAGTCCCAAGTGTCCAGCCTTATGCCACATCCAGCTGTCATTGTAGATAGGGTCATTCCAGGTTTCATCAGAGACCCTAAAGGAATTGTAAAGAATTTCCCTGTTTTTCGGTTTTGTTTTTGAAATTCCTTTTTATAGTGGGTTTGAGCTGATTCTCGCTGCCATGTTTATGCCAGTCTACACACTTGATTCCCTTACCCAGACATATCAATACATAAGTTTTAGGATTGTTAGTAGTCAGATCTATTCCTCTCCGGGAAATATGGCGTTTTGAGTCCGTTTCACAGAGGAAGGTGTAAGTCTTGTCTATTCCACAGTTGGTTTTACAAACGGTACCTGTGCTTATATCAAACTCTGGTTTTGTGCATCAGCCCACCTCTCCTCCCCCCTTAAGCAGGCATAACAGTGTTTTCTAAATGTGAGTCTCTGTTCTCTTTCTTAACTCATTTCATGTGTAGCCATGTTTACAGGATCTTCATAAGGGATATCTTATGATAAGTTTCTTTTTCTGTGTGACTTCACTTAGAATCATCATACCTGAATCCACTCACTTTGCTGCTCCTGGTCTTATGACATTGATTTCATGGCTGAGGGATATTCCATCGTACATAAGTACCACAATTTTTTGAACCATATTTATATTTCCTGGGATATTTAAGGTGTACCCAAGTTGAGGTTCTTGTAAGCAGGGCAGCCCTAAATTTGGGGGTGGCTCTGTCTTATTGATTTTCAGTTTTCCCAAGGTATATTCCCTAGACTGGAAGTGTCCTTGGCTCTGTAGCTCTGTTGTTTACTTGTTTTAGGGAACACAATGCACTCCTCCAGTGAGGCAGTTGGCAATTTACATCCCGCCCATCAGCATAACAAGGCTCCCTGGTCTCCAGGGCCAGTCCTGCCTTTCTGGTTTTTACACATTTTGTGGCTGACACTTTTGACCGGTGGGAAGTGATACTTTTTGTAGTGCAGATTTGCATTGCCCGCTTGCTTGCTTGGCCAAAAAGGGCGTATGCATTTTCTCCTGAATATATTCCGGAGAAAATGCATACGCCCTTTTTGGCCAAGTGCAACATTGTCGAAGTTGTGCCCCTCTTCCTGTGCTTTAAAGGCGATTCCAACGTACCACTTGAAATCTGTTTCCTGCTATTCTGCCTCGCTTTCAAGTCCGCCTCATTGCCTTCCCTCAACCGATTTTCGGACCATAGTGGTCATATATTACTCTGCCAGTTTGTGAATTGCTGTGCCCCTGAGCTCCATTTTTCAACTCGTTTTATGTGAGCTGTACGCAAGTCCAAAATTTTGATTCAGGACTTATACTGGTTCCCGGTGGGTGGCTGAGACTTTGGTTAATTCTTCTTCCTGCCGGGAAGTTAGAGTGACATGTGCCCGTCCAAATGCCTAATAGCTACTCTGTCATTGGTTCTCCCTCTTCCTTTCCATCCTCTGCCAAATTGGCAACCTGTGTGAAACAGGAGTTTAAAGGGGCTGTCTCTCCATGTTGGGAGATCGATAGTAAAGCAGTTGGAAAGTCAAACACGAACACCAGGAAATGGACTATTCGTAGAGTTTTAGAAACCTTTTGTATTCACAGAGTGTCTATTCTCTAGGTATCCAGTACATGTTATAGCTGTAGTAATATTCCCTTTAACATCTAGAGTTGGGACCCATGGAATGGGGGCCATGCATTATTGCTTTAAAGGGTCTGCATTTGCTCAACCAATCATACCAATCCTCTCAGCACCAAGTGTCTAGCCTTATGCCACATCCAGCTGTCATTGTAGATAGGGTTATTCCAGGTTACATCAGAGACCCTGAAGGAATTGTAGAGAATTTCCTGTTTGTTGGTTTTGTATATGAAATTCCTTTCTATAGTGTGTTTGAGCTGATTCTCGCTGTCATGTTTATGCCAGTCTACACACACTTGATTCCCTTATGGAGACATATCAATACATAGGTTTTAAGATTCTTACTAGTGAGATCTATTACTCTGAGTGAAATATGGGGTTTTGAGTCCCTTTCACTGAGGAAGGTGTAGGCCTTGTCTATTCCACAGTTGGTTTTAGAAACGGTAACTGTGCTTATATCAAACTCTGGTTTTATGCATCACCCCACCTCTCCTTCCCGCTTAAACAGGCATAAGAGTTTTTTTTAATGTGAGACTCTGTTGTCTTTCCTAACTCAGTTCATGTGTAGCCATGTTTACAGGATCTTCATAAGTGATATCTTATGATAAGTTTCTTTTTCTGTGTGACTTATTTCACTTAGAATCATCGTACCTGAATCCACTCACTTTGCTGCTCCTGGTCTTATGTCATTGATTTCATGGCTGAGGGATATTCCATCCTACATAATTACCACAATTTTTTGAACCATTTTTATATTTCCTGGGATATTTAAGTTGTACCCAAGTTGAGGTTCTTGTAAGAAGTGCAGCCCTAAATTTGGGGGTCGCTCTTTCATTGATTTTCTGTTTTCCCAAGGTATATTCCCTAGACTGGAAGTGCCCTTGGCTCTGTAGCTCTGTTGTTTACTTGTTTTAGGGAATGCAATGCACTCCTCCAGTGAGGCAGTTGGCAATTTACATCCCGCCCATCGCATAACAAGGCTCCCGGATCTCCAGGGCCTGCCTTGCCTTTCTGGTTTTTACACATTTTGTGGATGTCCCTTTTGACCGGTGGAAAGTGATACTTCTTTGTAGTGCAGATTTGCATTGCCCGCTTGCTTGCTTGGCCAAAATCGTCGTATGCGTTTTCTCCTGAATATATTCAGGAGAAAACGCATACCCCCTTTTTGCCAAGTGTGTCATTGTCGAAGTTGTGCCATTCTTCTTATGCTTTAAAGGCGATTCCAACGTACCTCTTGAAATCTGTTTCCTGCTATTCTGCCTCGATTTCAAGTCCGCCTCATTGCCTTCCCTCAACAGATTTTTGGACGATAGTTGTCCTTTATTACTCTGCCAGTTTGTGAATTGCTAGGCCCCTGAGCTCCATTTTTCAACTCGTATTTTGTGAGCTGTACGCAAGTCCAAAATTTTGGTTCAGGACCTATACTGGTTCCCGGTGGTTTCTGAGACTTTGGTTAATTCTTCTTCCTGCCGGGAAATTAGAGTGTCATGTGCCCGTCCAAATGCCTAACAGCTACTCTCTCACTGGTTCTCCCTCTTCCCTTCCCTTCCATCCTCTGCCAAATTGGCAACCTGTGAGTACAAGGAGCTTAAAGTGGCTGTCTCTCAAAGTTGGGAGATTGATAGTAAAGCAGTAGGAAAGTCAAATCGGAGCACCAGGAGAGGGACTACTCGTTGAGTTTTAGAAATCTTTTGTATTCACAGTGTGTCCATTCTCTAGGTTTCCCGTACATGTTATAGCTGTATTAATATTACCTTCAACATGGAGACTTGGGACCCATGGAATGGGGGCCATGCATTTTTCTTTAAATGGTCTGCATTTGCTCACCCAATCTCACAAATCCTCTCAGTCCCAAGTGTCCAGCCTTATGCCACATCCAGCTGTCATTGTAGATAGGGTCATTCCAGGTTTCATCGGAGACCCTGAAGGTAATGTAAAGAATTTCCCTGTTTTTTGGTTTTGTTTTTGAAATTCCTTTTTAAGTGGGTTTCAGCTGATTCTCGCTGCCATGTTTATGCCAATTTACACACTTGATTCCCTTACGGAGACATATCAATACATAAGATTTTAGGATTGTTAATAGTCAGATGTATTCCTCTGCGCGAAATATGGCGTTTTGAGTCCCTTTCACTGAGGAAGGTGTAAGTCTTGTCTATTCCACAGTTGGTTATACAAACGGTACCTGTGCTTATATCAAACTCTGGTTTTATGCATCACCCCACCTCTCCTTTCCCCTTAAGCAGGCATAAGAGTGTTTTCTAAATGTGAGACTCTGTCCTCTTTCCTAACTCAGTTCATGTGGAGCCATGTTTACAGGATCTTCATAAGTGATATCTTATGATAAGTTTCTTTTTCTGTGTGACTTATTTCACTTAGAATCATCGTACATGAATCCACTCACTTTGCTGCTCCTGGTCTTATGACATTGATTTCATGGCAGAGGGATATTTCATCGTACATAAATACCACAGTTTTTGGAACCATTTTTATATTTCCTGGGATATTTCAGGTGTACCCAAGTTGAGGTTCTTGTAAGCAGTGCAGCCCTAAATTTGGGGGTGGCTCTGTCTTATTGATTTTCTGTTTTCCCAAGGTATATTCCCTAGACTGGAAGTGCCCTTGGCTCTGTAGCTCGGTTGTTTACTTGTTTTAGGGAACGCAATGCACTCCTCCAGTGAGGCAGTTGGCAATTTACATCCCGCGCCTCAGCATAACAAGGCTCTTTGTTCTCCAGGGCCTGTCTTGCCTTCTGGTTTTTCCACATTTTGTGGATGTCCCTTTTGACCGGTGGGAAGTGATACTTCTTTGTAGTGCAGATTTGCATTGCCCGCTTGCTGGCTTGGCCAAAAAGGGCGTATGTGTTTTCTCCTGAATTCAGGAGAAAACGCATACGCTCTTTTTGGCCAAGTGCGTCATTGTCGAAGTTGTGCCCCTCTTCCTGTGCTTTAAAGGCGATACCAACGTACCTCTTGAAATCTGTTTCCTGCTATTCTGCCTCGCTTTCAAGTCCACCTCTGTGCCTTCCCTCAACAGATTTTTGGACGATAGTTGTCCTTTATTACTCTGCCAGTTTGTGAATTGCTGTGCCCCTGAGCTCCATTTTTCAACTCGTTTTTTGTGAGCTGTACGCAAGTCAAAAATTTTGGTTCAGGACCTATACTGGTTCTCGGTGGGTGGCTGAGACTCTGGTCAATTCTTCTTCCTGCCGGGAAATTAGAGTGACATGTACCCGTCCAAATGCCTTACAGCTATTCTCTCATTGGTTCTCCATCTTCCCTTCCATCCTCTGCGAAATTGGCAACCTGTGCGAACCAGGAGTTTAAAGGGGTTGTCTCTCTAAGTTGGGAGATTGATAGTAAAGCAGTTGGAAAGTCAAACCAGAGCACCAGGAGAGGGACTACTCATTGAGTTTAGAAAGCTTTTCTATTCACAGTGTGTCCATTCTCTAGGTTTCCCGTACATGTTATAGCTGTAGTAATATTCCCTTCAACATGGAGAGTTGGGACCCATGGAATGGGGGCCATGCATTTTTGCTTTAAAGGGTCTGCATCTGCTCACCCAATCTCACCAATCCTCTCAGTCCCAAGTATCCAGCATTATTCCACATCCAGCTGTCATTGCAGATAGGGTCATTCCAGGTTTCATCAGAGACCCTGAAGGAAATGTAAACAATTTTACTGTTTTTTGGTTTTGTTTTTGAAATTCCTTTTTATAGTGGGTTTGAGCTGATTCTCGCTGCCATGTTTATGCCAGTCTACACACACTTGATTCCCTTACAGAGACATATCAATACATAGGTTTTAAGATTCTTACTAGTCAGATCTATTCCTCTGTGGAAATATGGGGTTTTGAGTCCCTTTCACTGAGGAAGGTGTAGGTCTTGTCTATTCCACAGTTGGTTTTAGAAATGGTACCTGTGCTTATATCAAACTCTGGTTTTATGCATCACCCCACCTCTCCTTTCCCCTTAAACAGGCATAAGAGTGTTTTCTAAATGTGAGACTCTGTTCTCTTTCCTAACTCAGTTCATGTGTAGCCATGTTTACAGGATCTTCATAAGTGATATCTTATGATAAGTTTCTTTTTCTGTGTGACTTATTTCACTTAGAATCATCGTAGCTGAATCCACTCACTTTGCTGCTCTTGGTCTTATGACATTGATTTCATGGCTGAGGGATATTCCATCGTACATAAATACCACATATTTTGACCCATTTTTATATTTCCTGGGATATTTAAGGTGTACCCAAGTTGAGGTTCTTGTAAGCAGTGCAGCCATAAATTTGGGGGTGGCTCTGTATTATTGATTTTCAGTTTTCCCAAGGTATATTCCCTAGACTAGAAGTGCACTTGGCTCTGTATCTCTGTTGTTTACTTGTTTTAGAGAACGCAATGCACTCCTCCAGTGAGGCAGTTGGCAATTTACATCCCGCCCATCAGCATATTATGGCTCCCTGTTTCCAGGGCCTGTCTTGCCTTTCTATTTTATACAGATTTTGTGGATGTTCCTTTTGACCGGTGGGAAGTGATACTTCTTTGTAGTGCAGATTTGCATTGCCCGCTTGCTTGCTTGGCCAAAAAGGGCGTATGTGTTTTCTCCTGAATTCAGGAGAAAACCCATACACACTTTTTGGCCAAGTGCGTCATTGTCGAAGTTGTGCCCCTCTTCCTGTGCTTTAAAGGCGATACCAACGTACCTCTTGAAATCTGTTTCCTGCTATTCTGCCTCGCTTTCAAGTCCACCTCGCTGCCTTCCCTCAACAGATTTTTGGACGATAGTTGTCCTTTATTACTCTGCCAGTTTGTGAATTGCTGTGCCCCTGAGCTCCGTTTTTCAACTCGTTTTTTGTGAGCTGTACGCAAGTCAAAAATTTTGGTTCAGGACCTATACTGGTTCCCGGTGGGTGGCTGAGACTCTGGTCAATTCTTCTTCCTGCCGGGAAATTAGAGTGACATGTACCCGTCCAAATGCCTAACAGCTATTCTCTCATTGGTTCTCCCTCTTAACTTCCATCCTCTGCGAATTTGGCAACCTGTGCGAACCAGGAGGTTAAAGGGGTTGTCTCTCCAATTTGGGAGATTGATAGTAAAGCATTTGGAAAGTCAAAGCGGAACACCAGGAGAGGGACAACTCGTTGAGTTTTAGAAACCATTTGTATTCACAGTCTGTCCATTCTCTAGGTTTCCCGTACATGTTATAGCTCTAGTAATATTCCCTTCAACATGGAGAGTTGGGAACCATGGAATTGGGGCCACGCATTTTTGCATTAAAGGCTCTGCATTTGCTCACCCAATCTCACCCATCCTATCAGTACCAAGTGTCCAGCCTTATGTCACATCCAGCTGTCATTGTAGATAGGGTCATTCCAGGTTTCATCAGAGACCCTGAAGGAAATGAAAAGATTTTCCCTGTTTTTTGGTTTTGTTTTTGAAATTCCTTTTTATAGTGGGCTTGAACTGATTCTCGCTGCCATGTTTATGCCAGTCTAGACACCCATGTTTCCCTTAGAGAGACGTATCAATACATAGGTTTTAAGATTCTTACTAGTCAGATCTATTCCTCTGCGGGAAATATGGGGTTTTGAGTCCCTTTCACTGAGAAAGGTGTAGGTCTTGTCTATTCCACAGGTGGCTTTATAAATGGTACCTGTACTTATATCAAACTCTGGTTTTATGCATCACCCCACCTCTCCTTTCTCCTGAAGCAGGCATAAGAGTGTTTTCTAAATGTGAGACTCTGTTCTCTTTCCTAACTCAGTTCATTTGTAGCCATGTTTACAGGATCTTCATAAGTGATATCTTATGATAAGTTTCTTTTTCTGTGACTTATTTCACATAGAATCATCGTATCTGAATCCACTCACTTTGGTGCTCCTGGCCTTATGACATTGATTTCATGGCTGAGGGATATTCCATCGTACATAAATACCACAGTTTTTTGAACCATTTTTATATTTCCTGGGATATTTAAGGTGTACCCAAGTTGAGGTTCTTCTAAGCATTGCAGCCCTAAATTTGGGGGTGGCTCTGTCATATTGATTTTCAGTTTTCCCAAGGTATATTCCCTAGACTGGAAGTGCCCTTGGCTCTGTAGCTCTGTTGTTTACTTGTTTTAGGGAACGCAATGCACTCCTCCAGTGAGGCAGTTGGCAATTTACATCCCGCCCATCAGCATTACAAGGCTCCCTCTTCTGCAAGGCCTGTCTTGCCTTTCTGGTTTTTACACATTTGTGGATGTCCCTTTTGACCGGTGGGAAGTGATACTTCTTTGTAGTGCAGATTTGCATTGCCCGCTTGCTTGCTTGGCCAAAAAGGGTGTATGCATTTTCTCCTGAATATACTCAGGAGAAAACGAATAAGCCCTTTTTGGCCAAGTGCGTCATTATCGAATTTGTACCCCTCTTCCTGTGCTTTAAAGGCGATTCCAACGTACCTCTTGAAATCTGTTTCCTGCTCTTCTTCCTCGCTTTCATGTCCGCCTCGTTTCCTTCCCTCAACAGATTTTTGGACGAGAGTTGTCCTTTTTTCCTCTGCCATTTTGTGAATTGCTGTGCCCCTGAGCTCCAATTTCAACTCGTTTTTTGTGAGATGAACGCAAGTCCAAAATTTGGTTCAGGACCTATACTGGTTCCAGGTGGGTGGCTGAGACTTTGGTTAATTATTCTTCCTGCTGGGAAATTAGAGTGACATGTGCCCGTCTAAATGCCAAACAGCTACTATCTCATTGGTTCTCCCACTTCCTTTCCATCCTCTGCCAATTTGGCAACCTATGCGAACCAGGAGGTTAAAGGGGCTTACTCTCCAAGTTGGGAGATTGATAGTAAAGCAGTTGGAAAGTCAAACCGGAGCACCAGGAAAGGGACTATTCTTTGAGTTTTAATAACATTTCATATTCACCGTGTGTCCATTCTCTAGGTTTCCGGTACATGTTTTAGCTGTAGTAATATTCCCTTCAACCTGGAGAGTTGGGAGCCATGGAATGGGTGCCGTCCATTATTGCTTTATAGGGTCTGCAGTTGCTCACCCAATCTCACCAATTCTCTCAGTCCCACGTGTCCAGCCTTATGCCACATCCAGCAGTCATTGTAGAAATGGTCATTCCAGGTTTCGTCAGAGACCCTGAAGGATATGTAAAAAATTTCCGTTTTATTTTTTTTTATACATCCTTTTTATAATGGGTTTGAGCTGATTCTCGCTGCCATGTTTATGTAGTTGTAGACACACTTGATTCCTTAATGGAGACATATCAATACATAGGCTTTAAGATTCTTACTAGTCAGATCTATCACTCTGCGGGAAATATGGGGTTTTGATTCCCTTTCACTGAGGAAGGTGTAGGTCTTGTCTATTCCAAAGTTGTTTTTTGGAACGGTACCAGTGCTTATATCAAACTCTGGTTTTATGCATCACGCCACCTCTCCTTCCCCCTTAAGCAGGCATAAGAATGTTTTCTAAATGTGAAACTCTGTTCTCTTTCCTAACTCAGTTCTTGTGTAGCCTTGTTTACAAGAACTTCATAAGTGATATCTTATGATAAGTTTCTTTTTCTGTGTGACTTATTTCACTTAGAATCATCGTACCTGAATCCACTCACTTTGCAGCTCCTGGTCTTATGACATTGATTTCATGGCTGAGGGATATTCCATCGTACATAAATACCACAGTTTTTTGAACCTTTTTTATATTTCCTGGGATATTTAAGGTGTACCCACTTTGAGGTTCTTGTAAGCAGTGCAGCACTAAATTTGGGTGTGGCTCTGTCTTTTTGATTATCAGTTTTCCCAAGGTATATTCCCTAGACTGGAAGTGCCCTTGGCTCTGTAGCTCTGTTGTTTACTTGTTTTAGGGAACGCAATGCACTCCTCCAGTGAGGCAGTTGGCAATTTACACCCCGCCCATCAGCATAACAAGGCTCCCTGTTCTCCAGGGCGTGTCTTGCCTTTCTGGTTTTTACACATTTTGTGGCTGACCCTTTTGACCGTTTGAAAGTGATACTTCTTTGTAGTGCAAATTAGCATTGCCCGCTTGCTTGCTTGGCCAAAAAGGGCGTATTCGTTTTCTCCTGAATATATTCAGGAGAAAACGCATACGCCCTTTTTGGCCAAGTGCGTCATTTTCGAAGTTGTGCCCCTCTTCCTGTGCTTTAAAGGCGATTCCAACGTACCTCTTGAAATCTGTTTCCTGCTATTCTGCCTCGCTTTCAAGTCCGCCTCATTGCCTTCCCTCAACAGATTTTAGGATGATAGTTGTCCTTAGTTACTCTGCCAGGTTGTGAATTGCTGTGCCCCTCAGCTCAAGTTTTCAACTCGTTTTTTGTGAGCTGTACGCAAGTCCAAAATTTTGGTTCAGGACCTATACTGGTTCCCGGTGTGTGGCGGAGACTTTGGTTAATTCTTCTTCCTGCCGGGAAATTAGACTGACATGTGACCGTCCAAATGCCTAACAGCTACTCTCTCATTGGTTCTCCCTCTTCCCTTCCATCCTCTGCCAAATTGGCAACCTGTGCGAACCAGGAGGTTAAAGGGGTTGTCTCTCAAAGTTGCGAGATTGATAGCAAAGCACTTGGAACGTCAACCCGGTGCACCTGGAGAGGGACTACTCGTTGAGTTTTAGAAACCTTTTTTATTCAGAGTGTGTCCATTCTCTAGGTTTCCCGTACATGTTATATCTGTAGTAATATTCCCTTCAACATGGAGAGTTGGGACCCATGGAATGGGGGCCATGCATTTTTGCTTTAAACGGTCTGCATTTGCTCACCCAATCTCACCAATCCTCTCAGTCCCTAGTGTCCAGCCTTATGCCACATCCAGCTGTCATTGTAGATAGGGTCATTCCAGGTTTCATCAGAGACCCTGAAGGAATTGTAAAGAATTTCCCTGTTTTTTGGTTGTGTTTTTGAAATTCATTTTTATAGTGGGTTTGAGCTGATTCTCGCTGCCATGTTTATGCCAGTCTAGACACACTTCATTCCCTTACAGAGACATATCAATACATAGGTTTTAAGATTCTTACTAGTCAGATCTGTTCCTCTGCGCGAAAAATGGGGTTTTGAGTCCCTTTCACTGAGGAAGGTGTAGGTCTTGTCTATTCCACAGTTGGTTTTACAAACGGTACCTGTGCTTATATCAAACTCTGGTTTTATGCATCACCCCACCTCTCTTCCCCCTTAAGCAGGCATAAGAGTGTTTTCTAAATGTGAGACTCTGTTCTCCTTCTTAACTCAGTTCATGTGTAGCCATGTTTACAGGAACTTCATAAGTGATATCTTATGATAAGTTTCTTTTTCTGTGTGACTTCACTTAGAATCATCGTACCTCAGTCCACTCACTTTGCTGCTCCTGGTCTTATGACATTGATTTCATGGCTGAGGGATAATCCATCGTACATAACTAGCACAATTTTCTGAACCATTTTTATATTTCCTGGGATATTTAAGTTGTACCCAAGTTGAGGTTCTTGTAATCTGTGCAGCCCTAAATTTGGGGGTGGCTCTGTCTTATTGATTTTCAGTTTTCCCAAGGTATATTCCCTAGACTGGTAGTGCCCTCGGCTCTGTAGCTCTGTTTTTTACTTGTTTTAGGGCACACAATGCACTGCTCCAGTGAGGCATTTGTCAATTTACATCCCGCCCATCAGCATAACAAGGCTCCCTGTTCTCCAGGGCCAGTCTTGCCTTTCTGGTTTTTACACATTTTGTGGATGTCCCTTTTGACCGGTGGGAAGTGATACTTCTTTGTAGTGCAGATTTGCATTGCCTGCTTGCTTGCTTGGCCATAAAATGGCGTATGTGTTTTCTCCTGAATATATTCAGGAGAAAACGCATACGCACTTTTTGGCAAAGTGTGTCATTGTCGAAGTTGTGCCCCTCTTCCTGTGCTTTAAAGGTGATTCCAACGTACTTCTTCAAATCTGTTTCCTGCTATTCTGCCTCGCTTTCAAGTCTTCCTTGTTCCCTTCCCTCAAAAATTTAAGGTGATAGTTGTCCTTTATTTCTCTGCCAGTTTGTGAATTGCTGTGCCCCTCATATCCATTTTTCAACTCGTTTTTTGTGAGCTGTACGCAAGTCCAAAATTTTGTTTCAGGACCTATACTGGTTCCCGGTGGGTGGCTGAGACTTTGGTTAATTCTTCTTCCTGCCGGGAAATTAGAGTGACCTGTGCCCGTCCAAATGCCTAAGAGCTAGTCTCTCATTGGTTCTCCCTCTTCCCTTCCATCCTCTGCCAAATTGGCAACCTGGGCGATCCAGGACCTTAAAGGGTATTTCTTTCCAAGTTGGAAGATTGATAGTAAAGCAGTTGGAAAGTCAAACCGGAGCACCAGGAGAGGGACTATTCGTTGAGTTTTAGAAACCTTTTGTATTCACAGTGTGTCCATTCTCCAGGTTTCCCATACATGTTATAGCTGTAGTAATATTCCCTTCAACCTGGAGAGTTGGGAACCATGGAATGCGGGCCATGCATTTTTGCTTTAAAGGGTCTGCATTTGCTCACCCAATCTCACCAATCCTCTCAGTCCCAGGTGTCCGGCCTTATGCCACATCCAGCTGTCATTGTAGATAGGGTCATTCCAGGTTTCATCAGAGACCCTGAAGGAATTGTAAAGAAGTTCCCTGTTTTTTGGTTTTGTTTTTGAAATTCCTTTTTATAGTGTGTTTCAGCTGTTTCTCGCTTCCATGTTTATGCCAGTCTAGACACACTTGATTCCCTTACGGAGACATATCAATACATAGGTTTTAAGATACTTACTAGTCAGATCTATTACTCTGCGCGAAATATGGGGTTTTGAGTCCCTTTCACTGAGGAAGGTGTAGGTCTTGTCTATTCCACAGTTGGTTTTAGAAACGGTAACTGTGCTTATATCAAACTCTGGTTTTATGCATCACCCCAACTCTCCTTCCCCCTTAAACAGGCATAAGAGTGTTTTCTAAATGTGAGACTCTGTTCTCTTTCCTAACTCAGTTCATGTGTAGCCATGTTTACAGGATCTTCATAAGTGATATCTTCTGATAATTTTCTTTTTCTGTGTGACTTATTTCACTTAGAATCATCGTACATGAATCCACTCACTTTGCTGCTCCTGGTATTATGACATTGATTTCATGGCTGAGGGATAATCCATCGTACGTAAGTACCACAATTTTTTGAACCATTTTTATATTTCCTGGGATATTTAAGGTGTACCCAATTTGAAGTTCTTGTAAGCTGTGCAGCCCTAAATTTGGGGGTGGCTCTGTCTTATTGATTTTCAGTTTTCCCAAGGTATATTCCCTAGACTGGAAGTGCCCTTGGCTCTGTAGCTCTGTTGTTTACTTGTTTTAGGGAACACAGTGCACTCCTCCAGTGAGGCAGTTGGCAATATACATCCCGCCCATCAGCATAACAAGGCTCCCTGTTCTCCAGGGCCTGTCTTGCCTTTCTGGTTTTTACACATTTTGTGGATGTCCCTTTTGACCGGTGGGAAGTGATACTTCTTTGTAGTGCAGATTTGCATTGCCCGCTTGCTTGCTTGGCCAAAAAGGGCGTATGCGTTTTCTCTTGAATATATTCAGGAGAAAACACATACGCCCTTTTTGGCCAAGTGCGTCATTTTCGAAGTTGTGCCACTCTTCCTGTGCTTTAAAGGCGATTCCAGCGTACCTCTTTAAAAATGTTTCCTGCTATTCTGCCTCGCTTTCAAGTCCGCCTCATTGCCTTCCCTCGACCGATTTTCGGACCATAGTGGTCATTTATTACTCTGCCAGGTTGTGAATTGCTGTGCCCCTCAGCTCCATTTTTCATCTCGTTTTTTGTGAGCTGTACGCAAGTCCAAAATTTTGGTTCAGGACCTATACTGGTTCCCTGTGGGTGGCTGAGACTTTGGTTAATTCTTCTTCCTGCCGGAAATTAGAGTGACATGTGCCCATCCAAATGCCTAATAGCTACTGTCTCATTGGTTCTCCCTCTTCCCTTCCATCCTCTGCCAAATTGGCAACATGTGCGAACCAGGAGTTTAAAGGGGCTGTCTCTCCATGTTGGGAGATTGATAGTAAAGCAGTTGAAAAGTCAAACCCGAGCACCAGGAGAGGGACTATTCGTTGAGTTTTAGAAACCTTTTGTATTCACAGAGTGTCTATTCTCTTGGTATCCAGTACATGTTATAGCTGTAGTAATATTCCCTTTAAACTGGATAGTTTGGACCCATGGAATGGGGGCCATGCATTATTGCTTTAAAGGGTCTGCATTTGCTCACCCAATCTCACCAATCCTCTCAGCCCCAAGTGTCCAGCCTTATGCCACATCCAGCAGTCATTGTAGACAGGGTCATTCCAGGTTTCATCAGAGACCCTGAAAGTATTATAAAGAATTTCCCTGTTTTTTGGTTTTGTATTTGAAATTCTTTTTATAGTGTGTTTGAGCTGTTTCTCGCTGCCATGTTTATGCCAGTCTAGACACACTTGTTTCCCTTATGGAGACATATCAAAACATAGGTTTTAAGATTCTTACTAGTGAGATCTATTACTCTGCGTGAAATATGGGGTTTTGAGTCCCTTTCACTGAGGAAGGTGTAGGTCTTGTCTATTCCACAGTTGGTTTTAGAAACGGTAACTGTGCTTATATCAAACTCTGGTTTTATGCATCACCCCAACTCTCCTCCCCCCTTAAGCAGGCATAAGAGTGTTTTCTAAATGTGAGACTCTGTTCTTTTTCTTAACTCATTTCATGTGTAGCCATGTTTACAGGATCTTCATAAGTGATATCTTATGATAAGTTTCTTTTTCTGTGTGACTTCACTTAGAATCATCGTACCTGAATCCACTCACTTTGCTGCTCCTGGTCTTATGACATTGATTTCATGGCTGAGGGATATTCCATCGTACATAAGTACCACAATTTTTTGAACCATTTTTATATTTCCTGGGATATTTAAGGTGTACCCAAGTTGAGGTTCTTGTAAGCAGTGCAGCCCTAAATTTTTGGGTGGCTCTGTCTTATTGATTTTCAGTTTTCCCAAGTTATATTCCCTAGACTGGAAGTGCCCTTGGCTCTGTAGCTCTGTTGTTTACTTGTTTTAGGGAACACAATGCACTCATCCAGTGAAGCAGTTGGCAATTTACATCCCGCCCATCAGCATAACAAGGCTCCCTGTTCTCCAGGGCCTGTCTTGCCTTTCTGGTTTTTACACATATTGTGGCTGACCCTTTTGACCGGTGGGAAGTGATACTTCTTTGTAGTGCAGATTTGCATTGCCCGCTTGCTTGCTTGGACAAAAAGGGGTTATGCGTTTTCTCCTGAATATATTCAGGAATATATTGAGGAGAAAACGCATACGCCCTTTTTCGCCCAGTGCGTCATTGTCAAAGTTGTGCCCCTCTTCCTGTGCTTTAAAGGCGATTCCAACGTACCTCTTGAAATCTGTTTCCTGCTATTCTGCCTCGCTTTCAAGTCCGCCTCGTTGCCTTCCCTCAACAGATTTTTGGACGATAGTTGTCCTTTATTACTCTGCCAGTTTGTGAATTGCTGTGCCCCTGAGCTCCATTTTTCAAGTCGTATTTGTGAGCTGTACGCAAGTCCAAAATTTTGGTTCAGGACCTATACTGGTTCCCGGTGGGTGGCTGAGACTTTGGTTAATTTTTCTTTCTGCCGGGAAATTAGAGTGGCATGTGACCGTCCAAATGCCTAACAGCTACTCTCTCATTGGTTCTCCCTCTTCCATTCCATCCTCTGCCAAATTGGCAACCTGTGCAAACCAGGAGCTTAAAGGGTCTGTCTCTCCAAGTTGGGAGATTGATAGTAAAGCAGTTGGAAAGTCAAACCGGAGCGCAAGGAGAGGGACTATTTGTTGAGTTTTAGAAACCTATTGTATTCACAGTGTGTCCATTCTCTAGGTTTCACATACATGTTATAGCTGTAGTAATATTCCCTTCAACATGGAGAATTGGGACCCATGGAATGGGGGCCATGCATTTTTGCTTTAAAGGGTCTGCATTTGCTCACCCAATCTCACCAAACCTCTCAGTCCCAAGTGTCCAGCCTTATGCCACATCCAGCTGTCATTGTACATAAGGTCATTCCAGGTTTCATTGGAGACCCTGAAGGAAATGTAAAGAATTTCCCTGTTTTTTGGTTTTGTTTTTGAAATTCCTTTTTATAGTGGGTTTGAGCTGATTTCTCACTGCCATGTTTATGCCAGTCTAGACACAATTGATTCCCTTACAGAGACATATCAATACAAAGGATTTAAGATTCTTACTAGTCAGATCTATTCCTGTGCGGGAAATATGGGGTTTTGGGTCCCTTTCACTGAGGAAGGTGTAGGTCTTCTCTATTCCACAGTTGGTTTTAGAAATGGTACCTGTTCTTATATCAAACTCAGGTTTTATGCATCACCCCACCTCTCCTTCCCCCTTAAACAGGCATAAGAGTGTTTTCTAAATGTGAGACTCTGTTGTCTTTCCTAACTCAGTTCATGTGTAGCCATGTTTACAGGATCTTCTTAAGTGATATCTTATGATGTTTCTTTTTCTGTGTGACTTATTTCACTTAGAATCATCGTACCTGAATCCACTCACTTTGTTGCTCCTCGTCTTATGACATTGATTGCATGGCTGAGGGATATTCCAACGTACGTAACTACCAAAATTTTTTGAACCATTTTTATATTTCCTGGGATATTTAAGGTGTACCCAAATTGAGGTTCTTGTAAGCAGTGCAGCCCTAAATTTGGGGGTGGCTCTGTCTTATTGATTTTCAGTTTTCCCAAGGTATATTCCCTAGACTGGAAGTGCCCTTGGCTCTGTAGCTCTGTTGTTTACTTGTTTTAGGGAACACAGTGCACTCCTCCAGTGAGGCAGTTGGCAATTTACATCCCGCCCAACAGCATAACAAGGCTCCCTGTTCTCCAGGCCTGTCTTGCCTTTCTGGTTTTTACACATTTTGTGGAAGTCCCTTTTGACCGGTGGAAAGTGATACTTCTTTGTAGTGCATATTTGCATTGCCCGCTTGCTTGCTTGGCCAAAAAGGGCGTATGCGTTTTCTCCTGAATATATTCAGGAGAAAATGCATACGCCCTTTTTCGCCCAGTGCGTCATTGTCAAAGTTGTGCCCCTCTTCCTGTGCTTTAAAGGCGATTCCAACGTACCTCTTGAAATCTGTTTCCTGCTATTCTGCCTCACTTTCAAGTCCACCTCGATGCCTTCCCTCAACAGATTTTTGGACCATAGTTGTCCTTTATTCATCTGCCAGTTTGTGAATTGTTGTGCCCCTAAGCTCCATTTTTCAACTCGTATTTGTGAGCTGTACACAAGTCCAAAATTTTGGTTCAGGACCTATACTGGTTCCCAGTGGGTGGCTGAGACTTTGGTTAATTTTTCTTCCTGCGGGGAAATTAGAGTGGCATGTGCCCGTCCAAATGCCTAACAGCTACTCTCTCATTGGTTCTCCCTCTTCCCTTCCTTCCTCTGCCAAATTGGCAACCTGTGCGAACCAGGAGCTTAAAGGGGTTGTCTCTCCAAGTTGGGAGATTTATAGTAAAGCAGTTGGATGGTCCAACCGGAGCACCAGGAGAGGGACTACTCGTTGAGTTTTAGAAACCTATTGTATTCACAGTGTGTCCATTCTCTAGGTTTCCCATACATGTTATATCTGTAGTAATATTCCCTTCAACATGGAGAGTTGGGACCCTTGGAATGGGGGCCATGCATTTTTGCTTTAAAGGGTCTGCATTTGCTCACCCAATCTCACCAAACCTCTCAGTCCCAAGTGTCCAGCCTTATACCACACCCAGCTGTCATTGTAGATAGAGTCATTCCAGATTTCATCAGAGACCCTGAAGGAAATGTAAAGATTTTCCTTGTTTTTTGGTTTTGTTTTTGAAATTCGTTTCTATAGTGGGTTTAAGCTGATTCTTGATGCCATGTTTATGCCAGTCTAGACACACTTGATTCCCTTACGGATACATATCAATACATAGGTTTTAAGTTTCTTACTAGTCAGATGTATTCCACTGCGGGAAATATGGGGTTTTGAGTCTCTTTCACTGATGAAGGTGGAGGTCTTGTCTATTCCAAAGTTGGTTTTAGAAATGGTACCTGTGCTTATATCAAACTCTGGTTTTATGCATCACCCCACCTCTCCTTCCCCCTTAAGCAGGCATAAGAGTGTTTTCTAAATGTGAGACTCTGTTCTCTTTCCTAACTCACTTCATGTGTAGCCATGTTTACAGGATATTCATAACTAATATCTTATGATAAGTTTCTTTTTCTGTGTGACTTATTTCACTTAGAATCATCGTACCTGAATCCACTCACTTTGCTGCTCCTGGTCTTATGACATTGATTTCATGGCTGTGGGATATTCCATCGTACATAATAACGACAATTTTTTGAACCATTTTTATATTTCCTGGGATATTTAAGGTTTACCCAAGTTGAGGTTCTTGTAAGCAGTGCAGCCCTAAATTTGGGGGTGGCTCTGTCTTATTGATTTTCAGTTTTCCTGAGGTATATTCCCTAGACTGGAAGTGCCCTTGTCTCTGTAGCTCTGTTTTTTATTGTTTTAGGGAATGCAATGCACTCCTCCAGTGAGGCAGTTGGCAATTTACATCCCATCCATCAGCATAATAAGGCTCCCTGTTCTCCAGGGCCTGTCTTGCCTTTCTGGTTTTTACACATTTTGTGGATGTCCCTTTTGACCGGTGGGAAGTGATACTTCTTTGTAGTGCAGATTTGCATTGCCCGCTTGCTTGCTTGGCCAAAAAGTGCGTATGCGTTTTCTCCTGAATATATTCAGGAGAAAACGCTAATGCCCTTTTTGGTCAAGTGCGTCACTGTCAAAGTTGTGCCCCTCTTCCTATGATTTAAAGGCTATTCCAACGTAACTCTTGAAATCTGTTTCCTACTCTTCTGCCTCGCTTTCAAGTCCGCCTCGTTGACTTCCCTCAACAGATTTTTGGACGATAGTTGTCCTTTATTACACTGCCTGTTTGTGAATTGCTGTGCCCCTGAGCTCAATTATTCAACTCGTTTTTTGTGAGCTGTACGCAAGTCCAAAATTTTGGTTCAGGACCTATACTGGTTCCGGGGGGTGGCTGAGACTCTGGTTAGTTCTTCTTCCTGCCGGGAAATTAGAGTCACATGTGCCCGTCCAAATGTCTAACAGCTACTGTCTCATTGGTTCTCCCTCTTCCCTTCCATCCTCTGCCAAATTGGCAACCTGTGCGAACCAGAAGTTTAAAGGGGCTGTCTCTCCAATTTGGGAGATTGATAGTAAAGCAGTTGGAAAGTCAAACCGGAGCACCAGGAGAGGGACTATTCGTTTTGTTTTACAAAGCTTTTGTATTCACTGTGTGTCCATTCTCTTGGCTTCCCATACATGTTATAGCTGTAGTAATATTCCCTTCAACATGGAGAGTTGGGACACATGGAATGGGGGCCATGCATTTTTGCTTTAAATGGTCTGCATTTGCTCACCCAATCTCACCAATCCTCTCAGTCCCAAGTGTCCTGCCTTTTCCCACTTCCAGCTGTCATTGTAGATAGGGTCATTCCAGGTTTCATCAGAGACCCTGAAGGAATTGTAAAGAATTTCCCTGTTTTTTGGTTTCGTTTTTGAAATTCCTTTTTATACTGGGTTTGCGCTGATTCTCGCTGCCATGTTTATGCCAGTCTAGACACACTTGATTCCCTTACATAGACATATCAATACATAGGATTTAAGTTTCTTACTAGTCAGATCTATTCCTCTGCGGGAAATATGGGGTTTTGAGTCTCTTTCACTGAGGAAGGTGTAGGTCCTGTCTATTCCAAAGTTGGTTTTAGAAATGGTACCTGTGCTTATATAAAACTCTGGTTTTATGCATCACCCCACCTCTCCTTCCCCCTTAAGCAGGCATAAGAGTGTTTTCTAAATGTGAGACTCTGTTCTCTTTCCTAACTCACTTCATGTGTAGCCATGTTTACAGGATCTTCATAACTGATATCTTATGATAAGTTTCTTTTTCTGTGTGACTTATTTCACTTAGAATCATCGTACCTGAATCCACTCACTTTGCTGCTCCTGGTCTTATGACATTGATTTCATGGCTGTGGGATATTCCATCGTACATAAGTACCACAATTTTTGGAACCATTTTTATATTTCCTGTGATATTTAAGGTGTACCCAAGTTGAGGTTCTTGTAAGCACTGCAGCCCTAAATTTGGGGGTGGCTCTGTCTTATTGATTTTGAGTTTTCCCTAGGTATATTCTCTAGACTGGAAGTGCCCTTGGCTCTGTAGCTCTGTGGTTTACTTCTTTTAGGGAACGCAATGCACTCCTCCAGTGAGGCAGGTGGCCATTTACATCCCGCCCATCAGCATAACAAGGCTCCCTGTTCTCCAGGGCCTGTCATGCCTTTCTGGTTTTTACACATTTTGTGGATGTCCCTTTTGACCAGTGGAAAGTGATACTTCTTTGTAGTGCAGATTTGCATTGCCCGCTTGCTTGCTTGGTCAAAAAGGGTGTATGCGTTTTCTCCTGATTATATTCAGGAGAAAACGCATACACCCTTTTTGGCCCAGTGCGTCATTGTCGATGTTGTGCCATTCTTCCTGTGGTTTAAGGCGATTCCAACATACCTCTTGAAATCTGTTTCCTGCTATACTGCCTCGCTTTCAAGTCCGCCTCGTTGCCTTCCCTCAACAGGTTTTTGGACGATAGTTGACCTTTATTACTCTGCCTGTTTGTGAATTGCTGTGCCCCTGAGCTCAATTATTCAACTCGTTTATTGTGAGCTGTACGCAAGTCCAAAATTTTGCTTCAGGACCTATACTGGTTCCTGGTTGGTGGCTGAGACTCTGGTTAATTCTTCTTCCTGCCGGGAAATTAGAGTGACATGTTCCCGTCCAAATGCCTAACAGCTAGTCTCTCATTCGTTCTCCCTCTTCCCTTCCATCCTCTGCCAAATTGGCAACCTGTGCGAACCAGGAGGTTAATGGGGTTGTCTCTCCAAGTTGGGAGATTGATAGTAAAGCAGTTTTAAAGTCAAACCGGGGCACCAGGAAAGGGACAACTCGTTGAGTTTTAGAAATCTTTTGTATTCACAGTGTGTCCATTCTCTAGGTTTCCCATACATGTTATAGCTGTAGTAATATTCCCTTCAACATGGAGATTTGGGACCCATGGAATGGGGGCCATGCATTTTTGCTTTAAAGGGTCTGCATTTGCTGACCCAATCTCACCAAACCTCTCAGTCCCAAGTGTCCAGCCATATGCCACATCCAGCTGTCATTGCAAATAAGGTCATTCCGTGTTTCATCGGAGACCCTGAAGGAAATGTAAACAATTTCCCTGTTTTTTGGTTTTGTTTTTGAAATTCCTTTTTATAGTGGGATTGTGCTGATTTCTCGCTGCCATGTTTATGCCAGTCTAGACACATTTGATTCCCTTACAGAGACATATCAATACATAGGTTTTAAGATTCTTACTAGTCAGATCTATTCCTCTGCGGGAAATATGGGGTTTTAAGTCCCTTTCACTGAGGAAGGTGTAGGTCTTCTCTATTCCACAGTTGGTTTTAGAAATGGTACCTGTTCTTATATCAAACTCTGCTTTTATACATCACCCCACCTCTCCTTTCCCCTTAAGCAGGCATAAGAGTGTTTTCTAAATGTGAGACTCTGTTCTCTTTCCTAACTCAGTTCATGTGTAGCCATGTTTACAGGATCTTCATAAGTGATATCTTATGATAAGTTTCTTTTTCTGTGTGACTTATTTCACTTAGAATCATCGTACCTGAATCCACTCACTTTGCTTCTCCTGGTCTTATGACATTGATTTCATGGCTGAGGGATATTCCATCGTACATAAATACCACAGTTTTTTGAACCATTTTTATATTTCCTGGGATATTTAAGGTGTACCCAAGTTCAGGTTCTTGTAAGCAGTGCAGCCGTAAATTTGGGGGTGGCTCTGTCTTATTGATTTTCAGTTTTCCCAAGGTATATTCCCTAGACTGGAAGTGCCCTTGGCTCTGTAGCTCTGTTGTTTACTTGTTTTAGGGAACGCAATGCACTCCTCCAGTGAGGCAGTTGGCAATTTACATCCCGCCCATCAGCATAACAAGGCTCCCTGTTCTCCAGGGCATGTCTTGCCTTTCTGGTTTTTACTCATTTTGTGGATGTCCCTTTTGACTGGTGGGAAGTGATACTTCTTTGTAGTGCAGATTTGCATTGCCCGCTTGCTTGCTTGGCCAAAAAGGGCGTATGCGTTTTTTCCTGAATATATTCAGGAGAAAACGCATACGCCCTTTTTGGGCTAGTGCATCATTGTCGAAGTTGTGCCCCTCTTCCTGTGCTTTACAGGCAATTCCAACGTACCTCTTGAAATCTCTTTCCTGCTTTTCTGCCTCGCTTTCAAGTTGGCCTCTTTGCCTTCCCTCAACAGATTTTTGGGTGATAGTTGTCATTTATTAATCTGCCAGTTTGTGAATTGCTGTGCCCCTGAGCTCCATTTTTCAACTCATTTTTTTGTGAGCTGAACGCACGTCCAAAATTTTGGTTCAGGAACTATACTGATTCCCGGTGGGTGGCTGAGACTTTGGTTAATTCTTCTTCCTACTGGGCAATTAGAGTGACATGTGCCCGTCGAAATACCTAACAGCTACTCTCTCATTTGTCCTCCCTCTTCCCTTTCATCCTCAGCCAAATTGGCAACCAGTGGGAACCAGGAGGTTAAAGGGGCCGTCTCGCCAAGTTGGGAGATTGATAGTAAAGCAGTTGGAAAGTCAAACCGGAGCACCAGGAGAGGGACTGTTCTTTGAGTTTTAGAAACCTTTCTTATTCACAGTGTGTCCACTCTCTAGGTTTTTCGTACATTTTATACCTGTAGTAATATTACCTTCAACCTGGAGAGTTGGCACCCATCGAATGGGTGGCACGCATTATGGCTTCAAAGGGACTGCATTTTCGCCAGCACTCTCACCAATCCCCTCAGTCCCATGTGTCCAGCCTTATGTCTCTTCCAGCTGTTGTTGTAGATAGTGCCATTCCAGGTTGCATCAGAGCCCTTGAAGGAATTGTGTAAGAATATCGCTGTTTTTTTTTATTTTGTTTTGTTTTTCAAATTCAGTTTTATAATGGGGTTGAGCTGATTTTCCCTGACTTGTTTTTGCCGGTCTAGACAAAATTGATTCCCTTACAGAGACATATAAATACACTGATTTTAAGATTCTTAGTAGTCAGATATATTCCTCTGCTGGAAATAGGGGTTTTGAGTCCCGTTCACTACGGAAGGTGTAGTTCTTGTCTATTCTGTATTTGGATTATGGATCGGTACCTGTGCTAATATCAAACTCTGGTTTTGTGCATCTCCCCACCTCTCCTTTCCCCTTCAGCAAGCATAAGAGTGTTTTCTGAATCTGACACTCTGTTCTGTTTCCTAATTCAGTTCATATGTAGCCATGTTTACATTCCCTTCATAAGTGATATCTTATGTCAGAATGCACCATGGCCCTTGTCATAATAATGCTCCATGACCCCTGTCATCACATTGCACCATGCCCTAGTTATCACAATGCTCCATGTCCCTTGTCATCACAATTCTCCTCGTCCTTGTCATCACGATGCTACATGACACTTCTCATCACAACATTACATGCTCTTGTTATCACAATGCTCCATGACCCCTGTCATCACAATGCTCCCTGACACCAATCATCACATTGCTTCATGCCCCTTTTCATTACAGTGCTCCATGATGCTCGTCATCACAATTACTCAAGGTCTTCACATCACAATGCTCCACGGTTTTGCCATCAGAATGCTCCATGCCCTGGTCATCTCACAGCTCAATGTCCCTTGTCCTCATAATGCTCCACGTCCTTGTCATCACAATGCTCCATGGCACTTCTCATCACAATGTTATATGCTCTTGTCATTACAATACTCCATGCACTTGTCATCACAATGCTCCATGACACCTGTCATGGGAAGCTCCATGCGCTTGTCATCACAATGTTTCATGAACTGGAAATTAAATTTATCAGTGGCCCTTGTCATCACAATGCTCCATGCCCTTGTCATCACAATGCTCCTTTACCACTGTCACAACAATCCTCCATGACACTTGGCATCACAATGCTCCGTGCTATTGTCATCACTATGGAACATGAAATATGTCATCACAATGCTCCCTGACACCTGTCTTCACAATACTCCATGAACTTGTCATCACAATGCTCCATGCCCTTGTCATCACAATGTGCCATGCCCAATGTCATCACAATAATCCATGAAACTTCTCAGACCAATGCTCCATGCCCCTTTTCATCACAATGCTCCATGAACCCTGTCATCACAATGCACCATGCCCATCATCATAATGCTTCATGCTATTGTCATCAAAATGAAATCAAAATGCTCCATGACCTCTGTCATCACAGTGCTCCAAACCCTTGTGATCACAATGTTCCATAACACTTGTCATCACAATGCCCCTGGATGCTACTCATCACAATTATCCATGGTCTTCCCATCTCAATGCCCCATGACATTTGTCATCACAATGCAAAATAAACTTGTCATCACAATGCTCCCTGACTCTTGCCATCAGTATACTCCTTGAACCCTTTCATGACAAGGCTCCATGCCTTTTTCATCACAATGTTCCATGCCCTTTTCATCACAATGCTCCAAGACCCCTGCAATCACAATGCTCCTTGCCCTTGTCATCACAAAGCCCCATGACAAATGTCATGAGAATGCTCCATGGCCTTCTCATCACAATGTTCCATGCCATTTTCATCACAATGCTCCAAGACACCTGTAATCACAATGCTCCATTCCCCTTTTCATCAGAATGCTCCATGAGACTTGTCATCCCATGAATCCATGGTCTTCTCATCAAAATGCTCAAGGACATTGTCATCAAAATGCTCCATTCCCTTATCATCACAATGCTCCATGACCCCTGTCATCACAATACTCCATGAACATTTTCAGCCCAATACTCCATGACCTTCTCATCACAATGCTCCATGACCCATATCATCACAATGCTCCATGACCACTGTCATCACAACGCTCCATGACACCTGACAACACAATGATAAGGGACTCTTGTCATCACAATGCTCCATTCCCTAGTCATCACAATGCTCCATGACCCCTGTCATCACAATAGCCCATGAACATTTTCAGCCCAATGCTCCATGACCCTTGTCATTACATTGATCCATTCCCTTGTCATCCCAATGCTCCATGGCCCCTGTATTCACAATGCTCCGTGATGTTTGTCATCACAGTGCTCCATGACACCTGTCATCACAATGCTCCATGCCTTTGTCAGCAAAATGCTACATGACCTTGTCATTACAATGCTCTATGTGCTTGTCATCACAATACTCCATTACCATTGTCATCACGATCCTCCATGAAACTTGGGATCACATTGCTTCATGCCCTTGTCATCACAATGCTCCATGCTCCTTGAAATCAAAATGATCCATGACCTCTGTCATCACAATGCTCCAAACTCTTGTGATCACAATGTTCCATAACACTTGTCATCACAACTCTCCATGACGCCTGTCATCTCAATACTCCATGCCCTTATTGTCACAATGCTCCATGACGTTTGTCATCACATTGCTCAATACACTTGTCATCACAATGCTCCCTGACACTTGTCGTCAGAATGCTCCTTGAACCCTGTCACAAAATGGCTCCATGCCTTTTTCATCACAATGTCCCATGCCATTTTCATCACAATGCTCCATGCCATTGTCATCAAAATACTCCACAAGTTTGTCATCAGAATGCTCCATGACCCTTGTCATCACAATTCTCCATGTACTTGTTGGCACAATGCTCCCTGACCCTTGTCATCACAATACTCCAAGCCATTGTCATCACAATGCTCCATTATCTTTGTCATCAGAATCCTCCATGACACTTGGCATCACAATGCTCCATGCCACTGTCATCACAATGGGCCATTACATATGTCATCACAATGCTCCCTGACACCTCTCTTCATAATACTGCATGACTTTGTCATCACCATACTCCATTCCCTTGCCATCACAGTGCGCCATTCCAACTGTCATCGCAATAATCCATGAAACTTATTAGACCAACCCTCCATGCCCTTGTCATCACAATGCTCCATGACCCCTGTCATCACAATGCTCCGTGACTCCAGTCATCACAATGCTTCATGACCTTTGTCATCACAATGGTCCATGCCTTCATCATCAACAGTCTCTATGACTTTTTAACCACAGTGCTCCATGAAGTTTTCATCACAATGCTCTTTGACCCATGTCATCACAATGCTCTTTGCCTTTCTCAACACAATGCTCCATGACCCTTGTCATCACAATGCTCCATGGGCTTGTCAGCACAATGCTCCATGACCCTTGTCATCACACTGTGCCATGCGCTTGTCATCATAGTGCTCCACATTCTTGTCATCACAATGCCCCTTATACCTTGTCATCACAATGCTCCATGCACTTCTAATCAAAATGCTCTCTCACCACTGATATCACAATGTTACATCACTATTTATCACAGTACTCCCTCACCGCTGTCATCACAATGTTCCATGACTCCTGTCATCACAATGCTACATGCACTTATCATCACAATGTTCGATGACCCCTGACATCACAGTGCTCCATAACCCCTGTCATCAAAATGCTCCATGACCCTTTGCATTAAAATGCTCCATGCCCTTGTCATCACAATGCTCCCTGCCCTTCTCATCACAAGGCACCACGCACTTGTCATCAAAATGCTCCATGACCTTTGTCATCACAAAGCTCCATGACCCTTGGCATCACAATGCTCCATGCCATTGTCATCACAATGCTCCATGGACCCTCTCATCACATTGATCCATGCAATTGTCATCCAAAAGCTCCATGACACTTATCACACTACTCGATGCCCTTTTCATCACAATGCTCCATGCCCTTGTCATTACAATCCTCCATGACCCATGTATCACTGTGTTCCGTGCCCTTGTCATTACAATGCTCAATGCCAACTCTCATCACAATAATCCACGAAAATTTTCAGACCAATGCTGCTACCCTTGTCATCACAATGCTCCATGACCCATGCCATCACAACGTTCCACGGCCTTGTCATCACAAGGCTCCATGACCCTTGTCATCACAAAGCTCCAAGAACCCTGTAATCACAATGCTCCATGCCCTTGTCATCACAAAGCTCCATGACGCATGTCATCAGAATGCTACATGGCCTTCTCATCACAATGCTCCATGCCATTGTCATTACAATCCTCCATGATCATGTATCACTGTGTTCCGTGCCCTTGTCATCACAATGCTCCATGCCCACTGTCATCACAATAATCCATGAAATATTTCAGACCAATGCTCCGTGCACTTCTCATCACAATGCTCAATTACCCCTGTCATAACAATTCTCCATGACCCCTGTCATCACAAAGCTCCACACCCCTTGTCATTACAGTGCTCCATGAGGCTTGTCATCACAATTATCCATGGTCTTCTCATCACAATGCTCCACGGTCTTGCCATCACACTGCTCCATGTCCCTGTCATCACAATTCTCCACGTTCCTGGCATCACTATGCTCCATGACACTTCTCATCAAAGTTTTACATGCTTTGTCATCACAATTCTCAATGCACTTATCATCGCAATGCTCCATGACCCCTGTCATAGCAAGCTCCATGTGCTTGTCATCACAATACTCCACGTCCTTGTCGTCACAATGCTCCATGACCTTTGTCATCACAGTGCTCAATACACTGGTCATCAAAATGCTCCCTGACTCTTGTTGTCTGTATGCTCCTTGAAACCTGTCATGACAAGGCTCCATGTCTCTTTCATAAGAATGATCCCTGCTCTTTTCATCACAATGCTCCAAGACCCCTGTAATCACAATGCTCCATGCCCTTGTCATCACAAAGCTCCATGACGCCTGTCAGAATGCTCCATTGCCTTGTCATCACAATGCTCCATGCCCTTGTCATCACAATGCTCCAAGACCACTGCAATCACAATGCTCCCTGCCCCTTTTCATCAGAATGCTCCATGAGACTTTCCATTATAAGGCTCCATGGTTTTCTCATCACAGTGCTCCAGGATCTTGTCATCACAGTGCTCCATTCCATTGTCATCACAATGTTCCATGACCCCTGTCATCACAATACTCCATGAATATTTTCATCCCAATGCTCCATGCCCTTGTCATCACAATGCTCCATTACCCCTGTCATAACAATGCTCCATGACCCCTTCCATCACCATGTTCCACGGCCTTCTCATCACAAGGCTCCATGACCCTTGTCACCACAATGCTCCAAGACCCCTGTAATCACCATGCTCCATGAACCTTTTCATCTCATTGCTCCATGAACCCTGTCATCACAATGCACCATGCCCACTATCATAATGCTTCATGCTATTGTCATCACAATGAAATCAAAATTCTCCATGACATCTGTCATCACAATGCTCCAAACCCTTGTGATCACAATGTTCCATAACACTTGCCATCACAACGCCCCATGCAGCTGGTCATCACAATTATCCATGGACTTGTCATTACAATGCTCCATGACCTTTGTCATCACAATTCTCAATACACTTGTCATCACAATGCTCCCTGACACTTGTCGTCAGTATGCTCCTTGAACACTGTCATGACAAGTCTCCATGCATTTTTCATCACAATGATCCATGCCCTTTTTATCACAATGCTCCATGCCATTGTCATCACAATACTCCACAAGCTTGTCATCAGAATGATCCGTGACACTTGTCATCACAATGATCCATGACCCGTGTCATCACAATGCTCCATGCCCCTTGTCATTACAGTGCTCCATGATGCTCGTCATCACAATTATCCATGGTCTTCTCATCACAGTGCTCGACGGTCTTGCCATCACAATGCTTCATGCCCTGATCATCACAATACTCCATGTACCTTGTTATCAAAATTCTCCACGTCCTTGTCATCACAATGCTCCATGACAGTTCTCATAACAATGTTACATGCTCTTGTCATCACAATGCTCCAAGCCCTTGTCATCACTATGCTCCATTACCTTTGTCATCACAATCCTCCATAACACTTGGCATCACAATGCTCCATGCCAATGTCATCACAATGGGCCATGAAATATGTCATCACAATGCTCCCTGACACCTGTCTTCACAATATTCCATGACCTTGTCTTCCCAATGTTCCATGCCCTTATCATCCCAATGTGCCATGCCCACTCTCAACACAATTATCCATGAAACTTATCAGACCAATGCTCCATGCCCCTGTCATCAAAATGCTCCAAGTCATTTTCATCACAATGCTCCATGAACCCTCTCATCACATTGTTCCATGCCCTTGTCATCAAAAAGCCCCATGATGCTTGTCATCACAATGCCCGATGCCCTTCTCATCACAATGCTCCATGCCCTTGTCATTACAATCCACCATGACCCATGTATCACAGTGTTCAGTGTCCTTGTCATCACAATGCTCCATGCCTACTCTCATCACAATAATCCATGAAACATTTCAGACCAATGCTCCATGCCCTTCTCATCACAATGCTCCATTACCCCTGTCATAACAATGCTTCATGACCACTGCCATCACAATGTTCCACAGCCTTGTCATCACAAGGCTCAATGACCCTTGTCATCACAATGCTCCAAGAACCCTGTAATCACAATGCTCCATGCCCTTGTCATCACAAAGCTCCATGACGCATGTCATCAGAATGCTCCATGGCCTTCTCATTCATGATGCTCCATGCCCATGTCATCACAATGCTCCAAGACTCCTGTAATAACAATAATCCATGCCCCTTTTCATCTCAATGCTCCATGAACCCTGTCATCACAATGCACCATGTGCAACATCATAATGGTTCAGGCTATTGTCATCACAATGAAATCAAAATGCTCCATAACCTCTGTCATCACAGTGCTCCAAATCCTTGTGATCACAATGTTCCATAACACTTATCATCACAACGCCCCATGACACTTGTCATAACAATTATCCATTTCTTCTCATCACAATGCTCCATGACCTTTGTCATCACAATTCTCAATACCCTTGTCATCACAATGCTCCCTGACACTTGTCTTCAGTATGCTCCTTGAACCCTCTCATGACAAGGCTCCATGCCTTTTTCATGACAATGACCCATACCCTTTTCATCACAGTGCTCCAAGAACCCTGTAATCACAATGCTCCATGCCCTTGTCATCACAAAGCTCTATGATGCATGACATCAGAACGCTCCATGGCCTTCTCATCCTAATGCTTCATGCCCTTGTCATCACAATGCTCCAAGACTCCTGTAATCACAATGCCCAATGCCCCTTTTCATCAGAATGCTCCATGAGACTTGTCATCACAAGGCTCCATGGCCTTCTCATCACAATGCTCCAGTACCTTGTCATCACAATGCTCCATGACCCATTTCATCACAATACTCCATGAGCATTTTCAGCCCAATGCTCCATCACCTTCTCATCACAATGCTCCATGACCCCTGTCATCACAATGCTCCATGACCACTGTCATCACAACGCTCCATGAACCCTGATAACACAATGATCTGGGACTCTTGTCATCAAAATGCTCCATGACCCTTGTCTTCACAGTGATCCATGCCCTTGTCATCCCAATGCTCCATGATCCCTGTAATCACAATGCTCCGTGACACTTGCCATCACAGTGCTCCATGAAGCTTGTCATCACAATGCTCCTTGCCTTTGTCAGCAAAATGCTACATAATCTTGTCATTACAATGCTCCATGCGCTTGTCATTACATCCCTCCATAACCATTGGGATCACATTGCTTCATGCCTTTGTCAACTCTCTCTTGCCTTTCTGTTTTTTACAGATATTCGGATGTCCCTTTTGACCGGTGGGAAGTGACAATTCTTTGTAGTGTGCATTTGCATTGTGTGCTTGCTTAATTGGCCAGAAAGGGCGTATGCGTTTTCTCCTGAATATATTCAGGAGAAAAGGCATACGCCCTTTTTGGCCAACGGCATCACTGTCCAAGTTGTGATGCTTTTCCTGTACTTTAAAGGCGATTCCAATTTACCTCTTGAAATATGTTTTGTGCAATTCTGCCTCATTTTCAAGTCCCCTTCTTTACCTTCCCTCAAGAGATTTTGGAAGAGACTAGTCCTTTATAACTCTGCAGGTTTGTGAATTGCTGTGCCCCTGAGCCCCAATATTCAAATCCCATTTTTGTGAGCTGGCCGCAAATCCACAATTTTGCTTCAGGACCTATACTGGTTCCAGGGGTGGCTATATTGGTTCCCTGTGGGTGGCTGAGGCTTTGGTTAATTCTTCTTGCTGACGGGAAATTTGAGTGACATGTGCCCGTCCAAATGCCTACATCTACTCTCTGATAGGTTCTCCCTCTTCCCTTTCATCCTCTGCACAATTAGCAAACAGTGTGCACCAGGAGGTTATAGGGGCTGACTCTCCTAAGTTGGGAGATTGATAGTAAAGCAGTTGGAATACCAAACTGGAGCAGAAGGAGAAGAAAAATTAGGAGAGTTTTAGAAACTTTTGCCATGACAGGTTGTCCATTCTCTAGGTTTCCCATTCATGTTATAACTGTAGTGATATTCCCTTCTACCTGGAGATTTGGGACCCATGGAATGGTTGCATGCATTACTACTTTAAGGGTCTGCATTTTCTATCCCAATCTCACCAGTCCTCTCAGTCCCAAGTCTCCAGCCTTATGTCTCATCCAGCTGTCTTTGCCGATAGGGTCATTCCAGGTTTCATCAGAACCTTTGAAGGAATTGTGTAAGAATTTCGCTGTTTTTTGGTTTTGTTTTTGAAATTCATGTTTATAATGGGGTTGAGCTGATTGTCACTGACTTGTTTATGCCAGTCTAGACACAATTGGTTCCCTTACGAAGACATATTAATACATAGGTTTTAAGATTCTTACTAGTCAGATATATACCTATGCGGGAAATAGGGGTGTTGAGTCCCGTTCACTGAGGAAGTTGTAGGTCTTGTGTATTCTGTATTTGGTTTATGGAATGGTACCTGTGTTAATATCAAACTCTGGTTTTATGCATCACCCCACCTCTCCTTTCTCCTGAAGCAGGCATAAGAATTTTTTTTCTAAATGTGAGACTCTGTTCTCTTTCCTAATTCAGTTCATGTGTTGTGATATTGATATTTCCTCTATAAGTGATATCTTATGATAAGATTCTTTTTTCTGTGTGACTAATTTCCCCTAGAATCATCATACTTAAATCCACTCATTATGCTGCTACTGGCCTTATATACATTGATTTCACGTCTGAGTGATATTCCGTTGTACAAAATTACCACAAGTTCTTTATGCATTTCTGTTTTTCCTGGGATATTTTAGGTGTACCAAAGTTGAGGTTCTTGTATGCAGAGAAGCCCTAAACTTTGGGGTGCGTGCGTCTTATTGATATTTAGTCTTCCCAAGTTATATGCCCATGAGTTGAAGTCCCCTTTGCTCGGGGGCTTTGTATTTTAGATGTTTTAGGAAACAGCATACACTTCTTCAGAGTGGCTCTTGGATATTTATACCCCACCCATCAGCGTGACTTGGCTCCCTGTTTCCCATGGCCTCTCCTGCATTTCTGGTTTGTACACATTTTTTGGATGGCCTTTCTGAGCAGTGGAAATTGAGACTTCTTTGTTGTGCGGATATGCATTTCCCTCTTGCTTGGTTGGCCAAAAACTCTGTCTGTGTTTTTTTCCTGAAGATATTCACGAAAAAAACACATACACCCTTTTGCCCAACTGCATCATTTTAGAAATTCTGCTGCTTTTCATATGATTTAAATGTGAGTAGAATCTACCTTTTGAAATCTGTTTCCTGCAATTCTGCCTCTCATTCAGATCCTCTTCATTGCCTTACCTGAATATAGTTTTGGACGTTGGTTATCATTTATATCTTTGCAGGTCTTTGAATTGTCTGCTCCTGAGCTGCATTTTGCAACTCGCTTTTTTTGTGTGTTGTATGCCAAACCATTGGATTGCTTCCGGCCCTATTCCGGTTCTGGGGAGGCAGGCTGAGCCTTTGGTTAATTCTTCTTCCTAATGGGAAAATGGAGTGGCATGTGCCTGTCAAAACTCCTACAGCTAACCTCTCATTGGTTTCCCCTCTTCCCATTTATCCTCTGCACAAATTGAAAACTGTGTAAAACAGGAGGTTAAAGGTGCTGATTCTCCAAGTGGGGAGATTGTTAGTAATGTGGCTGGAATGGCGAACCTCAGCACCAGGAGATCAAAAATGAGGTGCATTTTAGACACCTTTTCCTGAGCACATGGTGTACATTCATCTCAGTTTCCCAGGCATGTTTTCACTGTCAGAAGATTCCCTTGAACCTGCAGATTTGGGACCCATGGAATGGGTACCAGGCAGTATTACTTTAAAAGGTCTGCATTTTCTCACCAAGCCTCTCTAACATCTCTTAGCGTGCATAGCTTCCAGCCTTATATATCATCCTGCTGTGGGTCTACATGTGTTCAATTCATGTTACATCGTAGACCTTCAACAAAAGTTGTAAGAATTTTTGTCTGTCTCACTGTTTCTATAAATATTTTTAAATTTATTTTTATATTGGTTACAGCTGATTTTCAAAGCTCTGTTTTTTGCTCCTGTACATCCACTTGATTCATGTACTGTGAGACAACAATAAATTCCTTTTCAGATGCTTACCAGTCATATGTATTATTTTCCAGTGACTTGAGTGGGCTGAGTGCAGTTCTTTGAGGTACCGTGTAGGCCTTGTCAGTTATTCAATTTGGTACTTGGAATAGTATCTTTGCTAATTTCAACCTCCTGGATAATACCTCACCATTCCCCACCTTTCCCATTTAGCAGCCTTATGTCTATTTTCTACATATTTGACTATGTTTCTGTATTGTAATTTATTTCATGTGTAGCCATTTTTGATTCCACCTTTAAGTGACATCTTATGATATGTGTCTTTTTCTTTCTGACATATGTCACTTAGAATGATCGTATGTAACTCCTCCAGAGTTGTTCCAACTGGCCTTATTTCATTGATTTCTGGATGAGTCATATTCGTCTCTACATAAGTACCCCATCTCTTTTATCCATTTTATCCTTCCAGGGACATTTAGGTTATATCCAAGTTGAGGCCCTTTTTAACAGAGAGGTGGTAAACGTTGGGGTGCCTGTTTTCTGTCGATTTTTGTTTTTCCCAATGTATACGCCCATGAGTGCAAGTGCCCTATGCTCTGTAGCTCATTTTTTAGATGTTTTAGCAAACACAATACACTTCGCCAGAGTGGCTGTTGGCAAATTGCATTTCCAGTATCAGCCTCACAGGGCTCCCTCTTCTCCTTGCCCTGTCCTGCATTTCTGGTGTTTACACTTTACGTGGATGGCCCTTCTGACTGATGTGAAGTGATACATTTTGTAGTATTGATTTCCAGTGTACACCTGTTTGGTTGGATAAAAAGTGTGTATGGCCTTTACTTGAATATATTCAGAAAAAATGCATACGCCCTTTTTGGCCAACAGCATCATTGGCGAAGTTCAGACCCTTTTCTTGTACTTTAATGGGGAGTCCTTTCTACCTGTTCAAATATGTTTCCTGCCACTCTCCCTTGCTTACAAGTCCTTTTCTGTGACTTACCTCAAGACATTTTTCGACGATAGATATTTTCAACTCTGCAGTTTCATGAATTTTAGTGACCCTGAGTTCCATTATTCAACTTGTGTTTATGGAAACTGGACACAAAACAGCGGGATTTCCTCTAGCCCTATTCTGTTTCCGTGGGCAATTCGAGCCTTTGATGAATTTGTCTTCCGGATTGAAAATTAGAGTGGCATGTGCCTTTCCGAACACCTAAGACTTGTCTCTAAATTTTTCTCATCCTTCCGCTTCATCCTCTGGACAAATTCCAAACTGTGTGCAACAGGATGTTGACGGTGCTGATATGCCCAAGTGAGGAGGTTGTTAGGAAACATGCTGGAGGGGTGAACCCAAGCACCAGGCGATGAGGAGATGAGGTGCCTTTTCCAAACTCTTTCCGATCAAATGGTGTACTATCCTCTAGGTGTAACAGGCATGTTTTAGCTGTAGGAAGGGTCCCGTGCATGTAAGGAGAACACCAGGGATTTTTCAAAATCAGTGCCTCCCCGAACCCCAAACTGGGGAAGTTTTAGGCTACGGCTACACGCATGTCCATTAAGGGCCTTGGGAAATAGGCAGAGCCCAAACTTTAGATGATTGAAATCTTCAGGGTCAGAAGCGCTCACCATTGGCCTTGCTTAGGTTACATTTTGTCTGTCATTGATAGATGATGTCAATAAAAATATCTATTCTTTTTCAGATTATTTCCCCTTATAGGTTATTGCAAAATATTCAGTGTAGTTCCCTGTGCTATACAGTAGTTCCTTGTTGATGATCTATTTTATACATAGCAGTGTGTATGTGTTAATCCCAAACTGTTAATTTATCCCTTCTCCTACCTTTCCCCTTTGGTAATAATAAATTATAAGATTTTATACTTCTCAGAAATGGGGGAGCTGAAAGAGAGGTATCATTTTCAATGGAAAAGCATTGGAAACACGATTGAAGCTTCAGCCAAGAGTATTCGATGTACATCCATGGAAATAAATCACTTCATTTATCTAATGTTGACCTGACAAATAAGACCAACGTCTTCACTGAACTTGCTTATAGGAAGGTGATGGAAATATCAAATGTAAGTCTTAGAAACATCTTATTTTACCCGAGCGATATACACTGCTCTATGTTAACTACAGTTTGGCTCACACATCTGTTCATTGAAGTTACAATGTTCTCAATTTCTGTTACTGATCCTCCAGAGTGGACCCCAACAGGAGTCCCCGTGCCCAGTGTCATTGGAGCCAACAGATCAAGACTGAGTTTGGTTCAGAAGCAAAGGAAACATTATTTTGAAAACAGAAAGGAGAGGTGAGAGCGTGCACTCCCCCACGGGCTGTGGGCTGGGCTGCTGTGTAGGGATCCCGGCAGCGTCAGTGGGAGGGAGGGGATGGAGCTCTCGAGGGCTGGGTTGGCTGCAGCTCAGGCTCTATGCCGCGGAGTCTGCATGGGACCCCGCTAGCTGAGGTGTTGACCCAGCCATTCTGAACTAGGAAATCGGGTCTGAAGTGCCGGGTGTGGGACCTCTGCATGCGGAACCCTAGGAGCACGTGAAATTAGACAAAGCACAAAGGAAAAACAGGTTAGACTTTATTTTATTGCCCAGATTCTCTTTTTATCTCCCAGGAGTTTTTAATGAACGTTGCCGGAGTTGAACACCTCCTCGGCTTTTGGTTCTGTTCCTCATTCTTGGGGTGTTGAGGGTGCAGACCCCTCTTTTGTAACTGCTTCATGCTGTGGTGGGAGCCCTGATACATGGGGGGAGGGGCAAAACGTCTCCCCACCAGCCTCCAGGTGAGGTTGATTGTCCCAAGGACTCCTGCCTCACTTCTCGTCCGCCTGAGCACCAGCATTGGAAGTGTTATAGATTCTAATGACCTTTAAGGGTCCAGGAAAGAGATGCGCAGAGATGCTGCGGTGGCAGGTTTCACCCCACCCCACATTTGTTCGGCGACCTTAGACTGACGTTTTTTGCCAGCCTAGATGCTCTGACCACTAGTCTGTGCTTTCTTTAATTAGGTCCCTGAATTAATGTACACACAGCACCATGTGTCAGAGCCCTGCCCGCACAACTCCCAGACAGTCAAGGGTCAGTGGTGATCCAGGACCATGACGTCCACTGAGTCAACGGCCTTTAGAAGTAGCCAGCAGTCCAGCCAGTCATATTGACCACCATCACCACGGTGTCTGTAGGGCTTTCTATGGTGAAAGCATGATATATGTTTCCCCCGCCAAGCTTATTAGCTCCCATCTGGGTGCAGTAAGTCCTGCAAGCAGTAGTCTGCTCTTTCGGGGCACAGTCTTGTTGTTTTCTGAGAGAAACTCCAGGTCAAGTGATGGTCACACGAGTCATTTTGGGGGCCTGTTGCCCCCGTTTGTCTCTCTGGAGGTTGGAGTTGGAGGGCCTCCTCACTCGAGGTCAGTGTGTCCACAGAGCGACCCCTTCAACTTCAGGGCATGATGGGTGGTTAGGATCACCACGTGGGGTCCTTTTCCCTTAGGAGGGAGCTGGCCTTGCGGCCTTCTGATTCAGCTTTTTAGATACCCCAGTATCCTGGCCTGATGAGTCGGTGGGCAAAGCCCTTGGTGACCATAGTTTATCATACCTGAAGGACATTCTTGTGTTGCTCCATTTCACGTGGTCCCAGTTTTTGCACTAAGGCTCCAAGGGCGATTAACCTATGACCGGGTATGTAAAGGTCAAAGGGTTTAGCTAAATTAGGGAGTTCCTGGGCAAGGGTCTGAATTGACTGCTCTTTCCATTCTTGAAAGGCTGCTTCTGGATTCTATTCAAAAGGATCATCATCTTTTCGTGTCAGTGTTTCATGTAGGGGCCCAGCTATTAGACTGTAGTTAGGGATCCAGATGCAGAAAACCTTGGCCTCCCCAGGAACCCCTAAGCTGTCTTCTAGTTTTAGAAGAGGTAAGGCTGCAAATAGCTTCTTCCCTATTCTGGGATGTGTTTCTCCGAATATCTGTGAGAATGAAGCTCAGGCATGTCACCTTAGCCTGGGATATTTGAGCCTTTTTCTTGGACACCTTCTATCCTTTCTTGACTAGGTAGTTCAGAGGCGTCTTTAGTAGGCCTGGCGATCAGAATGTCCTCTGCATATTGAAGGAGGTTTCCCTTTTACAGAGGTAGAACTTTTAGGTCTTTAGAGGACATTTCCCCAATTATGGTGTGGGGATTTTTGAACCATTGGGGAAGGACGGCCCAGCATTATTGCTTTGGTTGCATGTTGTGTCCTGCCACTAACAAACCAAAAATCCTTGTGACTCTGAGATGAATGGAATACAGAAGAAGGCATCATTGAAGTCTAATACAGAATGCCATGGCCTGGTGGATGGTAGAATGACCAGCAGGGTGTAGGAAATAGGAGCTACTGGATGTATATCCTCGGTGGCTTCACTGACTGTCCTGATATCCTTTACCAGGTCCCCAGCAGCCAATGGGACTCTCGTGGTCAGGCCAATCCCAGGATATGGAGCTCACCTGGGCTGCACCCCCCACCCCACAGCCCATGGGGCCCTCGTTGTCAAGTCCCTCCCAGGGTATGGAGCTCACCTGTGCAGTTACCCAGCAGCCCATTGGGCTCTCATATCCAGGCCCTTCCCAGGATACGGAGCTCCCCTGGGCAGGTACCCAAGCAGGGCTGGACACACAAGAACTGTGCACATAGCCCACCTTGCAGAGAACCCCTATCTCACCTGTCGCTCACACCTGACACAGAACGCCTCAGAGCAGGACTTGAACTAACAAAGAGCAGCCCTGACAGGTCTGTGACCCTGGCTATCACTCTGTGCAGCCTCTCTCGGCCTGGTCTTCCAGACACTTCCACTGCAGCCAGGGCACCAGGCCTCTGTCTCCACCCACCATCACTCCTCTCCCTGACTCCTGGGTTCCTCTCATTAGTATAGCGTCTTCTTGAAGTTGTTTTCCACTCATGGACCAGATAAAATGATGAGAAAAAAAAGCCGCAGCTGAAACCCCTTGTCTATCCTGACTCTCAAGAGCCCACACCTGTTCCTTGGCCGTGGCCCGTTTAGCAAGGTTCATTTTCTGCAACTGTGATCCCCTGAGGGGTGAGGATTGGCTGATTTGGGCAGCCTGACACTGCCTGCCAGCCCTCCCCAGGTGTGCCTTGGTTGAGGTCAATATAAACACCTCTCCAGTCAGCAAGAGCCCCTGTAGCTGTGCCAGACGCCATATTCTCTGCCCCGTCAGCAGTGTCGGGGCTGGGGTGGTGGGAGGGAGTGAGGGGCCATGGCTTTTTGGGTGGCCCAGTGTGAGTGGGGCTCTGCTGGACTTTCTGCAGGAGTTGCCAGGCTGCCACCTGCTAAAGAAGAGGATGTGTCACCCATACCTGCCGCTGGAATTTCTCCCCAGGCAGAGGTAAGGAAGTAAAAAAGCAGTGGGGGCCGTGGCAGGAGGGGTATCTCAGGTAGGGAAATGGAAAGCTTCCAGAAGAGCATCTGGGGCCAGGACCATCCTGGCTGGCCAGCAGGCACCAAGTCGGCCTGCATGCTGTCGTTTGTGTGGCTCCACAGCCCTTCCTCTAGGCTTGCAAGTTCTTATACATATTCAGCTGTTTTACCTGGAAAGGGTGGGGAGAGTTCAGCTGCAGCAGGACTGGGGCTCAGCTCACATTTACTCACAGATGCCTCGACACAGTCGCCCAGCTTTGCAATGAGGATGTTCCTTGTGGGGGGGGAGCGCTGCTCACTGCATGGGAGACGATTTCCCACCTCTGACCAACTTAAGAATTTTTTACAACTGGAGCAAGTGCCCTGATACGATTATCCTTTGTATAACTGTGGGATTCTGTTTATTTATATTTTTTCTTTTTTTCTTTTTGGTTCAAGGTAGATTTTATTTATTCCTCTTTTTTTTTAATTTGGAGATATAAACATGGAAATAATGCATTAATATAAAGACGTCTATGTGAAGGGAAAAACGTTTTTTGGTTTATTATATTAAATGTTATTTATTTATTTTTAATTTTTTTAAAACTTATTTATTTCTTTTATACAGCAGGTTCTTACTGGATATCTATTTTATACATATGTGTGCACATGTGAATCCCAGTCTCCCAATTCATCCCACCACCACCCTCACATGTCGTTCCCACCTTGGTGTCCATATGTTTGTTCTCTACATCTGTGTCTCTATCTCTGCCCTGGAAACCGGTTCCTCTTTACCATTTTTCTAGGTTCCACATATATGCATTAACATACAATATTTGTTTTTCTCTTTCTGACTTACTTCACTCTGTATGACAGTCTCTAGATCCATCAAGGTCTCTACAAATGACCCAATTTCATTCTTATGTATGGCTGAGTAATATTCCATTGTATATATGTACCACATCTTTATCCATTCATCTGTCTGTGGGCACTTAGGTTGCTTTCATTACCTGGCTATTGTAAATAGTACTGCAATGAACATTGTGGTGAATGTGTCTTTTTGATTTATGGTTTTCTCTGGGTATATGCCCAGTAGTGGGATTGCTGGATTATATGGTAATTCTATTTTTAGTTTTTTAAGGAACCTCCATACTGTTCTCCATAGAGACGATATCGATTTACATTCCCAGCAATAGTGGAAAAAGGTTCCTTTTCTCCACACCCTCTCCAGCATTTGTTGTTTGTAGATTTTCTGATGATGCCCATTCTAACAGGTGTGACGTGATACCTCATTGTAGTTTCGATTTCCATTTCTCTAATAATTAGTGATGTTGAGAAGATTTTCATGTGCGTACTGGCCATCTCTATGTCTTCTTGGAAGAAATGTCTATTTAGATCTTCTTCCATTTTTGTATTGGGTTGTTTGTTTTATTAATATTGAGCTGCATGAGCTGTTTATATATATTGGAGATTAATTATTTGTCCATTGATTCATTGGCAAATTTGTTCTGCCATTCTGAGGGTTGTCTTTTCGTCTTGTTTGTAGTTTCCTTTGCTTTGCAAAAGCTTTTACATTTCATTAGGTCCCATCTGTTTAGTTTACTTTTTTATTTCATTACTATAGGAGGTGGATCAAAAAAGATCTTGCTGTGATTTACGTCAGAGTATCCTTCGTAAGTTTTCCTCTCAGAGTTTTATACTGTCCGGTCTTACATTAAGGTCTCTAATCCATTTTGAATATATTTTTATGTATGGTGTTGGGGAGTGTTCTAATTTCATTGTTTTACATGTAGCTGTCCATATTTCCCAGCACCAATGATTGAAGAGACTGTCTTATCTCCATTGTATAGTCTTGCCTCATTTGTCATAGATTAGTTGACCATAGGTTTGTAGGTTTATCCCTGGGCTTTCTTTTGCTTTTTTTTTCTTTTACACGTTTATTGGAGTATAATTGTTTTACAATGGAGTGTTAGTTTCTGCTGTATAACAAAGTGAATCTGCTATACGTATACAAATACCACCAGATCCCCTCCCTCTTGCATCTCCCTCCCACATTCCATATCCCACCCCTTTAAGTGGTCACAAAGCACCGAGCTGATCTCCCTGTTCTATGTGGCTGATTCTCAGTAGCTAGCAGTGTTACATTTGGTAATGTATTTATGTCCATGCCACTCTGTCACTTCGTCTCAGCTTACCCATCCCCCTTCCGGTGTCCTCAAGACCTTTCTCTATGTCTGTGTCCTTAATCCTGTCCTGCCACTAGGTTCTTCAAAATCTTTTTTTTCTTCTTTAGATTCCGTATATCTCTGTTAACATACAGTATTTGTTTTTCACTTTCTGACTTACTTCACTGTGTAGGACAGATTCTAAGTCCATCCACCTCAGTACAAATAACTCAGTTTTGCTTCTTTTTATGGCTGAGTAATATTCCATTGTATATATGTGCCAGATCTTCTTTATCCATTCATCTGTCGATGGACACTTAGGTTGTTTCCATGTCCAAGCTATTGTAAATAGAGCTGCAATGAACTTTTTTGTACATAACTCTTTTTGAATTATGGTTTTCGCAAGGCAAATGCCCAGTAGTTGGATTGTTGTGTCGTATGGTACCTCTATTGTTAGTTATTTAGAGGAACCTCCGTACTGTTTTCCCTAGTGCCCATATCAATTTACGTTCCCACCCACAGTGCAAGTGTGTTCCCTTTTCTCCAATAAATGCCTCTCCAGCATTTATTGTTTTGTAGATTTTTTTGATGATTGCCACTCTGACTGCTGTGTGGTGATACCTCACGATAGTTATGATTTGCATTTCTCTAATGATTAGTGATGTTCAGCATCCTTTCATGTGTTTCTTGGTAATCTGTATATCTTCTTTGGAGAAATGTCTATTTAGGTCTTCTGGCCGTTTTTGGATTGGGTTCTTTGTTTTTGTGATATTGAGCTACATGAGGTGCTTGTAAAGTTTGGAGATTAATCCTTTGTCAATTGCTTCATTTGAAAATATTTTCTCCCATTCTGAGGGTTGTTTTTGCATCTTGTTTATGTTTTCCTGTACCGTGTAAAAGCTTTTAAGTTTTATTAGGTCCCATTTGTTGATTTCTGTTTTTATATCCATTTCTCTAGAAGGTGAGTCAAAAAGGATCTTGCTGTGATTTATGTCATAGAGTGTTCTGCCTATGGTTTCCTCTAAGTGTTTTATAGTGTCTGGTCTTATATTTAGATCTCTAATCCATTTAGAGTTTATTTTTGTGTATGGTGTTATGGAGTGTTCTAATTTCATTCTTTTATGTGTAGGGGTCCAGTTTTCCCAGCACCAATTACTGAAGAGACTGTCTTTTCTCCATTGTATATCCTTAGCTCCTTTGTCATAGATGAGATAGCCATAGGTATGTAGGTTTAACTCTGGGCTTTCTGTCCTGTTCCATTGATCTGTGTTTATGCCAATCTACATACACTTGATTCCATTATGGAGACATATAAATACATAGGTTTCAAGATTGTTACCAGTCAGATAAATTCCTCTTCAGTGAATAGGGTGTTTTGTGTCCAGTTCATTGAGAAAGGAGTAGGTCTTGTCTATTACATATTTGGTATATGGAATGGTATCTGTGCTAATTTCAAACTCTGCTTTTACACATCACCCCACGTCACCTTTCCCCTTAAGGAGGCATAAGTGTGTTTTCTAAATGTGTAACTCTGTTCTCTTTTGAAATTCAGTTCATGTGTAGCCATGTTTACATTCCCTCTATAAGTGATATATTACAATAAGTTTCTGTTTCTTTGTGGCTCATTTCACTTAGCATCATCGTACCTAAAGCCACTCATTATGCTGCTATTGGCCTCATGACATTGATTTTATGTCTGAGTTACATTCCATTGTATATAAGTACCACAACATCTATATCCATTTTTTTCCTTTCCTGGGATATTTAAAGTGTACCGAAGTCGAGGTTCTTGTAAACAGAGCAGCCCTAAACTTTGCGCTGGCTGTGTGTTGCGGATTTTTAGTTTTCCCAAAATACACGCCCATGAGTGGAAGTGTGCTATGCTCTGTAGCTCTGTTTTAGAAAACAACATACAGTTCTGCAGAGAGGCTGTTGGCAATTTACATCCTGTCCATCTGTGTAACCAGGCTCCCTTTTCTCCATGGCCTGTCCTGCATTTGTGGTTTTCACACTATTTGTGGATGGCCCTTTAGACTGGAGGTAAGGGACACTTCTATGTAGTGTGGATTTTCAATGCCTGATGGCTTGCTTGGCCAAAAAGGGCGTATGCATTTTTTCCCGAATATATTCAAGAAAATACACATACTCCCTTTTCTGCCAAGGGCAACATTGTTGGAGTTCTGTCGATTTTCATGTGCTTTAAAGATGACTCCAATGTACCTCCTGAAATCTGTTTCCTTCAATTCTGCCTTGCATTCAAATCCTCTTCATGGCTTTACCTCAATATATTTCTGGATGATAGTTGTCCTTTATAACTCTGCAAGTTTGTGAATTGCTGTGCCCCTGATATCCATTTTTCAAACTGCCTATTTGTGAGCTGGCTGCAATACCGCAGGATGGCTTTAGGCCCTAGTCTGGTTCCAGGTCTACAGGCTGAGCCTTTGGTTAATGCTTCTTCCTGATGGGAAAGTAGAGTGATATGTGCCCATCCAAACACCTACAGCTAATCTCTCATTTGTTTCTCCTCTTCCTGTTCATCCTCTGCACAATTTGCAAACTGTGCATAAAAGGAGGGTAAAGGCGCTGTCACTCCAAGTGGGGAGATTTTTAGTAATGCAGATGGATTGGTGAAGCCGAGCACGACGAAAGGAAAAATGAGATACCTTTTAGAAAACTTTCCCAATTACACAGTGTACCAACAACTGGGTTTCCCATGCATGTTTTAACTGTAGGAAGATTCCCTTAAACCTGGAGAGTTGGGACCACTAGAATGTGTAGCACACAGTATTGCTCTAAGTGGCGTTCTTTTGCTCACACAACCTCAGCAATCTTGTCAGCCCCAAGTATCCTGTCTTATGTCTCATCCAGCTGTGGGTGTAAAGGTGGTCAATCCAGGTTGGATCACAGGCCCTGAATGTAATTTTTAAGATTTCTCTCTGTTTCACTGTTTTTGCATTTTGCTTTTGAAACTTATTTTTATAAGGGGGTTTAGCTGAATTTCAGTGCTGTGTTCATGCCATTATACACACATATGCTTTCTTTATGGAGACATGAGAATATATATGTTTTAAAAATCTTAGAGTCAGATATATTCCTCTGCAATGAATAGGGGGTGTTGAGTCCAGTTCATTGTGCGGGGAGTAGGTGTTGCCTATTACATACTTGGTTTAGGTAACAGTATCTGTGTTAATTTAAAAATGTGGTTTGATGCATCACCCCACCTCGGCTTTCCTCTTAAGCAGGCAGAAGATTGTTTTCTAAATGTGTGACCCTGTTGGTTTTTAATCCAGTTCATGTGTAGCCATGTGTACATTCGCCCTATGAGTGATAACTTATGATAAGATTTGTTACTCTGTTATCTTTCCTAACTCAGTTCATGTGTAGCCATGGTTACAGGATCTTTGTAAGTGATACCTTAGGATAAGTTTCTTTTTCAATGTGACTTATTTCACTTAGAATCATTGTACCTCAATCCACTCATTTTGCTGCTACTGGCCTTATGACATTGATTTCATGGCTAAGGGATATTCAGTCGTACGTAAGTACCACAATTTATTGAACGATTTTTTTCTTTCCTGGGACATTTAAGGTGTACCCAAGTTGAGGTTCGTGTAAGCAGTGCAGCCCTAAATTTTGGGGTGGCTCTGTCTTACTGATTTTCATTTTTCCAAAGGTGTATTCCCTAGACTGGAACTGCCATTGGCTCTGAAGCTCGGTTTTTTATTTGTTTTAGGGAACACAATGCACTCCCCAGAGAGGCATTTAGAAATTTACATCCTGCCCATTAGCCTAACAAGACTCCCTGTTCTCCAGGGCCTGTCTGGCCTTTCTGTTTCTTACATATTTTCTGGATGTTACTTTTTACCAGTGGGAAGTGATACTTCTTTGTAGTGCAGATTTGCATTGCCCGCTTGCTTGCTTGGCCAAAAAGGGCGTATGCATTTTCTCCTGAATATATTCAGGAGAAAACACATACGCCCTTTTTGCACAAGTGCAATATTCAAGAAGTTGTGCCCCTCTTCCTGTGCTTTACAGGCGATTCCAACGTACCTCTTGAAATCTGTTTCCTGCTATTCTGCCTCGCTTTCAAGTCCGCCTCGTTGCCTTCCCTCAACAGATTTTTGGACGATAGTTGTCCTTTATTACTCTGCCAGTTTGTGAATTGCTGTGCCCCTGAGCTCCATTTTTCAACTCGTTTTTTGTGAGCTCTACGCAAGTCCAAAATTTTGGTTCAGGACCTATACTGGTTCCCGGTGGGTGGCTGAGACTCTGGTTAATTCTTCTTCCTGCCGGGAAATTAGAGAGACATGTGCCCGTCCAAATGACTAACAGCTGCTCTCTCATTGTTTCTCCCTCTTCCCTTCGGTCCTCTGCCAAATTGGCAACGTGTGCGAACCAGGAGGTTAAAGGGGTTGTCTCTCCAAGTTGGGAGAATGATAGTAAAGCAGTTGGAAAGTCAAACAGGAGCACCAGAAGAGGGACTACTCGTTGAGTTTTGGAAACTTTTTGTATTCAGAGTGTGTCCATTCTCTAGGTTTTCCGTACATGTTATAGCTGTAGTAATATTCCCTTCAACATGGAGAGTTGGGACCCATGGAATGGGGGCCATGCATTTTTGCTTTAAAGGGTCTGCATTTGCTCACCCAATCTCACCAATCCTCTCAGTCCCAAGTGTCCAGCCTTATGCCACATCCAGCTGTCATTGTAGATAGGGTCATTCCAGGTTTCATCAGAGACCCTGAAGGAAATGTAAAGAATTTCCCTGTTTTTCGGTTTTGTTTTTGAAATTCCTTTTTATAGTGGGTTTGAGCTGATTCTCGCTGCCATGTTTATGCCAGTCTAGACACACTTGATTCCCTTACGGAGACATATCAATACATAGGTTTTATGTTTCTTACTAGTCAGATCTATTCCTCTGTGGGCAATGTGGGGTTTTGAGTCCCTTTCCCTGAGGAAGGTGTTGGTCTTGTCTATTCCACAGTTGGTTTTGGAAACGGTACCTGTGCTTATATCAAATTCTGGTTTTATGCATCACCCCACCTCTCCTTCCCCGTTAAGGATGCATAAGAGTGTTTTCTAAATGTGAGACTCTGTTCTCTTTCCTAACTCAGTTCATGTGTAGCCATGTTTACAGGATCTTCATAAGTGATATCTTATGATAAGTTTCTTTTTCTGTGTGACTTATTTCACTTAGAATCATCGTACCTGAATCCACTCACTCTGCTGCTCCTGGTCTTATGACATTGATTTCATGGCTGAGGGATATTCCATCGTACATAAGTACCAAAAATTTTTGAACCATTTTTATATTTCCTGGGATATTTAAGGTGTACCCAAGTTGAGGTTCTTGTAAGCAGTGCAGCCCTAAATTTGGGGGTCGCTCTGTCTTATTGATTTTCAGTTTTCCCAAGGTGTATTCCCTAGACTGGAAGTGCCTTTGGCTCTGTAGCTCTGTTGTTTACTTGTTTTAGCGAACACAATGCACTCCTCCAGTGAGGCAGTTGGCAATTTACATCCCGCCCATCAGCATAACAAGGCTCCCTGTTCTCAAGGGCCTGTCTTGCCTTTCTAGTTTTTACACATTTTGTGGATATCCCTTTTGACCGGTGGGAAGTGATACTTCTTTGTAGTGCACATTTGCATTGCCCACTTGCTTGCTTGGCCACAAAGGGCGTATGCGTTTTCTCCTGAATATATTCAGGAAGTAACTCATACGCCCTTTTTGGCCAAGTGCACCATTGTCGAAGTTGTGCCCCTCTTCCTGTGCTTTACAGGCGATTCCAACGTACCTCTTGAAATCTGTTTCCTGCTATTCTGCCTCGCTTTCAAGTCCACCTCGCTGCCTTCCCTCAACAGATTTTTGGACAATAGTTGTTCTTTATTACTCTGCCAATTGGTAAATTGCTGTGCCCCTGAGCTCCATTTTTCAACTCATTTTTTGTGAGCTGTAAGCAAGTCCAAAATTTTGGTTCAGGACCTATACTGGTTCCCGGTGGGTGGCTGAGACTTTGGTTAATTCTCCTTCCTGCTGGGAAATTAGAGTGACATGTGCCCGTCCAAATGCCTAATAGCTACTCTCTCATTGGTTCTCCCTCTTCCCTTCCATCCTCTGCAAAATTGTCAACCTGTGCGAACCAGGAGATTAAAGGGGCTGTCTCTCCAATTTGGGAGATTGATACTAAAGCAGTTGGAAAGTCAAACAGGAGCCCCAAGAGAGGGACTATTCGTCGAGTTTTAGAAACCTTTTGTATTCACAGTGTGTCCATTCTCTAGGTTTCCCATACATGTTATAGCTGTAGTAATATTCCCTTCAACCTGGAGAGTTGGGACCCATGGAATGGGGGCCATGCATTTTTGCTTTAAAGGGTCTGCATTTGCTCACCCAATCTCACCATTCCTTTCAGTCCCAAGTGTCCAGCCTTATACCACATCCAGCTGTCATTGTAGATAGTGTCATTCCAGGTTTCATCAGAGACCCTGAAGGAATTGTAAAGAATTTCCCTGTTTTTTGGTTTTGTTTTTGAAATTCCTTTTTATAGTGGGTTTCAGGTGGTTCTCGCTGCCATGTTTATGCCAGTCTAGACACACTTGATATCCTTACAGAGACATATCACTACATAGGTTTTAAGATTCTTACTAGTCAGATCTATTCCTCTGCGGGAAATATGGGGTTTTGAGTCCCTTTCACTGAGGAAGGTGTAGGTTTTGTCTATTCCTAAGTTGCTTTTAGAAATGGTACCTGGGCTTATATCAAACTCTGGTTTTATGCATCACCCCACCTCTCCTTTCCCCTTAAGCAGGCATAAGAGTGTTTTCTAAATGTGAGACTCTGTTCTCTTTCCTAACTCAGTTCATATGTAGCCATGTTTACAGGATCTTCATAAGTGATATCTTATGATAAGTTTCTTTTTCTGTGTGACTTATTTCACTTAGAATCATCATACCTGAATCCACTCACTTTGCTGCTCCTGGTCTTATGACATTGATTTCATGGCTGAGGGATATTCCATCGTACATAAGTACTGCAATTTTTTGAACCATTTTTATATTTCCTGGGATATTTAAGGTGTACCCAAGTTGAGGTTCTTGTAGGCAGTGCAGCCCTAAATTTGGGGGTGGCTCTGTCTTATTGATTTTCAGTTTTCCCAAGGTATATTCCCTAGACTGGAAGTGCCCTTGGCTCTGTAGCTCTGTTGATTCCTTGTTTTAGGGAACGCAATGCACTCCTCCAGTGAGGCATTTGGAAATTTACATCCCGCCCATCAGCATAACAAGGCTCCGTGTTCTCCAGGGCCTGTCTTGCCTTTCTGGTTTTTACACATTTTTGGATGTACCTTTTGAACGGTGGGAAGTGATACTTCTTTTTAGTGCAGATTTGCATTGCCCGCTTGCTTGCTTGGCCAAAAAGGGTGTATGCGTTTTCTCCAGAATATATTCAGGAGAAAACGCATACGCACTTTTAGCCTTGTGAGTCATTGTCGAAATTGTGCCCCTCTTCCTGTTCTTTAAAGGCAATTCCAACGTACCTCTTGAAATCTGTTTCCTGCTATTCTGTCTCGCTTTCAAGTCCGCCTCGTTGCCTTCCCTCAACAGGTTTTTGGACGATAGTTCTCTTTAATTACTCTGCCAGTTTGTGAATTGCTGTGCCCCTGAGCTCCATTTTTCAACTCGTTTTTTGTGAGCTGTACGCAAGTCCAAAATTTTACCTCAGGACCTATACTGGTTCCCGGTGTGTGGCTGAGCCTTTCGTTAATTCTTCTTCCTGCCGGGAAATTAGAGTGACATGTGCCCGTCCTAATGCCTAATAGCAACTCTCTTATTGGTTCTCCCTCTTCCCTTCCATCCTCTGCAAAATTGGCAACCTGTGCGAACCAGGAGGTTAAAGGGGTTGTCTCTCCAAGTTGGGAGACTGATAGTGAAGCAGTTGGAAAGTCAAACCGGATCATCAGGAGAGGGACTACCTGTTGAGTTTTGGAAACCTTTTGTATTCACAGTGTGTCCATTCTCTAGGTTACCCGTACATGTTATAGCTGTAGTAATATTCCCTTCAACAAGAAGAGTTGAGACACATGGAATGGGGGCCATGCATTTTTGCTTTAAGGGTCTGCATTTGCTCACCCAATCTTACCAATCCTCTCAATCCCAAGTGTCCAGACTTATGCCACATCCAGCTGTCATTGTAGATATGGTCATTCCATGTTTCATTAGAGAGCCTTAAGGAAATGAACAGAATTTCCCTGTTTTTTGGTTTTGTATTTGAAATTCCTTTTTATAGTGGGTTTGAGCTGATTCTCGCTGCCATGTTATGCCAGTCTAGACACACTTGATTCCCTTACAGAGACATATCAATTCATAGGTTTTAAGATTCTTACTAGTCAGATCTATTCCTCTGCGCGAAATATCGGGTTTAGATTCCCTTTCACTGAGGAAGCAGTAGGTCTTGTCTATTCCACAGTTCGTTTTAGAAATGGTACCTGTACTTATATCAAACTCTGGTTTTATGCATCACCCCACCTCTCCTTTCCTCTTAAGCAGGCATAAGAGTGTTTTCTAAATGTGAGACTCTGTTCTCTTTCCTAACTCAGTTCATGTGTACCCATGCTTACAGGATCTTCATAAGTGATATCTTATGATAAGTTTCTTATTCTGTGTGACTTATTTCACTTAGAATCATCGTACCTGAATCCACTCACTTTGCTGCTCCTGGTCTTATGACATTGATTTCATGGGAGAGGGATATTCCATCGTACATAAATCCCGCAGTTTTTTGAACAAATTTATATTTCTTGGGATATTTAAGGTGTACCCAAGTTGAGGTTCTTGTAAGAATTCCAGCCCTAAATTTGGGGGTGGCTCTGTCTTATTCATTTTCAGTTTTCCCAAGGTATATTCCCCAGACTGGAAGGGCCCTTGGCTCTGTAGCTCTGTTGTTTACTTGTTTTAGGGAACGCAATGCACTCCTCCAGTGAGGCAGTTGGCAATTTACACCCCGCCCATCAGCATAACAAGGCTCCCTGTTCTCCAGGGCCTGTCTTGCCTTTCTGGTTTTTACACATTTGTGGATGTCCCTTTGACCGGTGGGAAGTGATACGTCTTTGTAGTGCAGATTTGCATTGCCCGCTTGCTTGCTTGCCCAAAAAGTGCATATGCGTTTTCTTCTGAATATATACAGGAGAAAACACATACGCCCTTTTTGGCCAAGTGCGTCATTGTCGAAGTTGTGCCCCTCTTCCTGTGCTTTAAAGGTGATTCCAACGTACCTCTTGAAATCTGTTTCCTGCTATTCTGCCTCGCTTTCAAGTCCGCCTCGTTGCCTTCCCTCAATAGATTTTCGGACGATAGTTGTCCTTTATTACTCTGCCTGTTTGTGAATTGCTGTGTCCCTGAGCTCCATTTTTCAACTCGTTTTTTGTGAGCTGTACGCAAGTCCAAAATTTCGGTAGAGGAACTTTACTGGTTCCCAGTGGGTGGCTGAGACTGTCGTTAATTCTTCTTCCTGCCGGGAAATTAGAGTGACATGTGCCATCCAAATGCCTAACAGCTACTGTCTCATTGGTTCTCCCTCTTCCCTTCAATCCTCTGCAAAATTGGCAACCTGTGCGAACCAGGAGCTTAAAGGGGCTGTCTCTCCTATTTGGGAGATTGATAGTAAAGCAGTTGGAAAGTCAAACCGGAGCACCAGGAGAGGGACTATTTGTTGAGTTTTAGAAACCTTTTGTATTTGCAGTGTGTCCATTCTCTAGGTTTCCCATACATGTTATAGCTGTAGTAATATTCCCTTCAACATGGAGAGTTGGAACCCATGGAATGGGGGCCATGCATTTTTCTTTAAAGGGACTGCATTTGCTCAACCAATCTCACCAATCCTCTAAGTCCCAAGTGTCCAGCCTTATACCACATCCAGCTGTCATTGTAGATAGGGTCATTCCAGGTTTCATCAGAGACCCTGAAGGAATTGTAAAGAATTTCCCTGTTCTTTGGTTTTGTTTTTGAAATTACATTTTATAGTGGGTTTGAGCTGATTCTCGCTGCCATGTTTATGCCAGTCTAGACACAGTTGATTCCCTTACAGAGACATATCAATACATAGGTTTTAAGATTCTTACTAGTCAGATCTATTCCTCTGCGGGAAATATGGGGTTTTGAGTCCCTTTCACTGAGGAAGGTGTAGGTCTTGTCTATTCCACAGTTGGTTTTAGAAATGGTACCTGTACTTATATCAAACTCTGGTTTTATGCATCACCCCACCTCTCCTTCCCCCTTAAGCAGGCATAAGAGTGTTTTCTAAATGTGAGACTCTGTTCTCTTTCCTAACTCAGTTCCTGTGTAGCCATGTTTACAGGATCTTCATAAGTGATATCTTATGATAAGTTTCTTTTTCTGTGTGACTTCTTTCACTTAGAATCATCGTACCTGAATCCACTCACTTTGCTGCTCCTGGTCTTATGACATTGATTTCATGGCTGAGGGATATTCCATCGTACATAAATACCACGTTTTTTGAACCATTTTTATATTTCCTGGGAAATTTAAGGTGTACCCACGTTGAGGTTCTTGTAAGCAGTGCAGCCCTAAATTTGGGTGTGGCTCTTTCTTATTGACTTTCAGTTATCCCAAGCTATATTCCCTGGAGTGGAAGTGCCCTTGGCTCTGTAGCTCTGTTGTTTTCTTGTTTTAGGGAACACAATGCACTCCTCCAGTGAGGCAGTTGGCAATTTACATCCCGCCCATCACCATAACAAGGCTCCCTTTACTCCAGTGCCTGTCTTGCCTTTCTGATTTTTACACATTTGTGGATGTCCCTTTTGACCGGTGGGAAGTGATACTTCTTTTTAGTGCAGATTTGCATTGTCCGCTTGCTTGCTTGGCCAAAAAGTTCGTATACGTTTTCTCCTGAATATATTCAGGAGAAACCACATACGCACTTTTGGCCAAGTGTGTCATTGTCGAAGTTTTGCCCCTCTTCCTGTGCTTTAAAGGCTCTTCCAACGTACCTCTTGAAATCTGTTTCGTGCTATTCTGCTTCGCTTTCAAATCCGCCCCGTTGCCTTCCCTCAATAGATTTTTGGACGATAGTTGTCTTTATTACTCTGCCAGTTTGTGAATTGCTGTGCCCCTGAGCTCAATTTTTCAACTCGTTTTTTGTGAGCTGTACGCAAGTCCAAAATTTTGGTTCAGGACCTATACTGGTTCCCGGTGGGTGGCTGAGCCTTTGGTTAATTCTTCTTCCTGCCGGGAAATTAGAGTGACATGTGCCCGTCCAAAGGCCTAACGGCTACTCTCTCATTGGTTCTCCCTCTTCCCTTCCATCCTCTGCAAAATTGGCAACCTGTGCCAACCAGGAGCTTAAAGGTGCTGTCTCTCCAATTTGGGAGATTGATAGTAAAGCAGTTGGAAAGTCAAACCAGAGCACGAGGAGAGGGACTATTCGTTGAGTTTTAGAAACCTTTTGTATTCACAGTGTGTCCATTCTCTAGGTTTCCCATACATGTTATAGCTGTAGTAATATTCCCTTCAAGCTGGAGAGTTGGGACCCATGGAATGGGGGCCATGCATTTTTGCTTTAAAGTGTCTGCATTTGCTCAACCAATCTCACCAATCCTCTCAGTCCCAAGTGTCCAGCCTTATACCAAATCAAGCTGTCATTGTAGATAGGGTCATTCCAGGTTTCATCAGAGACCCTGAAGGAATTGTAAAGAAGTTCCCTGTTTTTTGGTTTTGTTTTTGAAATTCCTATTTATAGTGGGTTTGAGCTAATTCTCGCTGCCATGTTTATGCCAGTCTAGACACACTTGATTCCCTTACAGAGACATATCAATACATAGGTTTTAAGATTCTTACTAGTCAGATCTATTCCTCTGCGCGAAATATCGGGTTTTGAGTCCCTTTCACTGAGGAAGGTGTAGGTCTTGTCTATTCAACGGTTTGTTTTAGATATGGTTCCTGTACTTATATCAAACTCTGGTTTTATGCCTCACCCCACCTCTCCTTTCCCCTTAAGCAGGCATAAGAGTGTTTTCTAAATGTGAGACTCTGTTCTCTTTCCTAACTCAGTTCATGTGTAGCCATATTTACCAGAACTTCATAAGTGATATCTTATGATAAGTTTCTTCTTCTGTGTGACTTATTTCACTTAGAATCATCGTACCTGAATCCACTCACTTTGCTGCTCCTGGTCTTATGACATTGATTTCATGGCTGAGGGATATTCCATCGTACATAAATACCACAGTTTTTTGAACCATTGTTATATTTCCTGGGATATTTAAGGTGTACCCACGTTGAGGTTCTTGTAAGCAGCGCAGCCCTAAATTTGGGGGTGGCCCTGTCTTATTGATTTCCAGTTATCCCAAGGTATATTCCCTAGACTGGAAGCGCCCTTGGCTCTGTAGCTCTATTGTTTTCTTGTTTTAGGGAACGCAATGAACTCCTCCAGTGAGGCAGTTGGCAATTTACATCCCGCCCATCAGCATAACAAGGCTCCCTGTTCTCCAGGGCCTGTCTTGCCTTTCTGGTTTTTACACATTTTTGGATGTCCCTTTTGACCGGTGGGAAGTGATACTTCTTTGTAGTCCAGATTTGCATTGCCTGCTTGCTTGCTTGGCCAAAATGGGCGTATGCATTTTCTCCTGAATATATTCAGGAGAAAACGCATACGCCCTTTTTGGCCAAGTGCGTCATTGTCGAAGTTGTGCCCCTCTTCCTGTCCTTTAAAGCGATTCCAACGTACCTCTTGAAATCTGTTTCCTGCTATTCTGCCTCGCTTTCAAGTCCGCCTCGTTGCCTTCCCTCAACAGATGTTCGGATGATAGTTGTCCTTTATTACTCTGCCGGTTTGTGAATTGCTGTGTCCCTGAGCTCCATTTTTCAACTCGTTTTTTGTGAGCTGTACGCAAGTCCAAAATTTTGGTACAGGAACTTACTGGTTCCCGGTGGGTGGCTGAGACTCTGGTTAATTCTTCTTCCTGCCGGGAAATTAGAGTGATATGTGCCCATCCAAATGCCTAACAGCTACTCTCTCATTGGTTCTCCCTCTTCCCTTCCATCCTCTGCAAAATTGGCAACCTGTGCGAGCCAAGAGCTTAAAGGGGCTGTCTCTCCAATTTGGGAGATTGATAGTAAAGCAGTTGGAAAGTCAAACTGGAGCACCAGGAGAGGGACTATTCGTTGACTTTTAGAAACCTTTTGTATTCACAGTGTGTCCATTCTCTATGTTTCCCATACATGTTATAGCTGCAGTAATATTCCCTTCAACCTGGAGAGTTGGGACCCATGGAATTGGGGCCATGCATTTTTGGTATAAAGGGTCTCCGTTTGCTCACACAATCTCACCAATCCTCTCAGTCCCAAGTGTCCAGCCTTATACCACATCCAGCTATCATTGTAGATAGGGTCATTCCAGGTTTCATCAGAGACCCTGAAGGAATTGTAAAGAATTTCGCTGTTTTTTGGTTTTGTTTTTGAAATTCCTTTTTATAGTGGGTTTGAGCTGATTCTCGCTGCCATGTTTATGCCAGTCTAGACACACTTGATTCCCTTACAGAGACATATCAATACATAGGTTTTAAATTCTTACTAGTCAGGTCTATTCCTCTGCGGGAAATATGGGGTTTTGAGTCCCTTTCACTGAGGAAGGTGTAGGTCTTGTCTATTCCACAGTTGGCTTTAGAAATGGTACCTGTACTTATATCAAACTCTGGTTTTATGCATCACCCCACCTCTCCTTTCCCCTTAAGCACGCATAAGACTGTTTTCTAAATGTGAGACTCTGTTCTCTTTCCTAACTCAGTTCATGTGTAGCCATGTTTACAGGATCTTCATAAGTGATATCTTATGATAAGTTTCTTTTTCTGTGTGACTTCTTTCACTTAGAATCATCGTACCTGAATCCACTCACTTTGCTGCTCCTGGTCTTATGACATTGATTTCATGGCTGAGGGATATTCCATCGTACATAAATACCACAGTTTTTTGAACCATTTTTATATTTCCTGGGATATTTAAGGTGTACCCACGTTGAGGTTCTTGTAAGCAGTGCAGCCCTAAATTTAGGTGTGGCTCTTTCTTATTGATTTTCAGTTATCCAAAGCTATATTCCCTAGACTGGAAGTGCCCTTGGCTCTATAGCTCTGTTGTTTTCTTGTTTTAGGGAACACAATGCACTCCTCCAGTGAGGCAGTTGGCAATTTACATCCCGCCCATCACCATAACAAGGCTCCCTGTACTCCAGTGCCTGTCTTGCCTTTCTGGTTTTTACACATTTGTGGATGTCCCTTTTGACCGGTGGGAAGTGATACTTCTTTGTAGTGCATATTTGCATTGCCGGCTTGCTTGCTTGGCCAAAAAGGTCTTATGCGTTTTCTCCTGAATATATTCAGGAGAAACCACATACGCACTTTTTGGCCAAGTGCGTCATTGTCAAAATTGTGCCCCTCTTCCTGTGCTTTAAAGGCTCTTCCAACGTACCTCTTGAAATCAGTTTCCTGCTATTCTGCTTCGCTTTCAAATCCGCCCCGTTGCCTTCCCTCAATAGATTTTTGGACGATAGTTGTCTTTATTACTCTGCCAGTTTGTGAATTGCTGTGCCCCTGAGCTCAATTTTTCAACTCGTTTTTTGTGAGCTGTACGCAAGTCCAAAATTTTGGGTCAGGATCTTTACTGGTTCCCGGTGGGTGGCTGAGACTCTGATTAATTCTTCTTCCTTCCGGGAAATTAGAGTGACATGTGGCCGTCCAAATGCCTAACATCTACTCTCTCATTGGTTCTCCCTCTTCCCTTCCATCCTCTGCAAAATTGGCAACCTGTGCGAACCAGGTGCTTAAATGGGCTGTCTCTCCAATTTGGGAGATTGATAGTAAAGCAGTTGGAAAGTCAAACTGGAGCACCAGGAGAGGGACTATTCGTTGAGTTTTAGAAACCTTTTGTATTCACATTGTGTCCATTCTCTTGGTTTCCCATACATGTTATAGCTATAGTAATATTCCCTTCAACCTGGAGAGTTGGGACCCATGGAATGGAGGACATGCATTTTTGCTTTAAAGGGTCTGCATTTGCTCACCCAATCTCACCAGTCCTCTCAGTCCCAAGTGTCCGGCCTTATGCCACATCCAGCTGTCATTGTAGATAGGGACATTCCAGGTTTCATCAGAGACCCTGAAGGAATTGTAAAGAATTTCGCTGCTTTTTGGTTTTGATTTTGAAATTCCTTTTTATAGTGGGTTTGAGCTGATTCTCGCTGCCATGTTTATGCCAGTCTAGACACACTTGATTCCCTTAAGAGACATATCAATAGATAGGTTTTAAGATTCTTACTAGTCAGATCTATTCCTCTGCGGGAAATACGGGGTTTTGAGTCCCTTTCACTGAGGAAGGTGTAGGTCTTGTCTATTCCACAGTTGGTTTTAGAAATGGTACCTGTACTTATATCTAACTCTGGTTTTATGCATCACCCCACCTCTCCTTTCCCCTTAAGCAGGCATAAGAGTGTTTTCTAAATGTGAGACTCTGTTCTCTTTCCTAACTCAGTTCATGTGTAGCCATGTTTACAGGATCTTCATAAGTGATATCTTATGATAAGTTTCTTTTTCTGTGTGACTTATTTCATTTAGAATCATCATACCTGAATCCACTCACTTTGCTGCTCCTGGTCTTATGACATTGATTTCATGGCTGGGGGATATTCCATCGTACATAAATACCACAGTTTTTTGAACCATTTTTATATTTCCTGGGATATTTAAGGTGTACCCACGTTGAGGTTCTTGTAAGCCGTGCAGCCCTAAATTTGGGTGTGGCTCTTTCTTATTGATTTTCAGTTATCCCAAGGTATATTCCCTAGACTGGAAGTGTCCTTGGCTCTGTAGCTCTGTTGTTTTCTTGTTTTAGGGAACACAATGCACTCCTCCAGTGAGGCAGTTGGCAATTTACATCACGTCGATCACCATAACAAGGCTCCCTGTACTCCGGGGCCTGTCTTGCCTTTCTGGTTTTTACACATTTGTGGATGTCCCTTTTGACCGGTGGGAAGTGATACTTCTTTGTAGTGCAGATTTGCATTGCCCGCTTGCTTGCTTGGCCAAAAAGGTCGTATGCGTTTTCTCCTGAATATATTCAGGAGAAAACGCATACGCCCCTTTTGGCCAAGTGCGTCATTGTCGAAGTTGTGCCCCTTTTCCTGTGCTTTAAAGGCTCTTCCAACGTACCCCTTGAAATCTGTTTCCTGCTATTCTGCTTCGCTTTCACATCCGCCCCGTTGCCTTCCCTCAACAGATTTTTGGACGATAGTTGTCCTTTATTACTCTGCCAGTGTGTGAATTGCTGTGCCACTGAGCTCAATTTTTCAACTCGTTTTTTGTGAGCTGTACGCAAGTCCAAAATTTTGGTTCAGGAACTTTACTGGTTCCCGGTGGGTGGCTGAGACTCTGATTAATTCTTCTTCCTTCCGGGAAATTAGAGTGACATGTGGCAGTCCAAATGCCTAACAGCTACTCTCTCATTGGTTCTCCCTCTTCCCTTCCATCCTCTGCCAAATTGGCAACGTGTGCGAACCAGGAGGTTAAAGGGGTTGTCTCTCCAAGTTGGTAGATTGATAGTAAAGCAGTTGGAAATTCAAACCCGAGCACCAGGAGAGGGACTACTCGTTGAGTTTTAGAAACCTTTTGTATTCACAGTGTGTCCATTCTGTAGGTTTCCCGTACATGTTATAGCTGTAGTAATATTCCCTTCAACATGGAGAGTTGGGACCCATAGAGTGGGGGCCATGCATTTTTGCTTTAAAGTGTCTGCATTTGCTCACCCAATCTCACCAATCCTCTCAGTCCCAAGTGTCTAGCCTTATGCCACATCCAGCAATCATTGTTGATAGGGTCATTCCAGGTTTCATCAGAGACCCTGAAGGAAATGTAAAGAATTTCCCTGTTTTTTGCTTTTGTTTTTGAAATTCCTTTTTATAGTAGGTTTGAGCTGTTTCTCGCTGCCATGTTTATGCCAGTCTAGACACACTAGATTCCCTTACAGACACATATCAATACATAGGTTTTAATATTGTTAGTTGTCAGATCTATTCCTCTGTGGGAAATATGGGGTTTTCAATCCCTTTCACTGAGGAAGGTGTAGGTCTTGTCTGTTCCACAGTTGGTTTTAGTAATGGTACCTGTGCTTATATCAAACTCTGGTTTTATGCATCAACCCACCTCTCCTTTCCCCTTAAGCAGGCATAAGAGTGTTTTCTAAATGTGAGACTCTGTTCTCTTTCCTAACTCAGTTCATGTGTAGCCATGTTTACAGGATCTTCATAAGTGATATCTTATGATAAGTTTCTTTTTCTGTGTGACTTATTTCACTTAGAATCATCGTACCTGAATCCACTCACTTTGCTGCTCCCCGTCTTATGACATTGATTTCATGGCTGAGGGATATTCCACCGTACATAAATACCACAGTTTTTTGAACCATTTTTATATTTCCTGGGATATTTAAGGTGTACCCACGTTGAAGTTCTTGTAAGCCGTGCAGCCCTAAATTTGGGTGTGGCTCTTTCTTATTGATTTTCAGTTATCCAAAGCTATATTCCCTAGACTGGAAGTGCCCTTGGCTCTGTAGCTCTGTTGTTTTCTTGTTTTAGGGAACACAATGCACTCCTCCAGTGAGGCAGTTGGCAATTTACATCCCGCCCATCACCATAACAAGGCTCCCTGTACTCCAGTGCCTGTCTTGCCTTTCTGGTTTTTACACATTTGTGGATGTCCCTTTTGACCGGTGGGAAGTGATACTTCTTTGTAGTCCATATTTGCATTGCCGGCTTGCTTGCTTGGCCAAAAAGGTCGTATGCGTTTTCTCAGGAATATATTCAGGAGAAACCAAATACGCACTATTTGGCCAAGTGAGTCATTGTCGAAGTTGTGCCCCTCTTCCTGTGCTTTAAAGGCTCATCCAACGTACCCCTTGAAATCTGTTTCCTGCTATTCTGCTTCGCTTTCACATCCGCCCAGTTGCCTTCCCTCAACAGATTTTTGGACGATAGTTGTCCTTTATTACTCTGCCAGTTTGTGAATTGCTGTGCCACTGAGCTCAATTTTTCAACTCATTTTTTGTGAGCTGTACGCAAGTCCAAAATTTTGGGTCAGGAACTTTACTGGTTCCCGGTGGGTGGCTGAGACTCTGATTAATTCTTCTTCCTTCCGGGAAATTAGAGTGACATGTGGCCGTCCAAATGCCTAACATCTACTCTCTCATTGGTTCTCCCTCTTCCCTTCCATCCTCTGCCAAATTGGCAACCTGTGCGAACCAGGTGCTTAAATGGCCTGTCTCTCCAATTTGGGAGATTGATAGTAAAGCAGTTGGAAAGTCAAACTGGAGCACCAGGAGAGGGACTATTCGTTGAGTTTTAGAAACCTTTTGTATTCACATTGTGTCCATTCTCTAGGTTTCCCATACATGTTATAGCTATAGTAATATCCCCTTCAACCTGGAGAGTTGGGACCCATGGAATGGAGGACATGCATTTTTGCTTTAAAGGGTCTGCATTTGCTCACCCAATCTCACCAATCCTCTCAGTCCCAAGTGTCCAGCCTTATGCCACATCCAGCTGTCATTGTAGATAGGGTCAATCCAGGTTTCATCAGAGACCCTGAAGGAATTGTAAAGAATTTCGCTGCTTTTTGGTTTTGTTTTTGAAATTCCTTTTTATAGTGGGTTTGAGCTGATTCTCGCTGCCATGTTTATGCCAGTCTAGACACACTTGATTCCCTTACAGAGACATATCAATAGATAGGTTTTAAGATTCTTACTAGTCAGATCTATTCCTCTGCGGGAAATACGGGGTTTTGAGTCCCTTTCACTGAGGAAGGTGTAGGTCTTGTCTATTCCACAGTTGGTTTTAGAAATGGTACCTGTACTTATATCTAACTCTGGTTTTATGCATCACCCCACCTCTCCTTTCCCCATAAGCAGGCATAAGAGTGTTTTCTAAATGTGAGACTCTGTTCTCTTTCCTAACTCAGTTCATGTGTAGCCATGTTTACAGGATCTTCATAAGTGATATCTTATGATAAGTTTCTTTTTCTGTGTGACTTATTTCATTTAGAATCATCATACCTGAATCCACTCACTTTGCTGCTCCTGGTCTTATGACATTGATTTCATGGCTGGGGGATATTCCATCGTACATAAATACCACAGGTTTTTGAACCATTTTTATATTTCCTGGGATATTTAAGGTGTACACACGTTGAGGTTCTTGTAAGCCGTGCAGCCCTAAATTTGGGTGTGGCTCTTTCTTATTGATTTTCAGTTTTCCCAAGGTATATTCCCTAGACTGGAAGTGTCCTTGGCTCTGTAGCTCTGTTGTTTTCTTGTTTTAGGGAACACAATGCACTCCTCCAGTGAGGCAGTTGGCAATTTACATCACGTCGATCACCATAACAAGGCTCCCTGTACTCCGGGGCCTGTCTTGCCTTTCTGGTTTTTACACATTTGTGGATGTCCCTTTTGACCGGTGGGAAGTGATACTTCTTTGTAGTGCAGATTTGCATTGCCCGCTTGCTTGCTTGGCCAAAAAGGTCGTATGCGTTTTCTCCTGAATATATTCAGGAGAAAACGCATACGCCCCTTTTGGCCAAGTGCGTCATTGTCGAAGTTGTGCCCCTCTTACTGTGCTTTAAAGGCTCTTCCAACGTACCCCTTGAAATCTGTTTCCTGCTATTCTGCTTCGCTTTCACATCCGCCCCGTTGCCTTCCCTCAACAGATTTTTGGACGATAGTTGTCCTTTATTACTCTGCCAGTGTGTGAATTGCTGTGCCACTGAGCTCAATTTTTCAACTCGTTTTTTGTGAGCTGTACGCAAGTCCAAAATTTTGGTTCAGGAACTTTACTGGTTCCCGGTGGGAGGCTGAGACTCTGATTAATTCTTCTTCCTTCCGGGAAATTAGAGTGACATGTGGCAGTCCAAATGCCTAACAGCTACTCTCTCATTGGTTCTCCCTCTTCCCTTCCATCCTCTGCCAAATTGGCAACCTGTGCGAACCAGGAGGTTAAAGGGGTTGTCTCTCCAAGTTGGGAGATTGATAGTAAAGCAGTTGGAAATTCAAACCCGAGCACCAGGAGAGGGACTACTCGTTGAGTTTTAGAAACCTTTTGTATTCACAGTGTGTCCATTCTGTAGGTTTCCCGTACATGTTATAGCTGTAGTAATATTCCCTTCAACATGGAGAGTTGGGACCCATGGAGTGGGGGCCATGCATTTTTGCTTTAAAGTGTCTGCATTTGCTCACCCAATCTCACCAATCCTCTCAGTCCCAAGTGTCTAGCCTTATGCCACATCCAGCTATCATTGTTGATAGGGTCATTCCAGGTTTCATCAGAGACCCTGAAGGAAATGTAAAGAATTTCCCTGTTTTTTGCTTTTGTTTTTGAAATTCCTTTTTATAGTAGGTTTGAGCTGTTTCTCGCTGCCATGTTTATGCCAGTCTAGACACACTAGATTCCCTTACAGACACATATCAATACATAGGTTTTAATATTGTTACTTGTCAGATCTATTCCTCTGTGGGAAATATGGGGTTTTCAGTCCCTTTCACTGAGGAAGGTGTAGGTCTTGTCTGTTCCACAGTTGGTTTTAGTAATGGTACCTGTGCTTATATCAAACTCTGGTTTTATGCATCAACCCACCTCTCCTTTCCCCTTAAGCAGGCATAAGAGTTTTTTCTAAATGTGAGACTCTGTTCTCTTTCCTAACTCAGTTCATGTGTAGCCATGTTTACAGGATCTTCATAAGTGATATCTTATGATAAGTTTCTTTTTCTGTGTGACTTATTTCACTTAGAATCATCGTACCTGAATCCACTCACTTTGCTGCTCCCCGTCTTATGACATTGATTTCATGGCTGAGCGATATTCCATCGTTCGAAAGTACCACAATTTTTTGAACCATTTTTATATTTCCTGTGATATTTAAGGTTCACCCAAGTTGAGGTTCTTGTAAGCAGTGCAGCCCTTAATTTTGTGGTGGCTCTGTCTTATTGATTTTCGGTTTTCCCAAGGTATATTCCCTAGACTTGAAGTGACTTTGGCTCTGTAGCTCTGTTGATTACTCGTTTGAGGGATCACAATGCACTTCTCCAGTGGGGCAGTTTGCAATTTACATTCCGCCCATCACCATAACAAGGCTCCCTGTTCGCCAGGGCCTGTCTTGCCTTTCTGGTTTTTACCCATTTTGTGGATGACCCTTTTGACCGGTGGGAAGTGATACTTCTTTGTAGTGCAGATTTGCATTGCCCGCTTGCTTGCTTGGCCAAAAAGGGCGTATGAGTTTTTTTCTGAATATATTCAGGAAACAACGCATTCACCCTTTTTGGCAAAGTGCATCATTGTCGAAATTGTGCCCATCTTCCTGTGCTTTACAGGCGATTCCAACGTACCTCTTGAAATCTGTTTCCTGCTATTCTGCCTTGCTTTCAAGTCCGCGTGGTTGTCTTCCCTCAAGATATTTTTGGACGATAGCTGTCCTTTATTACTCTGCCAGTTTTTGAATTGCTGTGCACCTGAGCTCCATTTTTCAACTCGCTTTTTGTGAGCTGAATGCAAGTCGAAAATTTTGGTTCAGGACCTATACTCTTTCCTGGTGGGTTGCTGAGAATTTGGTTAATTTTTCTTCCTGCCAAGAAATTAGAGTGACATGTGCCCGTCCAAATGCCTAACAGCTACTCACTCATTGGTTCTCCCTTTTCCCTTCCATCCTCTGCCAAATTGGCCACCTGAGCGAACCAGGAGGTTAAAAGAGCTGTCTCTCCAAGTTGGGAGATTGATAGTAAAGCAGTTGGAAAGTCAAACCGCAGCACCAGTTGAGGGACTATTATTTGAGTTTTAGAGACCTTTCGTATTCACAGTGTGTCCATTCCCCCGGTTTCCCGTACATGTTATAGCTGTAGTAATATTCCCTTTAACCTGGAGATTTGGCACCCCAGGAATGGCTGCCATTCATTATTGATTTAAAGTGTCTGCATTTGCTCACCCAATCTCACCAATCCTCTCAGTCCCAAGTGTCCAGCCTTATACAACATCCAGCTGTCATTGTAGATAGGGTCATTCCAGGTTTTGTCAGAGACCCTGAATGAATTGTAAAGAATTTCCCTGTTGTTTTTTTTTGTTTGTTTTGTTTTTGAAATTCCTTTTTATAGTGGATTTGAGCTGATTCTCTCTGCCAAGTTTTTGCCAGTCTAGACACACTTGATTCCCTTACAGAGACACATCAATACATAGGTTTTAAAATTCTTACTAGTCAGATCTATTCCTCTGCGGGAAATATGGGGTTTTGAGTCCCTTTCACTGAGGAAGTTGTAGGTCTTGTCTATTCCACAGTTGGTTTTAGAAACGGTAACTGTGCTTATATCAAACTCTGGTTTTATGCATCACCCCACCTCTCCTTCTCCCTTAAGCAGGCATAAGAGTGTTTTCTAAATGTGAGAAACTGTTCTCTTTCCTATCTCAGTTCATGTGTAGCCATGTTTACAGGATCTTCATAAGTGATATCTTATGATAAGTTTCTTTTTCTGTGTGACTTATTTCACTTAGAATCATCGTACCTTAATCCACTCACTTTGCTGCTCCTGGTCTTATGACATTGATTTCATGGCTGAGGGATATTCCATCGTACGTAAGTACCACAATTTTTTGTACCATTTTTATAGTTCCTGGGATATTTAATGTGTACCCAAGTTGAGGATCTTGTAAGCAGTGCAGCCCTCTATTTGGGGGTGGCTCTGTCTTATTGATTTTCAGTTTTCCCAAGGTATATTCCCTAGACTGGAAGTGCCCTTGGCTGTGTAGCTCTGTTGTTTACTTGTTTTAGGGAACACAATGCACTCGTCCAGTGAGGCAGTTGGCAATTTACATCCCGCCCATCAGAATAACAAGGCTCCCTGTTCTCCAGGGCCTGTCTTGCCTTTCTGGTTTTTACACATTTGTGGATGTCCGTTTTGACCAGTGCTAAGTGATACTTCTTTGTAGTGCAGATTTGCCTTGCCCGCTTGCTTGCTTGGCCAAAATGGGCGTATGCGTTTTCTCCTGCATATATTCAGGAGGAAACACATACGCCCTTTTTGGCCAAGGGCATCATTGTCGAAGTTGGGCCCCACTTCCTGTGCTTTAAAGGCGATTCCAACATACCTCTTGAAAACTGTTTCCTGCTATTCTGCCTTGCTTTCAACTCTGCCTCGTTGTCTTCCCTCAACAGATTTTTAGACGATAGTTTTCCATTATTACTCTGCCAGTTTGTGAATTGCTGTGCCCCTGAGCTCCATTTTTCAACTCGTTTTTTCTGAGCTGTATGCAAGTCCAAAATTTTGGTTCATGACCTATACTGGTTCCTGGTGGGTGGCTGAGACTTTGGTTAATTCTTCTTCCTGCCGGGAAATTAGAGTTACATGTGCCCGTACAAATGCCTAACAGCTACTCTCTCATTGGTTCTCCCTCTTCCCTTCCATCCTGTGCCAATTTGGCAACCTGTGCGAACCAGGAGGTTAAAGGGACTGTCTCTCTAAGTTGAGAGATTGATAGTAAAGTAGTTGGAAAGTCAAACCAGAGCACCAGGAGAGGGACTATTCGTTGAGTTTTAGAAACCTTTTGTATTCACTGTGTGTCCATTCTCTAGGTTTCCCGTGCATGTTATAGCTGTAGTAATATTCCCTTCAACCTGGAGAGTTGAGACCCATGGAATGGGGGCAATGGATTATTGCCTTAAAGGGTCTGCATTTGCTCACCCAATCTCACTAATCCTCTCAGTCCCAAGTGTCCAGCCGTATGCCACATCCGGCTGTCATTGTAGATAGGGTCATTCCAGGGTTCATCAGAGACCCTGAAGGAATTGTAAAGAATTTCCCTGTTTTTTGGTTGTGTTTTTGAAATTCCTTTTTATCGTGGGTTTGAGCTGATTCTCGCTGCCATGTTTATGCCAGTCTAGACACACTTGATTCCCTTATGGAGACATATCAATACATAGGTTTTAAGATTCTTACTAGTCAGAACTATACCTCTGCGTGAAATATGGGGTTTTGAGTCCCTTTCACTGAGGAAGGTGTAGGTCTTGTCTATTGCAAAGTTGGTTTTACAAACGGTACCTGTGCTTATAACAAACTCTAGTTTTATGCATCACCCCACCTCTCCTTCCCACTTTAGCAGGCATAAGAGTGTTTTCTAAATGTGAGACCCTGTTCCATTTCTTAACTCAGTTCATGTGTAGCCATGTTTACAGGATCTTCATAAGTGATATCTTATGATAAGTTTCTTTTTCTGTGTGACTTATTTCACTTAGAATCATCGTACCAGAATCCACTCACTTTGTTGCTCCTGGTTTTATGGCATTGATTTCATGGCTGAGGGATATTCCATCGTACATAATTACCACAATTTTTTGAACCATTTTTATATTTCCTGGGATATTTAAGGTGTAGCCAAGTTGAGGTTATTGTAAGCAGTGCAGCACTAAATTTGTGGGTGGCTCTGTCTTATTGATTTTCAGTTTTCCAAAGGTATATTCCCTAGACTGGAAGTGCCCTTTGCTGTGTAGCTCTTTTGTTTACTTGTTTTAGGGAACAAAATGCACTCCTCCAGTGAGGCAGTTGGCAATTTACATCCAGCCCATCAGCATAACAAGGCTCCCTGTTCTCCAGGGCCTGTCTTGCCTTTCTGGTTATTACACATTTGTGGATGTCCGTTTTAACCAGTGCTAAGTGATACTTCTTTGTAGTGCAGATTTGCATTGCCCGCTTGCTTGCTTGGCCAAAAAGGGCGTATGCGTTTTCTCCTGAATATATTCAGGAAACAATGCATACGCCCTTTTTGGCCAAGTGCAACATTGTCGAAGTTGTGTCCCTCTTCCTGTGCTTTACAGGCGATTCCAAAGTACCTCTTGAAATCTGTTCCCTGCTATTCTACCTCGCTTTCAAGTCCGCCTCGTTGCCTTCCCTCAACAGATTTTTGGACGATAGTTGCCCTTTATTACTCTGACAGTTTGTTAATTGCTCTGCCCCTGAGCTCCATTTTTCAACTCGTTTTTTGTGATCTGTACGCAAGTCCAAAATTTTGGTTCAGGACCTATACTGGTTCCTGGTGTGTGGCTGAGACTTTGGTTAATTCTTCTTCCTGCCGGGAAATTAGAATGACATGTGCCCGTCCAAATGCCTAACGGCTACTCTCTCATTGGTTCTCCCTCTTCCCTTCCATCCTCTGCCAAATTGGCAACCTGTGCGAACCAGGAGCTTAAAGGTCTGTCTCTCCAAGTTGGGAGATTGATAGTAAAGCAGTTGGAAAGTCAAACCGGAGCACCAGGAGAGGGACTATTCGTTGAGTTTTAGAAACCTTTTGTATTCACAGTGTGTCCATTCTCTAGGTTTCCCGTAAATCTTATAGCTGTAGTAATATTTCCTTCAACATGGAGGGTTGGAACCCATGGAATGGGGCCATGCATTATTGCTTTAAAGGGTCTGCATTTGCTCACCCAATCTCACCAATCCTCTCAGTCCCAAGTGTCCAGCCTTATGCCACATCCAGCTGTCATTGTAGATAGGGTCATTCCAGGTTTCATCTGAGACCCTGAAGGAATTGTAAATAATTTCCCTTTTTTTTGGTTTGGTTTTTGAAATTCCTTTTTATAGTGGGTTTGAGCTGATTCTCGCTGCCATGTTTATTCCAGTCTAGACACACTTGATTCCCTTACGGAGTCATATCAATACATAGGTTTTAAAATTCTTACTAGTCAGATCTATTACTCTGCGGGAAATATGGTGTTTTGAGTCCCTTTCACTGAGGAAGGTGTTGGTCCTGTCTATTCCACAGTTGGTTTTAGAAACGGTACCAGTGCTTATATCAAACTCTGGTTTTATGCATCACCCCACATCTCGTTCCCCCTTAAACACGCATAAGAGTGTTTTCTAAATGTGAGACTCTGTTCCCTTTCCTAACTCAGTTCATGTGTAGCCATGTTTACAGGATCTTCATATGTGATATCTTATGATAAGTTTCCTTTTCTCTGTGACTTATTTCACTTAGAATCATCGTACCTGAATCCACTCACTTTGCTGCTCCTGGTTTTATGGCATTGATTTCATGGCTGAGTGATATTGCATCGTACATAAGTACCACAATATTTTGAACCATTTTTATATTGCCTGGGATATTTAAGGTGTACCCAAGTTGAGGTTCGTGTAAGCAGTGCAGCCCTAAATTTGGGGGTGGCTCTGTCTCATTGATTTTCAGTTTTCCCAAGGTATATTCCCTAGACTAGAAGTGCCCTTGCCTCTGTAGCTCTGTTGCTTACTTGTTTTAGGGAACACAATGCACTCCTCCAGTGAGGCAGTTGGCAATTTACATCCCGCCCATCAGCATAAAAAGGCTCCCTGTTCTCCAGGGCCTGTCTTACCTTTCTGGTTTTTAGACATTTTGTGGATGTCCCTTTTGACCGGTGGGAAGTGATACTTCTTTGTAGTGCAGATTTGCATTGCCCACTTGCTTGCTTGGCCAAAAAGGGCGTATGCGTTTTCTCCTGAATATATTCAGGAGAAAACGCATATGCCCTTTTTGGCCAACTGCATCATTGTCGAATTTGTTCCCCTCTTCCTGTGCTTTTAAGGCGATTCCAACGTACCTCTTGAAATCTATTTCCTCCTATTGTGCCACGCTTTCAAGTCCGCCTCCTTGCCTTCCCTCAACAGATTTTTGGATGATAGTTGTCCTTTATTACTCTGCCAGTTTGTGAATTGCTGTGCCCCTGAGCTCCATTTTTCAACTCGTTTTTTGTAAACTGTACGCAAGTCCAAAATTTTGGTTCAGGACCTCTACTGGTTCCCGGTGGGTGGCTGAGACTTTGGTTAATTCTACTTCCTGCCGGGAAATTAGAGTGACATATGCGCGTCCAAATGCCTAACAGCTACTCTCTCATTGGTTCTCCCTCTTCCCTTCCATCCTCTGCCATATTGGCAACCTGTGCAAACCAGGAAGTTAAAGGGGCTGTCTCTCCAAGTTGAGAGATTGATAGTAAAGCAGTTGGAAAGTCAAACCGGAGCACCAGGAGAGGGAGTATTCGTTGAGTTTTAGAAACCTTTTGAATTCACTGTGGGTCCATTCTCTAGGTTTCCCACACATGTTATAGCTGTAGTAATATTCCCTTCAACATGGAGAGTTGGGACCCATGGAATGGGGGCCAGGCATTATTGCTTTAAAGGGTCTGCATTTGCTCACCCAATCTCACCAATCCTCTCAGTCCCAAGTGTCCAGCCTTATACCACATCCAGCTGTCATTGTAGATAGGGTCATTCCAGGTTTCATCAGAGACCCTGAAGGAATTGTAAAGAATTTCCCTGTTTTTTGGTTTTGTTTTTGAAATTCTTTTTATAGTGGGTTTGAGCTGATTCTCGCTGCCATGTTTATGCCAGTCTAGACACACTTGATTCCCTTACGGAGACATATCAATACATAGGTTTTAAGATTCTTACTAGTCAGATCTATTCCTCTGCGGGAAATGTGGGGTTTTGAGTCCCTTTCACTGGAAAAGGTGTTGGTCATGTCTATTCCACAGTTGGTTTTAGAAACGGTACCTGTGCCTATATCAAACTCTGGTTTTATGCATCACCCCACCTGTCCTTCCCCCTTAAACAGGCATAAGAGTGTTTTCTAAGTGTGAGACTCTGTTCTCTTTCCTAACTCAGTTCATGTGTAGCCATGTTTACAGGATCTTCATAAGTGATATCTTATGATAAGTTTCTTTTTCTGTGTGACTTATTTCACTTAGAATCATCGTACCTGAATCCACTCTCTTTGCTGCTCCTGGTCTTATGACATTGATTTCATGGCTGAGGGATATTCCATCGTACGTATGTACCACAATTTTTTGTACCATTTTTATAGTTCCTGGGATATTTAAGGTGTACCCAAGTTGAGGATCTTGTAAGCAGTGCAGCCCTCTATTTGGGGGTGGCTCTGTCTTATTGATTTTCAGTTTTCCCAAGGTATATTCCCTAGACTGGAAGTGCCCTTGGCTGTGTAGCTCTGTTGTTTACTTGTTTTAGGGAACACAATGCACTCGTCAGTGAGCAATCAGAATAACAAGGATACAGTTTTTCAAGAGGCATGTGGATTCGCCTTTATGGTTTTCACATTGTGGATGTCCGTTGGCCCTAAGGATACTTCGAGCAGATGATGCCGCTTGCTTGGGCCTTCTTTGTAGTGCAGATTTGCCTTGCCCGCTTGCTTGCTTGGCCAAAATGGTCGTATGCGTTTTCTCCTGAATATATTCAGGAGAAAACACATAAGCCCTTTTTGGCCAAGGGCATCATTGTCGAAGTTGGGCCCAACTTCCTGTGCTTTAAAGGCGATTCCAACATACCTCTTGAAAACTGTTTCCTGCTATTCTGCCTTGCTTTCAACTCTGCCTCGTTGTGTTCCCTCAACAGATTTTTAGACGATAGTTTTCCATTATTACTCTGCCAGTTTGTGAATTGCTGTGCCCCTGAGCTCCATTTTTCAACTCGTTTTTTCTGAGCTGTACGCAAGTCCAAAATTTTGGTTCATGACCTATACTGGTTCCTGGTGGGTGGCTGAGACTTTGGTTAATTCTTCTTCCTGCCGGGAAATTAGAGTTACATGTTCCCGTACAAATGCCTAACAGCTACTCTCTCATTGGTTCTCCCTCTTCCCTTCCATCCTGTGCCAATTTGGCAACCTGTGCGAACCAGGAGGTTAAAGGGACTGTCTGTCTAAGTTGAGAGATTGATAGTAAAGCAGTTGGAAAGTGAAACCGGAGCACCAGGAGAGGGACTATTCGTTGAGTTTTAGAAACCTTTTGTATTCACAGTGTGTCCATTCTCTAGGTTTCCCGTGCATGTTATAGCTGTAGTAATATTCCCTTCAACCTGGAGAGTTGAGACCCATGGAATGGGGGCCATGGATTATTGCCTTAAAGGGTCTGCATTTGCTCACCCAATCTCACCAATCCTCTCAGTACCAAGTGTCCAGCCGTATGCCACATCCGGCTGTCATTGTAGATAGGGTCATTCCAGGTTTCATCAGAGACCCTGAAGGAATTGTAAAGAATTTCCCTGTTTTTTGGTTGTGTTTTTGAAATTCCTTTTTATCGTGGGTTTGAGCTGATTCTCGCTGCCATGTTTATGCCAGTCTAGACACACTTGATTCCCTTATGGAGACATATCAATACATAGGTTTTAAGATTCTTACTACTCAGATCTATACCTCTGCGTGAAATATGGGGTTTTGAGTCCCTTTCACTGAGGAAGGTGTAGGTCTTGTCTATTGCAAAGTTGGTTTTACAAACGGTACCTGTGCTTATATCAAACTCTAGTTTTATGCATCACCCCACCTCTCCGTCCCCCTTTAGCAGGCATAAGAGTGTTTTCTAAATGTGAGTCCCTGTTCCATTTCTTAACTCAGTTCATGTGTAGCCATGTTTACAGGATCTTCATAAGTGATATCTTATGATAAGTTTCTTTTTCTGTGTGACTTATTTCACTTAGAATCATCGTACCAGAATCCACTCACTTTGTTGCTCCTGGTTTTATGGCATTGATTTCATGGCTGAGGGATATTCCATCGTACATGATTACCACAATTTTTTGAACCATTTTTATATTTCCTGGGATATTTAAGGTGTACCCAAGTTGAGGTTCTTGTAAGCAGTGCAGCACTAAATTTGTGGGTGGCTCTGTCTTATTGATTTTCAGTTTTACAAAGGTATATTCCCTAGACTGGAAGTGCCCTTTGCTGTGTAGCTCTTTTGTTTACTTGTTTTAGAGAACAAAATGCACTCCTCCAGTGAGGCAGTTGGCAATTTACATCCAGCCCATCAGCATAACAAGGCTCCCTGTTCTCCAGGGCCTGTCTTGCCTTTCTGGTTATTACACATTTGTGGATGTCCGTTTTAACCAGTGCTAAGTGATAGTTCTTTGTAGTGCAGATTTGCATTGCCCTCTTGCTTGCTTGGCCAAAAAGGGCGTATGCGTTTTCTCCTGAATATATTCAGGAAACAACGCATACGCCCTTTTTGGCCAAGTGCAACATTGTCGAAGTTGTGTCCCTCTTCCTGTGCTTTACAGGCGATTCCAAAGTACCTCTTAAAATCTGTTTCCTGCTATTCTACCTCGCTTTCAAGTCCGCCTCGTTGCCTTCCCTCAACAGATTTTTGGACGATAGTTGCCCTTTATTACTCTGCCAGTTTGTTAATTGCTCTGCCCCTGAGCTCCATTTTTCAACTCGTTTTTTGTGATCTGTACGCAAGTCCAAAATTTTGGTTCAGGACCTATACTGGTTCCCGGTGGGTGGCTGAGACTTTGGTTAATTCTACTTCCTGCCGGGAAATTAGAGTGACATATGCGCGTCCAAATGCCTAACAGCTACTCTCTCATTGGTTCTCCCTCTTCCCTTCCATCCTCTGCCATATTGGCAACCTGTGCAAACCAGGAAGTTAAAGGGGCTGTCTCTCCAAGTTGAGAGATTGATAGTAAAGCAGTTGGAAAGTCAAACCGGAGCACCAGGAGAGGGAGTATTCGTTGAGTTTTAGAAACCTTTTGAATTCACTGTGGGTCCATTCTCTAGGTTTCCCACACATGTTATAGCTGTAGTAATATTCCCTACAACATGGAGAGTTGGGACCCATGGAATGGGGGCCAGGCATTATTGCTTTAAAGGGTCTGCATTTGCTCACCCAATCTCACCAATCCTCTCAGTCCCAAGTGTCCAGCCTTATACCACATCCAGCTGTCATTGTAGATAGGGTCATTCCAGGTTTCATCAGAGACCCTGAAGGAATTGTAAAGAATTTCCCTGTTTTTTGGTTTTGTTTTTGAAATTCTTTTTATAGTGGGTTTGAGCTGATTCTCGCTGCCATGTTTATGCCAGTCTAGACACACTTGATTCCCTTACGGAGACATATCAATACATAGGTTTTAAGATTCTTACTAGTCAGATCTATTCCTCTGCGGGAAATGTGGGGTTTTGAGTCCCTTTCACTGGAAAAGGTGTTGGTCATGTCTATTCCACAGTTGGTTTTAGAAACGGTACCTGTGCCTATATCAAACTCTGGTTTTATGCATCACCCCACCTGTCCTTCCCCCTTAAACAGGCATAAGAGTGTTTTCTAAGTGTGAGACTCTGTTCGCTTTCCTAACTCAGTTCATGTGTAGCCATGTTTACAGGATCTTCATAAGTGATATCTTATGATAAGTTTCTTTTTCTGTGTGACTTATTTCACTTAGAATCATCGTACCTGAATCCACTCTCTTTGCTGCTCCTGGTCTTATGACATTGATTTCATGGCTGAGGGATATTCCATCGTACGTATGTACCACAATTTTTTGTACCATTTTTATAGTTCCTGGGATATTTAAGGTGTACCCAAGTTGAGGATCTTGTAAGCAGTGCAGCCCTCTATTTGGGGGTGGCTCTGTCTTATTGATTTTCAGTTTTCCCAAGGTATATTCCCTAGACTGGAAGTGCCCTTGGCTGTGTAGCTCTGTTGTTTACTTGTTTTAGGGAACACAATGCACTCGTCCAGTGAGGCAGTTGGCAATTTACATCCCGCCCATCAGAATAACAAGGCTCCCTGTTCTCCAGGGCCTGTCTTGCCTTTCTGGTTTTTACACATTTGTGGATGTCCGTTTTGACCAGTGCTAAGTGATACTTCTTTGTAGTGCAGATTTGCCTTGCCCGCTTGCTTGCTTGGCCAAAATGGTCGTATGCGTTTTCTCCTGAATATATTCAGGAGAAAACACATAAGCCCTTTTTGGCCAAGGGCATCATTGTCGAAGTTGGGCCCCACTTCCTGTGCTTTAAAGGCGATTCCAACATACCTCTTGAAAACTGTTTCCTGCTATTCTGCCTTGCTTTCAACTCTGCCTCGTTGTGTTCCCTCAACAGATTTTTAGACGATAGTTTTCCATTATTACTCTGCCAGTTTGTGAATTGCTGTGCCCCTGAGCTCCATTTTTCAACTCCTTTTTTCTGAGCTGTACGCAAGTCCAAAATTTTGGTTCATGACCTATACTGGTTCCTGGTGGGTGGCTGAGACTTTGGTTAATTCTTCTTCCTGCCGGGAAATTAGAGTTACATGTTCCCGTACAAATGCCTAACAGCTACTCTCTCATTGGTTCTCCCTCTTCCCTTCCATCCTGTGCCAATTTGGCAACCTGTGCGAACCAGGAGGTTAAAGGGACTGTCTGTCTAAGTAGAGAGATTGATAGTAAAGCAGTTGGAAAGTCAAACCGGAGCACCAGGAGAGGGACTATTCGTTGAGTTTTAGAAACCTTTTGTATTCACAGTGTGTCCATTCTCTAGGTTTCCCGTGCATGTTATAGCTGTAGTAATATTCCCTTCAACCTGGAGAGTTGAGACCCATGGAATGGGGGCCATGGATTATTGCCTTAAAGGGTCTGCATTTGCTCACCCAATCTCACCAATCCTCTCAGTACCAAGTGTCCAGCCGTATGCCACATCCGGCTGTCATTGTAGATAGGGTCATTCCAGGTTTCATCAGAGACCCTGAAGGAATTGTAAAGAATTTCCCTGTTTTTTGGTTGTGTTTTTGAAATTCCTTTTTATCGTGGGTTTGAGCTGATTCTCGCTGCCATGTTTATGCCAGTCTAGACACACTTGATTCCCTTATGGAGACATATCAATACATAGGTTTTAAGATTCTTACTACTCAGATCTATACCTCTGCGTGAAATATGGGGTTTTGAGTCCCTTTCACTGAGGAAGGTGTAGGTCTTGTCTATTGCAAAGTTGGTTTTACAAACGGTACCTGTGCTTATATCAAACTCTAGTTTTATGCATCACCCCACCTCTCCGTCCCCCTTTAGCAGGCATAAGAGTGTTTTCTAAATGTGAGTCCCTGTTCCATTTCTTAACTCAGTTCATGTGTAGCCATGTTTACAGGATCTTCATAAGTGATATCTTATGATAAGTTTCTTTTTCTGTGTGACTTATTTCACTTAGAATCATCGTACCAGAATCCACTCACTTTGTTGCTCCTGGTTTTATGGCATTGATTTCATGGCTGAGGGATATTCCATCGTACATGATTACCACAATTTTTTGAACCATTTTTATATTTCCTGGGATATTTAAGGTGTACCCAAGTTGAGGTTCTTGTAAGCAGTGCAGCACTAAATTTGTGGGTGGCTCTGTCTTATTGATTTTCAGTTTTACAAAGGTATATTCCCTAGACTGGAAGTGCCCTTTGCTGTGTAGCTCTTTTGTTTACTTGTTTTAGAGAACAAAATGCACTCCTCCAGTGAGGCAGTTGGCAATTTACATCCAGCCCATCAGCATAACAAGGCTCCCTGTTCTCCAGGGCCTGTCTTGCCTTTCTGGTTATTACACATTTGTGGATGTCCGTTTTAACCAGTGCTAAGTGATAGTTCTTTGTAGTGCAGATTTGCATTGCCCTCTTGCTTGCTTGGCCAAAATGGGCGTATGCGTTTTCTCCTGAATATATTCAGGAAACAACGCATACGCCCTTTTTGGCCAAGTGCAACATTGTCGAAGTTGTGTCCCTCTTCCTGTGCTTTACAGGCGATTCCAAAGTACCTCTTAAAATCTGTTTCCTGCTATTCTACCTCGCTTTCAAGTCCGCCTCGTTGCCTTCCCTCAACAGATTTTTGGACGATAGTTGCCCTTTATTACTCTGACAGTTTGTTAATTGCTCTGCCCCTGAGCTCCATTTTTCAACTCGTTTTTTGTGATCTGTACGCAAGTCCAAAATTTTGGTTCAGGACCTATACTGGTTCCTGGTGTGTGGCTGAGACTTTGGTTAATTCTTCTTCCTGCCTGGAAATTAGAATGGCATGCGCCCGTTCAAATGCCTAACGGCTACTCTCTCATTGGTTCTCCCTCTTCCCTTCCATCCTCTGCCAAATTGGCAACCTGTGCGAACCAGGAGCTTAAAGGTCTGTCTCTCCACGTTGGGAGATTGATAGTAAAGCAGTTGGAAAGTCAAACCGGAGCACCAGGAGAGGGACTATTCGTTGAGTTTTAGAAACCTTTTGTATTCACAGTCTGTCCATTCCCTAGGTTTCCCGTAAATCTTATAGCTGTAGTAATATTTCCTTCAACATGGAGGTTTGGGACCCATGGAATGGGGCCATGCATTATTGCTTTAAATGGTCTGCATTTGCTCACCCAATCTCACCAATCCTCTCAGTCCCAAGTGTCCAGCCTTATGCCACATCCAGCTGTCATTGTAGATAGGGTCATTCCAGGTTTCATCAGAGACCCTGAAGGAATTGTAAAGAATTTCCCTGTTTTTTGGTTTTGTTTTTGAAATTCCTTTTTATAGTGGGTTTGAGCTGATTCTCGCTGCCATGTTTATGCCAGTCTAGACACACTTGATTCCCTTACGGAGACATATCAATACATAGGTTTTAAGATTCTTACTAGTCAGATCTATTCCTCTGCGGGAAATATGGTGTTTTGAGTCCCTTTCACTGAGGTAGGTGTTGGTCTTGTCTATTCCACAGTTGGTTTTAGAAACGGTACCAGTGCTTATATCAAACTCTGGTTTTATGCATCACCCCACCTCTCGTTCCCCCTTAAACAGGCATAAGAGTGTTTTCTAAATGTGAGACTCTGTTCCCTTTCCTAACTCAGTTCATGTGTAGCCATGTTTACAGGATCTTCATAAGTGATATCTTATGATAAGTTTCTATTTCTGTGTGACTTATTTCACTTAGAATCATCGTACCTGAATCCACTCACTTTGCTGCTCCTGGTTTTATGGCATTGATTTCATGGCTGAGTGATATTGCATCGTACATAAGTACCACAATATTTTGAACCATTTTTATATTGCCTGGGATATTTAAGGTGTACCCAAGTTGAGGTTCGTGTAAGCAGTGCAGCCCTAATTTTGGGGGTGGCTCTGTCTTATTGATTTTCAGTTTTCCCAAGGTATATTCCCTAGACTGGAAGTGCCCTTGGCTCTGTAGCTCTGTTGTTTACTTGTTTTAGGGAACACATTGCACTCCTCCAGTGAGGCAGTTGGCAATTTACATCCCGCCAATCAGCATAAAAAGGCACCCTGTTCTCCAGGGCCTGTCTTGCCTTTCTGGTTTTTAGACATTTTGTGGATGTCCCTTTTGACCGGTGGGAAGTGATAATTCTTTGTAGTGCAGATTTGCATTGCCCACTTGCTTGCTTGGCCAAAAAGGGCGTATGCGTTTTCTCCTGAATATATTCAGGAGAAAACGCATACGCCCTTTTTGGCCAACTGCATCATTGTCGAAGTTGTTCCCCTCTTCCTGTGCTTTAAAGGCGATTCCAACGTACCTCTTGAAATCTATTTCCTCCTATTGTGCCACGCTTTCAAGTCCGCCTCCTTGCCTTCCCTCAACAGATTTTTGGATGATAGTTGTCCTTTATTACTCTGCCAGTTTGTGAATTGCTATGCCCCTGAGCTCCATTTTTCAACTCGTTTTTTGTGAGCTATATGCAAGTCCAAAATTTTGGTTCAAGACCTATACTGGTTCCTGGTGAGAGGCTGAGACTTTGGTTAATTCTTCTTCCTGCCTGGACATTAGAATGACATGTGCCCGTCCAAATGCCTAACAGCTACTCTCTCATTAGTTCTCCCTCTTCCCTTCCATCCTCTGCCAAATTGGCAACCTGTGCGAACCAGGACCTTAAAGGGTCTGTTTTTCCACGTTGGGAGATTGATAGTAAAGCAGTTGGAAAGTCAACCCGGAGCACCAGGAGACGGACTATTATTTGAGTTTTTGAAACCTTTTGTATTCACAGTGTGTCCATTCTCTAGGTTTCCCATACATGTTATAGCTGTAGTAATATTCCGTTCAACCTGGAGAGTTGGGACCCATGGAATAGGGGTCATGCCTTTCTGCTTTAAAGGGTCTGCATTTGCTCACCCAATCCCACCAATACTCTCAGTCCCAAGTGTCCAGCCTTATACCACATCCAGCTGTCATTGTAGATAGGGTCATTCCAGGTTTCATCAGAGACCCTGAAGGAAATGGAAAGAATTTCCCTGTTTTTTGGTTTTGTTTGTGAAATTCATTTTTATAGTGGGTTTGAGCTGATTCTCGCTGCCATGTTTATGCCTGTCTAGACCCACATGATTCCCTTACAGAGACATATCAATACATAGGTTTTAAGATGCTTACTAGTCAGATCTATTACTCTGCGCGGAATATGGGGTTTTGAGACCCTTTCACTGAGGAAGGTGTAGGTCTTGTCTATTCCACAGTTGGTTTTAGAAATGGTACCTGTACTTATATCAAACTCTGGTTTTATGCATCACCCCACCTCTCCTTTCCCCTTAAGCCGGCATAAGAGTGTTTTCTAAATGTGAGACTCTGTTCTCTTTCCGAACTCAGTTCATGTGTAGCTATGTTTACAGGATCTTCATAAGTGATATCTTATGATAAGTTTCTTTTTCTGTGTGACTTATTTCACTTAGAATCATCGTACCTGAGTCCACTAACTTTGCTGCTCCTGGTCTTATGACATTGATTTCATGGCTGAGGGATATTCCATCGTACATAATTACCACAGTTTTTTGAACCATTTTTATATTTCCTGTGATATTTAAGGTGTACCCACTTTGAGGTTCTTGTAAGCAGTGCAGCCCTAAATTTGGGGGTGGCTCTGTCTTATTGATTTTCAGTTTTCCCAAGGTATATTCCCTAGACTGGAAGTGCCCTTGGCTCTGTAGCTCTGTTGTTTTCTTGTTTTAGGGAACGCAATGCACTCCTCCAGTGAGGCAGGTGGCAATTTACATCCCGCCCATGAGAATAACAAGGCTCCCTGTTCTCCAGGGCATGTCTTGCCTTTCTGGTTTTTACACATTTGTGGATGTCCCTTTTGACTGGTGGGAAGTGATACTTCTCTGTGGTGCAGATTTGCATTGCCCGCTTGCTTGCTTGGCCAAAATGGGCGTATGCGTTTTCACCTGAATATATTCAGGAGAAAATGCATACGCCCTTTTTGGCCAAGTGCGTCATTGTCGAAGTTGTGCCCCTCTTCCTGTGCTTTAAAGGCGATTCCAACGTACCTCTTGAAATCTGTTTCCTGCTATTCTGCCTCGCTTTCAAGTCCGTCTCTTTGCCTTCCCTCTACAGATTTTTGGACGATAGTTGTCCTTTATTACTCTGCCAATTTGTGAATTGCTGTTCCCCTGAGGTCAAGTTTTCAACTCGTTTTTTTTGAGCCGTACGCAAGTCCAAAATTTTGGTTCAGGACCTATACTGGTTCCCGGTGGGTGGCTGAGCCTTTGGTTAATTCTTCTTCCTGCCGGGAAATTAGAGTGACATGTGCCGGTCCAAATGCCAAACAGCTACTCTCTCACTGGTTCTCCCTCTTCCCTTCCATCCTTTGCCAAATTGGCAACCTGTGCAAACCAGGAGGTTAAAGGGGCTGTCTCTCCAAGTAGGGAGATTGATAGTAAAGCAGTTGGAAAGTCAAAACGGAGCACCAGGAGAGGGACTATTCGTTGTGTTTTAGAAACATTTTGTATTCACAGTGTGTCCATTCTCTAGGTTTCCCGTACATGTTATAGCTGTAGTAATATTCCCTTCAACCTGCAGAGTTGGGACCCGTGGAATGGGGGCCATGCTTTTTTGCTTGAAAGGGTCTGCATTTGCTCACCCAATCTCACCAATCCTCTCAGTCCCAAGTGTCCAGCCTTATGCCACATCCAGCTGTCATTGTAGATAGGGTCATTCCAGGTTTCATCAGAGTCCCTGAAGGAATTGTAAAGAATTTACCGGTTTTTTGGCTTTGTTTTTGAAATTCCTTTTTATAGTTGGTTTGAGCTGATTCTCGCTGCCATGTTTATGCCAGTCTAGACACACTTGATTCTCTTACGGAGACATATCAATACATAGGTTTTAAGATTCTTACTAGTCAGCTCTATTCCGATGTGGGAAATATGGGGTTTTGAGTCCCTGTCTCTGAGGAAGGTGTAGGTCTTGTCTATTCCAAATTTGGTTTTAGAAACGGTACCCGGGCTTATATCAAACTCTGGTTTTATGCATCAACCCACCTCTCCTTCCCCCTTAAGCAGGCATAAGAGTGTTTTCTAAATGTGAGACTCTGTTCTCTTTCTTAACTCAGTTCATGTGTAGCCATGTTTACAGGATCTTCATAAGTGATATCTTATGATAAGTTTCTTTTTCTGTGTGACTTATTTCACTTAGAATAATCGTACCTGAATCCACTCACTTTCCTGCTCCTGGTCTTATGACATTGATTTCATGGCTGAGGGATATTCCATCGTACGTAAGTACCACAATTTTTTGAACCATTTTTATATTTCCTGGGTTATTTAAGGTGTACCCAAGTTGAGGTTCTTGTAAGCAGTGTAGCCCTAAATTTGGGGATGGCTCTGTCTTATTGATTTCCACTTTTCCCAAGGTATATTCCCTAGACTGGAAGTGCCCTTGGCTCTGTAGCTCTGTTGTTTACTTGTTTTAGGGAACACAATGCACTCCTCCAGTGAGGCAGTTGGCAATTTACATCCCACCCATCAGCATAACAAGGCTCCCTGTTCTCAAGGGCCTGTCTTGCCATTCTGGTTTTTACACATTTTGTGGATGTCCCGTTTGACCAGTGGGAAGTCATACTTCTTTCTAGTGCAGATTTGCATTGCCCGCTTGCTTCGCCAAAAAGGGCGTATGCGTTTTCTCCTGATATTCAGGAGAAAACGCATACGCCCTTTTTGGCCAAGTGCGTCATTGTCGAAGTTGTGCCCCTCTTCCTGTGCTTTAAAGGCGATTCCAACGTACCTCTTGAAATCTGTTTTCTGCTATCCTGCCTCGCTTTCAAGTCCGCCTCGTTGCCTTCCCTCAACAGATTTTTGGCCGATAGTTGTCATTTATTACTCTGCCAGTTTGTGAATTGCTGTACCCCTGAGCTCCACGTTTCAACTCGTTTTTTGTGAGCTGAACGCAAGTCCAATATTTTGGTTCAGGACCTATACTGGATCCTGGTGGGTGGCTGAGACTTTGGTTAATTCTTCTTCCTGCCGGGAAATTAGAGTCACATGTGCCCGTCCAAATGCCTAACAGCTAGCTCTCATAGGTTCTCCCTCTTCCCTTCCATCCTCTGCCAAATTGGCAACCTGTGCGAACCAGGAGATTAAAGGGGCTGTCTCTCCAAGTTGGGAGATTGATAGTAAAGAAGTTGGAAAGTCAAACTGGAGCACCAGGATAGGGACTATTCGTTGAGTTTTAGAAACCTTTTGTGTTCACAGTGTGTCCATTCTCTAGGTTTCCATACATGTTAGAGCTGTAGTAATATTCCCTTCAATCTTGGAATTTGGGACCCATTGAATGGGGGCCATGCATTATTGCTTTAAAGGGTCTGCGTTTGCTCACCCAATCTTACCAATCCTCTCAGTCCCAAGTGTCCAGCCTTATGCCACATCCTGCTGTCATTGTAGATAGGGTCATTCCAGGTTTCATCAGAGACCCTGAAGGAATTGAAACTAATTTCCCTGTTTTTTTGTATAGTTCTTTAAATTCCTTTTTATAGTGGGTTTGAGCTGATTCTCGCTGCCATGTTTATGCCAGTGTAGACACACTTGATTCTCTTACGGAGACATATCAATACATAGGTTTTAAGATTCTTACTAGTCAGATCTATTCCTCTGCGGGAAATATGGGGTTTTGAGTCCCTTTCAATGAGGAAGGTGTACGTCTTGTCTATTCCAAAGTTGGTTTTAGAAACGGTACCCGGGCTTATATCAAACTCTGGTTTTATGCATCACCCCACATCTCCTTCCCCCTTAAGCAGGCATAACAATGTTTTCTAAATGTGAGACTCTGTTCTCTTTCTTAACTCAGTTCATGTGTAGCCATGTTTACAGGATCTTCATAAGTGATATCTTATGATAAGTTTCTTTTTTTGTGTGACTTATTTCACTTAAAATCATCGTACCTGAATCCACTCACTTTGCTGCTCCTGGTCTTATGACATTGATTTCATGGATGAGGGATATTCCATCGTACAGAAGTACCACAATTTTTTGAACCATTTTTATATTTCCTGGGATATTTAAGGTGTACCCATGTTGAGGTTCTTGTAAGCAGTGCAGCACTAAATTTGGGGGTGGCTCTGTCTTATTGATTTCCAGTTTTCCCAAGGTATATTCCCTAGACTGGAAGTGCCCTTGGCTCTGTAGCTGTGTTGTTTACTTGTTTTAGGGAACACAATGCACTCCTCCAGTGAGGCAGTTGGCAATTTATATCCCGCCCATAAGCATAACAAGGCTCCCTGTTCTCCAGGGCCTGTCTTACCATTCTGGTTTTTACACATTTTGTGGATGTCCCTTTTGACCGGTGGGAAGTGATACTTCTTTGTAGTGCAGATATGCATTGCTCGATGGCTTGCTTGGCCAAAAAGGGCGTATGCGTTTTCTCCTGAATATATTCAGGAGAAAACACATACGCCCTTTTTGGCCAAGTGCGTCATTGTCGAAGTTGTGCCCCTCTTCCTGTGCTTTTAAGGCGATTCCAACGTACCTCTTGAAATCTGTTTCCTGCTATTCTGCCTCGCTTTCAAATCCACCTCGTTGCCTTCCCTCCACAGATTGTTGGACGATAATTTAGCTTTATTACTCTGCCAGTTTGTGAATTGCTGTGCCCCTGAGCTCCATTTTACAACTCGTTTTATTGTGAGCTGTACGCAAGTCCAAAATTTTGGTTCAGCACCTTTACTGGTTCACGGTGGGTGGCGGAGACTTTGGTTAATTCTTCTTCCTGCCGGGAAATTAGAGTGACATGTGCCCGTCCATATGCCAAACAGCTACTCTCTCACTGGTTCTCCCTCTTCCCTTCAATCCTCTGCCAAATTGGCAACCTGTGCAAACCAGGAGCTTAAAAGGGCTGTCTCTCCAAGTTGGGAGATTGATAGTAAAGCAGTTGGAAAGTCATCTCGGAGCACTAGGAGAGGGACTATTCGTTGAGTTTTAGAAACCTTTTGTATTCACAGTGTGTCCATTCTCTAGGTTTCCCGTACATGTTATAGCTGTAGTAATATTCCCTTCAACCTGGAGAGTTGGGACCCATGGAATGGGGGCCATCCATTTTTGCTTTAAAGGGTCTGCATTTGCTCACCCAATCTCACCAATCCTCTCAGTCCCAAGTGTCCAGCCTTTTGCCAAATCCAGCTGTCATTGTAGATAGGGTCATTCCAGGTTTCATCAGAGACCCTGAAGGAATTGTAAAGAATTTCCCTGTTTTTTGGTTTTGTTTTTGAAATTCCTTTTTATAGTTGGTTTGAGCTGATTCTCGCTGCCATGTTTATGCCAGTCTAGACACACTTGATTCCCTTACGGAGACATATCAGTACATAGGTTTTAAGATTCTTAGTAGTCAGATGTATTCCTCTGTGGGAAATATGGGGTTTTGAGTTCCTTTCACTGAGGAAGGTGTAGGTCTTGTGTATTCCAAAGTTGGTTTTAGAAACGGTACCCGTGCTTATATCAAACTCTGTTTTTATGCATCACCCCACCTCTCCTTCCCCCTTAAGCAGGCATAACAGTGTTTTCTAAATGTGAGCCTCTGTTCTCTTTCTTAACTCAGTTCATGTGTAGCCATGTTTACAGGATGTTCATAAGTGATATCTTATGATAAGTTTCTTTTTTCAGTGTGACTTATTTCACTTAGAATCATCGTACCTGAATCCACTCACTTTGCTGCTCCTGGTCTTATGACATTGATTTCATGGATGAGGGATATTCCATCGTACATAAGTACCACAATTTTTTGAACCATTTTTATATTTCCTGGGATATTTAAGGTGTACCCAAGTTGTGGTTCTTGTAAGCAGTGTAGCCCTAAATTTGGGGTGGCTCTCTCTTATTGATTTCCAGTTTTCCCAAGGTATATTCCCTGGACTGTAAGTGCCCTTGGCTCTGTAGCTCTGTTGTTTACTTGTTTTAGGGAACGCAATGCACTCCTCCTGTGAGGCAGTTGGCAATTTACATCCCGACCATCAGCATAACAAGGCTCCCTGTTCTCCAGGGCCTGTCTTGCCTTTCTGGTTTTTACACATTTTGTGGATGTCCCTTTTGACCGGTGGGAAGTGATACTTCTTTCTAGTGCCGATTTGCATTGCCCGCTTGCTTGCTTGGCCAAAAAGGGCGTATGCGTTTTCTCCTGAATATATTCAGGAGAAAACGCATACGCCCTTTTTGGCCAAGTGCGTCATTGTGGAATTTGTGCCCCACTTCCTGTGCCTTAAAGGCAATTCCAACGTACCTCTTGAAATCTGTTTCCTGCTATTCTGCCTCGCTTTCAAGTTAACCTCGTTGCCTTCCCTCAACAGATTGTTGGACGATAGTTGTCCTTTATTACTCTGCCAGTTTGTGAATTGCTGTGCCCCTGAGCTCCATTTTTCAACTCGTTTTTTGTGAGCTGAACGCAAGTCAATAATTTAGGTTCAGGACCTATACTGGTTCCTGTTGGGTGGCTGTGACTTTGGTTAATTCTTCTTTCTGCCGGGAAATTAGAGTGACATGTGCGCGTCCAAATGCCTAACAGCTACTCTCTCATTGGTTCTCTCTCTTCCCTTCCATCCTCTGCCAATTTGGCAACCTGTGCAAACCAGGAGCTTAAAGGGGCTGTCTCTCCAAGTTGGGAGATTGAGAGTAAAGCAGTTGTAATGTCAAACCAGAGCACCAGGAGAGGGACTATTCGTTGAGTTTTAGAAACCTTTTGTATTCACTGTGTGTCCATTCTCTAGGTTTCCTGTACATGTTATAGCTGTAGTAATATTCCCTTCAACCTGGAGAGTTGGGACCCATGGAATGGGGGCCATGCATTTTTGCTTTAAACGGTCTGCACTTGCTCACCCAATCTCACCAATCCTGTCAATTCCAAGTGTCCAGCCTTATGCCACATCCAGCTGTCATTGTAGATAGGGTCATTCCAGGTTTCATCCGAGACCCTGAAGGAATTGTAAAGAAATTCCCGGTTTTTTGGTTTTGTTTTTGAAATTCCTTTTTATAGTTGGTTTGAGCTGATTCTCGCTGCCATGTTTATGCCAGTCTAGACACACTTGATTCCCTTATGGAGACATATCAATACATAGGTTTTAAGATTCATACTAGTCAGATCTATTCCTCTGCGGGAAATATGGGGTTCTGAGTCCCTTTCACTGAGGAAGGTGTAGGTCTTTTCTATTCCACAGGTGGTTTTAGAAACGGTACCTGTGCTTATATGAAACTCTGGTTTTATGCATCACCCCACCTCTCCTTTCCCCTTAAGCACGCATAAGAGTGTTTTCTAAATGTGAGACTCTGTTCTCTTTCCTAACTCAGTTCATGTGTAGCCATGTGTACAGGATCTTCCTAAGTGATATCTTATGATCAGATTCTTTTTCTGTGTGACTTATTTCACTTAGAATCATCGTTCCTGAATCCACTCACTTTGCTGCTCCTGGTCTTATGACTGTGATTTCATGGCTGAGGGATATTTTATCGTACATAAGTACCACAATATTTTGAACCATTTTTATATTTCCTGGGATATTTAAGGTGTACCCAAGTTGAGGTTCTTTTAAGCAATGCAGCCCTAAATTTGGGGGTGGCTCTGTCTTATTGATTTTCAGTTTTCCCAAGGTATATTCCCTAGACGGGAAGTGCCCTTGGCTCTGTAGCTCTGTTGTTTACTTGTTTTAGGGAACACAATGCACTCCTCCAGTGAGGCAGTTGGCAATTTACATCCCGCCCATCAGCATAACAAGGCTCCCTGTTCTCCAGGGCCTGTCTTGCCTTTCTGGTTTTTACACATTTGTGGATGTCCCTTTTGACCGGTGGGAAGTGATACTTCTTTGTAGTGCAGATTTGCATTGCACGCTTGCTTGCTTGGCCAAAAATGGCGTATGCGATTTCTCCTGAATATATTCAAGAGAAAACGCATACGCCCTTTTTGGCCAAGTGCATCATTGTCGAAGTTGTGCCCCTCTTCCTGTGCTTTAAAGGCGATTCCAACGTACCTCTTGAAATCTGTTTCCTGCTATTCTGCCTCGCTTTCAATTCCGCCTCGTTGCCTTCCCTCAACAGATTTTTGGACGATAGTTGTCCTTTATTACTCTGCCAGTTTGTGAATTGCTGTGCCCCGGAGCTCCATTTTTCAACTCGTTTTATGTGAGCTGAACGCAAGTCCAAAATTTTGGTTCAAGAACTATACTTGTTTCCGGTGGGTGGCTGAGACTTTGGTTGATTATTCTTCCTGCCGGGAAATTAGAGTGACATGTGCCTGTCCAAATGCCTAACAGCTACTCTCTCATTGGTTCTCCCTCTTCCCTTCCATCCTCTGCCAAATTGGCAACCTGTGCGAACCAGGAGCTTAAAGGGGCTGTCTCTCCTAGTTGGAAGATTGATAGTAAAGCAGTTGGATAGTCAAACCGGAGCACCAGGGGAGGGACTATTCGTTGAGTTTTAGAAAACTTTTGTATTTGCAGTGTGTCCATTCTCTAGGTTTCCCGTACATGTTATAGATATAGTAATATTCCCTTCAACATGGAGAGTTGGGACCCAGGGAATGGGGGCCATGCATTTTTGCTTTAAAGGGTCTGCATTTGCTCACCCAATCTCACCAATCCTCTCAGTCCCAAGTGTCCAGCCTTATGCCACATCCAGCTGTCATTGTAGATAGGGTCATTCCAGGTTTCATCAGAGACCCTGAATGAATTGTAAAGAATTTCCCTGTTTTTTGTTTTGTTTTTGAAATTCCTTTTTATAGTGGGTTTGAGATGATTCTCGCTGCCATGTTTATGCCTGTCTAGACACACTTGATTCCCTTACAGAGTCGAATCAATACATAGGTTTTAAGATTTTTACTAGTCAGATCTATTCCTCTGCGGGAAATATGGGGTTTTGAGTCCCTTTCACTGCGGAAGGTGTAGGTCTTGTCTATTCCAAAGTTGGTTTTAGAAACGGTACCCGTGCTTATATCAAATCTGGTTTTATGCATCACCCCACCTCTCCTTCCCCCTTAAGCAGGCATAACAGTGTTTTCTAAATGTGAGACTCTGTTCTCTTTCTTAAATCAGTTCATGTGTAGCCATGTTTACAGGATCTTCATAAGTGATATCTTATGATAAGTTTCTTTTTTCTGTGTGACTTATTTCACATAGAATCATCGTACATGAATCCATTCACTTTGCTGCTCCTGGTCTTATGACATTGATTTCATGGCTGAGGGATATTCCATCGTACATAAGTACCACAATTTTTTGAACCATTTTTATATTTCCTGCGATATTTAAGGTGTACCCAAGTTGAGGATCTTGTAAGCAGTGCAGCCCTAAGTTTGGGGTGGCTGTGTCTTATTGATTTTCAGTTTTCCCAAGGTATATTCCCTAGACTGGAAGTGCCCTTGGCTCTGTAGCTCTGTTGTTTACTTGTTTTAGGGAACACAATGTACTCCTCCTGTGAGGCAGTTGGCAATTTACATCCCGCCCATCAGCATAACAAGGCTCCCTGTTCTCCAGGGCCTGTCTTGCCTTTCTGGTTCTTATACATTTTGTGGATGTCGCTTTTGTCCAGTGGGAAGTGATACTTCTTTGTAGTGAAGATTTGCATTGCCTGCATGCTTGCTTGGCCAAAAAGGTCGTATGCGTTTTCTCCTCGATATATTCAGGAGAAAACGCATACGCCCTTTTTGGCCAAGTGCATCACTGTCGAATTTGTGGCCCTCTTCCTGTGCTTTAAAGGTGATTCCAACGTACCTCTTGAAAACTGTTTCCTGCTATTCTGCCTCGCTTTCAAGTCCTCCTCTTTGCCTTCACTCCACAGATTTTTGGACGATAGATGTCCTTTATTACTCTGCCAGTGTGTGAATTGCTGTGCCCCTGAGCTCCATTTTTCAACTCGTTTTTTGTGAGCTAAACGCAAGTCCAAAATTTTGGTTCAGGACCTATACTGGTTCCCGGTTGGTGGCTGAGAGTTTGGTTAATACATCTTCCTGCCGGGAAATTAGAGTGACATGTTCCCGTCCAAATGCCTACCAGCTACTCTCTTATTGGTTCTCCCTCTTCCCTTCCATCCTCTGCCAAATTGGCAACCTGTGCGAACCAGGAGGTTAAAGTGGCTTTCTCTCCAACTTGGGAGATTGATAGTAAGGCAGTTGGAAAGTCAAACCGGAGCACCAGGAGAGGGACTATTCGTAGAATTTTAGAAACCTTTTGTATTCACAGTGTGTCCATTCTCTAGGTCTCCCGTACATGTTATAGCTGTAGTAATATTCCCTTCAGCTTGGAGAGTTGGGACCCATGGAATGGGGGCCATGCATTTTTGCTTTATAGGGTCTGCATTTGCTCACCCAATCTCACAAATCCTCTCAGTCCCAAGTGTCCAGCCTTATGCCACATCCAGCTGTCATTGTAGATAGGGTCATTCCAGGTTTCATCAGAGACCCTGAAGGAATTGTAAAGAATTTCCCTGTTTTTTTTTTTTTTATAAATCCTTTTTATAATGGGTTTGAGCTGATTCTCGCTGCCATGTTTATGCAGGTCTAGACACACTTGATTCCCTAATGGAGACATATCAATACATAGGCTTTAAGATTCTTACTAGTCAGATCTCTTACTCTGTGGGAAATATGGGGTTTTGATTCCCTTTCACTGAGGAAGGTGTAGGTCTTGTCTATTCCAAAGTTGTTTTTTGGAACGGTACCTGTGCTTATATCAAACTCTGGTTTTATGCATCACGCCACCTCTCCTTCCCCCTTAAGCAGGCATAAGAATGTTTTCTAAATGTGAACCTCTGTTCTATTTCCTAACTCAGTTCTTGTGTAGCCTTGTTTACAAGAACTTCATAAGTGATATCTTATGATAAGTTTCTTTTTCTGTGTGACTTATTTCACTTAGAATCATCGTACCTGAATCCACTCACTTTGCTGCTCCTGGTCTTATGACATTGATTTCACGGCTGAGGAATACTCCATCTTACGTAAGTACCACAATTTTTTAAACCATTTTTATATTTCCTGGGATATTTAAGGTGAACCCAAGGTGAGGTTCTTGTAAGCAGTGCAGCCCTTAATTTGGGGGTTGCTCTGTCTTAGTGATTTTCAGTTTTTCCAAAGTATATTCCCAAGACTGGAAGTGCCCTTGGCTCTGTAGCTCTGTTGTTTACTTGTTTTAGGGAACACAATGCACTCCTCCAGTGAGGCAGTTGGCAATTTACATCCAGCCCATCAGCAGAACAAGGCGCCCTGTTCTCCAGGGACTGTCTTGCCTTCCTGGTCTTTACACATTGTGTGGATGTCCCTTGTGACCTGTGGGAAGAGATACTTCTTTGTAGTGCAGATTTGCATTGCCCGCTTGCTTGCCTGGCCAAAAAGGGTGTATGTGTTATCTCTAGAATATATTCAGGAGAAAATGCATATGCCCTATTTGGCCAAGTGAATCATTGTCGAAGTTGAGCCCCTCTTCCTGTGCATTACACTCGATTACTACGTACCTCTTGAAACGTGTTTCCTACTATTCTGCCTCACTTACAATTTGGCCTATTTGCCGTCCCTCAACAGAATTTTGGACGATAGTTGTCATTTATTACTCTGCCAGTTTGTGAATTGCTGTGCCCCTGAGCTCAATTTTTAACTCGTTTTTTGTTAGCTGAAGGCAAGTCCAAAATTTTGGTTCAGGATCTATACTGGTTCCCGTTGGGTCGCTGAGACTTTGGTTAATACTTCTTCCTCCCGGGAATTTAGAATGATATGTGCCCGTCCAAATGCTTAACATCTACTCTCTCTTTGGTTCTCCCTCTTCCCTTCCATCCTCTGCCAAATTGGCAACCTGAGCGAACCAGTAGATTAAAGGGGCTTTCTCTCCAAGTTGGGAGACTGATAGTAAAGCAGTTGGAAAGTCAAACCGGAGCATCAGTAGAGGGACTATTCGTTGAGTTTTAGAAACCTTTCGTATTCACATTGTGTCCATTCTCTAGGTTTCCCTTACATGTTATAGCTGTGATAATATTCCCTCCATCCTGCAGATTTGCGACCCATGGAATGGGGGCCATGCATTTTTGCTTTAAAGGGTCTGGATTTGCTCACCCAATCTCAACAATCCTCTCAGTCCCAAGTGTCCAGCCTTATGCCACATCCAGCTGTCATTGTAGACAGGGTCATTCCTGGTTTCATCGGAGACCCTGAAGGAATTGTAAAGAATTTCCCTGTTTTTTTGTTTTGTTTTTGAAATTCCTTTTTATAGTGGGTTTGAGCTGATTTTCACTGCCATGTTTATGCCATTCTAGACACACTTGATTCCCTTACAGAGACATATCAATACATAGGTTTTAAGATTCTTACTAGTCAGATATATTCCTCTGCGCAAAATATGGAATTTTGAGTCCCTTTCACTGAGGAAGGTGTAGGTGTTGTCTATTCCATGTTGGTTTTTGGAATGGTACCTGTGCTTATATAAAACTCTGGTTTTATGCATCACCCCACCTCTCCTTGCCCCTTCAGCGGGCATAAGAGTGTTTTCTAAATGTGAGACTCTGTTCTCTTTCCTAACTCAGTTCATGTGTAGCCATGTTTACAGGATCTTCATAAGTGATATCTTATGATAATTTTCTTTTTCTGTGTGACTTATTTCTCTTAGAATCATCGTGCCTGAATCCACACACTTTGCTGCTCCTGCTCTTATGACATTGATTTCATGGCTGAGGGATATTCTATCGTACGTAAGTACCACAATCTTTTAAACCATTTTTATATTTCCTGGGATATTTAAGGTGTACCCAATTTGAGGTTCTTGTAAGCAGTGCAGCCCTAAATTAGGGGTTGGCTCTGTCGTATTGATTTTCAGTTTTCCCAAGGTATATTCCCTTGACTGGAAGTGCCCTTGGCTCTGTAGCTCTGTTGTTTCTTGTTTTCGGGAACTCAATGCACTCCTCCAGTGAGGCAGTTGGCAATTTACATCCCGCCCATCAGCATAACAAGGCTCCCTCTTCTCCAGTGCCTGTCTTGCCTTTCTGGTTTTTACACATTTTGTGGATGTCCGTTTTGACAGGTGGGAAGTGACACTTCTTTGTAGTGCAGATTTGTGTTGCACGCTTGCTTGCTTGGCCAAAAAGGTCGTATGCATTTTCTCCAGAATATATTCAGGAGAAATCGCATACGCCCATTTTGGCCAAGTGCATCATTGTCGAAGTTGTGTCCCTCTTCCTGTGCTTTGCAGGCGATTCCTAAGTACCTCTCGAAATCTGTTTCCTGCTATTCTTCCTCGGATTCAAGTCCGCCTCGTTTCCTTCACTCAACAGATTTTTGGACGATTGTTGTCCTTTATTACTCTGCCAGTTTGTGAATTGCTTTGCCCCTGTTCTCCATTTTTCAACTCGTTTTTGTGAGCTGAACGCAAGTCCAAAATTTTGCTTCACGACCTATACTGGTTCCTGGTGGGTGGCTGAGAGTTTGGTTAATTCTTCTTCCTGCCGGCAAATTAGAGTGTCATATGCCCGTCCAAATGCCTAACAGCTACTCTCTCTTTGGTTCTCCCTTTTCCCTTTCATCCTTAGCCAAATTGGCAACCAGTGGGAACCAGGAGGTTAAAGGGGCTGTCTCTTCACGTTGGGAGATTTATAGTAAAGCAGTTGGAAAGTCAAAACGGAGCACCAGGAGAGGGACTGTTCGTTGAGTTTTAGAAACATTTTGTATTCACAGGGTGTCCACTCTCTTGGTTTCCAGTCCATGTTATAGCTGTAGTAATATTACCTTCAACCAGGTGAGTTGGGTCCCTTCGAATTGGTGGCATGCATTATGGCTTTAAAGGGCCTGCATTTTCTCCGCCAATCTCACCAATCCCCTCAGTCCCATGTGTCCAGGCTTATGTCTCTTCCAGCTGTCGTTGTAGATTGTGTCATTCCAGGTTGCATCAGAGCCCAGAGCCGTTGAAGGAATTGTGTAAGAAAATCGCTGTTTTTTTATTTTTTATTTTTGAAATTCTGTTTTATAATGGGGTTGAGCAGATTTTCCCTTACTTGTTTTTGCCGGTCTAGACAAACTTGATTCCCTTACAGAGACATATAAATACATTGGTTTTAAGATTCTTACTAGTCAGATATATTCCTCTCCTGGAAATAGGGATTTTGAGTCCCGTTCACTACGGAAGATGTAGTTCTTGTCTGTTCTATATTTGGATTATGGAACGGTACCTGTGCTAATATCAAACTCTGGTTTTGTGCATCTCCCCACCTCTCCTTTCCCCTTAAGCATGCATAAGAGTGTTTTCTAAATCTGAGACACTGTTCTATTACCTACTACAGTTCATATGTAGCCATGTTTACATTCCCTTCGTAAGTGATATCTTATGTCAGAATGCACCATGGCCCTTGTCATAATAATGCTCCATGACCCCTGTCATCACATTGCACAATGCCTAGTTATCACAATGCTCCATTTACCTTGTCATCACAATTCTCCTCATCCTTGTCATCACGATGCTGCATGACACTTCTCATCACAACATTACATGCTCTTGTCATTACAATGCTCCATGACCCCTGTCATCACAATGCTCCCTGACACCTGTCATCACAATGCTTCATGCCCCTTGTCATTACAGTGCTCCGTGATGCTCGTCATCACAATTACCCAAGGTCTTCTCATCACAATGCTCCACAGTTTTGCCATCACAATGCTCCATGCCCTGGTCTTCTCACAGCTCAATGTCCCTTGTCCTCACAATTCTCCTCGTCCTTGTCATCACAGTGCTCCATGGCACTTCTCATCACAATGTTATATGCCCTTGGCATCACAATACTCCATGCACTTGTCATCGCAATGCTCCATGTCCCCTGTCATAGGAAGCTCCATGTGCTTGTCATCACAATGTTTCACGAACTGGAAATAAAAATTATCAGTGGCCCTTGTCATCACAATGCTCCATACCCTTGTCATCACAATGCTCCTTTACCTTTGTCACAACAATCCTCCATGACACTTGGCATCACAATGCTCCGTGCTATTGTCATCACAATGGAACATGAAATATGTCATCACAATGCTCCCTGACACCTCTCTTCAAAATACTCCATGAACTTGTCATCACAATGCTCCATGCCCTTGTCATCACAATGTGCCATGCCCAATGTCATCACAATAATCCATGAAACATCTCAGACCAATGCTCCATGCCCCTTTTCATCACAATGCTCCATGAACCCTGTCATCACAATGCACCATGCCCATCATCATAATGCTTCATGCTATTGTCATCACAATGAAATCAAAATGCTCCATGACCTCTGTCATCACAATGCTCCAAACCCTTGTGATCACAATGTTCCATAACACTTGTGATCACAATGCCCCATGACGCTCGTCATCACAATTATCCATGGCCTTCTCATCACAATGCTCAATGACATTTGTCATCACAATGCTCAATACCCTTGTCATCACAATGCTCCCTGACACTTGTCATCAGAATGCTCCTTGAACCCTTTCATGACAAGGCTCCATGCCTTTTTCATCACAATGATCCATGCCCTTATCATCACGATGCTCCAAGGCCCCAGCAATAACAATGCTCCTTGCCCTTGTCATCACAAAGCTCCATGACAAATGTCATGAGAATGCTCCATGGCCTTCTCATCACAATGCTCCATGCCATTGTCATCACAATGCTCCAAGACACCTGTAATCACAATGCTCCATTCCTCTTTTCATCAGAATGCTCCATGAGACTTGTCATCACAAGGATCCATGGTCTTCTCATCAAAATACTCCAGGACATTGTCATCAAAATGCTCCATTCCCTTATCACCACAATGCTCCATGACCCCTGTCATCACAATACTCCATGTACATTTTCAGCCCAATACTCCATGACCTTCTCACCATAATGCTCCATGCCACATATCATCACAATGCTCCATGACCACTGTCATCACAACGTCCAAGACACCTGACAACACAATGATCCGGGACTCTTGTCCTCACAATGCTCCATTCCCTAGTCATCACAATTCTCCATGCCTGTGTCAGCAAAATGCTACATCACCTTGTCATCACAATGCTCCATGCACTTGTCATCAAAATACTCCATTACCATTGTCATCACAATCCTCCCTGAAACTTGGGATCATATTGCTTCATGCCCTTGTCATCACAATGTTCCAAACCCTTGTGATCACAATGTTCTATAAAACTTGTCATCACAATGCTCCATGATGCCTGTCATGACAATACTCCAAGTCCATATTGTCACAATGCTCCATGACTTTTGTCATCACGATGCTCAATACACTTGTCTTCACAATGCTCCATGACCACGGTCATCACAATGCTCCATGACCCCTGTCATCACAATGCTCCAAACCCCTTGTCATTACAGTGCTCCATGACGCTTGTCATCACAATTATCCATGGTCTTCTCATCACAATGCTCCACGGTCTTGCCATCACAATGCTCCATGCCCTGGTCATCACACTGCTCCATGTCCCTGTCATCACAATTCTCCACGTTCTTGGCATCAGAATGCTCCATGACACTTCTCATCATAGTGTTACATGCTTTGTCATCACAATTCTCAATGCACTTGTCATCGCAATGCTCCATGACGCCTGTCATAGCAAGCTCCATGTGCTTGTCATCACAATACTCCATGTGCTTGTCGTCACAATGCTCCATGACCTTTGTCATCACAAGGCTCCCTGACACTTGTTCTCAGAATGCTCCTTGAAACCTGTCATGAAAAGGCTCCATGCCTTTTTCATCACAATTCCCATGTCGTTTTCTTCACAATGCTCCATGCAATTGTCATCAAAATACTCTACAAGTTTGTCATCAGAATGCTCCCTGACCCTTGTCATCACAATGCTCCATGACCCCTGTTATCACAATGCTCCATACCCCTTTTCATTACAGTGCTCCATGACCCTCGTCATCACAGTTACCCGTGGTCTTCTCATCACAATGCTCCACGGTCTTGCCATCACAGTGCTCCATGCCCTGGTCATCACAATGCTCCATGACCCGTGTCATCACAATTCTCCACGTTCTTGGCATCACTATGCTCCATGACACTTCTCATCACAGTGTTACATGCTTTGTCATCACAATTCTCTATGCACTTGTCATCGCAATACTCAATGATCCCTGTCATAGCAAGCTCCATGTGCTTGTCATCACAATGCTTCATGAACTGGTCATCAAAATTCTCAATGGCCCTTGTCATCACAATGCTCCATGCCCTTGTCATCACAAAGCTCCATGACCCTTGTCATCACAATGCTCCAAGCACTTGTCATCAAAATGCTCCATTACCTTTGTCATCACAATCCTCCATGACACTTGGCATCACAATGCTCCATTCCATTGTCATCGCACTGACCATGACATATCTCATCACAATGCTCCCTGACACCTGTCTTCACAATACTCCATGACCTTCTCATCACAATGCTCCATGACCTTGTCATCACAATGTGCCATGCCCACTCTCATCACAATAGTCCATGAAATTTTTCAGACCAATGCAAAATGCCCCTGTCATCACAATGCTCCATGCACATTCATCACAATGCTCTATGACCCCTGTCATCACAATGCTCCGTGACTCCAGTCATCACAATGCTTCATGACCATTGTCACCACAATGCTCCATGAACATTTCATCACAATGCTCCGTGACCCTAGTCATCACAATGCTCCATGCGTTTGTCAGCACAATACTCCATGACCCATGGCATCACAATGCGCCATGCGCTTGTCATCACAATGCTCCACATCGTTGTCATCACAATACTCCATAAACCTTGTCATCACAATGCTCCATGCGTTTTTCAGCACAATGCTCCATGACCCATATCATCACAATGTGCCATGCGTTTGTCATCACAGTGCTCCACAACCTTGTTATCACAATGCTCCATGCACTTCTCATCAAAATGCTCTCTCACCAATGATATCACAATGTCCCTTAACTAATCATCTCAATACTCCCTCACACCTGTCATCACAATGTTCCATAACCCTTGTCACAACAATGCTACATGCACTTATCATCACAATGCTCCATGCCCCTGACATCACAAGGTTCCATAACCCCTGTCATCACAATGCTCCATGACCCTTTTCATCACAATGCTCCATGACCACTGACATCACAATGATCCATAAACACTGTCATCAAAATATTCCATGACCATTTCATCCAATTGCTCCATGACACTGTCATCACAATGCTCCCTGCCCTTCTCATCACAATGCACCACACCCTTGTCATCAAAATGCTCCATGGCCTATGTCATCACAAAGCTCGATGACCCTTGGCATCACAATGCTGCATGCCATTTTCATCACAAAGCTCCATGAAACCCCTCATCACATTGCTCCATGACGTTGTCATCACAAAGCTCCATGACGCTTGTCATCACAATGCTCGATGCCCTTCTCATCACAATGCCCCATGCCTTTGTCATTGCAATCCTCCAAGACACATGTATCACTGTGTTCCGTGCACTTGTCATCACAATGCTCCATGCCCACTCTCATCACAATAATCCATGAAACTTTTCAGACCAATGCTCCATGCCCTTGTCATCACAATGCTCCATAATAACTGTCATCACAATGCTCCATGACCCCTTCCATCACAAAGTTCCTCGGCTTTGTCATCACAAGACTCCATGACCCTTGTCATCACAATGCTCCAAGACCCCTGTAATCACAATGCTCCATGCCCATGTCATCACAAAGCTCCCTGACGCATGTCATCAGAATGCTCCATGGCCTTCTCATCACAATGCTCCATGCATTTCTCATCAGAATGCACCATGCCTTTGTCATTGCAATCCTCCAAGACACATGTATCACTGTGTTCCGTGCCCTTGTCATCACAATGCTCCATGCCCACTCTCATCACAATAATCCATGAAACTTTTCAGACCAATGCTCCATGCCCTTGTCTTCACAATGCTGCATTAACCCTGTCATAACAATGCTCCACGACCCCTGCCATCACAATGTTCTACGGCTTTGTGATCGCAAGACTCCATGACCCTTGTCATCACAATGCTCCAAGACCCCTGTAATCACAATTCTCCATGCCCATGTCATCACAAAGCTCCCTGACACATGTCATCAGAATGCTCCATGGCCTTCTCATCACACTGCTCCATGTCCTTTCCATAACAATGCTCCAAGACCCCTGTAATAACAATACTCCATGCCACTTTTCATCTCAGTGCTCCATGAACCCTGTCATCACAATGCAACATGCCCATCATCATAATGCTTCATGCTATTGTCATCACAGTGAAATCAAAATTCTCCATGACCTCTGTCATCACAATGCTCCAAACCCCTGTGATCACAATGTTCCATAAAACTTGTCATCACAACGCCCCATGATGCTGGTTACCACAATTATCCATGGACTTCTCATCACAATGCTCCATGACCTTTGTCATCACAATTCTCAATACACTTGTCATCACAATGCTCCCTGGAACTTGTCATCAGTATGCTCATTGAAAACTGTCATAACAAGTCTCCATGCCCTTTTCATCACAATGCTCCATGCCATTGTCATCACAATACTCCACAAGCTTGTCATCAGAATGCTCCGTGACACTTGTCATCACATTGATCCATGAACCCTGTCATCAAAATGTTCCATGACACCTGTCATCACAATGCTCCATGCCCCTTGTCATTACACTGCTCCATGATGCTCGTCATCACAATTATCCATGGTCTTCTCATCACAGTGCTCCACTGTCTTGCCATCACAATGCTCCATGACATGGTTATCACAATGCTCCATGTCCCCTGTCATCACAATGCTCCATGACCCCTGTCATCACAATACTCCATACCCCTTTTCATTACAGTGCTCCATGACCCTCGTCATCACAGTTACCCGTGGTCTTCTCATCACAATGCTCCACGGTCTTGCCATCACAGTGCTCCATGCCCTGGTCATCACAATGCTCCATGACCCGTGTCATCACAATTCTCCACGTTCTTGGCATCACTATGCTCCATGACACTTCTCATCACAGTGTTACATGCTTTGTCATCACAATTCTCTATGCACTTGTCATCGCAATACTCAATGATCCCTGTCATAGCAAGCTCCATGTGCTTGTCATCACAATGCTTCATGAACTGGTCATCAAAATTCTCAATGGCCCTTGTCATCACAATGCTCCATGCCCTTGTCATCACAAAGCTCCATGACCCTTGTCATCACAATGCTCCAAGCACTTGTCATCAAAATGCTCCATTACCTTTGTCATCACAATCCTCCATGACACTTGGCATCACAATGCTCCATTCCATTGTCATCGCACTGACCATGACATATCTCATCACAATGCTCCCTGACACCTGTCTTCACAATACTCCATGACCTTCTCATCACAATGCTCCATGACCTTGTCATCACAATGTGCCATGCCCACTCTCATCACAATAGTCCATGAAATTTTTCAGACCAATGCAAAATGCCCCTGTCATCACAATGCTCCATGCACATTCATCACAATGCTCTATGACCCCTGTCATCACAATGCTCCGTGACTCCAGTCATCACAATGCTTCATGACCATTGTCACCACAATGCTCCATGAACATTTCATCACAATGCTCCGTGACCCTAGTCATCACAATGCTCCATGCGTTTGTCAGCACAATACTCCATGACCCATGGCATCACAATGCGCCATGCGCTTGTCATCACAATGCTCCACATCGTTGTCATCACAATACTCCATAAACCTTGTCATCACAATGCTCCATGCGTTTTTCAGCACAATGCTCCATGACCCATATCATCACAATGTGCCATGCGTTTGTCATCACAGTGCTCCACAACCTTGTTATCACAATGCTCCATGCACTTCTCATCAAAATGCTCTCTCACCAATGATATCACAATGTCCCTTAACTAATCATCTCAATACTCCCTCACACCTGTCATCACAATGTTCCATAACCCTTGTCACAACAATGCTACATGCACTTATCATCACAATGCTCCATGCCCCTGACATCACAAGGTTCCATAACCCCTGTCATCACAATGCTCCATGACCCTTTTCATCACAATGCTCCATGACCACTGACATCACAATGATCCATAAACACTGTCATCAAAATATTCCATGACCATTTCATCCAATTGCTCCATGACACTGTCATCACAATGCTCCCTGCCCTTCTCATCACAATGCACCACACCCTTGTCATCAAAATGCTCCATGGCCTATGTCATCACAAAGCTCGATGACCCTTGGCATCACAATGCTGCATGCCATTTTCATCACAAAGCTCCATGAAACCCCTCATCACATTGCTCCATGACGTTGTCATCACAAAGCTCCATGACGCTTGTCATCACAATGCTCGATGCCCTTCTCATCACAATGCCCCATGCCTTTGTCATTGCAATCCTCCAAGACACATGTATCACTGTGTTCCGTGCACTTGTCATCACAATGCTCCATGCCCACTCTCATCACAATAATCCATGAAACTTTTCAGACCAATGCTCCATGCCCTTGTCATCACAATGCTCCATAATAACTGTCATCACAATGCTCCATGACCCCTTCCATCACAAAGTTCCTCGGCTTTGTCATCACAAGACTCCATGACCCTTGTCATCACAATGCTCCAAGACCCCTGTAATCACAATGCTCCATGCCCATGTCATCACAAAGCTCCCTGACGCATGTCATCAGAATGCTCCATGGCCTTCTCATCACAATGCTCCATGCATTTCTCATCAGAATGCACCATGCCTTTGTCATTGCAATCCTCCAAGACACATGTATCACTGTGTTCCGTGCCCTTGTCATCACAATGCTCCATGCCCACTCTCATCACAATAATCCATGAAACTTTTCAGACCAATGCTCCATGCCCTTGTCTTCACAATGCTGCATTAACCCTGTCATAACAATGCTCCACGACCCCTGCCATCACAATGTTCTACGGCTTTGTGATCGCAAGACTCCATGACCCTTGTCATCACAATGCTCCAAGACCCCTGTAATCACAATTCTCCATGCCCATGTCATCACAAAGCTCCCTGACACATGTCATCAGAATGCTCCATGGCCTTCTCATCACACTGCTCCATGTCCTTTCCATAACAATGCTCCAAGACCCCTGTAATAACAATACTCCATGCCACTTTTCATCTCAGTGCTCCATGAACCCTGTCATCACAATGCAACATGCCCATCATCATAATGCTTCATGCTATTGTCATCACAGTGAAATCAAAATTCTCCATGACCTCTGTCATCACAATGCTCCAAACCCCTGTGATCACAATGTTCCATAAAACTTGTCATCACAACGCCCCATGATGCTGGTTACCACAATTATCCATGGACTTCTCATCACAATGCTCCATGACCTTTGTCATCACAATTCTCAATACACTTGTCATCACAATGCTCCCTGGAACTTGTCATCAGTATGCTCATTGAAAACTGTCATAACAAGTCTCCATGCCCTTTTCATCACAATGCTCCATGCCATTGTCATCACAATACTCCACAAGCTTGTCATCAGAATGCTCCGTGACACTTGTCATCACATTGATCCATGAACCCTGTCATCAAAATGTTCCATGACACCTGTCATCACAATGCTCCATGCCCCTTGTCATTACACTGCTCCATGATGCTCGTCATCACAATTATCCATGGTCTTCTCATCACAGTGCTCCACTGTCTTGCCATCACAATGCTCCATGACATGGTTATCACAATGCTCCATGTCCCCTGTCATCACAATGCTCCATGACCCCTGTCATCACAATACTCCATACCCCTTTTCATTACAGTGATCCATGACGCTCGTAATCGCAATTAGCCATGGTCTTCTCATCACAATGCTCCATGCCCTTGTCATCAACACGCTCCATGACACTTGTCATCACAATGCTCCATGCCCACTCTCATCACAATGCTCCATGACCCCTGTCATCACAATGCTCCACACCCCTTGTCATTACAGTGCTCCATGACGCTTGTCATCACAATTATCCATGGTCTTCTCATCACAATGCTCCACGGTCTTGCCATGACAATGCTCCATGTCCCTGTCATCACAATTCTCCACGTTCTTGGCATCACTATGCTCCATGACACTTCTCATCAAAGTGTTATATACTTTGTCATAACAATTCTCTATGCCCTTGTCATCGCAATGCTCCATGACCCCTGTCATAGCAAGCTCCATGTGCTTTTCATCACAATACTCCATGTGCTTGTCGTCACAATGCTCCATGACCTTTGTCATCACAATTCACCCTGTCACTTGTTGTCAGAATGCTCCTTGAAACCTATCATGAAAAGGCTCCATGCCTTTTTCATCACAATGCCCCATGCCGTTTTCTTCACAATGCTCCATGCCATTGTCATCAAAATACTCCACAAGCTTGTCATCAGAATGCTCCCTGACCATTGTCATCACAATGCTCCATGACCCCTGTTATCACAATGCTCCATACCCCTTGTTATTACAGTGCTCCATGACGCTCGTCATCACAGTTACCCGTGGCCTTCTCATCACAATGCTCCACGGTCTTGCCATCACAATGCTCCAAGCCCTGGTCATCACAATGCTTCATGTCCCGTGTCAGCACAATTCTCCACGTTCTTGGCATCACTATGCTCCATGACACTTCTCATCACAGTGTTACATGCTTTGTCATCACAATTCTCTTTGCACTTGTCATTGCAATGCTCCATGATCCCTGTCATAGCAAGCTCCATGTGCTTGTTATCACAATGCTTCATGAACTGGTCATCAAAATTCTCAATGGCCCTTGTCATCACAATGCTCCATGCTCTTGTCATCAAAATGCTCCATTACCTTTATCATCACCATCCTCCAGGACACTTGGCCTCACAATGCTCCATTCCATTGTCATCGCAATGACCATGACATATCTCATCACAATGCTCCCTGACACCTGTCTTCGCAATACTCCATGACCTTCTCATCACAATGCTCCATGCCCTTGTCATCACAATGCGCCATGCCCACTCTCATCACAATAGTCCATGAAATTTGTCAGACCAATGCAACATGCCCCTGTCATCACAATGCTCCATGCACTTTCATCACAATGCTCTATGACCCCTGACATCACAATGCTCAATGACTCCAGTCATCAAAATGCTTCATGACCATTGTCACCACAATGCTCCATGAACATTTCATCACAATGCTCCGTGACCCTAGTCATCACAATGCTCCATGCCTTTGTCAGCACAATACTCCATGACCCATGGCATCACAATGCGCCATGCGCTTGTCATCACAATGCTCCACATCGTTGTCATCACAATGCTCCATAAACCTTGTCATCACAATGCTCCATGCGTTTGTCAGCACAATGCTCCATGACCCATATCATTACAATGTGCCATGCGTTTGTCATCACAGTGCTCCACAACCTTGTTATCACAATGCTCCATGCACTTCTCATCAAAATGCTCTCTCACCAATGATATCACAATGTTCCATCACTAATCATCTCAATACACCCTCACGCCTGTCATCACAATGTTCCATAACCCTTGTCACAACAATGCTGCATGCACTTATCATCACAATGCTCCATGCCCCTGACATCACAATGTTCCATAACCCCTGTCATCACAATGCTCCATGACCCTTTTCATCACAATGCTCCATGACCCCTGACATCACAATGTTCCATAAACACTGTCATCAAAATGTTCCATGACCATTTCATCCAATTGCTCCATGACCCTGTCATCACAATGCTCCCTGCCCTTCTCAACACAATGCACCACACCCTTGTCATCAAAATGCTCCATGGCCTATGTCATCACAAAGCTCCATGACCCTTGGCATCACAATGCTGCATGCCATTGTCATCACAAAGCTCCATGAAACCTCTCATCACAATTCTCCATGACGTTGTCATCACAAAGCTCCATGACGCTTGTCATCACAATGCTCGATGCCCTTCTCATCACAATGCACCATGCCTTTGTCATTGCAATCCTCCAAGACATATGTATCACTGTGTTCCGTGCACTTGTCATCACAAAGCTCCATGCCCACTCTCTTCACAATAATCCATGAAACTTTTCAATCGAATGCTCCATGCCCTTGTCATCACAATGCTCCATTACCACTGTCAAAACAATGCTCCATGACCCCTGCCATCACAATGTTCCAAGGCTTTGTCATCACAAGACTCCATGACCCTTGTCATCACAATGCTCCAAGACCCCTGTAATCACAATTCTCCATGCCCATGTCATCACAAAGCTCCCTGACGCATGTCATCAGAATGCTCCATGGCCTTCTCATCACAATGCTCCATGCCGTTCTCATCAGAATGCACCATGCCTCTGTCATTGCAATCCTCCAAGACACATATATCACTGTGTTCTGTGCCCTTGTCATCACAATGCTCCATGCCCACTCTCATCACAATAATCCATGAAACTTTTCAGACCAATGCTCCACGCACTTGTCATCACAATGCTCCAAGACCCCTATAATCACAATGCTCCATGCCCATGTCATCACAAAGCTCCCTGACACATGTCATCAGAATGCTCCATGGCCTTCTCATCACAATGCTCCATGCCCTTTTCATCACAATGCTCCAAGACCCCTGTAATAGCAATACTCAATGCCACTTTTCATCTCAGTGCTCCATGAACCCTGTCATCACAATGCACCATGCCCAACATCATAATGCTTCATGCTATTGTCATCACAATGAAATCAAAATTCTCCATGACCTCTGTCATCACAATGCTCCAAACCCCTGTGATCACAATGTTCCATAAAACTTGTCATCACAACGCCCCATGATGATGGTTACCACAATTATCCATGGACTTCTCATCACAATGCTCCCTGGAACTTGTCATCAGTATGCTCATTGAAAACTGTCATGACAAGTCTCCATGTCTTTTTCATCACAATGATCCATGCTCTTTTCATCACAATGCTCCATGCCATTGTCATCACAATACTCCACAAGCTTGTCATCAGAATGCTCCGTGACACTTGTCATCACAATGATCCATGAAACCTGTCATCAAAATGTTCCATGACACCTGTCATCACAATGCTCCCAACCCCTTGTCATTACAGTGCTCCATGACGCTTGTCATCACAATTATCAATGGTCTTCTCATCACAGTGCTCCACGGTCTTGCCATCACAATGCTCCATGCCCTGGTCATAACACTGCTCCATGTCCCTGACATCACAATTCTCCACGTTCTTGGCATCAGAATGCTCCATGACACTTCTCATCAAAGTGTTACATGCTTTGTCATCACAATTCTCTATGCCCTTGTCATCGCAATGCTCCATGACCCCTGTCATAGCAAGCTCCATGTGCTTGTCATCACAATACTCCATGTGCTTGTCGTCAAAATGCTTCATGACGTTTGTCATCAAAAGCCTCCCTGACACTTGTTCTCAGAATGCTCCTTGAAACCTGTCATGAAAAGGCTCCATGCCTTTTTCATCACAATGCCCCATGCCGTTTTCTTCACAATGCTCCATGCCATTGTCATCAAAATACTCCACAAGCTTGTCATCAGAGTGCTCCCTGACACTTGTCATCACTCCATGACCCCTGTTATCACAATGCTCCATACCCTTTGTCATTACAATGCTCTATGATGCTCGTCATCACAGTTACCCGTGGTCTTCTCATCACAGTGCTCCACGGTCTTGCCATCACAATGCTCCATGCCCTGGTCATCACAATGCTCCATGTCCCGTTTCATCACAATTCTCCACGTTCTTGGCATCACTATTTTCCATGACACTTCTCATCACAGTGTTACATGCTTTGTCATCACAGTTCTCTTTGCACTTGTCATCGCAATGCTCCATGATCCCTGTCATAGCAAGCTCCATGTGCTTGTCATCACAATGCTCAATGAACTGGTCATGAAAATTCTCAGTGGTCCTTGTCATTACAATGCTCCATGCCCTTGTCATCACAAAGCTCCATGACCCTTGTCATCACAATGCTCCAAGCCCTTGTCATCAAAATGCTCCATTACCTTTGTCATCACCATCTTCCAGGACACTTGGCATCACAATGCTCCATGCCCTTGTCATCACAAAGCTCCATGACCCTTGTCATCACAATGCTCCAAGCCCTTGTCATCAAAATGCTCCATTACCTTTGTCATCACAATCCTCCATGACACTTGGCATCACAATGCTCCATTCCATTGTCATCGCAATGACCATGACATATGTCATCACAACGCTCCCTGACACCTGTCTTCACAATACTCCATGACCTTCTCATCACATTGCTCCATGCCCTTGTCATCACAATGCGCCATGCCCACTCTCATAACAATAGTCCATGAAATTTGTCAGACCAATGCAACATGCCTCTGTCATCACAATGCTCCATGCACTTTCATCACAATGCTCTATGACCCCTGTCATCACAATGCTCCGTGACTCCAGTCATCACAATGCTTCATGACCATTGTCACCACAATGCTCCGTGAACATTTCATCACAATGCTCCGTAACCCTAGTCATCACAATGCTCCATGCCTTTGTTAGCGCAATACTCCATGATCCATGGCATCACAATGCGCCATGCACTTGTCATCACAATGCTCCACATCGTTGTCATCATAATGCTCCATAAAACTTGTCATCACAATGTCCATGCGTTTGTCAGCACAATGCTCCATGACCCATATCATCACAATGTGCCATGCGTTTTTCATCACAGTGCTCCACAACCTTTTATCACAATGCTCCATGCACTTCTCATCAAAATGCTCTCTCACCAATGATATCACAATGTTCCATCACTAATCATCTCAATACTCCCTCACCCCTGTCATCACAATGTTCCATAACCCTTGTCACAACAATGCTACATGCACTTATCATCACAATGCTCCATGCCCCTGACATCACAATGTTCCATAACCCCTGTCATCACAATGCTCCATGACCCTTTTCATCACAATGCTCCTTGACCCCTGACATCACAATGTTCCATAAACACTGTCATCAAAATGTTCCATGACCATTTCATCCAATTGCACCATGACCCTGTCATCACAATGCTCCCTGCCCTACTCATCACAATGCACCACACCCTTGTCATCAAAATGCTCCATGGCCTGTATCATCACAAAGCTCCATGACCCTTGGCATCACAATGCTCCATGCCATTGTCATCACAAAGCTCCATGAAACCTCTCATCACATTGCTCCATGACGTTGTCATCACAAAGCTTCATGACGCTTGTCATCACAATGCTCAATGCCCTTCTCATCACAGTGCTCCCAGACCCCTGTAATAACAATACTCCATGCCACTTTTCATCTCAATGCTCCATGAACCCTGTCATCAAAATGCACCATGCCCATCATCATAATGCTTCATGCTATTGTCATCACAATGAAATCAAAATTCTCCATGACCTCTGTCATCACAATGTTCCAAACCCCTGTGATCACAATGTTCCATAAAACTTGTCATCACAACGCCCCATGATGCTGGTTACCACAATAATCCATGGACTTCTCTTCACAATGCTCCATGAACTTTGTCATCACAATTCTCAATACACTTGTCATCACAATGCTCCCTGGAACTTGTCATCAGTATGCTCATTGAAATCTCTCATGACAAGTCTCCATGCCCTTTTCATCACAATGATGCATGCCCTTTTCATCACAATGCGCCATGCCATTGTCATCACAATACTCCACAAGCTTGTCATCAGAATGCTCCGTGACACTTTTCATCACATTGATCCATGAACCCTGTCATCAAAATGTTCCATGACACCTGTCATCACAATGCTCCATGCCCCTTGTCATTACACTGCTCCATGATGCTCGTCATCACAATTATCCATGGTCTTCTCATCACAGTGCTCCACTGTCTTGCCATCACAATGCTCCATGACATGGTTATCACAATGCTCCATGTCCCCAGTCATCACAATGCTCCATGACCCCTGTCATCACAATAATCCATACCCCTTTTCATTACAGTGCTCCATGATGCTCGTAATCACAATTATCCATGGTCTTCTCATCACAATGCTCCACGCCCTTGTCATCAACATGCTCCATGACACTTGTCATCACAATGCTCCATGACCACTGTCATCACAATGCTCCATGACCCCTGTCATCACAATGCTCCAAACCCCTTGTCATTACAGTGCTCCATGACGCTTGTCATCACAATTATCCATGGTCTTCTCATCACAATGCTCCTCGGTCTTGCCATCACAATGCTCCATGCCCTGGTCATCACACTGCTCCATGTCCCTGTCATCACAATTCTCCACGTTCTTGCCATCACTATGCTCCATGACACTTCTCATCAAAGTGTTACATGATTTGTCATCACAATTCTCTATGCACTTGTCATCAAAATGCTCCATGACCCCTGTCATAGCAAGGTCCATGTGCTTGTCATCACAATACTCCATGTGCTTGTCGTCACAATGCTCGATTACCTTTGTCATCACAAGGCTCCCTGACACTTGTTGTCAGAATGCTCCTTGAAACCTGTCATGAAAAGGCTCCATGACTTTTTCATCACAATGCCCCATGCCGTTTTCTTCACAATGCTCCATGCCATTGTCATCAAAATACTCCACAAGCTTGTCATCAGAGATTTCCTTGACCCTTGTCATCACAATGCTTCTTGACCAAAGTTATCACAATGCTCCATACCCCTTTTCATTACAGTGCTCCATGACACTCGTCATCACAGTTACCCGAGGCCTTCTCATCACAATGCTCCACGGTCTTGCCATCACAGTGCTCCATGTCCTGGTCATCACAATGCTCCATGCCCCGTGTCATCACAATTCTCCACGTTCTTGGCATCACTATGCTCCATGACACTTCTCATCACAGTGTTACATGCATTGTCATCACAATTCTCTTTGCACTTGTCATCGCAATACTCCATGATCCCTGTCATACTAAGCTCCATGTGTTGTCATCACACTGCTTCATGAACTAGTCATCAAAATTCTCAATGGCCCTTGTCATCACAATGCTCCATGCCCTTGTCATCAAAATGCTCCATTACCTTTGTCATCACCATCCTCCATGACACTTGGCATCACAATGCTCCATTCCATTGTCATCACAATGACCATGACATATCTCATCACAATGCTCCCTGACACCTGTCTTCACAATACTCCATGAACTTCTCATCACAATGCTCCATGCCCTTGTCATCACAATGCGCCATGCCCACTCTCATCACAATAGTCCATGAAACTTGTCAGACCAATGCATCATGCCCCTGTCATCACAATGCTCCATGCACTTTCATCACAATGCTCCGAGACTCCAGTCATCACAATGCTTCATGAGCATTGTCACCACAATGCTCCATGAACATTTCATCACAATGCTCCGTGACCCTAGTCATCACAATGCTCCATGCCTTTGTCAGCACAATACTCCATGACCCATGGCATCACAATGCGCCATTCGCTTGTCATCACAATGCTCCACATCGTTGTCATCACAATGCTCCATAAACCTTGTCATCACAATGCTCCATGCGTTTGTCACCACAATGCTCCATGACCCATATCATCACAATGTGCCATGCGTTTGTCATCACAGTGCTCCACAACCTTGTTATCACAATGCTCCATGCACTTCTCATCAAAATGCTCTCTCACCAATGATATCACAATGTTCCATCACTAATCATCTCAATATTCCCTCACGCCTGTCATCACAGTGTTCCATAACCCTTGTCACTACAATGCTACATGCACTTATCATCACAATGCTCCATGCCCCTGACATCACAATGTTCCATAACCCCTGTCATCACAATGCTATATGACCCTTTTCATCACAATGCTGCATGACCCCTGATAACACAATGTTCCATAACCGCTGTCATCAAAATATTCCATGACCCTTTTCATCCAATTGCTCCATGACCCTGTCATCACAATGATCCCTGCCCTTCTCATCACAATGCACCACGCCCTTGTCATCAAAATGCTCCATGGCCTATGTCATCACAAAGCTCCATGACCCTTGGCATCACAATGCTGCATGCCATTGTCATCACAAAGCTCAATGAAACTTCTCATCACGTTGATCCATGACATTGTCATTCACAAAGCTCCATGACGCTTGTCATCACAATGCTCCATGCCCTTGTCATTGCAATCCTCCATGACACATGTATCACTGTGTTCCGTGCCCTTGTCATCACAATGCTCGATGCCCACTCTCATCACAATAATCCATGAAACTTTTCAGACCAATGTTCCATGCCCTTGTCATCACAATGCTCCATTACTCCTGTCATAAAAATGATCCATGACCCGTGCCATCACCATGTTCCACGGCCTTGTCATCACAAGGCTCCATGACCCTTGTCATCACAGTGTTCCAAGACACCTGTAATCACAAAGCTCCATGCCCCTCTTCATCTCAATGCTCCATGAACCCTGTCATCACAATGCACCATGCCGATAATCATAATGCTTCATGTTATTGCCATCACGATGAAATCAAAATTCTCCTTGACTTCGTCATCACAATGCTCCAAAACCTTGTGATCACAATGTTCAATAACACTTATCATCACCAACACCCCATGACGCTCATCAACACAATTATCCATGGTCTTCTCATAACAGTGCTCCATGACCTTTGTCATCACAATGCTCAATACACTTGTTATCACAATGCTCCCTGACACTTGTCATCAGTATGCTCCTTGAACCCTGTCATGAAAAGGCTCCATGTCTTTTTCATAACAATGATCCATGCCCTTTTCATCACAATGCTTCAAGACCCCTGTAATCACAATGTTCCATGCCCTTGTCATCACAAAGCTCCATGATGCATTTCAGAATTCTCCATTGCCTTTTCATCACAATGCTCCATGCCCTTGTCATCACAATGCTCCAAGACCACTGTAATCACAATGTTCCATGCCCCTTTTCATCAGAATGCTCCATGAGACTTTTCATTACAAGGCTCCATGGTCTTCTCATCACAATGCTCCAGGAACTTGTCATCACAGTGCTCAATTTCGTTGTCATCACAATGCTCCATGACCCCTGTCATCACAATACTCCATGAATATTTTCAGCCCAATGCTCCATGGCCTTGTCATCACAATGCTCCATTACCTCTGTCATAACAATGCTCCATGACCCCATCCATCACCATGTTCCATGGCCTTGTCATCACAAGGCTCCATGCCTCTTGTCATCACAATGCTCCAATACCCTTGTAATCACCATGCTCCATGCCACTTTTCATCTCATTGCTCCATGAACCCTGTCATCACAATGCACCATGCCCATTATGATAATACTTCATGCTATTGTCATCACAATGAAATCAAAATTCTCCATGACCTCTGTCATCACAATGCTCCAAACCCTTGTGATCACAATGTTCCATGACACTTGCCATCACAACGCCCCATGACGCTGGTCATCACAATTATCCATGGACTTCTCATCACAATGCTCCATGCCATTGTCATCACAATACTCCACAAGCTTGTCATCAGAATGCTCCGTGACCCTTGTCATCACAATGCTCCATGACACCTGTCAACACAATGCTCCACGCCCCTTGTCATTACAGTTCTCCATGATGCTCGTCATCACAATTATCCATGGTCTTCTCATCACAGTGCTCCACGGTCTTGCCATCACAATGCTCCATGCCCTGATCATCACAATACTCCATGTACCTTGTTATCACAATTCTCCATGTCCTTGTCATCACAATGCTCCATGACAGTTCTCATCACAATGATACATGCTATTGTCATCACAATTCTCCATGCACTTGTCATCGCAATGCCCCATGACCCCTGTCATAGCAAGTTCCATGCCTTTGTCATCACAATGCTTCACGAACTTTTCATCAAAATTCTCAATGCCCGTTGTCATCACAATGCTCCATGCCCTTGTCATCACAATGCTCCAAGCCCTTGTCATCACAATGCTCCATTACCTTTGTCATCACAATCCGCCATAACACTTGTGCATCACAATGCTCCATGCCATTGTCATCACAATGGTCCATGAAATATGTCATCACAATGCTCCCAGACACCTTTCTTCACAATATTCCATGCCCTTGTCATCCCAATGTGTCATGCCCACTCTCAGCACATTTACCCATTAAACTTATCAGACCAATGCTCCATGCACCTGTCATCAAAATGCTCCATGTCATTTTCATCACAACGCTCCATGAACCCTCTCATCACATTGTTCCATGCCCTTGTCATCAGAAAGCCCCATGATGCTTGTCATCACAGTACCCGATGCTCTTCTCACCACAATGCTCCTTGCCCTTGTCATTACAATCCATCATGGCCCACGTATCACAGTGTTCAGTGCCCTTGTCATCACAATGCTCCATGCCCACTCTCATCACAATAATCCACGAAACTTTTCAGACCAATGCTCCATGCCCTTCTCATCACAATGCTCCATTACCCCTGTCATAACAATGCTCCATGACACCTGCCATCACAATGTTCCACAGCCTTGTCATCAAAATTCTCAATGACCCTTGTCATCACAATGCTCCAAGAACCCTGTAATCACAATGCTCCATGCCCTTGTCATCACAAAGCTCCAAGACGCATGTCATCAGAATATTCCATGGCCTTCTCATTCATGATGCTCTATGCCCATGTCATCACAATGCTCCAAGACTCCTGTAATCACAATGCTCCATGCCCCTTTTCATCTCAATGCACCATGAACACTGTCATCACAATGCACCATGCCCCTTTTCATCTCAATGCTCCATGAACCCTGTCATCACAATGCACCATGCCCATCATCATAATGCTTCAGGCTATTGTCATCACAATGAAATAAAAATGCTCCTTGACCTCTGTCATCACAATGCTCCAAATCCTTGTGATCACAATGTTCCATAACACTTATCCTCACAACGCCCCATGACACTTGTCATAACAATTATCCATGATCTTCTCATCACAATGCTCCATGACCTTTGTCATCACAATTCTCAATACCCTTGTCATCACAATGCTCCCTGACACTTGTTTTCATTATGCTCCTTGAACACTGTCACGACAAGGCTCCATGCCTTTTTCATGACAATGATCCATGCCCTTTTCATCACAGTGTTCCAAGACCCCTGTAATCACAATGCTCCATGCCCTTGTCATCACAAAGCTCCATGATGCATGTCATCAGAACGCTCCATGGCCTTCTCATCCCAATGCTTCATGCCCTTGTCATCACAATGCTCCAAGACCCCTGTAATCACAATGCTCACTGCCCATTTTCATCAGAATGTTCCATGAGACTTGTAATCACAAGGCTCCATGGTCTTCTTATCACAGTGCTCCAGTACCTTGTCATCACAGTGCTCCATGAACCCTGTCATCACAATGCTCCATGACCACTGTCATCACAACGCTCCATGAACACTGACAACACAATGATCTGGGACACTTGTCATCAAAATGCTCCATGACCCTTGTCATCACAGTGATCCATGCCCTTGTCAGCCCAATGCTCCATGATCCCTGTAATCACAGTGCTCCGTGACGCTTGTCATCACAGTGTTCCATGAACCTTGTCATCACAATGCTCCTTGCCTTTGTCAGCAAAATGCTACATAATCTTGTCATCACAATGCTCCATGCGCTTGTCATCACATTCCTCCATGTCTTTGGCATCATATTGCTTCATGCCCTTGTCATCTCTCTCTTGCCTCTCTGGTTTTTACAGATATTCGGATGTCCCTTTTGACCGGTGGGAAGTGACAATTCTTTGTAGTGTGGATTTGCATTGTGTGCTTGCTTGATTGGCCAGAAAGTGCGTATGCGTTTTCTCCTGAATATATTCAGGAGAAAAGGCATACGCCCTTTTTGGCCAAGGGCATCACTGTCCAAGTTGTGATGCTTCTCCTGTGCTTTAAAGGTGATTCCAATTTACCTCTTGAAATATATTTTGTGCAATTCTGCCTCATTTTCCAGTCCCCTTCTTTGCCTTCCCTCAACAGATTTTTGGAAGAGAGTAGTCCTTTATAACTCTGCAGGTTTTTGAATTGCTGTGCCGCTGAGCCCCAATTTTCAAATCCCATTTTTGTGAGCTGGCCACAAATCCACAATTTTGCTTCAGGACCTATACTGGTTCCAGGGGTGGCTATATTGGTTCCCTGTGGGTGGCTGAGGCTTTGCTTAATTCTTCTTCCTGCCGGGAAATTAGAGTGACATGTGCCCGTCCAAATGTCTACATCTAATCTCTGATAGGTTCTCCCTCTTCCCTTTCATCCTCTGCACTATTAGCAAACTGTGTGTACCAGGAGGTTATATGGGCTGACTCTCCTAAGTTGGTAGATTGATAGTAAAGCAGTTGGAATACCAAACTGGAGCAGAAGGAGAAGAAAAATTAGGAGAGTTTTAGAAACCTTTCGCCATCACATGTTGTCCATTCTCTAGGTTTCCCATACATGTTATAACTGTAGTGATATTCCCTTCTACCTGGAGATTTGGGACCCATGGAATGGTTGCATGCATTACTACCTTAAGGGTCTGCATTTTCTATCCCAATCTCACCAGTCCTCTCAGCCCCAAGTGTCGAGCTTTATGTCTCATCCAGCTGTCTTTGCTGATAGGGTCATTCCAAGTTTCATCAGAACCTTTGAAGGAATTGTGTAAGAATTTCGCTGTTTTTTGGTTTTGTTTTTGAAATTCATGTTTATAATGCGGTTGAGCTGATTATCACTGACTTGTTTATGCTGGTCTAGACACAATTGATTCCCTTACGGAGACATATCAATACATAGGTTTCAAGATTCTTACTAGTCAGATATATACCTATGTGGGAAATCAGGGTGTTGAGTCCCGTTCACTGAGGAAGGTGTAGGTCTTGTCTATTCTGTATTTGGTTTATGGAATGGTACCTGTGTTAATATCAAACTCTGGATTTATGCATCACCCAACCTCTCCTTTCTCCTGAAGCAGGCCAAGGATTTTTTTTTCTAAATGTGAGACTCTGTTCTCTTTTCTAATTCAGTTCATGTGTTGTGATATAGACATTCCCTCTATAAGTGATATCTTATGATAAGATTCTTTTTCTGTGTGACTAATTTCCCTTAGAATCATCATACTTAAATCCACTCATTATGCTGCTACTGGCCTTATATACATTGATTTCACGTCTGAGTGATATTCCGTTGTACAAAATTACCACAAGTTCTTTATGCATTTCTGTTTTTCCTGGGATATTTTAGGTGAACCAAAGTTGAGGTTCTTGTATGCAGAGCAGCCCTAAACTTTGGGGTGCCTGTGTCTTATTGATATTTAGTCTTCCCAAGTTATATGCCCATGAATTGAAGTCCCCTTTGCTCGGGGGCTTTGTATTTTAGATGTTTTAGTTAACAGCATACACTTCTTCAGAGTGGCTCTTGGATATTTATACCCCACCCATCAGCGTGACTTGGCTCCCTGTTTGCCATGGCCTCTCCTGCATTTCTGGTTTGTACACATTTTTTGGATGGCCTTACTGAGCAGTGGAAATTGAGACTTCTTTGTTGTGCAGATATGCATTTCCCTCTTGCTTGGTTGGCCAAAAACTCTGTCTGTGTTTGTTTTTCTGAAGATATTCACGAAAAAAACGCATACACCCTTTTGCCCAACTGCATCACTTTATAAATTCTGCTGCTTTTCATATGCTTTAACAGTGAGTAGAATCTATCTTTTGAAATGTGTTTCCTGCAATTCTGCCTCTCATTCAGATCCTCTTCGTTGCCTTACCTGAATATATTTTTGGACGTTGGTTATCGTTTATATCTTTGCAGGTCTTTGAATTGTCTGCTCCTGAGCTGCATTTTGCAACTCGCTCTTTTTTGTGTGCTGTATGCCAAACTATTGGATTGCTTCCGGCCCAATTCTGGTTCTGGGGAGGCAGGCTGAGCCTTTGGTTAATTCTTCTTCTAATAGGAAATTAGAGTGACATGTTCCTGTCAAAACTCCTACAGCTAATCTCTCATTGGTTCCCCCTCTTCCCATTTATCCTCTGCACAAATGGAAAACTGTGTAAAACAGGAGGTTAAAGGTGCTGATTCTCCAAGTGGGGAGATTGTTAGTAATGTGGCTGGAATGGCGAAACCCAGCACCAGGAGATCAAAAATGAGGTGCATTTTAGACACCTTTCCTGAGCACACGGTGTACATTCATCTCGGTTTCCCAGGCATGTTTTCGCTGTCAGAAGATTCCCTTGAACCTGCAGATTTGGGACCCATGGAATGGGTACCAGGCAGTATTACTTTAAAAGGTCTGCATTTTCTCACCAAGCCTCTCTAACATCTCTTAGCGTGCATAGATTCCAGCCTTATATATAATCCTGCTGTGGGTCTACATGTGTTCAATCCATGTTACATGGTAGCCCTTCAACAAAAGTTGTAAGAATATTTGTCTGTCTCGCTGTTTTTATAAATATTTTTAAATTTATTTTTATATTGGTTACAGCTGATTTTCAAAGCACTGTTTTTTGCTGCTGTACATCCACTTGATTCACGTACTGTGAGACAACAATAAATTCTTTTTCAGATTCTTACCAGTCATATGTATTATTTTCCAGTGACTTGAGTGGGCTGAGTGCAGTTCTTTGAGGTACCGTGTAGGCCTTGTCAGTTATTCAATTTGGTACTTGGAATAGTATCATTGCTAATTTCAACCTCCTGGATAATACCTCACCATTCCCAACCTTTCCCATTTAGCAGCCTTATGTCTATTTTCTACATATTTGACTATGTTTCCGTATTGTAATTTATTTCATGTGTAGCCATTTTTGATTCCACCTTTAAGTGACATCTTATGATATGTGTCTTTTTCTTTCTGACATATGTCACTTAGAATGATCGTATGTAACACCTCCAGAGTTGTTCCAACTGGCCTTATTTCATTGATTACTGGATGAGTCATATTCCACTCTACATAAGTACCCCATCTCTTTTATCCATTTTATCCTTCCAGGGACATTTAGGTTATATCCAAGTGGAGGCCCTTTTTAACAGAGAGGTGGTAAACGTTGGGGTGCCTGTTTTCTGTCGATTTTTGTTTTTCCCAAGGTATACGCCCATGAGTGCAAGTGCCCTATGCTCTGTAGCTCATTTTTTAGATGTTTTAGCAAACACAATACACTTCTCCAGAGTGGCCGTTGGCAAATTACATTTCCACAATCAGCCTCACAGGGCTCCCTTTTCTCCTCGCCCTGTCTTGCATTTCTGGTGTTTACACTTTATGTGGATGGCCCTTCTGACTGATGTGAAGTGATACATTTTGTAGTATTGATTTCCAGTGTCCACCTGTTTGGTTGGATAAAAAGTGTGTATGGCCTTTACTTGAATATATTCAGAAAAAATGCATACGCCCTGTTTGGCCAACTGTGTCATTGACGATGTTCAGACCCTTTTCTTGTGCTTTAACGGGGAGTCCTTTCTACCTATTCAAATATGTTTCCTGCCACTCTCCCTTGCTTACAAGTCCTTTTCTGTGACTTACCTCAAGAAATTTTTCGACGATAGATATTTTCAACTCTGCAGTTTCATGAATTTTAGTGCCCCTGAGTTCCATTATTCTACTTGTGTTTTTGGAAACTGGACACAAAACAGCGGGATTTCCTCTAGCCCTATTCTGTTTGCGTGGGCAATTCTAGCCTTTGATGAATTTGTCTTCCGGATTGGAAATTAGAGTGGCATGTGCCTGTCCGAACACCTAAGACTTGTCTCTAAATTTTTCTCATCCTTCCGCTTCATCCTCTGGACAAATTCCAAACTGTGTGCAACAGGATGTTGACGGTGTTGATATCCCCAAGTGAGGAGGTTGTTAGGAAAGATTTTGGAGGGGTGAACCCAAGCAGCAGGCGATGAGGAGATGAGGTGCCTTTTCCAAACTCTTTCCGATCAAATGGTGTACCATCCTCTTAGTGTGACAGGCATGTTTTAGCTGTAGGAAGGGTCCCGTGCATGTAAGGAGGACACCAGGGATTTTTCCACATCAGTGCCTCCCCGAACCCCAAACTGGGGAATTTTTAAGCTATGGCTACACGCATGTCCATTAAGGGCCTTGGGAAATAGGCAGAGCCGAAACTTTAGATGATTGAAATCTTCAGGTTCAGAAGTGCTCACCATCGGCTTTGCTTAGGTTACATTTTATCTGTCATTGATAGATGATGTCAATAAAAATATCTATTCTTTTTCAGATTATTTCCCCTTATAGGTTACTGCAAAATATCCAGTGTAGTTCCCTGTGCTATACAGTAGTTCCTTGTTGATGATCTATTTTATATACAGCAGTGTGTATGTGTCAAACCCAAACTGTTAATTTATCCCTTCTCCTACCTTTCCCCTTTGGTAAAAAAAAATTATAAGATTTTATACTTCTCAGAAATGGGGGAGCTGAAGAGAGGTATCATTTTCAATGGAAAAGCATTGAAAACACGATTGAAGCTTCAGCCAAGCGTATTCGATGTACATCCATGGAAATAAATCACTTCATTTCTCTAATGTTGACCTGACAAATAAGACAAACGTCTTCACTGAATTTGCTTATAGGAAAGTGATGGAAATATCAAATGTAAGTCTTAGAAACATCTTATTTTACCCGAACGTTATACACTGCTCTATGTTAACTACAGTTTGGCTCACACATCTGTTCATTGAAGTTACAATGTTCTCAATTTCTGTTACTGATCCTCCAGAGTGGACCCCAACAGGAGTCCCCATGCCCAGTGTCATTGGAGCCAACAGATCAAGACTGAGTTTGGTTCAGAAGCAAAGGAAACATTATTTTGTAAACAGAAAGGAGAGGTGAGAGCGTGCACTCCCCCACGGGCTGTGGGCTGGACTGCTGTGTAGGGATCCCGGCAGCGTCAGTGGGAGGGAGGGGATGGAGATCTCGAGGGCTGGGTTGGCTGCAGCTCAGGCTCTATGCCGCAGAGTCTGCATGGGACGCCGCTAGCTGAGGTGTCGACCCAGCCATTCTGCACTAGGAAATCGGGTCTGAAGTGCCGGGTGTGGGACCTCTGCATGCTGAACCCTAGGAGCACGTGAAATTAGAAAAAGCACAAAGGAAAAACAGGTTAGACTTTATTTTATTGCCCAGATTCTCTTTTTATCTCCCAGGAGTTTTTAATGAACGTTGCCGGAGATGAACACCTCCTCTGCTGTTGGTTCTGTTCCTCATTCTTGGGGTGTTGAGGGTGCAGACCCCTCTTTTGTAACTGCTTCATGCTGTGGTGGGAGCCCTGATACGTGGGGGGAGGGGAGAACTTCTCCCCACCAGCCTCCAGGTGAGGTCGATTGTCCCAAGGCCTCCTGCCTCACTTCTCGTCTGCCTGAGCACCAGCATTGGAAGTGTTATAGATTCTAATGACCTTTAAGGGTCCAGGAAACAGATGTGCAGAGATGCTGCGGTGGCAGGTTTCACCCCACCCAACATTTGTTCGGCGACCTTAGGCTGATGGCTTTTGCCAGCCTAGATGCTCTGACCAGTAGTCTGTGCTTTCTTTAATTAGGTCCCTGAATTAATGTACAAACAGCACCATGTGTCAGAGCCCTGCCCTCACAACTCCCAGACAGTCAAGGGTCAGTGGTGATCCAGGACCATGACTTCCACTGAATCAACGGCCTTTCGAAGTATCCAGCAGTCCAGCCGGTCATATTGACTATCATCACCACGGTGTCTGTAGGGCTTTCTATGGTGAAAGCATGATATATGTTTCCCCCGCCAAGCTTATTAGCTCCCCTCTGGGTGCAGTAAGTCCTGCAAGCAGTAGTCTGCTCTTTCGGGGCACAGTCTTGTTGTTTTCTGAGAGAAACTCCAGGTCAAGTGATGGTCACACGAGTCATTTTGGGGGCCTGTTGCCCCCGTTTGTCTCTCTGGAGGTTGGAGTTGGAGGGCCTCCTCACTCAAGGTCAGTGTGTCCACAGAGCGACCCCTGCAACTTCAGGGCATGATGGGTGGTTAGGATCACCACGTGGGGTCCTTTTCCCTTAGGAGGGACCTGGCCTTGGGGGCTGCTGATTTCCAGCTTTTTAGATACCCCAGTATCCTGGCCTGATGAGTCAGTGGGCAAAGCCCTTGGTGACCATAGTTTATCATACCTGAAGGGCATTCTTTTGTTGCTCCATTTCAAGTGGTCCCAGTTTTTGCACTAAGGCTCCAAGGGCGATTAACCTATGACCGTGTATGTAAAGGTCAAAGGGTTTAGCTAAATTAGGGAGTTCCTGGACAAGGGTCTGAATTGACTGCTCTTTCCATTCTTGAAAGGCTGCTTCTGGATTCTATTCAAAAGGATCATCATCTTTTCGTGTCAGTGTTTCATGTAGAGGCCCAGCTATTAGACTGTAGTTAGGGACCCAGATGCAGAAAACCTTGGCCTCCCCAGGAACCCCTAAGCTGTCTTCTAGTTTTAGAAGAGGTAAGGCTGCAAATGGCTTCTTCCCTATCCTGGGATGCGTTTCTCCGAATATCTGTGAGAATGAAGCCAAGGCATGTCACCTTAGCCTGGGATATTTGAGCCTTTTTCTTGGACACCTTCTATCCTTTCTTGGCTAGGTAGTTCAGAGGCGTCTTTAGTAGGCTTGGCGATTAGAATGTCCTCTGCATATTGAAGGAGGGTTCCCTTTTACAGAGGTAGAACTTTTAGGCCTTTAAAGGACATTTCCCCAATGATGGTGTGGGGATTTTTGAACCATTGGGGAAGGATGGCCCAGCATTATTGCTTTGGTTGCATGTTGTGTCCTGCCACTCACAAGCCAAAAATTCTTGTGACTCTGAGATGAATGGAACACAGAAGAAGGCATCATTGAAGTCTAATACAGAATGCAAAGGCCTGGTGGATGGTAGAATGACCTGCAGGGTGTAGGACATAGGAGCTACTGGAGGTATATCCTCGGTGGCTTCACTGACTGTCCTTACATCCTTTACCAGGTCCCCAGCAGCCAATGGGACTCTCGTGGTCAGGCCAATCCCAGCATATGGAGCTCACCTGGGCAGCACGCCCCACCGAACCGCCCACGGGGCTCTTGTGGTCAAGTCCCTCCCAGGGTATGGAGTTCACATGTGCAGTTACCCAGCAACCCATGGGGCTCTCATAGTCAGGCCCTTCCCAGGATACGGAGCTCCCCTGGGCAGGTACCCGAGCACGGCTGGACACACAGGAACTGTGCACATAGCCCACATTGCAGAGAACCCCCAGCTCACCTGTCGCTCACAGCTGACACAAAACGCCTCGGAGCAGGACTTGAACTAACAAAGAGCAGCCCTGACAGGTCTGTGACCATGGCTATCACTCTGTGCAGGCTCTCTCGGCCTGGTCTTCCAGACACTTCCATTGCAGCCAGGGCACCAGTCCTCTGTCTCCAACCACCATCACTCCTCTCCCTGACTCCTGGGTCCCTCTCATTAATATAGGGTGTTCTTGAAGTGGTTTTCCACTCATGGACCAGATAAAATGATGAGAAAAAAGCCGCAGCTGCAGCCCCTTGTCTATCCTGACTCTCAAGAGCCCACACCTGTTCCTTGGCCGCGGCCCGTTTAGCAAGGTTCATTTTCTGCAACTGTGATCCCCTGAGCGGTGAGGATTGGCTGATATGGGCAGCCTGACACTGCCTGCCAGCCCTCCCCAGGTGTGCCTTGGTTGAGGTCAATATAAACACCTCTCCAGTCAGCAAGAGCCCCTGTAGCTGTGCCTGACGCCATTTTCTCTGCCCCGTCAGCAGTGTCGGGGCTGGGGTGGTGGGAGGGAGTGAGGGGCCATGGCTCTGTGGGTGGCCCAGTGTGAGTGGGGCTCTGCTGGACTTTCTGCAGGAGTTGCCAGGCTGCCACCTGCTAAAGAAGAGGATGTGTCACCCATACCTGCCGCTGGAATTTCTCCCCAAGCAGAGGTGAGGAAGTAAAAAGCAGTGGGGGCCGTGGCAGGAGGGGTATCTCAGGTAGGGAAATGGAAAGCTTCCAGAAGAGCATCTGGGGCCATGACCATCCTGTCTGCCCAGCAGGCATCAAGTCGGCCTGTGTGCTGTCGCTGGTGTGGCACCACAGCCCTTCCTCTAGGCTTGCAAGTTCTTGTACATATTCAGCTGTTTTACCTGGAAAGGGTGGGAAGAGTTCAGCTGCAGCAGGACTGGGGCTCAGCTCTCATTTACTCACAGACGCTTCGACACAGTCCCACAGCTTTGCAATGAGGATGTTCCTTGTGGGGGGGGGGAGCGCTGCTCACTGCATGGGAGACGATTTCCCATCTCTGACCAACTTAAGAATTTTTTACAACTGGAGCAAGTGCCCTGATACGATTTTCCTCTGTATAACTGGTGGGTTCTGTTTTTTTTTTTTTTTTTTTTTTTTTTTTTTTTCTTTTTGGTTCAAGGTAGATTTTATTTATTTCTCTTTTTTTTAATTTGGAGATATAAACATGGAAATAATGCATTAATATAAAGACATCTATGTGAAGGGAAAAACGTTTTTGTCGTTTATTTTATTAAATGTTATTTATTTATTTTTTTTAATTTATTTATTTATTTTATACAGCAGGTTCTTACTGGATATCTATTTTATACATATGTGTGCACATGTGAATCCCAGTCTCCCAATTCATCCCACCACCACCCTCACATGGCATTCCCCCCTTGTTGTCCATATGTTTGTTCTCTACATCTGTGTCTCTATCTCTGCTCTGCAAACCGGTTCATCTGTACCATTTTTCTAGGTTCCACATATATGCATTAACATACAATATTTGTCTTTCTCTTTCTGACTTACTTCACTCTGTATGACAGTCTCTAGATCCATCAAGGTCTCTACAAATGACCCAATTTCATTCCTATGTATGGCTGAGTAATATTCCATTGTATATATGTACCACATCTTTATCCATTCATCTGTCTGTGGGCACTTAGGTTGCTTTCATTACCTGGCTATTGTAAATAGTATTGCAATGAACATTGTGGTGAATGTGTCTTTTTAATTTATGGTTTTCTCTGGGTATATGCCCAGTAGTGGGATTGCTGGATTATATGGTAATTCTATTTTTAGTTTTTTAAGGAACCTCCATACTGTTCTCCATAGAGACTATATCGATTTACATTCCCAGCAATAGTGGAAGAAGGTTCCTTTTCTCCACACCCTCTCCAGCATTTGTTGTTTGTAGATTTTCTGATGATGCCCATTCTAACAGGTGTGACGTGATACCTCATTGTAGTTTCGATTTCCATTTCTCTAATAATTAGTGATGTTGAGCAGATTTTCATGTGCGTACTGGCCATCTCTATGTCTTCTTGGAAGAAATGTCTATTTAGATCTTCTTCCATTTTTGTATTGGGTTGCTTGTCTTATTAATATTGAGCTGCATGAGCTGTTTATATATATTGGAGATTAATCATTTGTCCATTGATTCATTGGCAAATATGTTCTGCCATTCTGAGGGTTGTCTTTTCATCTTGTTTGTAGTTTCCTTTGCTTTGCAAAAGCTTTTACATATCATTAGGTCCCATCTGTTTAGTTTACTTTTTTATTTCATTACTATAGGAGGTGGATCAAAAAAGATCTTGCTGTGATTTACGTCAGAGTATCCTTCGTAAGTTTGCCTCTCAGAGTTTTATACTGTCCGGTCTTACATTAAGGTCTCTAATCCATTTTGAATATATTTTTATGTATGGTGTTGGGGAGTGTTCTAATTTCATTCTTTTACATGTAGCTGTCCATATTTCCCAGCACCAATGATTGAAGAGACTGTCTTATCTCCATTGTATAGTCTTGCCTCCTTTGTCATAGATTAGTTGACCATAGGTGTGTAGGTTTATCCCTGGGCTTTCTTTTTCTTTTTTTTTTCCTTTTACACTTTTATTGGAGTATAATTGTTTTACAATGGAGTGTTAGTTTCTGCTGTATAACAAAGTGAATCAGCTATACGTATACAAATATCACCAGATCCCCTCACTCTTGCATCTACCTCCCACATTCCATATCACACCCCTTTATGAGGTCACAAAGCACCGAGCTGATCTCCCTGGTCTATGTGGCTGATTCTCAGTAGCTATTGGTGTTACATTTGGTAATGTATTTATGTCCATGCCACTCTGTCACTTCGTCTCACATTACCCATCCCCCTTCCGGTGTCCTCAAGTCCTTTCTCTACGTCTGTGTCCTTAATCTTGTCCTGCAACTAGGTTCTGCAAAATCTTTTTTTTTTCTTCATTAGATTCCGTATATCTCTGTTAACATACAGTATTTGTTTTTCCCTTTCTGACTTACTTCACTGTGTAGGACAGATTCTAAGTCCATCCACCTCAGTACAAATAACTCAGTTTTGCTTCTTTTTATGGCTGAGTAATATTCCATTGTATATATGTGTCAGGTCTTCTTTATCCATTCATCTGTCGATGGACACTTAGGTTGCTTCCATGTCCTGGCTATTGTAAATAGAGCTGCAATGAACTTTTTTGTACATAACTCTTTTTGAATTATGGTTTTCGCAAGGCAAATGTCCAGTAGTTGGATTGTTGTGTCGTATGGTACCTCTATTGTTAGTTATTTAGAGGAACCTCCGTACTGTTCTCCCTAGTGCCCATATCAATTTACATTCCCACCCACAGTGCACGTGTGTTCCGTTTTCTCCAATAAAGGCCTCTCCAGCATTTATTGTTTTGTAGATTTTTTTGATGATTGCCACTCTGAGTGCTGTGTGGTGATATCTCAAGGTAGTTTGATTTGCATTTCTCTAATGATTAGTGATGTTCAGCATCCTTTCATGTGTTTCTTGGTAATCTGTATATCTTCTTTGGAGAAATGTCTATTTAGGTCTTCTGGCCGTTCTTGGATTGGGTTGTTTGTTTTTGTGATATTGAGCTACATGAGGTGCTTGTAAAGTTTGGAGATTAATCCTTTGTCAATTGCTCCATTTGAAAATATTTTCTCCCATTCTGAGGGTTGTTTTTGCATCTTGTTTATGTTTTCCTGTACTGTGTGAAAGCTTTTAAGTTTCTTTAGGTCCCATTTGTTGATTTCTGTTTTTATTTCCATTTCTCTAGGAGGTGAGTCAAAAAGGATCTTGCTGTGATTTATGTCATAGAGTGTTCTGCCTATGGTTTCCTCTAAGTGTTTTATAGTGTCTGGTCTTATATTTAGATCTCTAATCCATTTAGAGTTTATTTTTGTGTATGGTGTTATGGAGTGTTCTAATTTCATTCTTTTATGTGTAGGGTTCCAGTTTTCTCAGCACCAATTACTGAAGAGACTGTCTTTTATCCATTGTATATCCTTAGCTCCTTTGTCATAGATGAGATAGCCATAGGTATGTAGGTTTATCTCTGGGCTTTCTGTCCTGTTCCATTGATCTGTGTTTATGCCAATCTACATACACTTGATTCCGTTATGGAGACATATAAATACACAGGTTTCAAGACTGTTACCAGTCAGATAAATTCCTCTTCAGTGAATAGGGTGTTTTGTGTCCAGTTCATTGAGAAAGGAGTAGGTCTTGTCTATTACATATTTGGTATATGGAATGGTATCTGTGCTAATTTCAAACTCTGCTTTTACACATCACCCCACGTCACCTTTCCCCTTAAGGAGGCATAAGTGTGTTTTCTAAATGTGTAACTCTGTTCTCTTTTGAAATTCAGTTCATGTGTAGCCATGTTTACATTCCCTCTATAAGTGATATATTACAATAAGTTTCTGTTTCTTTGTGGCTCATTTCACTTAGCATCATCGTACCTAAAGCCACTCATTATGCTGCTATTGGCCTCATGACATTGATTTTATGTCTGAGTTACATTCCATTGTATATAAGTACCACAACATCTATATCCATTTTTTTCCTTTCCTGGGATATTTAAAGTGTACCGAAGTCGAGGTTCTTGTAAACAGAGCAGCCCTAAACTTTGCGCTGGCTGTGTGTTGCGGATTTTTAGTTTTCCCAAAATACACGCCCATGAGTGGAAGTGTGCTATGCTCTGTAGCTCTGTTTTAGAAAACAACATACAGTTCTGCAGAGAGGCTGTTGGCAATTTACATCCTGTCCTTCGGTGTAACCAGGCTCCCTTTTCTCCATGGCCTATCCTGCATTTGTGGTTTTCACACTATTTGTGGATGGCCCTTTTGACTGGAGGTAAGGGACACTTCTATGTAGTGTGGAGTTTCAATGCCTGATGCCTTGCTTGGCCAAAAAGGGCGCATGCATTTTTTCCCAAATATATTCAAGAAAATACACATACACCCTTTTCAGCTAAGGGCAACATTGTCGAAGTTCTGTCGCTTTTCATATGCTTTAAAGATGACTCCAATGTACCTCTTGAAATCTGTTTCCTTCAAATCTGCCTTGCATTCAAATCCTCTTCATGGCCTTACCTCAATATATTTCTGGATGATAGTTGTCCTTTATAACTCTGCAAGTTTGTGAATTGCTGTGCCCCTGATTTCCATTTTTCAAATCGCCTATTTGTGAGCTGGCTGCAATACCGCAGGATGGCTTTAGGCCCTAGTCCGGTTCCGGGGCTTCAGGCTGAGCCTTTGGTTAATGCTTCTTCCTGATGGGAAAGTAGAGTGATATGTGCCCATCCAAACACCTACAGCTAATCTCTCATTTGTTTTCTCTCTTCCTGTTCATCCTCTGCACAATTTGCAAACTGTGCATAACAGGAGGGTAAAGGCGCTGACACTCCAAGTGGGGAGATTTTTAGTAATGCAGATGGAATGGTGAAGCCGAGCACGACGAAAGGAAAAATGAGGTACCTTTTAGAAAACTTTCCCAATTACACAGTGTACCATCCACTGGGTTTCCCATGCATGTTTTAACTGTAGGAAGATTCCCTTAAACCTGGAGAGTTGGGACCACTAGAATGCGTAGCACACAGTATTGCTCTAAGTGGTGTTCATTTGCTCACACAACCTCAGCAATCTTGTCAGCCCCAAGTGTCCAGTCTTATGTCTCATCCAGGTGTGGGTGTAAAGGTGGTCAATCCAGGTCGGATCACAGGCCCTGAACGTAATTTTTAAGATTTCTTTCTGTTTCGCTGTTTTTGCATTTTGCTTTTGAAACTTATTTTTTTAAGGGGATTTAGCTGAATTTCAGTGCTGTGTTCATGCAATTATACACACATATGATTCCTTTATGGAGACATGAGAATACATATGATTTAAAATACTCAGAGTCAGATATATTCCTCTGCAATGAATAGGGGGTGTTGAATCCAGTTCATTGTGCTTGAGGTAGGTGTTGTCTATTACATACTTAGTTTATGTAACGGTATCTGTGTTAATTTAACACTGTGGTTTTATGCATCAACCCACCTCGCCTTTCCCCTTAAGGAGGCAGAAGATTGTTTTCTAAATGTGTGACATTGTTGTGTTTGTAATTCAGTTCATGTGTAGCCATGTGTTCATTCACCCTATGAGTGATATGTTATGATAAGATTCGTTACTCTGTTATCTTTCCTAACTCAGTTCATGTGTAGCCATGTTTACAGGATCTTCATAAGTGATATCATATGATAAGTTTCTTTTTTTCTGTGTGACTTATTTCACTTAGAATCATCGTACCTGAATCCACTCACTTTGCTGCTGCTGGTCTTATGACATTGATTTCATGGCTGAGGGATATTCCATCGTACGTAAGTACCACAATTTTTGAACCATTTTTATATTTCCTGGGATATTTAAGGTGTACCCAATTTGAGGTTCTTGTAAGCAGTGCAGTCTTAAATTTGGGGGTGTCTCTGTCTTATTGATTTTCAGGTTTCCCAAGGTATATTCCCTAGACTGGAAGTGCCCTTGGCTCTGTAGCTCTGTTGATTACTTGTATTAGGGAACACAATGCACTCCTCCAGTGAGGCAGTTGGCAGTTTACATCCTGCCCATCAGCATAACAAGGCTCCTTCTTCTCGAGGGCCTGTCTGGCCTTTCTGGTTTTTACACATTTTTTGGATGTCCCTATGGACCGGTGGGAAGTGATACTTCTTTGTAGTGCAGATTTGCATTGTCCTCTTGCTTGCTTGGCCAAAAAGGGCTTATGCATTTCCTCCTGAATATATTCAGGAGAAAACGGATACGCCCTTTTTGGCCAAGTGCATCATTGTCGAAGTTGTTCCCCTCTTCCTGTGCTTTACAGGAGACTCCCACGTACATCTTGAAATCAGTTTCCTGCTATTCTGCCTCGCTTTCAAGTCCGCCTCCTTGCCTTCCTTCAACAGATTTTTGGACGAGAGTGGCGCTTTATTACTCTGCCAGTTTGTGAATTGCTGTGCCCCTGAGCTCCATTTATCAACTCGTTTTTTGTGAGCTGAACACAAGTCCAAAATTTTGGTTCATGACCTATACTGGTTCCGGGTGGTTGGCTGAGACTTTGGTGAATTCACCTTCCTGCCGGGAAATTAGAGTGACATATGCCCGTCCAAATGCCTAACAGCTACTCTCTCATTGGTTCTCCCTCTTCCCTTCCATACTGTGCCAATTTGGCAACCTGTGCGAACCAGGAGGTTAAAGGGGCTGTCTCTCCAAGTTGGGAGATTGATAGTAAAACAGTTGGAAAGTCAATACAGAGCACCATGAGAGGGACTATTCGTTGAGTTTTAGAAAAGTTTCGTATTCACAGTGTGTTCATTCTCTAGGTTTACCGTACATGATATATTTGGAGTAATATTCCCTTCAACCTGTAGAGATGAGACCCATGGAATTGGGAACATGCATTATTGCTTTAAAGGGTCTGCATTTCCTCACCCAATCTCACCAATCCTCTCAGTTCCAAGTGTCCAGCCTTATGCCACATCCAGCTGTCTTTGCAGATAGGGTCATTCCAGATTTCATCCGAGAACCTGAAGGAATTGTAAAGAAATTCCCTGTTTTTTTGTTTTGTTTATGAAATTCCTTTTTATAGTGGGTTTGAGCTGATTCTCGCTGCCATGTTTACGCCAGTCTAGACATACCTGATTCCCTTACGGAGACATATCAGTATATAGGTTTTAAGATTCTTACTAGTCAGATATATTCCTCTGCGGGAAATGTGGTGTTTTGAGTCCCTTTCACTGAGGAAGATGTAAGTCTTGTCTATACCATAGTTGGTTTTTGGAACGGTACCTGTGCTTATATCAAACTGTGAATTAAGCATACCCCCACCTTCTCCTTCCACCTTAAGCAGACATAAGAGTGTTTTCTAAATGTGAGACACTGTTCCCTTTCCCAACTCTGTTCATATGTAGCCATGTTTACAGGGTTTTCATAAGTGATATCTTATGATAAGTTTCTTTTTCTGTTTGACTTCTTTCACTTAGAATCATCGTACCTGAATCCACTTACTTTGCTGCTACTGGTCTTATGACATGTATTTCATTGCTGAGGGATATTCCATCGTTCATAAGTACCACAATTTTTTGAACCATTTTTATATTTCCTGGGTTATTTAAGGTGTTCCCAAGTTGAGGTTCTTGTAAGCAGTACAGCCCTAAATTTGCGGTGGCCCTGTCTTAATGATTTTCAGTTTTCCCAAGGAATATTCCCTAGACTGGAAGTGCCCTTGTCTCTGTAGCTCTGTTGTTTACTTGTTTTAGGGAACACAATGCACTCCTCCAGTGAGGCATTTGGCAATTTACATCCCGCCCATCAGCATAACAAGGCTCCCTGTTCTCCAGGGCTTGTCTTGGCTTTCAGGTTTTTACACATTTTGTGGATGTCCCTTTTGACCGGTGGGAAGTGATACTTCTTTGTAGTGCTGATTTGCATTGCCACTTGCTTGCTTGGCCACAAAGGGCGTATGCATGTTCTGCTGAATATATTCAGGAGAAAACACATGCGCACTTTTTGGCCAAGTGCATCATGGTCGATGTTGTGCCCATCTTCCTGTGCTTTACAGGTGATTCCAACGTACCTCTTGAAATCTGTTTCCTACTATTCTGCCTCGCTTTCAAGTCTGCCTTGTTGCCTTCCCTCAACAGATTTTTGGACGATAGTTGTCCTTTATTACTCTGCAAGGTTGTGAATTGCTGTGCCCCTGAGCTCCATTTTTCAACTCGTTTTTATTTGAGCTTAAGACAAGTCAAAAATTTTGGTTCAGGACCTATACTGTTTCCCGGTGGGTGGCTGAGACTTTGATTAATTATTCTTCCTGCGGTGAAATTAGAGGGACATATGCCAGTCCAAAAGCCTAACAGCTACTCTCTCATTGGTTCTCCCTCTTCCCTTCCATCGTCTGCCAAATTGTCAACCTGTGCGAACCAGGAGGTTAAAGGGTCTGTCTCTCCAATTTGGGAGATTGATAGTAAAGCAGTTGGAAAGTCAAAGCGGAGCACCAGGAGAGGGACTATTCATTGAGTTTTAGAAATCTTTCATATTCACAGTGTGTCCATTCTCTACGTATCCCGTACATGTTATAGCTGTAGTAATATTCCCTTCAACCTGGAGAGTAGGGACCCATGGAAAGGGGGCCATGCATGATTGCTTTAAAGGGTCTGCATTTGCTCACACAGACTCACCAATCCTCTCAGTTCCAAGTGTCCAGCCTTATGCCACATCCAGCTGTCATTGTAGTTAAGGTCATTCCAGGTTTCATCAGAGACCCTGAAGGAATTGTAAAGAATTTCCCTGTTTTTTGGTTTTGTTTACGAATTTCCTTTTTATAGTGGGTTTCAGCTGATTCTCGCTGCCATGTTTATGACAGTCGAGACACAACTTGATTCCCTTATGGAGTCATATCAATACATAGGTGTTAAGAATCTTACTAGGCAGATATATTCCTCTGCAGGAAATCTGGGGTTTTGAGACCTTTTCACTGAGGAAGGTTTAGGTCTTTTCTATTGCATAGTCGGTTTTTGGAATGGTACCTGTGCTGATATCAAACTTTGGTGTTATGCATCACCCCATCTCTCCATCCCCCTTAAGCATGCATAAAAGTGATTTCTAAATGTGAGACTCTGTTCTCCTACCTCACTCAGTTCATGTTTAGCCATGTTCACAGGATCTACATCAGTGATATCTTACGAAAAGTTTCTCTTTCTGTGTGACTTATTTCACTTAAAATCATCGTACCTAAATCCACTCACTTTGCTGCTATTGCTCTAATGACATTGATTTCATGGCTGAGGGATATTCCATCGTACGTAAGTACCACAATTTTTTGAACCATTTTTATATTTCCTGGGATATTTAAGGTGTACCCAAGTTGAGGTTCTTGTAAGCAGTGCAGCCCTAAATTTGGGGGTGGCTCTGTCTTATTGATTTTCAGCTTTCCCAAGGTATATTCCCTAGACTGGAAGTGCCCTTGGCTCTGTAGTTCTGTTGTTTACTTGTTTTAGGGAACACAATGCACTCCTCCTTTGAGTCACTTGGCAGTATATATCACGCTGATCAGAAAAACAATAATCCCAGTTCTCCAGGGCCTGTCTTGCCTTTCTTGTTTTTACACATTTTGTGGATGTCCCTTTTGACCGGTGGGCAGTGATACTTCTTTGTAGTGCAGATTTGAATTGCCCACTTGCTTGCTTGGCCAAAAAGAGCGTATGCGTTTTCTCCTGAATACATTCAGGAGAAAACGCATACGCCCTTTTTTGCCAAGTGCATCATTGTCGAAGTTGTTCCCCTCTTCCTGTGCTTTACAGGTGATTCCTACATACCTCTTGAAATCAGTTTCCTGCTATTCTGCTTCGCTTTCAAGTCCGCCTCGTTGCCTTCTCTCAACAGATTTTTGGACGATAGTTGTCCTTTTTTACTCTGCTAGGTTGTGAATGGCTGGGCCCCTGAGCTCCATTTATCAATTCGTTCTTTGTGGGCTGTACGCAAGTACAAAATTTTGGTTCAGGACCTATACTGTTTGCCAGTGGGTGGCTGAGACTTTGGTTAATTATTCTTCCTGCCGGGAAATTAGATTGACATATGTCCGTCCAAATGCCTAACATTTAATCTCTCATTGTTTCTCCCTCTTCCCTTGCATCCTCTGCCAAATTGGCAACCTGTGCGAATCAGGAGGTTAAAGCGGCTGACTCTCCAAGTTGGGAGATTGATAGTACGGCAGTTGGAAAGTCAAAATGGAGCACCAGGAGAGGGACTATTCTTTGAGTTTTAGAAACATTTCGTATTAATAGTGTGTCCATTCTCTAGGTTTCCTGTACATGTTATAGCTGTACTAATATTCCCTACAACCTGGAGAGTTGGGACACATGGAATTGGGGCCATGCTTTATTTCTTTAAAGGGTCTGCATTTCCTCACCCAATCTCACCAATAGTCGCAGTCCCAAGTGTCCAGCTTTATGCCACATCCAGCTGTCATTGTAGATATGGTCATTCCAGGTTTCATCAGAGACCCTGAAAGAATTGCAAAGACTTTCAGTGTTTATTTGTTTTGTTTTTGGAATCCATTTTATAGTGGGTTTGAGCTGATTCTCACTGCCATGTTTATGCCAGTCTAGACACAACTGATTCCCTTACAGAGACATATCAATACATATGTTTAAAATTCTTACCAGGCAGATCAATTCCTCTGCGTGAAATATGGGGTTTTGAGTCCCTTTCACTGAAAAATGTGTATGTCTTATCTATTCCATAGTTGGTTTTTGAAACGGTACCTGTGCTTATATCAAACTCTGGTTTTATGCATCACCCCACCCCTCCTTCCCCCTTAAGCAGGCATAAGAGTGTTTTCTAAATGTGAGACCCTGTTCTCTTTCCTAATTGAGTTCAAGTGTAGCCATGTTTACAAGATCTTCATAAGTGATATCTTATGATAAGTTTCTTTTTCTGTGTGACTTATTTCACTTAGAATCTTCGTACCTGAATCCACTCACTTTGCTGCTACTGGTCTTATGACATTGATTTCACGGCTAAGGGATATTCCATCGTACGTAAGTATCACAATTTTTTGAACCATTTTTATATTTCCTGGGATATTAAAGGTGTACCCAAGTTGAGGTTCTTGTAAGCAGTGCAGCCCAAAATTTGGGGGTGGCTCTGTCTGTATAATTTTCAGTTTTTCCATGGTATATTCCCTAGAATAGAAGTGCCTTCGGCTCTGTAGCTCTGTTGTTTAATTGTTTTAGGGAACAGAATGCACTCCTCCAGTAAGGCAGTTGGCAGTTTACATCCCGCCCATCAGCATAACAAGGCTCCCTGTTCTCCAGGGCCTGTCTTGCCTTTCTGGTTGTTACACATTTTGTGGATGTCCCTTTTGACCGCTGGGAAGTGATACTTATTGTAGTGCAGATTTGCATTGCCCCCTTGCTTGCTTGGCCAAAAAGGGCGTATGCGTTTTCTCCTAAATATATTCACGGGAAAACGCATACACCCTTTTTGCCCCAGTGCATCATTTTTGAAGTTGTGCCCCTCTTCCTGTGCTTTACAGGCAATTCTTATGTACCTCTTGAAATCTGTTTCCTGCTATTCTGCCTCTCATTCAAGGCGGCCTCGTTGCCTTCCCTCAACAGATTTTTGGACGAAAGTTGTCCTTTATTACTCTGCCAGTTTGTGAATTGCTGTGCCCCTGAGCTCTATTTTTCAACTCGGTTTTTGCGAGCTGAACGCAAGTCCAAAATTTTGGTTCAAGAACTATACTGCTTCCTGGTGGGTGGCTGAGAATTTGGTTAATTCTTCTTTCTGCCAGGAAATTAGACTGACATGATCCCCACCAAATGCCTAACATCTACTCTCTCATTGGTTCTCCCTCTTCCCTTCCATCGTCTGCCAAATTGTCAACCTGTGCGAACCAGGAGGTTAAAGGGCCTGTCTCTCCAATTTGGGAGATTGATAGTAAAGCAGTTGGAAAGTCAAAGTGGAGCACCAGGAGAGGGACTATTCGTTGAGTTTTAGAAATCTTTCATATTCACAGTGTGTCCATTCTCTAGGTTTCCCGTACATGTTATAGCTGTAGTAATATTCCCTTCAACCTGGAGAGTTGGGACCCATGGAAAGGGGGCCATACATTATTGCTTTAAAGGGTCTGCATTTGCTCACACAGAATCACCAATCCTCTCAGTTCCAAGTGTCCAGCCTTATGCCACATCCAGCTGTCATTGTAGTTAAGGTCATTCCAGGTTTCATCAGAGACCCTGAAGGAATTGTAAAGTATTTCCCTGTTTTTTGGTTTTGTTTACGAATTTCCTTTTTATAGTGGGTTTCAGCTGATTCTCGCTGCCATGTTTATGACAGTCGAGACACAACTTGATTCCCTTATGGAGTCATATCAATACATAGGTGTTAAGAATCTTACTAGGCAGATCTATTCCTCTGCAGGAAATATGGGGTTTTGAGTCCCTTTCACTGAGGAAGGTGTAAGTCTTGTCTATTCCACAGTTGGTTTTACAAACGGTACCTGTGCTTATATCAAACTCTGGCTTTATGCATCACCCCACCTCTCCTTTCCCCTTAAGCAGGCATAAGAGTGTTTTCTAAATGTGAGACTCTGTTCTCTTTCCTAACACAGTTCATGTGTAGCCATGTTCACAGGATCTACATCAGTGATATCTTATGAAAAGTTTCTCTTTCTGTGTGACTTATTTCACTTAGAATCATCGTACCTGAATCCACTCACTTTGCTGCTCCTGCTCTTATGACATTGATTTCATGGCTTAGGGATATTCCATCGTACGTAAGTACCACAATTTTATGACCAATTTTATATTTCCTGGGATATTTAAGGTGTACCCAAGTTGAGGTTCTTGTAAGCAGGGCAGTCCTAAATTTGGGGTTTTTTCTGTCTTTTTGATTTCCAGTTTGCCCAAGTTACATTCCCTAGACTGGAAGTGCCCTTGGCTCTGTAGCTCTGTTGTTTACTTGTTTTTGGGAACGCAATGCACTCCTCCCTTGAGGCATTTGACAATTTACATCCCGCCCATCAGCATAACAAGGCTCCCTGTTCTCCAGGTCCTGTCTTGCCTTTCTGGTTTTTACACATTTGTGGATGTTCCTATTGACCGGTGGGAAGTGATACTACTTTGTAGTGCATATTTGCATTGCCTGCTTGCTTGCTTGGCCAAAAAGGGTGTATGCGTTTTCTCCTGAATATATTCAGGAGAAAACGTATACGCCCATCTTGGCCTTGTGAGTCATTGTCGAAATTGTGTCCCTCTTCCTGTGCTTTAAAGGTGATTCCAACGTACCCCTTGAAATCTGTTTCTTGCTATTCTGCCTCGCTTTCAAGTCCGCCTCGTTTCCTTCCCTCAACAGATTTTTGGACGATAGTTGTACTTTATTACTCTGCCAGTTTGTGAATTGCTGTGTCCCTGAGCTCCGTTTTTCAACTCGTTTTTTTGTGAGCTGTACGCAAGTCCAAAATTTTGGTTCAGGACCTTTACTGGTTCCCGGTGTGTGGCGGAGATTCTGGTTAATTCTTCTTCCTGCCAGGAAATTAGAGTGACATATGCCCGTCCAAATGCCTAACAGCTTCTCTCTCATTGGTTCTCCCTATTCCCTTCCATCCTCTGCAAAATTGGCAACCTGTGAGAACCAGGAGCTTAAAGGGGCTGTCTCTCCAATTTGGGAGATTGATAGTAAAGCAGTTGGAAAGTCATACCGGAGCACCAGGAGAGGAACTATTCGTTGACTTTTAGAAACCTTTTGTATTCACAGTGTGTCCATTCTCTAGGTTTCCCATACATGTTATAGCTGTAGTAATATTCCCTTCAACCTGGAGAGTTGGGACCCATGGAATGGGGGCCATGTATTTTTGCTTTAAAGAGTCTGCATTTGCTCACCCAATCCCACCAATCCTCTCAGTCCCATGTGTCCAGCCTTATACCACATCCAGCTGTCATAGTAGATAGGGTCATTCCAGGTTTCTTCAGAGACCCTGAAGGAAATGTAAAGAAGTTCCCTGTTTTTTGGTTTTGTGTGTGAAATTCATTTTTATAGTGGGTATGAGCTGATTCTCGCTGCCATGTTTATGCCAGTGTAGACACACATGATTCCCTTACATAGACATATCAATACAAAGGTTTTAAGATGCTTACTAGTCAGATCTATTCCTCTGTGGGAAATATGGGGTTTTCAGTCCCTTTCACTGAGGAAGTTGTATGTCTTATCTATTCCACAGTTGGTTTTAGAAATGGTACCTGTACTTATATCAAACTCTGGTTTTATGCATCACCCCAACTCTCATTTCCCCTTAAGCAGGCATAAGAGTGTTTTCTAAATGTGAGACTCTGTTCTCTTTCCTAACTCAGTTCATGTGTAGCCATGTTTACAGGATCTTCATAAGTGATATCTTATGATAAGTTTCTTTTTCTGTGTGACTTATTTCACTTAGAATCATCGTAACTGAATCCACTCACTTTACTGCTCCTGGTCTTATGACATTGATTTCATGGCTGAAGGATATTCCGTCGTACATAAATACCACAGTTTTTTGAACCATTTTTATATTTCCTGGGATATTTAAGGTGTACCCACTTTGAGGTTCTTGTAAGCAGTGCAGCCCTAACTTTGGGGGTGGCTCTTTCTTATTGATATTCAGTTTTCCCAAGGTATCTTCCCTAGACTGGAAGTGCCCTTGGCTCTGTAGCTCTGTTGTTTACTTGTTTTAGGGAACGCAATGCACTCCTCCAGTGAGGCAGTTGGCAATTTACATCCCGCCCATCAGCATAACAAGGCTCCCTGTTCTCCAGGGCATGTCTTCCCTTTCTGGTTTTAACACATTTGTGGATGTCCCTTTAGACCGGTGGGAAGTGATATTTCTTTGTAGTGCAGATTTGCATTGCCCGCTTGCTTGCTTGGCCAAAATGGGCGTATGCGTTTTCTCCTGAATATATTCAGGAGATAACGCATACGCCCCTTTTGGCCTTGTGAGTCATTGTCGAAATTGTGCCCCTCTTCCTGTCCTTTAAATGCGATTCCACCGTACCTCTTGAAATCTGTTTCCTGCTATTCTGTCTCGCTTTCAAGTCTGCCTCGTTGCCTTCCCTCAAAAGATTTTTGGATGATAGTGGTCCTTTATTTCTCTGCCAGTTTGTGAATTGCTGTGCCCCTGAGCTCCATTTTTCAACTCGTTTTTTGTGAGCTGTACGCAAGTCCAAAATTTTGGTTCAGGCCCTTTACTGGTTCCCGGTGGGTGGCTGAGACTCTGGTTAATTCTTCTTCCTGTCGGGAAATTAGGGTGACATGTGCCCGTCCAAATGCCTAACAGCTACTCTCTCATTGGTTCTCCCTCTTCCCTTCCATCCTCTGCAAAATTGGCAACCTGTGCGAACCAGGAGCTTAAAGGGGCTGTCTCTCCAATTTGGGAGATTGATAGTAAAGCAGTTGGAAAGTCAAACTGGAGCACCAGGAGAGGGACTACTCATTGAGTTTTAGAAACCTTTTGTATTCACAGTGTGTCCATTCTCTAGGTTTCTCGTACATGTTATAGCTCTAGTAACATTCCCTTCAACATGGAGAGTTGGAACCCATCGAATGGGGGCCATGCATTATTGCTTTAAAGGGTCTGCATTTGATCACCCAATCTCACCAATCCTCTCAGTTCCAAGTGTCCAGAGTTATGCCACATCCAGCTGTCATTGTAGATAGGGTCATTCCAGGTTTCATCAGAGACCCTGAAGGAATTGTAAAGAATTTCCCTGTTTTTTGGTTTTGTTTTTGAAATTCATTTTTATAGTGGGTTTGAGCTGATTCTCGCTGCCATGTTTATGCCAGTCTTGACACACTTGATTCCCTTACAGAGACATATCAATACATAGGTTGTAAGATTCTTACTAGTCAGATCTATTCCTCGGTGGGAAATATGGGGTTTTGAGTCCCTTTCACTGAGGAAGGTGTAGGTCTTGTCTATTCCAATGTTGGTTTTAGAAATGGTACCTATGCTTATGTCAAACTCTGATTTTATGCATCACCCCACCTCTCCTTCCCCCTTAAGCAGACATAAGAGTGTTTTCTAAATGTGAGACTCTGTTCTCTTTCGTTACTCAGTTCATGGGTAGCCATGTTTACAGGATCTTCATAAGTGATATCTTATGATAAGTTTCTTTTTCTGTGTGACTTATTTCACTTAGAATCATCGTACCTGAATCCACTCACTTTGCTGCTCCTGGTCTTATGACATTGATTTCATGGCTGAGGGATATTCCATGGTACATAAGTACTACAATTTTTTGAACCATTTTTATATTTCCTGGGTTATTTAAGGTGTACCCAAATTGAGTTTCTTGTAGGCAGTGCAGCCCTAAATTTGGGGGTGGCTCTTTCTTATTGATTTTCAGTTTTCCCAATGTATATTCCCTATACTGGAAGTGCCCTTGGCTCTGTAGCTCTGTTGTTTACTTGTTTTAGGGAACGCAATGCACTCCTCAGGTGAGGCATTTGGGAATTTACATCCCGCCAATCAGCATAACAAGGCTCCCTGTTCTCCAGGTCCTGTCTTTCCTTTCTGGTTTTTACACATTTGTGAATATCCCTTTTGACCGGTGGGAAGTGATACTTCTTTGCAGTGCAGATTTGCATTGCCTGCTTGCTTGCTTGGCCAAAAAGGGCGTATGCGTTCTCTCCTGAATATATTCAGGAGAAAACGCATACGCCCATCTTGGCCTTGTGAGTCATTGTCGAAATTGTGCCCCTCTTCCTGTGCTTTAAAGGTGATTCCAACGTACCTCTTGAAATCTGTTTCTTGCTATTCTGCCTCGCTTTCAAGTCCGCCTCGTTGCCTTCCCTCAACAGATTTTTGGACGATAGTTGTCCTTTATTACTCTGCCAGTTTGTGAATTGCTGTGTCCCTGAGCTCCATTTTTCAACTCGTTTTTTGTGAGCTGTACGCAAGTCCAGTATTTTGGTTCAGGACCTTTACTGGTTCCCGGTGTGTGGCTGGGATTTTGGTTAATTCTTCTTCCTGCCGGGAAATAAGAGTGACATGTGCCCGTCCAAATGCCTAACAGCTACTCTCTCATTGGTTCTCCCTCTTCCCTTCCATCCTCTGCAAAATTGGCAACCTGTGCGAACCAGGAGCTTAAAGGGGGTGTCTCTCCAATTTGGGAGATTGATAGTAAAGCAGTTGGAAAGTCAAACCGGATCACCAGGATATGGACTACTCGTTGAGTTTTAGAAACCTTTTGTATTCACTGTGTGTCCATTCTCTAGGTATCCCGTACATGTTATAGCTGTAGTAGTATTCCCTTCAACATGGAGAGTTGGGAACCATGGAATGGGGGCCATGCATTTTTGCTTTAAAGGGTCTGCATTTGCTCACCCAATCTCACCAATCCTCTCAGTCCCAAGTGTCCTGCCTTATACCACATCCATCTGTCATTGTAGATAGGTTCATTCCAGGTTTCATGAGAGACCCTGAAGGAATTTTAAAGAATTTCCCTGTTTTTTGGTTTTGTTTTTGAAATTCCTTTTTATAGTGGGTTTGAGCTGATTCTCTCTGCCATGTTTATGCCAGTCTAGACACACTCGATTCCCTTACAGAGACATATCAATACATAGCTTTTAAGATTCTTACTAGTCAGATCTATTCCTCTGTGGGAAATATGGGGTTTTGAGTCCCTTTCACTGAGGAAGGTGTAGGTCTTGTCTATTCCAAAGTTGGTTTTAGAAATGGTACCTGTGCTTATGTCAAACTCTGGTTTTATGCATCACCCCACCACTCCTTTCCCCTTAAGCAGGCATAAGAGTGTTTTCTAAATGTGAGACTCTGTTCTCTTTCCTAACTCAGTTCATGTGTAGCCATGTTTACAGGATCTTCATAAGTGATATCTTATGATAAGTTTCTTTTTCTGTGTGACTTATTTCACTTAGAATCATCGTACCTGAATCCACTCACTTTGCTGCTCCTGGTCTTAAGACATTGATTTCATGGCTGAGGGATATTCCATCGTACATAAATACCACAGTATTTTGAACCATTTTTATATTTCCTGGGATATTTAATGTGTACCCAAGTAGAGGTTCTTATAAGCAGTGCAGACGTAAATATGGGAATGGCTCTGTCTTATTGATTTTCAGTTTTCCCAAGGTATATTCCCTAGACTGGAAGTGCACTTGGCTGAGTAGCTCTGTTGTTTACTTCTTTTAGGGAACACAATGCACTCCTCCAGTGAGGCAGTTGGCAATTTACATCCCGCCCATCAGCATAACAAGGCTCCCTCTTCTCCAGGGCCTGTCTTGCCTTTCAGGTTTTTACACATTTGTTGATGTCCCTTTTGACCGGTGGGAAGTGACACTTCTTTGTAGTGCAGAATTGCATTGCGCGCTTGATGCTTGGCGAAAAAGGGCGTATGCGTTTTCTCCTGAATATATTCAGGAGGAAACGCATACGCCCTTTTTGGCCAAGTGCGTCATTGTCGATGTTGTACCCCTGTTCCTGTGCTTTAAAGGCGATTCCAACGTACCTCTTGGAATCTGTTTCCTGCTATACTGCCTCGCTTTCAAATCCGCCTCGTTGCCTTCCCTCAACAGATTTTTGGACGATAGTTGTCCTTTATTACTCTGCCAGTTTGTGAATTGCTGTGCCGCTGAGCTCCATTTTTCAACTCGTTTTTTGTGAGCTGTACGCAAGTGCAAAATTTTGGTTCAGGACCTATACTGGTTCCGGGTGGGTGGCTGAGACTCTGGTTAATACTTCTTCCTGCCGGGAAATTAGAGTGACATGTGCCCGTCCAAATGCCTAACAGCTACTCTCTCATTGGTTCTCCCTCTTCCCTTCCATCCTCTGCCAAATTGGCAACCTGTGCGAACCAGGTGGTTAAAGGGGTTGTCTCTCCAAGTTGGGAGATTGATAGTAAAGCAGTTGGAAGGTCAAACCGGAGCACCAGGAGAGGGACTATTCGTTGAGTTTTAGAAACCTTTTGTATTCACAGTGTGTCCATTCTGTAGGTTTTCTGTACATGTTATAGCTGTAGTAATATTCCCTTCAACATGGAGAGTTGGGACCCATGGAATGGGGGCCATGCATTTTTGCCTTAAAGGGTCTGCATGTGCTCACCCAATCTCACCAATCCTCTCATTCCCAAGTGTCCAGCCTTATGCAACATCCAGCTGTCATTGTAGATAGGGTCATTCCAGGTTTCATTAGAGAGCCTGAAGGAAATGTAAAGAACTTCCCTGTTTTTTGGTTTTGTATTTGAAATTCCTTTTTATAGTGGGTTTGAGCTGATCCTCGCTGCCATGTTTATGCCAGTCTAGACACACTTGATTCCCTTACAGAGACATATCAATACATAGGTTTTAAGATTCTTACTAGTCAGATCTATTCCTCTGTTGGAAATATGGTGTTTAGAGTCCCTTTCACAGAGGAAGCTCTAGGTCTTGTCTATTCCACAGTTCGTTTTAGAAATGGTACATGTACTTATTTCAAACTCTGGTTTTATGCATCAGCCCACCTCTCCTTTCCCCTTAAGCAGGCATAAGAGTGTTTTCAAAATGTGAGACTCTGTTCTCTTTCCTAACTCATTTCATGTGTAGCCAAGTTTACAGGATCTTCATAAGTGATATCTTATGATAAGTTTCTTTTTCTGTGTGACTTATTTCACTTAGAATCATCGTACCTGAATCCACTCACTTTGCTGCTCCTGGTCTTATGACATTGACTTCATGGCTGAGGGATATTCCATCGTACATAAATACCACAGTTTTTTGAAACATTTTTATATTTCCTGGGATATTTAAGATGTACCCAAGTTGAGGTTCTTGTAAGCAGTGGAGCCCTAAATTTGAGGGTGGCTCTGTCTTATTGATTTTCAGTTTTCCAAAGGTATATTCCCTAGACTGGAACTGCCCTTGGCTCTGTAGCTCTGTTGTTTACTTTTTTTAGGGAACGCAATGCACTCCTCCAGTGAGGCAGTTGGCAATTTACATCCCGCCCAACAGCATAACAGGGCTCCCTGTTCTCCAGGGCCTGTCTTGCCTTTCCTGTTTTTACTCATTTTGTGAAATTCCCTTTTGACCGGTGTAAAGTGATACTTCTTTGTAGTGCAGATTTGCATTGCCCGCTTGCTTGCTTGGCCAAAAATGGCGTATGCGTTTTGTCCTGAATATATTCAGGAATATATTGAGGAGAAAACGCATACACCCTTTTTCGCCCAGTGCATGATAGTCAAAGTTGTGCCCCTCTTCCTGTGCTTTAAAGGCGATTCCAACGTACCTCTTGAAATCTGTTTCCTGCTATTCTGCCTCGCTTTCAAGTCAGCCTCATTGTCTTCCCTCAACAGATTTTCGGACGATAGTGGTCCTTTATTACTCTGCCAGTTTGTGAATTGCTGTACCCCTGAGCTCCATTTTTCAACTCGTTTTTTGTGAGCTGCACGCAAGTCCAAAATTTTGGTTCAGGACCTATACTGGTTCCCGGTGGGTGGCTGAGACTTTGGTTAATTCTTCTTCCTGCCGGGAAATTAGAGTGACATGTGCCCGTCCAAATGCCTAACAGCTCCTATCTCATTGGTTCTCCCTCTTCCCTTCCATCCTCTGCCAAATTGGCAACCTGTGCGAACCAGGAGCTTAAAGGGGCTGGCTCTCCATGTTGGGAGATTGATTGTAAAGCAGTTGGAAAGTCAAACCCGAGCACCAAAAGAGGGACTATTCGTTGAGTTTTAGAAACCTATTGTATTCACAGAGTGTCTATTCTCTAGGTTTCCCGTACATGTTATACCTGTAGTAATATTCCCTTTAACCTGGAGAGTTTGGACCCACGGAATGGGCACCTTGCATTATTGCTTTAAAGGGTCTGCATTTGCTCACCCAATCTCCCCAATCCTCTCAGCCCCAAGTGTCCAGCCTTATGACATAAACAGCTGTCATTGTAGATAGGGTCATTCCAGGTTTCATCAGAGACCCTGAAGGAATTGTAAAGAAGTTCCCTGTTTTTTGGTTTTGTTTTTGAAATTCCTTTTTATAGTGTGTTTCAGCTGTTTCTAGCTGCCATGTTTATGCCAGTCTAGACACACTTGATTCCCTTACGGAGACATATCAATACATAGGTTTTATGATTCTTACTAGTCAGATCTATTACTCTGCGCAAAATATGGGGTTTTGAGTCCCTTTCACTGAGGAAGGTGTAGGTCTTGTCTATCCCACAGATGGTTTTAGAAACGGTAACTGTGCTTATATCAAACTCTGGTTTTATGCATCACCCCAACTCTCCTTCCCCCTTAAGCAGGCATAAGAGTGTTTTCTAAATGTGAGACTCTGTTCTCTTTCCTAACTCAGTTCATGTGTAGCCATGTTTACAGGATCTTCATAAGTGATATCTTCTGATAAGTTTCTTTTTCTGTGTGACTTATTTCACTTAGAATCATCGTACATGAATCCACTCACTTTGCTGCTCCTGGTATTATGACATTGATTTCATGGCTGAGGGATAATCCATCGTACGTAAGTACCACAATTTTTTGAACCATTTTTATATTTCCTGGGATATTTAAAGTGTACCCAATTTGAAGTTCTTGTAAGCAGTGCAGCCCTAAATTTGGGGGTGGCTCTGTCTTATTGATTTTCAGTTTTCCCAAGGTATATTCCCTAGACAGGATGTGCCCTTGGCTCTGTAGCTCTGTTGTTTACTTGTTTTAAGGAACGCAATGCACTCCTCCAGTGAGGCAGTTGGCAATTTACATCCCGCCCATCAGCATAGCAAGGCTCCCTCTTCTCCAGGGCCTGTCTTGCCTTTCTGGTTTTTACACATTTTGTTCATGTCCCTTTTGACCTGTGGGAAGTGATAATTCTTTGTAGTGCAGATTTGCATTGCCCGCTTGCTTGCTTGGCCATAAAAGGGCGTATGTGTTTTCTCCTGAATATATTCAGGAGAAAACGCATACGCCCTTTCTGGCCAAGTGTGTCATTGTCGAAGTTGTGCCCCTCTTCCTGTGCTTTCAAGGTGATTCCAATGTACCTCTTGAAATCTGTTTCCTGGTATTCTGCCTCGCTTTCAAGTCTGCCTCGTTCCCTTCCCTCAACAGATTTTAGGATGATAGTTGTCCTTTATTTCTCTGCCAGTTTGTGATTTGCTGTGCCCCTCATATCCATTTTTCAACTCGTTTTTTTGTGAGCTGTACGCAAGTCCAAAATTTTGTTTCAGGACCTATACTGGTTCCCTGTGTGTGGCTGAGACTTTGGTTAATTCTTTTTCCTGCCGGGAAATTAGAGTGACCTGTGCCCGTCCAAATGCCTAACAGCTAGTCTCTCATTGGTTCTCCCTCTTCCCTTCCATCCTCTGCCAAATTGGCAACCTGGGCGATCCAGGACCTTAAAGGGTGTTTCTTTCCAAGTTGGAATATTGATAGTAAAGCAGTTGGAAAGTCAAACCTGAGCACCAGGAGAGGGACTATTCGTTGAGTTTTAGAAACCTTTTGTATTCACAGTGTGTCCATTCTCCAGGTTTCCCATACATGTTATAGCTGTAGTAATATTCCCTTCAACCTGGAGAGTTGGGACCCATGGAATGCGGGCCATGCATTTTTGCTTTAAAGGGTCTGCATTTGCTCACCCAATCTCACCAATCCTCTCAGTCCCAAGTGTCCAGCCTTATGCCACATCCAGCTGTCATTGTAGATAGGGTCATTCCAGGTTTCATCAGAGACCCTGAAGGAATTGTAAAGAATTTCCCTGTTTTTTGGTTTTGTTTTTGAAATTTCTTTTTATAGTGGGTTTGAGCTGATTCTTGCTACCATGTTTATGCCAGTCTACACACTTGATTCCCTTACGGAGACATATCAATACATAAGTTTTAGGATAGTTACTAGTCAGATCTATTCCTTTGCGGGAAATATGGCGTTTTGAGTCCCTTACACTGAGGAAGGTGTAGGTCTTGTCTATTCCACAGTTGGTTTTTCAAACGGTACCAGTGCTTATATCAAACTCTGGTTTTATGCATCACCCCACCTCTCTTCCCCCCTTAAGCAGGCATAACAGTGTTTTCTAAATGTGAGACTCTGTTCTCTTTCTTAACTCATTTCATGTGTAGCCATGTTTACAGGATCTTCATAAGTGATATCTTATGATGTTTCTTTTTCTGTGTGACTTCACTTAGAATCATCGTATCTGAATCCACTCACTTTGCTGCTCCTGGTCTTATGACATTGATTTCATGGCTGAGGGATATTCCATCGTACATAAGTATCACAATTTTTTGAACCATATTTATATTTCCTGGGATATTTAAGTTGTACCCAAGTTGAGGTTCTTGTAAGCAGTGCAGCCCTAAATTTGGGGGTGGCACTGTCTTATTGATTTTCAGTTTTCCCAAGGTATATTTCCTAGACTGGAAGTGCCCTTGGCTTTGTAGCTCTGTTGTTTACTTGTTTTAGCGAACACAGTGCACTCCTCCAGTGAGGCAGTTGGCAATATACATCCCGCCCATCAGCATAACAAGGCTCCCTGTTCTCCAGGGCCAGTCTTGCCTTTCTGGTATTTACACATTTTGTGGATGTCCCTTTTGACCGGTGGGAAGAGATACTTCTTTGTAGTGCAGATTTGCATTGCCCGCTTGCTTGCTTGGCCAAAAAGGGCGTATGCGTTTTCTCCTGTATATATTCAGGAGAAAACACATACGCCCTTTTTTGCCAAGTGCGTCATTTTCGAAGTTGTGCCACTCTTCCTGTGCTTTAAAGGCGATTCCAACGTACCTCTTGAAAACTGTTTCCTGCTATTCTGCCTCGCTTTCAAGTCCGCCTCACTGCCTTCCCTCAACTGATTTTCGGACCATAGTGGTCATTTATTACTCTGCCAGGTTGTGAATTGCTGTGCCCCTGAGCTCCATTTTTCAACTCGTTTTTTGTGAGCTGTACGCAAGTCCAAAATTTTGGTTTAGGACCTATACTGGTTCCCTGTGGGTGGCTGAGACTTTGGTTAATTCTTCTTCCTGCCGGAAATTAGAGTGACATGTGCCCGTCCAAATGCCTAACAGCTCCTCTTTCATTGGTTCTCACACTTCCCTTCCATCCTCTGCCAAATTGGCAACCTGTGCGAACCAGGAGTTTAAAGGGGCTGTCTCTCCATTTTGGGAGATTGATAGTAAAGCAGTTGGAAAGTCAAACCCGAGCACCAGGAGAGGGACTATTCGTTGAGTTTTAGAAACCTTTTGTATTCACAGAGTGTCTATTCTCTTTGTGTCCAGTACATGTTATAGCTGTAGTAATATTCCCTTTAACCTGGATAGTTTGGACCCATGGAATGGGGGCCATGCATTATTGCTTTAAAGGGTCTGCATTTGCTCACCCAATCTCACCAATCCTCTCAGCCCCAAGTGTCCAGCCTTATGCCATATCCAGCTGTCATTGTAGATAGGGTCATTCCAGGTTTCATCAGAGACCCTGAAAGTATTGTAAAGAATATCCCTGTTTTTTGGTTTTGTATTTGAAATTCCTTTTTATAGTGTGTTTGAGCTGTTTCTCGCTGCCATGTTTATGCCAGTCTAGACACACTTGATTCCCTTACGGAGACATATCAATACATAGGTTTTAAGATTCTTACTAGTGAGATCTATTACTCTGCGTGAAATATGGGGTTTTGAGTCCCTTTCACTGCGGAAGGTGTAGGTCTTGTCTATTCCACAGTTGGTTTTAGAAACGGTAACTGTGCTTATATCAAACTCTGGTTTTATGCATCACCCCAACTCTCCTCCCCCCTTAAGCAGGCATAAGAGTGTTTTCTAAATGTGAGACTCTGTTCTCTTTCTTAACTCATTTCATGTGTAGCCATGTTTACAGGATCTTCATAAGTGATATCTTATGATAAGTTTTTTTTCTGTGTGACTTCACTTAGAATCATCGTACCTGAATCCACTCACTTTGCTGCTCCTGGTCTTATGACAATGATTTCATGGCTGAGGGATATTCCATCGTACATAAGTACCACAATTTTTTGAACCATTTTTATATTTCCTGGGATATTTAAGGTGTACCCAAGTTGAGGTTCTTGTAAGCAGTGCAGCCCTAAATTTGGGGGTGGCTCTGACTTATTGATTTTCAATTTTCCCAAGGTATATTCCCTAGACTGGAAGTGCCCTTGGCTCTGTAGCTCTGTTGTTTACTTGTTTTAGGGAACACAATGCACTCCTCCAGTGAAGCAGTTGGCAATTTACATCCCGCCAATCAGCATAACAAGGCTCCCTGTTCTCCAGGGCCTGTCTTGCCATTCTGGTTTTTACACATATTGTGGCTGACCCTTTTGACCGGTGGGAAGTGATACTTCTTTGTAGTGCAGATTTGCATTGCCCGCTTGCTTGCTTGGACAAAAAGGGGGTATGCGTTTTCTCCTGAATATATTCAGGCATATATTGAGGAGAAAACGCATACGCCCTTTTTCGCCCAGTGAATCATTGTCAAAGTTGTGCCCCTCTTCCTGTGCTTTAAAGGCGATTCCAACGTACCTCTTGAAATCTGTTTCCTGCTATTCTGCCTCGCATTCAAGTCCACCTTGATGCCTTCCCTCAACAGATTTTTGGACGATAGTTGTCCTTTATTACTCTGCCAGTTTGTGAATGGCTGTGCCCCTGAGCTCCATTTTTCAACTCGTATTTGTTAGCTGTACGCAAGTCCAAAATTTTGGTTCAGGACATATACTGGTTCCCGGTGGGTGGCTGAGACTTTGGTTAATTTTTCTTGCTGCCGGGAAATTAGAGTGGCATGTGCCCGTCCAAATGCCTAACTGCTACTCTCTCATTGGTTCTCCCTCTTCCATTCCATCCTCTGCCAAATTGGCAACCTGTGCAAACCATGAGCTTAAAGGGTCTGTCTCTCCAAGTTGGGAGATTGATAGTAAAGCAGTTGAAAAGTCAAACCGGAGCACAAGGAGAGGGACTATACATTGAGTTTTAGAAACCTATTTTATTCACAGTGTGTCCATTCTCTAGGTTTCCCATATATGTTATATCTTACTAGTCAGATATATTCCTCTGCGGGAAATATGGGGTTTTGAGTCTCTTTCACTGAGGAAGGTGTAGGTCTTGTCTATTCCAAAGTTGGTTTTAGAAATGGTACCTGTGCTTATATCAAACTCTGGTTTTATGCATCACCCCACCTCTCCTTTCCCCTTAAGCAGGCATAAGAGTGTTTTCTAAATGTGAGACTCTGTTGTCTTTCCTAACTCACTTCATGTGTAGCCATGTTTACAGGATCTTCATAAGTGATATCTTATGATAAGTTTCTTTTTCTGTGTGACTTAATTCACTTAGAATCATCGTACCTGAATCCACTCACTTTGCTGCTCCTGGTCTTATGACATTGATTGCATGGCTGAGGGATATTACAACGTACATAAGTACAACAATTTTTGAACAATTTTTATATTTCCTGGGATATTTAAGGTGTACCCAAGTTGAGGTTCTTGTAAGCAGTGCAGCCCTAAATTTGGGGATGGCTCTGTCTTATTGATTTTCAGTTTTCCCAAGGTATATTCCCTAGACTGGAAGTGCCCTTGGCTCTGTAGCTCTGTTGTTTACTTGTTTTAGGGAACAGAGTGCACTCCTCCAGTGAGGCAGTTGGCAATTTACATCCCGCCCATCAGCATAACAAGGCTCCCTGTTCTCCAGGGCCTGTCTTTCCCTTCTGGTTTTTACACATTTTGTGTATGTCCCTTTTGACCGGTGGGAAGTGATACTTCTTTGTCGTGCAGATTTGCATTGCCCACTTGCTTGCTTGTCCATAAAAGTGCGTATGTGTTTTCTCCTGAATATATTCAGGAGAAAACGCATACACACTTTTGGGCCAAGTGTGTCATTGTCGAAGATGGGCCCGTCTTCCTGTGCTTTAAAGGTGATTCCAACGTACCTCTTGAAATCTGTTTCCTGCTATTCTACCTCGCTTTCAAGTCTGCCTCGTTCCCTTCCCTCAACAGATTTTAGGATGATAGTTGTCCTTTATTTCTCTGCCAGTTTGTGAATTGCTGTGCCCCTCAGATCCATTTTTCAACTCGTTTTTTGTGAGCTGTACGCAAGTCCAAAATTTTGTTTCAGGACCTATAAGGGTTCCCGGTGGGTGGCTGAGACTTTGGCTAATTCTTCTTCCTGCCGGGAAATTAGAGTGACCTGTGCCCGTCCAAATGCCTAACAGCTAGTCTCTCATTGGTTCTCCCTCTTCCCTTCCATCCTCTGCCAAATTGGCAACCTGGGCGATCCAGGACCTTAAAGGGTGCTTCTTTCCAAGTTGGAAGATTGATAGTAAAGCAGTTGGAAAGTCAAACCGGAGCACCAGGAGAGGGACTATTCTTTGAGTTTTAGAAACCTTTTGAATTCACAGTGTGTCCATTCTCTAGGTTTCCCGTACATGTTATAGCTGTAGTAATATTCCCTTCAACCTGGAGAGTTGGGACCCATGGAATGCGGGCCATGCATTTTTGCTTTAAAGGGTCTGCATTTGCTCACCCAGTCTCACCAATCCTCTCAGTCCCAAGTGTCCAGCCTTATGCCACATCCAGCTTTCATTGTAGATAGGGTCATTCCAGGTTTCATCAGAGACCCTGAAGGAATTGTAAAGAATTTCCCTGTATTTTGGTTTTGTTTTTGAAATTTTTTTTTATAATGGGTTTGAGCTGATTCTTCCTGCCATGTTTATGCCAGTCTACACACTTGATTCCCTTACGGAGACATATCAATACATAAGTTTTAGGATTGTTACTAGTCAGATCTATTCCTTTGCGGGAAATATGGGGTTTTGAGTCCCTTTCACTGAGGAAGGTGTAGGTCTTGTCTATTCCACAGTTGGTATTACAAACGGTACCTGTGCTTATATCAAACTCTGGTTTTATGCATCACCCCACCTCTCTTCCCCCCTTAAGCAGGCATAACAGTGTTTTCTAAATGTGAGACTCTGTTCTCTTTTTTAACTCATTTCATGTGTAGCCATGTTTACAGGATCTTCATAAGTGATATCTTATGATAAGTTTCTTTTTCTGTGTGACTTCACTTAGAATCATCGTACCTGAATCCACTCACTTTGCTGCTCCTGGTCTTATGACATTGATTCCATGGCTGAGGGATATTCCATCGTACATAAGTACCACAATTTTTTGAACCATATTTATATTTCCTGGGATATTTAAGGTGTACCCAAGTTGAGGTTCTTGTAAGCAGTGCAGCCCTAAATTTTGGGGTGGCTCTGTCTTATTGATTTTCAGTTTTCCCAAGGTATATTCCCTAGACTGGAAGCGCCCTTGGCTCTGTAGCTCTGTTGTTTACTTGTTTTCGGGAACACAGTGCACTCCTCCAGTGAGGCAGTTGGCAACTTACATCCCGCCCATCAGCATAACAAGGCTCCCTGTTCTCCAGGGCTTGTCTTGCCTTTCTGGTTTTTACACATTTTGTGGCTGACCCTTTTGACCGGTGGGAAGTGATACTTCTTTGTAGTGCAGATTTGCATTGCCCGCTTGCTTGCTTGGCCAAAAAGGTCGTATGTGTTTTCTCCTGAATATATTAAGGAGAAAACGCATACAATTTTTGGGGCAAGTGCGTCATTGTCGAAGTTGTGCCCCTCTTCCTGTGCTTTAAAGGCGAATCCAACGTAACTCTTGAAATCTGTTTCCTACTATTCTGCCTCGCTTTCAAGTCCGCCTCGTTGACTTCCCTCAACAGATTATTGGACGATAGTTGTCCTTTATTACACTGCCTGTTTGTGATTTGCTGTGCCCCTGAGCTCAATTATTCAACTCGTTTTTTGTGAGCTGTACGCAAGTCCAAAATTTTGGTTCAGGACCTATACTGGTACCGGGGGGTGGCTGAGACTCTGGTTAGTTCTTCTTCCTGCCGGGAAATTAGAGTCACATGTGCCCGTCCAAATGTCTAACAGCTACTGTCTCATTGGTCCTCCCTCTTCCCTTCCATCCTCTGCCAAATTGGCAACCTGTGCGAACCAGAAGTTTAAAGGGGCTGTCTCTCCAATTTGGGAGATTGATAGTAAAGCAGTTGGAAAGTCAAACCGGAGCACCAGGAGAGGGACTATTCGTTTTGTTTTAGAAAGCTTTTGTATTCACAGTGTGTCCATTCTCTTGGCTTCCCATACATGTTATAGCTTCAGTAATATTCCCTTCAACATGGAGAGTTGGGACACATGGAATGGGGGCCATGCATTTTTGCTTTAAATGGTCTGCATTTGCTCACCCAATCTCACCAATCTTCTCAGTCCCAAGTGTCCTGCCTTATACCACTTCCAGCTGTCATTGTAGATAGGGTCATTCCAGGTTTCATCAGAGACCCTGAAGGAATTGTAAAGAATTTCCCTGTTTTTTGGTTTTGTTTTTGAAATTCCTTTTCATACTGGGTTTGCGCTGATTCTCGCTGCCATGTTTATGCCAGTCTAGACACACTTTATTCCCTTACATAGACTTATCAATACATAGGTTTTAAGTTTCTTACTAGTCAGATCTATTCCTCTGCGGGAAATATGGGGTTTTGAGTCTCTTTCACTGAGGAAGGTGAAGGTCTTGTCTATTCCAAAGTTGGTTTTAGAAATGGTACCTGTGCTTATATCAAACTCTGGTTTTATGCATCACCCCACCTCTCCTTCCCCCTTAAGCAGGCATAAGAGTGTTTTCTAAATGTGAGACTCTGTTCTCTTTCCTAACTCACTTCATGTGTAGCTATGTTTACAGGAACTTCATAACTGATATCTTATGAAAAGTTTCTTTTTCTGTGTGACTTATTTCACTTAGAATCATCGTACCTGAATCCACTCACTTTGCTGCTCCTGGTCTTATGACATTGATTTCATGGCTGAGGGATATTCCATCGTACATAAGTACCACAATTTTTTGAACCATTTTTATATTTCCTGTGATATTTAAGGTGTACCCAAGTTGAGGTTCTTGTAAGCAGTGCAGTCCTAAATTTGGGGGTGGCTCTGTCTTATTGATTTTGAGTTTTCCCAAGGTATATTCTCTAGACTGGAAGTGCCCTTGGCTCTGTAGCTCTGTGGTTTACTTCTTTTAGGGAACGCAATTCACTCCTCCAGTTAGGCAGTTGGCCATTTACATCCCGCCCATCAGCATAACAAGGCTCCCTGTTCTCCAGGGCCTGTCTTGCCTTTCTGGTTTTTACACATTTTGTGCATGTCCCTTTTGACCGGTGGGAAGTGATACTTCTTTATAGTGCAGATTTGCCTTGCCCGCTTGCTTGCTTGGTGAAAAAGGGTGTATGCGTTTTCTCCTGATTATATTCAGGAGAAAACGCATACACCCTTGTTGGACCAGTGCGTCATTGTCGATGTTGTGCCATTCTTCCTGTGGTTTAAAGGCGATTCCAACATACCTCTTGAAATCTGTTTCCTGCTATACTGCCTCGCTTTCAAGTCCGCCTCGTTGCCTTACCTCAACAGATTTTTGGACGATAGTTGTCCTTTATTACTCTCCCTGTTTTTGAATTGCTGTGCCCCTGAGCTCAATTATTCAACTCGTTTATTGTGAGCTGTAAGCAAGTCCAAAATTTTGCTTCAGGACCTATACTGGTTCCTGGTTGGTGGCTGAGACTCTGGTTAATTCTTCTTCCTGCCGGGAAATTAGAGTGACATGTTCCCGTCCAAATGCCTAACAGCTACTCTCTCATTGGTTCTCCCTCTTCCCTTCCATCCTCTGCCAAATTGGCAACCTGTGCGAACCAGGAGGTTAATGGGGTTGTCTCTCCAAGTTGGGAGATTGATAGTAAAGCAGTTGGAAAGTCAAACCGGAGCACTAGGAGAGGGACAGCTCATTGAGTTTTAGAAATCTTTTGTATTCACAGTGTGTCCATTCTCTAGGTTTCCCATACATGTTATGGCTGTAGTAATATTCCCTTCAACATGGAGAGTTGGGACCCATGGAATGGGGGCCATGCATTTTTGCTTTATAGTGTCTGCATTTGCTCACCCAATCTCACCAATCCTGTCAGTTCCAAGTGTCCAGCCTTATGCCACATCCAGCTGTCATTGTAGATAGGGTCATTCCAGGTTTCATCAGAGACCCTGAAGGAAATGTAAAGAATTTCCCTTTTTTTTTGGTTTTGTTTTTGAACTTCCTTTTTATAGTGGGTTTGATCTGATTCACGCTGCCATGTTTATGCCAGTCTAGACACACTTGATTCCCTTACAGAGACATATCAATACATAGGTTTTAAAATTCTTACTAGTCAGATCTATTCCTCTGCGGGAAATATGGGGTTTTGAGTCCCTTTCACTGAGGAAGGTGTAGGTCTTGTCTATTCCAAAGTTGGTTTTAGAAATGGTACCTGTGATTATGTCAAACTTTGGTTTTATGCATCACCCCGCCTCTCCTTCCCCCTTAAGGAGGCATAAGGTTGTTTTCTAAATGTGAGACTCTGTTGTTTTTCCTAACTCAGTTCATGTGTAGCCAGGTTTACAGGATCTTCATAAGTGATATCTTCTTATAAGTTTCTTTTTCTGTGTGACTTATTTCACTTAGAATCATTGTACCTGAATCCACTCACTTTGCTGCTCCTGGTCCTATGACATTGATTTCATAGCTGAGGGATATTCCATCGTACATAAATACCACAGTTTTTGGAACTATTTTTATATTCCCTGGGATATTTAAGGTGTACCCAAGTTGAGGTTCTTGTAAGCAGTGCAGCCCTAAATTTGGCGGTGGCACTGTCTTATTGATTTTCAGTTTTCCCAAGGTATATTGCCTAGACTGGAAGTGCCCTTGGCTCTGTAGTTCTGTTGTTTACTTGTTTTAGGGAACGCAATGCACTCCTCCAGTGAGGCAGTTGGCAATTTACATCCCGCCCATCAGCATAACAAGGCTCCCTCTTCTCCAGGGCCTTTCTTGCCTTTCTGGTTTTTACACATTTGTGGATGTCCCTTTTGACCGGTGGGATGTGATATTTCTTTGTAGTGCAGATTTGCATTGCCCGCTTGCTTTCTTGGCCAAAAAGGGCGTATGCGTTTTCTCCTGAATATATTCAGGAGAAACTGTATACGCCCTTTTTGGCCAAGTGCGTCATTGTCGAAGTTGTGCCCCTCTTCCTGTGCTTTAAAGGCGATACCAACGTATGTCTTGAAATCTGTTTCCTGCTATTCTGCCTCGCTTTCAAGTCCGCCTCATTGCCTTCCCTCACCCGATTTTCGGACCATAGTGGTCATTTATTACTCTGCCAGTTTGTGAATTGCTGTGCCCCTGAGTTCCATTTTTCAACTCGTTTTTTGTGAGCTGTACTCAAGTCCAAAATTTTGATTCAGGACCTATACTGGTTCCCGGTGGGTGGCTGAGACTTTTGTTAATACTTCTTCCTGCCGGGAAATTAGAGTGACATGTGCCCGTCCAAATGCCTAATAGCTACTCTCTCATTGGTTCTCCCTCTTCCCTTCCATCCTCTGCCAAATTGGCAACCTATGCGAACCAGGAGCTTAAAGGGGCTGACTCTCCATGTTGGGAGATTGATAGTAAAGCTGTTGGAAAGTCAAACCCGAGCACCAGGAGAGGGACTATTCGTTGAGTTTTAGAAACGTTTTGTATTCACAGAGTGTCTATTCTCTAGGTATCCAGTACATGTTATAGCTGTAGTAATATTCACTTTAACCTGGAGAGTTTGGAACCATGGAATGGGGGCCATGCATTATTGCTTTAAAGGGTCTGCATTTGCTCACCCAATCTCACCAATCTTCTCAGCCCCAAGTGTCCAGCCTTATGCCACATCCAGCTGTCATTGTAGATAGGGTCATTCCAGGTTACATCAGAGACCCTGAAGGAATTGTAAAGACGTTCCCTGTTTTTTGGTTTTGTATTTGAAATTCCTTTTTATAGTGTGTTTGAGCTGTTTCTCGCTGCCATGTTTATGCTAGTCTACACACAATTGATTCCCTTACGGATACATATCAATACATAGGTTTTAAGATTCTTACAACTGAGATCTATTACTCTGCGCGAAATATGGGGTTTTGAGTTCCTTTCACTGAGGAAGGTGTAGGTTTTTTCTATTCCACAGTTGGTTTTATAAACGGTAACTGTGCTTATATCAAACTCTGGTTTTATGCATCACCCCACCTCTCCTTCCCCCTTAAACAGGCATAAGAGAGTTTTCTAAATGTGAGACTCTGTTCCCTTTCCTAACTCAGTTCATGTGTAGCCATGTTTACAGGATCTTCATAAGTGATATCTTATGATAAGTTTCTTTTTCTGTGTGACTTATTTCACTAGAATCATCGTACCTGAATCCACTCACTTTGCTGCTCCTTGTATTATGACATTGATTTCATGGCTGAGGGATAATCCATCGTACGTAAGTACCACAATTTTTTAAACCATTTTTATATTTCCTGGGATATTTAAGGTGTTCCCAATTTGAGGTTCTTGTAAGCAGTGCAGCCCTAAATTTGGGGGTGGCTCTGTCTTATTGATTTTCAGTTTTCCCAGGGTATATTCCCTAGACTGGAAGTGCCCTTGGCTCTGTAGCTCTGTTGTTTACTTGTTTTAGGGAACGCAATGCACTCCTCCAGTGAGGCAGTTGGCAATTTACATCACGCCCATCAGCATAACAAGGCTCCCTCTTCTCCAGGGCCTGTCTTGCCTTTCTGGTTTTTACACATTTTGTGGATGTCCCTTTTGAACGGTGGGAAGTGATACTTCTTTGTAGTGCAGATTTTCATTGCCCGCTTGCTTGCTTGGCCAAAAAGGGCGTATGCGTTTTCTCCTGAATATATACAGGAGAAAACACATACGCCCTTTTTGGCCAAGTGCGTCATTGTCGAAGTTGTGCCCCTCTTCCTGTGCTTTAAAGGCGATTCCAACGTACATCTTGAAATCCGTTTCCTGCTATTCTGTCTCTCTTTCAAGTCCGCCTCACTTCCTTCCCTCAACAGATATTTTGGACGATAGTTTTCCTTTATTACTCTGCCAGTTTGTGAATTGCTGTGCCCCTGAGCTCCATTTTTCAACTCGTTTTTTGTGAGCTGCAGGCAAGTCCAAAATTTTGGCTCAGGACATATACTGGTTCCCGGTGGGTGGCTGAGACTCTGGTTAATTCTTCTTCCTGCCGGGAAATTAGAGTGACATGTGCCCGTCCAAATGCCTAACAGCTACTCTCTCATTGGTTCTCCCTCTTCCCTTCCATCCTCTGCCAAATTGGCAACCTGTGCGAACCAGGAGGTTAAACGGGTTGTCTCTCCAAGTTGGGAGATTGATAGTAAAGCAGTTGGAAAGTCAAAGCGGAGCACCAGGAGAGGGACTACTCGTTGAGTTTTAGAAACCTTTTGTATTCACAGTGTGTCCATTCTCTAGGTTTCCCGTACATGTTATAACTGTAGTAATATTCCCTTCAACATGGAGAGTTGGGACCCATGGAATGGGGGCCATGCATTTTTGCTTTAAAGGGTCTGCATTTGCTCACCCAATCTCACCAATCCTCTCAGTCCCAAGTGTCCAGCCTTATGCCACATCCAGCTGTCATTGTAGATAGGGTCATTCCAGGTTTCATCATAGACCCTGAAGGAAATGTAAAGAATTTCCCTGTTTTTTGGTTTTGTTTTTGAACTTCCTTTTTATAGTGGGTTTGAGCTGATTCTCACTGCCATGTTTATGCCAGTCTAGACACACTTGATTCCCTTACAGAAACATATCAATACATAGGTTTTAAGATTCTTACTAGTCATATCTATTACTCTGCGGGAAATATGGGGTTTTGAGTACCTTTCACTGAGGAAGGTGTAGGTCTTGTCTATTCCACAGTTGGTTTTAGAAATGGTACCTGTGCTTATATCAAACTCTGGTTTTATGCATCACCCCACCTCTCCTTTCCCCTTAAGCAGGCATAAGAGAGTTTTCTAAATGTGAGACTCTGTTCTCTTTCCTAACTCAGTTCTTGTGTAGCGATGTTTACAGGATCCTCATAAGTGATATCTTATGATAAGTTTCTTTTTCTGTGTGACTTATTTCACTTAGAATCATCGTACCTGAATCCACTCACTTTGCTGCTCCTGGTTTTATGACATTGATTTCATGGCTGAGGGATATTCCGTCGTACAGAAATACCACATTTTTTTGATCCATTTTTATATTTCCTGGGATATTTAAGGTGTACCCAAGTTGAGGTTCTTGTAAGCAGTGCAGCCCTAAATTTGGGGGTGGCTCTGTCTTATTGATTTTCAGTTTTCCCAAGGTATATTCCCTAGACTGGAAGTGCCCTTGGCTCTGTAGCTCTGTTGTTTACTTGTTTTAGGGAACGCAATGCACTCCTCCAGTGAGGCACTGGCAATTTACATCCCGCCCATCAGCATAACAAGGCTCCCTCTTCTCCAGGGCCTGTCTTGCCTTTCTTGTTTTTACACATTTTGTGGATGTCCCTTTAGACCGGTGGGAAGTGATACTTATTTGTAGTGCAGATTTGCATTGACCGCTTGCTTACTTGGCCAAAAAGGGCGTATGCATTTTCTCTTGAATATATTCAGGAGAAAACGCATACGCCCTTTTTCGCCAAGTGCGTCATTGTCGAAGTTGTGCCCCTCTTCCTGTGCTTTAAAGGCGATTCCAACGTACCTCTTGACATCTGTTTCCTGCTATTCTGCCTCACTTTCAAGTCTGCCTCATTGCCTTCCCTCAACAGATTTTTCGACGATAGTTGTCCTTTATTACTCTGCCTGTTTGTGAATTGCTGTGCCCCTGAGCTCCATTTTTCAACTCGTTTTTTGTGAGCTGTACGCAAGTCCAAATTTTGGTTCAGGACCTATACTGGTTCCCGGTGGGTGGCTGAGACACTGGTTAATTCTTCTTCCTGCCGGGAAATTAGGGAGACATGTGCCCGTCCAAATGCCTAATAGCTGCTCTCTCATTGTTTCACCCTCTTCCCTTCAGTCCTCTGCCAAATTGGCAACGTGTGCGAACCAGGAGGTTAAAGGGGTTGTCTCTCCAAGTTGGGAGAATGATAGTAAAGCAGTTGGAAAGTCAAACAGGAGCACCAGAAGAGGGACTACTCGTTGAGTTTTAGAAACCTTTTGTATTCAGAGTGTGTCCATTCTCTACGTTTCCCGTACATGTTATAGCTGTAGTAATATTCCCTTCAACCTGGAGAGTTGGGACCCATGGAATGGGGGCCATGCATTTTTGCTTTAAAGGGTCTGCATTTGCTCACCCAATCTCACCAATCCTGTCAGTTCCAAGTGTCCAGCCTTATGCCACATCCAGCTGTCATTGTAGATAGGGTCATTCCAGGTTTCATCAGAGACCCTGAAGGAAATGTAAAGAATTTCCCTGTTTTTTGGTTTTGTTTTTGAAATTCCTTTTTATAGTGGTTTTGAGCTGATTCTCGCTGCCATGTTTATGCCAGTCTAGACACACTTGATTCCCTTACAGAGACATATCAATACATAGGTTTTAAGATTCTTACTAGTCAGATCTATTCCTCTGCGGGAAATATGGGGTTTTGAGTCCCTTTCACTGAGGAAGGTGTAGGTCTTGTCTATTCTACAGTTGGTTTTAGAAATGGTACATGTGCTTATATCAAACTCTGGTTTTATGCATCACCCCACCTCTCCTTTCCCCTTAAGCAGGCATAACAGTGTTTTCTAAATGTGAGACTCTGTTCTCTTTCCTAACTCAGTTCATGTGTAGCCATGTTTACAGGATCTTCATAAGTGATATCTTATGATAAGTTTCTTTTTCTGTGTGACTTATTTCACTTAGAATCATCGTTGCTGAATCCACTCACTTTGCTGATCCTGGTCTTATGACATTGATTTCATGGCTGAGGGATATTTCATCGTACATAGGTACCACAGTTTTTTGAACCATTTTTATATTTCCTGGGATATTTAAGGTGTACCCAAGTTGAGGTTCTTGTTAGCAGTGCAGCCCTAAGTTGGGGTGGCTCTTTCTTATTGATTTTCCGTTTTCCCAAGGTATATTCCCTAGACTGGAAGTGCCCTTGGCTCTGTAGCTCTGTTGTTTACTTGTTTGAGGGAACGCAATGCACTCCTCCAGCGAGGCAGTTGGCAGTTTACATCCCGCCCATCAGCATAATATGGCTCCCTGTTCTCCAGGGCCTGTCTTGCCTTTCTATTTTTTACACATTTTGTGGATGTCCCTTTTGACTGGTGATAAGTGATACTTCTTTGTAGTGCAGATTTGCATTGCCCGCTTGCTTGCTTGGCAAAAAAGGGCGTATGCGTTTTCTCCTGAATATATTCAGGAGAAAACGCATACGCCCCTTTTGGCCAAGTGCGTCATTGTCGAAGTTGTGCCCCTCTTCCTGTGCTTTAAAGGCGATTCCAACGTACCTCTTGAAATCTGTTTCCTGCTATTCTGCCTCGCTTTCAAGTCCACCTCGTTGCCTTCCGTCAACAGATTTTTGGACAATAGATGTCCTTTATTACTCTGCCAGTTTGTGAATTGCTGTGCCCCTGAGCTCCATTTTTCAACTCATTTTTTGTGAGCTGTACGCAAGTCCAAAATTTTGGTCCAGGAACTATACTGGTTCCCAGTGGGTGGCTGAGACTCTGGTTAATTCTTCTTCCTGCCGGGAAATTAGAGTGACATATGCCCGTCCAAATGCCTAACAGCTAGTCTCTCATTGGTTCTCCCTCTTCCCTTCCATCCTCTGCCAAATTGGCAACCTGTGCGAACCAGGAGTTTAAAGGGTTTGTCTCTCCAGGTTGGGAGATTGATAGTAAAGCAGTTGGAAAGTCAATCCGGAGCACCAGGAGAGGGACTACTCGTTGAGTTTTAGAAACCTTTTGTATTCACAGTGTGTCCATTCTGTAGGTTTCCCGTACATGTTATAGATATAGTAATATTCCCTTCAACAAGGAGATTTGGGACCCATGGAATGGGGGCCATGCATTTTTGCTTTAAATGGTGTGCATTTGCTCACCCAATCTCACCAATCCTCTCAGTCCCAAGTGTCCAGCCTTATGCCACATCCAGCTGTCATTGTAGATAGGGTCATTCCAGGTTTCATCAGAGACCCTGAAGGAATTGTAAAGAATTTCCCGGTTTTTTGTTTTGTTTTTGAAATTCCTTTTTATAGTGGGTTTGAGCTGATTCTCGCTGCCATGTTTATGCCAGTCTAGACAAACTTGATTCCCTTACGGAGACATATCAATACATAGGTTTTAAGATTTTTACTAGTCAGATCTATTCCTCTGTGGGAAATATGGGGTTTTGAGTCCCTTTCACTGAGGAAGGTGTAGGTCTTGTCTATTCCACAGTTGGTTTTGAAATGGTACCTGTGCTTATATCAAACTCTGGTTTTATGCAACACCCCACCTCTCCTTTCCCCTTAAGCAGGCATAAGAGTGTTTTCTAAATGTGAGACTCTGTTCTCTTTCCTAACTCAGTTCATGTGTAGCCATGTTTACAGGATCTTCATAAGTGATATCTTATGATAAGTTTCTTTTTCTGTGTGACTTATTTCACTTAGAATCATCGTAACTGAATCCACTCACTTTGCTGCTCCTGGTCTTGTGACATTGATTTCATGGCTGAGGGATATTCCATCGTACATAAATACCACAGTTTTTTGAACCATTTTTATATTTCCTGGGATATTTAAGTTGTACCCAAGTTGAGGTTCTTGAAAACAGTGCAGCCCTAAATTTGGGGGTGGCTCTGTCTTATTGATTTCAGTTTTCCCAAGGTATATTCCCTAGACTGGAAGTGCCATTGGCTCTGTAGCTCTGTTGTTTACTTGTTTTAGGGAACTCAATGCACTCTTCCAGTGAGGCAGTTGGCAATTTACATCCCGCCCATCAGCATAACAGGGCTCCCTGTTCTCCAGGGCCTGTCTTGCCTTTCTGGTTTTTACACATTTTGTGGATGTCCCTTTTGACCGGTGGGAAGTGATACATCTTTGTAGTGCAGATTTGCATTGCCCGCTTGCTTGCTTGGCCAAAAAGGGCGTATGCGTTTTCTCCTGAATATATTCAGGAGAAAACGCATACGCCTTCTTTGGCCAAGTGAGTTATTGTCGAAGTTGTGCCCCTCTTCCTGTGCTTTAAGTGTGATTCCAACGTACATCTTGAAATCTGTTTCCTGCTATTCTTCCTCGCTTTCAAGTCCGCCTAGTTGCCTTCCCTCAACAGATTTTTGGATGATAGTTGTCCTTTATTACTGTGCCAGTTTGTGAATTGCTGTGCCCCTGAGCTCCATTTTTCAACTCGTTTTTTGTGAGCTGCACGCAAGTCCAAAATTTTGGTTCAGGACCTATACTGGTTCCTGGTGGGTGGCTGAGACTCTGGTTAATTCATCTTCCTGCTGGGAAATTAGAGTGACATGTGCCTGTCCAAATGCCTAACAGCTACTCTCTCATTGGTTCTCCCTCTTCCCTTACATCCTCTGCCAAATTGGCAACCTGTGCGAACCAGGAGGTTAAAGGGGTTGTCTCTCCAAGTTGGGAGATTGATAGTAAAGCAGTTGGAAAGTCAAAGTGGAGCACCAGGAGAGGGACTACTCGTTGAGTTTTAGAAATCTTTTGTATTCATAGTGTGTCCATTCTCTAGGTTTCCTGTACATGTTATAGCTGTTGTAGTATTCCCTTCAATATGGACTGTTGGGACCCATGGAATGGGGGCCATGCATTTTTGCTTTAAAGGGTCTGCATTTGCTAACCCAATCTCACCAATCCTCTCAGTCCCAAGTGTCCAGGCTTATGCCACATCCAGCTGTCATTATACATACGGTCATACCAGGTTTCATCAGAGACCCTGAAGGAAATGGAAAGAATTTCGCTGTTTTTTGGATTTGGTTTTGAAATTCCCTTTTATAGTGGGTTTCAACTGATTCTCGCTGTCATGTTTATTCCAGTCTAGACACACTTGATTCCCTTACAGAGACATATCAATACATAGGTTTTAAGATTCTTACTAGTCAGATCTATTCCTCTGCGGGAAATATGGGGTTTTGAGTCCCTTTCACTGAGGAAGTTGTAGGTCTTGTCTATTCCACAGTTTGTTTTAGAAATGGTACCTGTGCTTATATCAAACTCTGGTTTTATGCATCACCCCACCTCTCCTTTCCCCTTAAGCAGGCATAAGAGTCTTTTCTAAATGTGAGACTCTGTTCTCTTTCCTAACTCACTTCATGTGTAGCCATGTTTACAGGATCTTCATAAGTGTTATCTTATGATGTTTCTTTTTCTGTGTGACTTATTTCACTTAGAATCATCGTACCTGAATCCACTCACTTTGCTGCTCCTGGTCTTATGACATTGATTTCATGGCTGAGGGATATTCCAACATATATATATACTACAGTTTTTTGAACCATTTTTATATTTCCTGGGATATTTAAGGTGTACCCAAGTTGAGGTTCTTGTAAGCAGTGCAGCCCTAACTTGGGGTGGCTCTTTCTTATTGATTTTCAGTTTTCCCAAGGTGTATTCCCTAGACTGGAAGTGCCCTTGGCTCTGTAGCTCTGTTGTTTACTTGTTTTAGGGAACGCAATGCACTCCTCCAGGGAGGCAGTTGGCAATTTACATCCCACCCATCAGGATAAGAATGCTCCCTGTTCTCCAGGGCCTGTCTTGCCTTTCTGGTTTTTACACATTTTGTGGATGTCCCTTTTGACCGTTGGGAAGTGATACTTCTTTGTAGTGCAGATTTGCATTGCCTGCTTGCTTGCTTGGCCACAAATGGCGTGTGCGTTGTCTCCTGAATATATTCAGGAAAAAACGCATTCTCCCTTTTTGGCCAAGTGCATCATTGTCGAAGTTGTTCCCCTCTTCCTGTGTTTTAAAGGCGATTCCAACGTACCTCTTGAAATCAGTTTCCTGCTATTCTGCCTCGCTTTCAAGTCCGCTCGTTGCCTTCCCTCAACAGATTTTTGGACGATAGTTGTCCTTTATTACTCTGCCAGTTTGTGAATTGCTGTGCCCCTGAGCTCAATTATTCAACTCGTTTTTTGTGGGCTGTACGCAAGTCCAAAATTTTGGTTCAGGAACTCTACTGGTTCCCGGGGGATGGCTGAGACTTTGCTTAATTCTTCTTCCTGCCGGGTAATAAGAGTGACATGTGCCCATCCAAATCCCTAAAAGCTAGGCTCTCATTGGTTCTCCCTCTTCCCTTCCATCCTCTACCAAATTGGCAACCTGTGCGAACCAGGAGCTTAAAGGGGCTGTCTCTCCAAGTTGGAAGATTGATAGTAAAGCAGTTGGAAAGTCAAACCACAGCACTAGGAGAGGGACTACTCGTTGAGTTTTAGAAACCTTTTGTATTCACAGTGTGTCCATTCTCTAGGTTTCCCATACATGTTATAGCTGTAGTAATATTCCCTTCAACCTGGAGAGTTGGGACCCATGGAATGGGGGCCATGCATTTTTGCTTTAAAGGGTCTGCATTTGCTCACCCAATCTCACCAATCCTGTCAGTTCCAAGTGTCCAGCCTTATGCCACATCCAGCTGTCATTGTAGATAGGGTCATTCCAGGTTTCATCAGAGACCCTGAAGGAATTGTAAAGAATTTCCCTGTTTTTGGTTTTGTTTTTGAAATTCCTTTTTATAGTGGTTTTGAGCTGATTCTCGCTGCCATGTTTATGCCAGTCTAGACACACTTGATTCCCTTACAGAGACATATCAATACATAGGTTTTAAAATTCTTACTAGTCAGATCTATTCCTCTGTGGGAAATATGGGGTTTTGAGTCCCTTTCACTGAGGAAGGTGTAGGTCCTGTCTATTCCACAGTTGTTTTTGAAATGGTACCTGTGCTTATGTCAAACTTTGGTTTTATGCATCACCCCACCTCTCCTTTCCCCTTAAGCAGGCATAAGAGTGTTTTCTAAATGTGAGACTCTGTTCTCTTTCCTAACTCAGTTCATGTGTAGCCATGTTTACAGGATCTTCATAAGTGATATCTTATGATATGTTTCTTTTTCTGTGTGACTTATTTCACTTAGAATCATCGTAACTGAATCCACTCACTTTGCTGCTCCTGGTTTTATGACATTGATTTCATGGCTGAGGGATATTCCATCGTACATAAATACCACAGTTTTTTGAACCATTTTTATATTTCCTGGGATATTTAAGGTGTACCCAAGTTGAGGTTCTTGAAAACAGTGCAGCCCTAAATTTGGGGGTGGCTCTGTCTTATTGATTTTCAGTTTTCCCAAGGTATATTCCCTAGACTGGAAGTGCTTTTGGCTCTGTAGCTCTGTTGTTTACTTGTTTTAGGGAATGCAATGCACTCCTCCAGTGAGGCCGTTGGCAATTTACATCCCGCCCATCAGCATAACAAGGCTCCCTCTTCTCCAGGTCCTGTCTTGCCTTTCTGGTTTTTACACATTTTGTGGATGTCCCTTTTGACCGGTGGGAAGTGATACTTCTTTGTAGTGCAGATTTGCATTGCCTGCTTGCTTGCTTGGCCACAAATGGCGTATGCATTTTCTCCTGAATATATTCAGGAGCAAACGCATACGCACTTTTTGGCCAAGTGCATCATTGTCGAAGTTGTTCCCCTCTTCCTGTGTTTTAAAGGCGATTCCAACGTACCTCTTGAAATCAGTTTCCTGCTATTCTGCCTCGCTTTCAAGTCCGCTCGTTGCCTTCCCTCAACAGATTTTTGGACGATAGTTGTCCTTTATTACTCTGCCAGTTTGTGAATTGCTGTGCCCCTGAGCTCAATTATTCAACTCGTTTTTTTGTGGGCTGTACGCAAGTCCAAAATTTTGGTTCAGGAACTCTACTGGTTCCCGGGGGATGGCTGAGACTTTGCTTAATTCTTCTTCCTGCCGGGTAATAAGAGTGACATGTGCCCGTCCAAATGCCTAACAGCTATTCTCTCATTGGTTCTCCCTCTTCCCTTCCATCCTCTGCCAAACTGGCAACCTGTGCGAACCAGGAGGTTAAAGGGGTTGTCTCTCCTAGTTGGGAGATTGATAGTAAAGCAGTTGGAAAGTCAAAGCGCAGCACCAGGAGAGGGACTACTCATTGAGTTTTAGCAACCTTTTGTATTCACAGTGTGTCCATTCTCTAGGTTTCCCGTACATGTTATAGATGTAGTAATATTCCCTTCAACCTGGAGAGTTGGGACCCATGGAATGGGGCCCATGCATTTTTGCTTTAAAGGGTCTGCATTTGCTCACCCAATCTCACCAATCCTCTCAGTCCCAAGTGTCCAGCCTTATGCCACATCCAGCTGTCATTGTAGTTAGGGTCATTCCAGGTTTTATCAGAGACACTGAAGGAATTGTAAAGAATTTCCCTGTTTTTTGGTTTTGTTTTTGAAATTCCTTTTTATAGTTGGTTTGAGCTGATTCTCGCTGCCATGTTTATGCCAGTCGAGACACACTTGATTCTCTTATGGAGACGTATCGATACATAGGTTTTAGGATTGTTTCTAGTCAGATCTATTCCTCTGCGGGAAATATGGTGTTTTGAGTCCCTTTCACTGAGGAAGGTGTAGGTCATTTCTATTCCACAGGTGGTTTTAGAAACGGTACCTGTGCATATATCAAACTCTGGTTTTATGCATCACCCCACCTCTCCTTACCCATTAAGCAGGAATAAGAGTGTTTTCTAAATGTGAGACTCTGTTCCCTTTCCTAACTCAGTTCATGTGTAGCCATGTGTACAGGATCTTCCTAAGTGATATCTTATGATCAGATTCTTTTTCTGTGTGACTTATTTCACTTAGAATCATCGTACCTGAATCCACTCAATTTGCTGCTCCTGGTCTTATGACATTGATTTCATGGCTGAGGGATATTTCATCGTACATAGGTACCACAATTTTTTGAACCATTTTTCTATTTCCTGGGATATTTCAGGTGTACCAAAGTTGAGGTTCTTGTAAGCAATGCAGCCCTAAATTTGGGGGTGGCTCTGTCTTATTGATTTTCACTTTTTCCAAGGTATATTCCCTAGACGGGAAGTGCCCATGGCTCTCTAGCTCTGTTGTTTACTTGTTTTAGGGAACACAATGCACTCCTCCAGTGAGGCAGTTGGCAATTTACATCCCGCCCATCAGCATAACAAGGCTCCCTGTTCTCCAGGGCCTGTCTTGCATTTCTGGTTTTTACACATTTTGGGGATGTCCCTTTTGACCGGTGGGAAGTGATACTACTTTGTAGTGCAGATTTGCATTGCCCGCTTGCTTGCTTGGCCAAAAAGGGCGTATGCGTTTTTTCCTGAATATATTCAGGTGAAAACGCATACGCCCTTTTTGGCCAAGTGCATCATTGTCGAAGTTGTTCCCCTCTTCCTGTGTTTTAAAGGAGATTCCAACGTACCTCTTGAAATCTGTTTCCTACTATTCTGCCTCGCTTTCAAGTCCGCCTCGTTGCCTTCCCTAAACAGATTTTTGGACGATAGTTGTCCTTTATTACTCTGCCAGTTTGTGAATTGCTGTGCCCCTGAGCTCCATTTTTCAACTCGTTTTTTGTGAGCTGAACGCAAGTCCAAAATTTTGGTTCAGGACCTATACTGGTTCCCGGTGGGTGGCTGAGACTTTGGTTGATTATTCTTCCTGCCGGGAAGTTAGAGTGATATGTGCCTGTCCAAATGCCTAACAGCTACTCTCACATTGGTTCTCCCTCTTCCCTTCCATCCTCTGCCAAATTGGCAACCTGTGTGAACCAGGAGCTTAAAGGGGCTGTCTCTCCAAGTTGGAAGATTCATAGTAAAGCAGTTGGAAAGTCAAACCGGAGCACCAGGGGAGGGACTATTCGTTGAGTTTTAGAAGCATTTTGTATTCGAAGTGTGTCCATTCTCTAGGTTTCCCGTACATGTTATATCTGTAGAAATATTCCCTTCAACCTGGAGAGTTGGGACCCATGGAATGGGGGCCATGCATTTTTGCTTTAAAGGGTCTGCATTTGCTCACCCAATCTCACCAATCCTCTCAGTCCCAAGTGTCCAGCCTTATGCCACATCCACCTGTCATTGTAGATAGGGTCAATCCAGGTTTCATCAGAGACCCTGAAGGAATTGTAAAGAATTTCCCTGTTTTCTGTTTTGTTTTTGAAATTCCTTTTTATAGTGGGTTTGAGATGATTCTCGCTGCCATGTTTATGCCAGTCTAGACACACTTGATTCCCTTACGAAGACATATCAATACATAGGTTTTAAGATTTTTACTAGTCATATCTATTCCTCTGCAGGAAATATGGGGTTTTGAATCCCTTTCACTGTGGAAGGTGTAGGTCTTGTCTATTCCATAGTTGGTTTTAGAAACGATACCCGTGCTTATATCAAACTCTGGTTTTATGCATCACCCCACTTCTCCTTACCCCTTAAGCAGGCATAACAGTGTTTTCTAAATGTGAGACTCTGTTCTCTTTCTTAAATCAGTTCATGTGTAGCCATGTTTACAGGATCTCCATAAGTGATATCTTATGATAAGTTTCTTTTTTCTGTGTGACTTATTTCACTTAGAATCATCGTACCTGAATCCACTAACTTTGCTTCTCCTGGTCTTATGACATTGATTTCATGGCTGAGGGATATTCCATCGTACATAAGTACCACAATTTTTTGAACCATTTTTATATTTCCTGGGATATTTAAGGTGTACCCAAGTTGAGGTTCGTGTAAGCAGTGCAGCCCTAAGTTGGGGTGGCTCTGTCTTATTGATTTTCAGTTTTCCCAAGGTATATTCCCTAGACTGGAAGTGCCCTTTGCTCTGTAGCTCTGTTGTTTACTTGTTTTAGGGAACACAGTGCACTCCTCCTGTTAGGCAGTTGGAAATTTACATCCCGCCCATCAGCATAACAAGGCTCCCTGTTCTCCAGGGCCTGTCTTGCCTTTCGGGTACTTACACATTTTGTGGATGTCACTTTTGTCCGGTGGGAAGTGATACTTCTTTATAGTGCAGAGTTGCATTGCCCTCATGCTTGCTTGGCCAAAAAGGGCGTATGATTTTTCTCCTGAATATATTCAGGAGAAAACACATACGCCCTTTTTGGCCAAGTGCATCATTGTCGAAGATGTGACCCTCTTCCTGTGCTTTAAATGCGATTCCAACGTACCTCTTGAAATCTGTTTCCTGCTATTCTGCCTCGCTTTCAAGTCCGCCTCGTTGCCTTCCCTCAACAGATTTTTGGACGATAGTTGTCCTTTATTACTCTGCCAATTTGTGAATTGCTGTGCCCCTGAGCTCCATTTTTCAACTCGTTTTTTGTGAGCTGTACGCAAGTCCAAAATTTTGCTTCAGGACCTATACTTGTTCCCGTTGGGTGGCTAAGACTTTGGTTAATTCTTCTTCCTGCCGGGAAATTAGAGTGACATGTGCCCGTCCAAATGCCTAACAACTACTCTCTCATTGGTTCTCCCTCTTCCCTTCCATCCTCTGCCAAATTGGCAACCTGTGCGAACCAGGAGCCTAAAGGGGCTGTGTCTCCAAGTTGGGAGATTGATAGTAAAGCAGTTGGAAAGTCAAACCGGAGCACCAGGAGAGGGACTATTCGTTGAATTTTAGAAACATTTTGTATTCACAGTGTGTCCATTCTCTAGGTTTCCCGTACATGTTATAGCTGTAGTAATATTCCCTTCAACCTGGAGAGTTGGGACCCATGGAATGGGGGCCATGCATTATTGCTTTAAAGGGTCTGCATTTTCTCACCCAATCTCACCAGTCCTCTCAGTCCCAAGTGTCCAGCCTTATGCCACATCCAGCTGTCATTGTAGATAGGGTCATTCCAGGTTTCATCAGAGACCCTGAAGGAATTGTAAAGAATTTCCCCGTTTATTGGTTTTGTTTTTGAAATTCCTTTTTATAGTGGGTTTGAGCTGATTCTCACTGCCATGTTTATGCCAGTCTAGACACACTTGATTCCCTAACGGAGACCTATCAATACATAGGTTTTAAGATTCTTACTAGTCAGATCTATTCCTCTGCGGGAAATATGGGTTTTGAGTCCCTTTCACTGAGGAAGGTGTAGGTCTTTTCTATTCCACAGGTGGTTTTAGAAACGGTACCTGTGCTTATATCAAACTCTGGTTTTATGCAACACCCCACATCTCCTTCCCCTTTAAACAGGCATAGGAGTGTTTTCTAAATGTGATACTCTGTTCTCTTTCCTAACTCAGTTCATGTGTAGCCAGGTGTACAGGATCTTCCTAAGTGATATCTTATGATAAGTTTCTTTTTCTGTGTGACTTATTTCACTTAGTATCATCGTACCTGAATCCACTCACTTTGCTGCTCCTGGTCTTATGACATTTATTTCATGGCTCAGGGATATTCCATCGTACATAAGTACCACAAGTTTTTGAACCATTTTTATATTTCCTGGGATATTTAAGGTGTACCCAAGTTGAGGTTCTTGTAAGCAGTGCAGCCCTAAATTTGGGGGTGGCTCTGTCTTATTGATTTTCAGTTTTCCCAAGGTATATTCCCTAGACGGTAAGTGCCCTTGGCTCTGTAGCTCTGCTGTTTACTTGTTTTAGGGAACACAATGCACTCCTCCAGTGAGGCTGTTGGCAATTTACATCCCGCCCATCAGCATAACAAGGCTCCCTGTTCTCCAGGGCCTGTGTTGCCTTTCTGGTTTTTACACATTTTGTGTATGTCCCTATTGACCGGTGGGAAGTGATACTTCTTTGTAGGGCAGATTTGCATTGCCCGCTTCCTTGCTTGGCCAAAAAGGTCGTATGTGTTTTCTCCTGAATATATTCAGGAAAAAACGCATTTGCCCTTTTTGGCCAAGTGCATCATTGTCGAAGATGTTCCCCTCTTCCTGTGTTTTAAAGGCGATTCCAACGTACCTCTTGAAATCAGTTTCCTGCTATTCTGCCTCGCTTTCAAGTCCGCTCGTTGCCTTCCCTCAACAGATTTTTGGACGATAGTTGTCCTTTATTACTCTGCCAGTTTGTGAATTGCTGTTCCCCTGAGCCCCATTTTTCAACTTGTTTTTTGTGAGCTGAACGCAAGTCCAAAATTTTGGTTCAGGAACTCTACTGGTTCCCGGTTGATGGCTGAGACTTTGGTTAATTCTTCTTCCTGCCGGGTAATAAGAGTGACATGTGCCCGTCCAAATGCCTAACAGCTAGTCTCTCATTGGTTCTCCCTCTTCCCTTCCATCCTCTGCCAAATTGGCAACCTGTGCCAACCAGGAGCTTAAAGGGGCTGTCTCTCCAAGTTGCTAGATTGATAGGAAAGCAGTTGGAAAGTCAAATCAGAGCACAAGGAGAGGGACTACTCGTTGAGTTTTAGAAACCTTTTGTATTCGCAGTGTGTCCATTCTCTAGGTTTCCCGTACATGTTATAGCTGTAGTAATATTCCCTTCAACCTAGAGAGTTGGGATCCAAGGAATGGGGTCCATCCATTTTTGCTTTAAAGGGTCTTCATTTGCTCACCGAATCTCACCAATCTTCTGAGTCCCAAGTGTCCAGCCTTATGCCACATCCAGCTGTCATTGTAGATAGGGTCATTCCAGGTTTCATCAGAGACCCTGAAGGAATTGTAAAGAATTTCCCTGTTTTTTCGTTTTGTTTTTGAAATTCCTTTTTATAGTGGGTTTGAGCTGATTCTCGCTGCCATGTTTATGTAGGTCTAGACATACTTGATTCCCTTACGGAGACATATCAATACATAGGCTTTAAGATTCTTTCTAGTCAGATCTATTACTCTGCGGGAAATATGGGGTTTTGATTCCCTTTCACTGAGGAAGGTGTATGTCTTGTCTATTCCAAAGTTGTTTTTTGGAACGGTACCTGTGCTTATATCAAACTCCGGTTTTATGCATCACGCCACCTCTCCTTTCCCCTTAAGCAGGCATAAGAGTGTTTTCTAAATGTGAGACTCTGTTCTCTTTCCTAACTCAGTTCATGTGTAGCCATGCTTACAGGATCTTCATAAGTGATATCTTATGATAAGTTTCTTTTTCTGTGTGACTTATTTCACTTAGAATCATCGTACCTGAATCCACTCACTTTGCTGCTCCTGGTCTTATGACATTGATTTCATGGCTGAGGGATATTGCATCGTACATAAATACCACAGTTTTTTGAAACATTTTTGTATTTCCTGTGATATTTAAGTTTTACCCTAGTTGAGGTTCTTGTAAGCAGTGCAGCCCTAAATTTGGGGGTGGCTCTGTCTTATTGATTTTCAGTTTTCCCAGGGTATATTCGCTAGACTGGAAGTGCCCTTGGCTCTGTAGCTCTGTTGTTTATTTTTATAGGGAACGCAATGCACTCCTCCAGTGAGGCAGTTGGCAATTTACATCCCGCCCATCAGCATAACAAGGCTCCCTTTTCTCCAGGGCCTGTCTTGCCTTTCTGGTTTTTACACTTTTCTGGATGTCCCTTTTGACCGTTGGGAAGTGATACTTCTTTGTAGTGCAGATTTGCATTGCCTGCTTGCTTGCTTGCCAAAAAGGGCGTATGCGTTTTCTCCTAAATATATTCAGGAGAAAACGCATAGGCCCTTTTTGGACTAGTTCGTCATTGTCGAAGTTGTGCCCATCTTCATGTGCTTTAAAGGCGATTCCAACGTACCTCTTGGAATCTGTTTCCTGCTATTCTGCCTCGCTTTCAAGTCCTCCTCGTTGCCATCCCTCAACAGATTTTTGGACCATAGTTGTCCTTTATTACTACGCCAGTTTGTGAATTGCTGTGCCCGTGATCTCCATTTTTCAACTCGTTTTTTGTGAGCTGTACGCAAGTCCAAAATTTTGGTTCAGGACCTATACTGGTTCCCGGTGGGTGGCTGCGACCCTGGTTAATTCTTCTTCCTCCCGGGAAATTAGAGTGACATGTGCCCTTCCAAATGCCTAACAGCTACTCTCTCATTGGTTCTCCTTCTTCCCTTGCATCCTCTGCCAAATTGGCAAGCTGTGCGAACCAGGAGGTTAAAGGGTTTGTCTCTCCAAGTTGGGAGATTGATAGTAAAGTAGTTGGAAAGTCAAACCGGATCACCAGGAGAGGGACTACTCGTTGTGTTTTAGAAAACTTTTGTATTCACAGTGTGTCCATTCTCTAGGTTTCCCGTACATGTTATAGCTGTAGTAATATTCCCTTCAACATGGAGAGTTGGGACCCATGGAATGGGGGCCATGCATTTTTGCTTTAAAGGGTCTGCATTTGTTCACCCAATCTCACCAATCCTCTCAGTCCCAAGTGTCCAGCCTTATGCCACATCCAGCTCTCATTGTAGATAGGGTCATTCCAGGTTTCATCAGAGACCCTGAAGTAATTGTAAAGAATTTCGCTGTTTTTTTGTTTTGTTTTTGAAATTCCTTTTAATACTGGGTTTTAGCTGATTCTCGCTGCCATGTTTATGCCAGTCTACACACTTGATTCCCTTACGGAGACATATCAATACATATGTTTTAGGATTGTTACTAGTCAGATCTATTCCTCTGTGGGAAATATGGCGTTTTGTGTCCCTTTCACTGAGGAAGGTGTAAGTCTTGTCTATTCCACAGTTGGTTATACACACGGTACCTGTGCTTATATCAAATTCTGGTTTCATGCATCACCCCACCTCTCCTCCCCCCTTAAGCAGGTATAAGAGTGTTTTCTAAATGTGAGACTCTGTTCTCTTTCCTAACTCAGTTCATGTGTAGCCATGTTTACAGGATCTTCATAAGTGATATCTTATGATAAGTTTCTTTTTCTGTGTGACTTATTTCACTTAGAATCATCGTACCTGAATCCACTCACTTTGCTGCTCCTGGTCTTATGACATTGATTTCATGGCTGAGGGATATTCCATCGTACATAAATACCACAGTTTTTTGAACCATTTTTATATTTCCTGGGATATTTAAGGTGAACCCAAGTTGAGGTTCTTGTAAGCAGTGAAGCCCTAAATTTGGGGGTGGCTATGTCTTATTGATTTTCAGTTTTCTCAAGGTATATTCCCTAGACTGGAAGTGCCCTTGGCTCTGTAGCTCTGTTGTTTACTTGTTTTAGGGAACACAGTGCACTCCTCCTGTTAGGCAGTTGGAAATTTACATCCCGCCCATCAGCATAACAAGGCTCCCTGTTCTCCAGGGCCTGTCTTGCCTTTCGGGTACTTACACATTTTGTGGATGTCACTTTTGTCCGGTGGGAAGTGATACTTCTTTATAGTGCAGAGTTGCATTGCCCTCATGCTTGCTTGGCCAAAAAGGGCGTATGATTTTTCTCCTGAATATATTCAGGAGAAAACACATACGCCCTTTTTGGCCAAGTGCATCATTGTCGAAGATGTGACCCTCTTCCTGTGCTTTAAATGCGATTCCAACGTACCTCTTGAAATCTGTTTCCTGCTATTCTGCCTCGCTTTCAAGTCCGCCTCGTTGCCTTCCCTCAACAGATTTTTGGACGATAGTTGTCCTTTATTACTCTGCCAATTTGTGAATTGCTGTGCCCCTGAGCTCCATTTTTCAACTCGTTTTTTGTGAGCTGTACGCAAGTCCAAAATTTTGCTTCAGGACCTATACTGGTTCCCGTTGGGTGGCTAAGACTTTGGTTAATTCTTCTTCCTGCCGGGAAATTAGAGTGACATGTGCCCGTCCAAATGCCTAACAACTACTCTCTCATTGGTTCTCCCTCTTCCCTTCCATCCTCTGCCAAATTGGCAACCTGTGCGAACCAGGAGCCTAAAGGGGCTGTGTCTCCAAGTTGGGAGATTGATAGTAAAGCAGTTGGAAAGTCAAACCGGAGCACCAGGAGAGGGACTATTCGTTGAATTTTAGAAACATTTTGTATTCACAGTGTGTCCATTCTCTAGGTTTCCCGTACATGTTATAGCTGTAGTAATATTCCCTTCAACCTGGAGAGTTGGGACCCATGGAATGGGGGCCATGCATTATTGCTTTAAAGGGTCTGCATTTTCTCACCCAATCTCACCAGTCCTCTCAGTCCCAAGTGTCCAGCCTTATGCCACATCCAGCTGTCATTGTAGATAGGGTCATTCCAGGTTTCATCAGAGACCCTGAAGGAATTGTAAAGAATTTCCCCGTTTATTGGTTTTGTTTTTGAAATTCCTTTTTATAGTGGGTTTGAGCTGATTCTCACTGCCATGTTTATGCCAGTCTAGACACACTTGATTCCCTAACGGAGACCTATCAATACATAGGTTTTAAGATTCTTACTAGTCAGATCTATTCCTCTGCGGGAAATATGGGGTTTTGAGTCCCTTTCACTGAGGAAGGTGTAGGTCTTTTCTATTCCACAGGTGGTTTTAGAAACGGTACCTGTGCTTATATCAAACTCTGGTTTTATGCAACACCCCACATCTCCTTCCCCTTTAAACAGGCATAGGAGTGTTTTCTAAATGTGATACTCTGTTCTCTTTCCTAACTCAGTTCATGTGTAGCCAGGTGTACAGGATCTTCCTAAGTGATATCTTATGATAAGTTTCTTTTTCTGTGTGACTTATTTCACTTAGTATCATCGTACCTGAATCCACTCACTTTGCTGCTCCTGGTCTTATGACATTTATTTCATGGCTCAGGGATATTCCATCGTACATAAGTACCACAAGTTTTTGAACCATTTTTATATTTCCTGGGATATTTAAGGTGTACCCAAGTTGAGGTTCTTGTAAGCAGTGCAGCCCTAAATTTGGGGGTGGCTCTGTCTTATTGATTTTCAGTTTTCCCAAGGTATATTCCCTAGACGGTAAGTGCCCTTGGCTCTGTAGCTCTGCTGTTTACTTGTTTTAGGGAACACAATGCACTCCTCCAGTGAGGCTGTTGGCAATTTACATCCCGCCCATCAGCATAACAAGGCTCCCTGTTCTCCAGGGCCTGTGTTGCCTTTCTGGTTTTTACACATTTTGTGTATGTCCCTATTGACCGGTGGGAAGTGATACTTATTTGTAGGGCAGATTTGCATTGCCCGCTTCCTTGCTTGGCCAAAAAGGTCGTATGTGTTTTCTCCTGAATATATTCAGGAAAAAACGCATTTGCCCTTTTTGGCCAAGTGCATCATTGTCGAAGATGTTCCCCTCTTCCTGTGTTTTAAAGGCGATTCCAACGTACCTCTTGAAATCAGTTTCCTGCTATTCTGCCTCGCTTTCAAGTCCGCTCGTTGCCTTCCCTCAACAGATTTTTGGACGATAGTTGTCCTTTATTACTCTGCCAGTTTGTGAATTGCTGTTCCCCTGAGCCCCATTTTTCAACTTGTTTTTTGTGAGCTGAACGCAAGTCCAAAATTTTGGTTCAGGAACTCTACTGGTTCCCGGTTGATGGCTGAGACTTTGGTTAATTCTTCTTCCTGCCGGGTAATAAGAGTGACATGTGCCCGTCCAAATGCCTAACAGCTAGTCTCTCATTGGTTCTCCCTCTTCCCTTCCATCCTCTGCCAAATTGGCAACCTGTGCCAACCAGGAGCTTAAAGGGGCTGTCTCTCCAAGTTGCTAGATTGATAGGAAAGCAGTTGGAAAGTCAAATCAGAGCACAAGGAGAGGGACTACTCGTTGAGTTTTAGAAACCTTTTGTATTCGCAGTGTGTCCATTCTCTAGGTTTCCCGTACATGTTATAGCTGTAGTAATATTCCCTTCAACCTAGAGAGTTGGGATCCAAGGAATGGGGTCCATCCATTTTTGCTTTAAAGGGTCTTCATTTGCTCACCGAATCTCACCAATCTTCTGAGTCCCAAGTGTCCAGCCTTATGCCACATCCAGCTGTCATTGTAGATAGGGTCATTCCAGGTTTCATCAGAGACCCTGAAGGAATTGTAAAGAATTTCCCTGTTTTTTCGTTTTGTTTTTGAAATTCCTTTTTATAGTGGGTTTGAGCTGATTCTCGCTGCCATGTTTATGTAGGTCTAGACATACTTGATTCCCTTACGGAGACATATCAATACATAGGCTTTAAGATTCTTTCTAGTCAGATCTATTACTCTGCGGGAAATATGGGGTTTTGATTCCCTTTCACTGAGGAAGGTGTATGTCTTGTCTATTCCAAAGTTGTTTTTTGGAACGGTACCTGTGCTTATATCAAACTCCGGTTTTATGCATCACGCCACCTCTCCTTTCCCCTTAAGCAGGCATAAGAGTGTTTTCTAAATGTGAGACTCTGTTCTCTTTCCTAACTCAGTTCATGTGTAGCCATGCTTACAGGATCTTCATAAGTGATATCTTATGATAAGTTTCTTTTTCTGTGTGACTTATTTCACTTAGAATCATCGTACCTGAATCCACTCACTTTGCTGCTCCTGGTCTTATGACATTGATTTCATGGCTGAGGGATATTGCATCGTACATAAATACCACAGTTTTTTGAAACATTTTTGTATTTCCTGTGATATTTAAGTTTTACCCTAGTTGAGGTTCTTGTAAGCAGTGCAGCCCTAAATTTGGGGGTGGCTCTGTCTTATTGATTTTCAGTTTTCCCAGGGTATATTCGCTAGACTGGAAGTGCCCTTGGCTCTGTAGCTCTGTTGTTTATTTTTATAGGGAACGCAATGCACTCCTCCAGTGAGGCAGTTGGCAATTTACATCCCGCCCATCAGCATAACAAGGCTCCCTTTTCTCCAGGGCCTGTCTTGCCTTTCTGGTTTTTACACTTTTCTGGATGTCCCTTTTGACCGTTGGGAAGTGATACTTCTTTGTAGTGCAGATTTGCATTGCCTGCTTGCTTGCTTGCCAAAAAGGGCGTATGCGTTTTCTCCTAAATATATTCAGGAGAAAACGCATAGGCCCTTTTTGGACTAGTTCGTCATTGTCGAAGTTGTGCCCATCTTCATGTGCTTTAAAGGCGATTCCAACGTACCTCTTGGAATCTGTTTCCTGCTATTCTGCCTCGCTTTCAAGTCCTCCTCGTTGCCATCCCTCAACAGATTTTTGGACCATAGTTGTCCTTTATTACTACGCCAGTTTGTGAATTGCTGTGCCCGTGATCTCCATTTTTCAACTCGTTTTTTGTGAGCTGTACGCAAGTCCAAAATTTTGGTTCAGGACCTATACTGGTTCCCGGTGGGTGGCTGCGACCCTGGTTAATTCTTCTTCCTCCCGGGAAATTAGAGTGACATGTGCCCTTCCAAATGCCTAACAGCTACTCTCTCATTGGTTCTCCTTCTTCCCTTGCATCCTCTGCCAAATTGGCAAGCTGTGCGAACCAGGAGGTTAAAGGGTTTGTCTCTCCAAGTTGGGAGATTGATAGTAAAGTAGTTGGAAAGTCAAACCGGATCACCAGGAGAGGGACTACTCGTTGTGTTTTAGAAAACTTTTGTATTCACAGTGTGTCCATTCTCTAGGTTTCCCGTACATGTTATAGCTGTAGTAATATTCCCTTCAACATGGAGAGTTGGGACCCATGGAATGGGGGCCATGCATTTTTGCTTTAAAGGGTCTGCATTTGTTCACCCAATCTCACCAATCCTCTCAGTCCCAAGTGTCCAGCCTTATGCCACATCCAGCTCTCATTGTAGATAGGGTCATTCCAGGTTTCATCAGAGACCCTGAAGTAATTGTAAAGAATTTCGCTGTTTTTTTGTTTTGTTTTTGAAATTCCTTTTAATACTGGGTTTTAGCTGATTCTCGCTGCCATGTTTATGCCAGTCTACACACTTGATTCCCTTACGGAGACATATCAATACATATGTTTTAGGATTGTTACTAGTCAGATCTATTCCTCTGTGGGAAATATGGCGTTTTGTGTCCCTTTCACTGAGGAAGGTGTAAGTCTTGTCTATTCCACAGTTGGTTATACACACGGTACCTGTGCTTATATCAAATTCTGGTTTCATGCATCACCCCACCTCTCCTCCCCCCTTAAGCAGGTATAAGAGTGTTTTCTAAATGTGAGACTCTGTTCTCTTTCCTAACTCAGTTCATGTGTAGCCATGTTTACAGGATCTTCATAAGTGATATCTTATGATAAGTTTCTTTTTCTGTGTGACTTATTTCACTTAGAATCATCGTACCTGAATCCACTCACTTTGCTGCTCCTGGTCTTATGACATTGATTTCATGGCTGAGGGATATTCCATCGTACATAAATACCACAGTTTTTTGAACCATTTTTATATTTCCTGGGATATTTAAGGTGAACCCAAGTTGAGGTTCTTGTAAGCAGTGAAGCCCTAAATTTGGGGGTGGCTATGTCTTATTGATTTTCAGTTTTCTCAAGGTATATTCCCTAGACTGGAAGTGCCCTTGGCTCTGTAGCTCTGTTGTTTACTTGTTTTAGGGAACACAATGCACTCCTCCAGTGAGGCAGTTGGCAATTTACATACAGCACATCAGCCTAACAAGGTTCCCTGTTCTCCAGGGCCTGCCTTGCCTTTCTGGTTTTTACACATTTTGTGGATGTCCCTTTTAACCGGTGGAAAGTGATACTTCTTTGTAGTGCAGATTTGCATTGCCCGCTTGCTTGCTTGGCCAAAAAGGGCGTATGCATTTTCTCCTGAATATATTCAGGAGAAAACGCATACGCCCTTTTTGGCCAAGTGTGTCATTGTCGAAGTTGTGCCCCTCTTCCTATGCTTTAAAGTTGATTCCAACGTACCTCTTGAAATCTGTTTCCTGGTATTCTGCCTTGCTTTCAAGTCCGCCTCGTTGCCTTCCCTCAACAGATTTTTGGAAGATAGTTGTCCTTTATTACTCTGCCAGTTTGTGAATTGCAGTGCCCCAGAGCTCCATTTTTCAACTCGTTTTTTGTGAGCTGTACGCAAGTCCAAAATTTTGGTTCAGGACCTATACTGGTTCCCGGTGGGTTTCTGAGACTTTGGTTAATTCTTCTTCCTGCCGGGAAATTAGAGTGACATGTGACCGTCCAAATGCCTAACAGCTACTCTCTCATTGGTTCTCCCTCTTCCCTTCCATCCTCTGCCAAATTGGCAACCTGTGCGAACCAGGAGTTTAAAGGTGTTGTCTCTCAAATTTCGGATTTTGATAGTAAAGCAGTTGGAAAGTCAAATCGAAGCACCAGGAGAGGGACTGCTCATTGAGTTTTAGAAACCTTTTGTATTCACAGTGTGTCCATTCTCTAGGTTTCCCGTACATGTTATAGCTGTAGTAATATTACGTTCAACATGGAGACTTGGGACCCATGGAATGGGGTCCATGCATTTTTGCTTTAAAGGGTCTGCATTTGCTCACCCAATCTCACCAATCCTCTCAGTCCAAAGTGTCCAGCCTTATGCCACATCCAGCTCTCATTGTAGATAGGGTCATTCCAGGTTTCATCAGAGACCCTGAAGGAAATGTAAAGAATTTCCCTGTTTTATGGATTTGTTTTTGAAATTCACTTTTATAGTGGGTTTGAGCTGATTCTCGCTGCCATGTTTATGCCAGTCTAGACACACTTGATTCCCTTACAGAGACATATTAATACATAGGTTTTAAGATTCTTACTAGTCAGATCTATTCTTCTGCGGGAAATATGGTGTTTTGAGTCCCTTTCACTGAGGAAGGTGTAGGTCTTGTCCATTCCACAGTTGGTTTTATAAACGGTACCTGTGCTTATATCAAATTCTGGTTTTATGCATCACCCCACCTCTCCTTCCCCCTTAAACAGGCATAAGAGTGTTTTCTAAATGTGTGACTCTGTTCTCTTTCCTAACTCAGTTCATGTGTAGCCATGTTTACAGGATCTTCATAAGTGATATCTTATGATAAGTTTCTATTTCTCTTTGACATATTTCACTTAGAATCATCATACCTGGATCCACTCACTTGGCTTCTCCTGGTCTTATGACATTGATTTCATGGCTGAGGGATATTCCATCGTACGTAAGTACCACAATTTTTTGAACCATTTTTATATTTCCTGGGATATTTAAGTTGTACCCAAGTTGAGGTTCTTGTAAGCAGTTCAGCCCTAAATATGGGGGTGGCTCTGTCATTGATTTTCAGTTTTCCCAAGGTATATTCCCTAGACTGGAAGTGCCCTTGGCTCTGTAGCTCCGTTGTTTACTTGTTTTATGGAACGCAATGCACTCCTCCAGTGAGGCAGTTGGCAATTTACATCCCGCACATCAGCATAACAAGGTTCCCGTTCCTCCAGGGCATGCCTTGCCTTTCTGGTTTTTACACATTTTGTGGATGTCCCTTTTGACCGGTGGAAAGTGATACTTCTTTGTAGTGCAGATTTGCATTGCCCTCTTGCTTGCTTGGCGAAAAAGGGCGTATGCGTTTTCTCCTGAATATATTCAGGAGAAAACGCATACGCCTTTTATGGCCAAGTGCGTCATTGTCGAAGTTGTGCCCCACTTCCTGTGCTTTAAAGGCGATACCCACGTACCTCTGGAAATCTGTTTCCTGCTATTCTGCCTCGCTTTCAAGTCCGCCTCATTGCCTTCCCTAAACAGATTTTCGGATCATAGTGGTCATTTATTAATCTGCCAGTTTGTGAATTGCTGTGCCCCTGAGCTCCATTTTTCAACTCGTTTTTTGTGAGCTGTACGCAAGTCCAAAATTTTGATTCAGGACCTATACTGGTTCCCGGTGGTTGGCTGAGACTTTGGTTAATTCTTCTTCCTGCCGGGAAATTAGAGTGACATGTGCCCGTCCAAATGCCTCACAGCTACTCTCTCATTGGTTCTCCCTCTTCCCTTCCATCCTCTTGCAAATTGGCAACCTGTGCGAACCAGGAGGTTAAAGGGGTTGTTTCTCCAATTTGGGAGATTGATAGTAAAGCAGTTGGAAGTCAAACCAGAGCACCAGAAGGGGGACTACTCGTTCAGTTTTAGAAACCTTTTGTATTAACATTGTGTCCATTCTCTAGGTTTCCCGTACATGTTATAGCTGTTGTATTATTCCCTTCAACATGGAGTTTTGGGACCCATGGAATGGGGGCCATGCATTTTTGCTTTAAAGGGTCTGCATTTGCTCACCCAATCTCACCAATCCTGTCAGTCCCAAGTGTCCAGCCTTATGCCACACCCAGCTATCATTGTAGATAGGGTAATTCCAGGTTTCATCATGGAATCTGAAGGAATTGTAAAGAATTTCCCTGTTTTTTGGTTTTGTTTTTGAAATTCCTTTTTATAGTGGGTTTGAGCTGATTCTCACTGTCATGTTTTTGCCAGTCTAGACACACTTGATTCCTTTACGGAGACATATCAATACACAAGTTTTAGGATTGTTACTAGTCAGATCTATTCCTCTGCTGGAAATATGGGGTTTTGAGTCCCTTTCACTGAGGAACGTGTAGGTCTTGTCTATTCCACAGTTGGTTTTACAAACGGTACCTGTACTTATATCAAACTCTGCTTTTATGCATCACCCCACCTCTCCTCCCCCCTTAAGCAGGCATAACAGTGTTTTCTAAATGTGAGAGTCTGATCTCTTTCTTAACTCATTTCATGTGTAGCCATGTTTACAGGATCTTCATAAGTGATATCTTATGATAAGTTTCTTTTCTGTGTGACTTCACTTAGAATCATCGTACCTGAATCCACTCACTTTGCTGCTCCTGGTCATATGACATTGATTTCATGGCTGAGGGATATTCCATCGTACATAAGTACCACAATTTTTTGAACCATATTTATATTTCCTGTGGTATTTAAGGTGTACCCAAGTTGAGGTTCTTGTAAGCACTGCAGCCCTAAATTTGGGGGTGGCTCTGTCTTATTGATTTTCAGTTTTCCCAGGGTATATTCCCTAGACTGGAGTGCCCTAGGCTCAGTAGCTCTGTTGTTTATTGTTTTAGGGAACGCAATGCACTCCTACAGTGAGGCAGTTGGCAATTTACACCCCACCCATTAGCATAAAAAGGCTCCCTGTTCTCCAGGGCCTGTCTTGCCTTTCTGGTTTTTACATATTTTGTGGATGTCCCTTGTGACCGGTGGGAAGTGATATTTCTTTGTAGTGCAGATTTGCATTGCCTGCTTGCTTGCTTGGCCAAAAAGGGCGTATGCATTTTCTCCTGAATATATTCAGGAGAAAACGCATATGCACTTTTTGGCCCAGTGCGTCATTGTCGAAGTTGTGCCCCTCTTCCTGGGCTTTAAAGGCGATTCCAACGTACCTCTTGAAATCTGTTTCCTGCTATTCTGCCTCGCTTTCAAGTCCGCCTCATTGCCTTCCCTCAACAGATTTTTGGACGATAGTTGTCCTTTATTACTCTGCCAGTTTGTGAATTGCTGTGCCCCTGAGCTCCATTTTTCAACTCGTTTTTTGTGAGCTGTACGGAAGTCCAAAATTTTGGTTCAGGACATATACTGGTTCCCGGTGGGTGGCTGAGACACTGGTTAATTCTTCTTCCTGCCGGGAAATTAGAGTGACATGTGCTTGTCCAAATGCCTAACAGCTACTCTCTCATTGGTTCTCCCTCTTCCCTTCCATCCTCTGCAAATTTGGCAACCTGTGCGAACCAGGAGGTTAAAGGGGTTGTCTCTCCAAGTTGGGAGATTGATAGTAAAGCAGCTGGAAAGTCAAACCAGTGCACCAGGAGAGGGACTATTCGTTGAGTTTTAGAAATCTTTTGTATTCACTGTGTGTCCATTCTCTAGGTTTCCCATACATGTTATAGCTGTAGTAATATTCCCTTCATCATGGAGAGTTGAGACCCATGGAATGGGGGCCATGCATTTTTGCTTTAAAGGGTCTGCATTTGCTCACCCAATCTCAACAATCCTCTCAGTCCCAAGTGTCCAGCCTTATACCACATCCAGCTGTCATTGTAGATAGGGTCATTCCAGGTTTCATCAGAGACCTTGAAGGAATTGTAAAGAATTTCCCTGTTTATTGGTTTGTTTATGAATTACCTTTTTATAGTGGATTTGACCTGATTCTCGCTGCCATGTTTATGCCAGTCTAGACACACTTGATTCCCTTACATAGACATACCAATACATAGGTTTTAAGTTTCTTATTAGTCAGATCTATTCCTCTGAGGGAAATATGGGGTTTTGAGTCCCTTTCACTGAGGAAGGTGTAGGTCTTGTCTATTCCAAAGTTGGTTTTAGAAATGGTACCTGTGCTTATGTCAAACTCTGGTTTTATGCATCATCCCACCTCTCCTTCCCCCTTAAGCAGGCATAAGAGTGTTTTCTAAATGTGAGACTCTGTTCTCTTTCCTAACTCATTTAATGTGTAGCCATGTTTACAGGATCTTCATAAGTGATATCTTATGATAAGTTTCTTTTTCTGTGTGACTTATTTCACTTAGAATCATCGTACCTGAATCCACTCACTTTGCTGCTCCTGGTCTTATGACATTGATTTCATGGCTGAGGGATATTCCATCGTACATAAGTACCACAATTTTTTGAACCATTTTTATATTTCCTGGGATATTTAAGGTGTACCCAAGTTGAGGTTCTGGTAAGCAGTGCAGCCCTAAATTTGGGGGTTGCTCTGTCTTATTGATTTTCAGTTTTCCCAAGGTATATTCCCTAGACTGGAATTGCCCTTGGCTCTGTAGCTCTGTTGTTTACTTGTTTTAGGGAACGGAATGCACTCTTCCAGTGAGGCAGATTGCAATTTACATCCCGCCCATCAGCATAACAAGGTTCCCTGTTCTCCAGGACCTGTCTTGCCTTTCTGGTTTTTACACATTTGTGGATGTCCCTTTTAACCGGGGGGAAGTGATACTTCTTTGTAGTGCAGATTTGCATTGCCCGCTTGCTTGCTTGGCGAAAAAGGGCGTATGCGTTTTCTCCTGACTATATTCAGGAGAAAACGCATAGGACCTTTTTGGCCAAGTGCGTCACTGTCGAAGTTTTGCCCCTTTTCCTGTGCTTTAAATGCGATTCCAACGTTCCTCTTAAAATCTGTTTCCTGCTATTCTGCCTCGCTTTCAAGTCCGCCTCGATGCCTTCCCTCAACAGATTTTGGACGATAGTTGTCATTTATTATTCTGCCAGTTTGTGAATTGCTGTGCCCCTGAGCTCCATTTTTGAACTCGTTTTTTGTGAGCTGTATGCAAGTCCAAAATTTTGGTTCAGGACCTATACTGGTTGCTGGTGGGTGGCTGATTCTCTGGTTAATTCTTCTTCCTGCCGGGAAATTAGCGTGACATGTGCCCGTCCAAATGCCTAACAGCTACTCTCTCATCGGTTCTCCCTCTTCCCTTCCATACTCTGCCAAATTGGCAACATGTGCGAACCAGGAGGTTAAACGGGTTGTCTCACAAGTTGGGAGATTGATAGTAAATCAGTTGGAAAGTCAAACCGGAGCACCAGGAGAGGGACAACTCGTTGAGTTTTAGAAACATTTTGTATTCACAGTGTGTCCATTCTCTAGGTTTCCCGTACATGTTATAGCTGTAGTAATATTCCCTTCAACATGGAGCGTTGGGACCCATTGAATGGGGGCCATGCATTTTTGCTTTAAAGGGTCTGCATTTGCTCACCCAATCTCACCAATCCTCTCAGTCCAAAGTGTCCAGCCTTATGCCATATCCAGCTGTCATTGTAGATAGGGTCATTCCCGGTTTCATCAGAGACCCTGAAGGAAAGGTAAAGAATTTCCCTGTTTTTTGGTTTTGTTTTTGAAATTCCCTTTTATAGTAGGTTTGAGCTGATTCTCGCTGCCATGTTTATGCCAGTCTAGACACACTTTATTCCCTTACAGAGACATATCAATACATAGGTTTTAAGATTCTTACTAGTCAGATCTATTCCTCTGCGGGAAATATGGTGTTTTGAGTCCCTTTCACTGAGGAACGTGTAGGTCTTGTGTATTCCACAGTTGGTTTTAGAAACGTTACCTGTGCTTATATCAAACTCTGGTTTTATGCATCACCCCACCTCTCCTTCCCCCTTAAACAGGCATAAGAGTGTTTTCTAAATGTGAGACTCTGGTCTCTTTCCTAACTCAGTTCATGTGTAGCCATGTTTACAGGATCATCATAAGTGATATCTTATGATAAGTTTCTTTTTCTGTTTGACTTATTTCACTTAGAATCATCGTACCTGAATCCACTCACTTTGCTGCTCCTGGTCTTATGACATTGATTTCATGGCTGATGGATATTCCATCGTACGTAAGTACCACAATTTTTTGAACCATTTTTATATTTCCTGGGATATTTATGGTGTACCCAAGTTGAGGTTCTTGTAAGCAGTGCAGACCAAAATTTGTGGGTGGCTCTGACTTATTGATTTTCAGTTTTCCCAAGGTATATTCCATTGATTGGAAGTGCCCTTGGCTGTGTAGCTCTGTTGTTTACTTCTTTTAGGGAACACAATGCACCCCTCCAGTGAGGCAGTTGGCAATTTACATCCCGCCCAACAGCATAACAAGGCTCCCTGTTCTCCAGGGCCTGTCTAGCCTTTCTGGTTTTTACACATTTTGTGGATGTCCCTTTTGAACGGTGGGAAGTGATACATCTTTCTAGTGCAGTTTTGCATTGCCCGCTTGCTTGATTGGCCAAAAAGGGCGTATGCGTATTCAGGAGAAAACGCATACGCCCTTTTTTGCCAAGTGCCTCATTGTCGAAGTTGTGCCCCTCTTCCTATGCTTTAAAGGCGATTCCAACATACCTCTTGAAATCTGTTTCCTGCTATTCTGCCTCGCTTTCAAGTCCGCCTCGTTGCCTTCCCTCAACAGATTTTTGGATGATAGTTGTCCTTTATTACTCTGCCAGTTTGTGAATTCCTGTGCCCCTGAGCTCCATTTTTCATCTCGTATATGTGAGGTGTATGCAAGTCCAAAATTTTGGTTCAGGACCTACACTGGTTCCCGTTGGGTGGCTTAGACTTTGGTTAATTCTTCTTCCTGCCGGGAAATTAGAGTGACATGTGCCCGTCCAAATGCCTAACAGCTACTCTCTCATTGGTTCTCCCTCTTCCATTCCATCCTCTGCCAAATTGTCAACCTGTGCAAACCAGGAACTTAAAGGGGCTGTCTCTCCATGTTGGGAGATTGATAGTAAAGCAGTTGGAAAGTCAAACCGGAGCACAAGGAGAGGGACTATTAGTTGAGTTTTAGAAACCTATTGTATTCACAATGTGTCCATTCTCTAGGTTTCCCATACATGCTATATCTGTAGTAATATTCCCTTCAACATGGAGAGTTGGGACCCATGTAATGGGGGCATGCATTTTTGCTTTAAAGGGTCTGCATTTGCTCACCCAATCTCACCAATCCTCTCAGTCCCAAGTGTCCAGGCTTTCGCCACATCCAGCTGTCATTGTAGATAGGGTCATTCCAGGTTTCATCAGAGACCCTGAAGGAATTGTAAAGAATTTCCCTGTTTTTTGGTTTTGTTTTTGAAATTCCTTTTTATAGTAGGTTTGATCTGATACTTGCTGCCATGTTTATGCCAGTCTAGACACACATGATTCCCTTACGGAGACATATCAATACATAGGTTTTAAGTTTCTTACTAGTCAGATCTATTCCTCTGTGGGAAATATGGGGTTTTGAGTCCCTTTCACTTAGGAAGGTGTAGGTCTTGTCTATACCAAAGTTGGTTTTAGAAATGGTACCTGTGCTTATATCAATCTCTGGTTTTATGCATCACCCCACTTCTCCTTTACCCTTAAGCAGGAATAAGAGTGTTTTCTAACTGTGGGACTCTATTCTCTTTCCTATCTCAGTTCATTTGTAGAAATGTTTACAGGATCTTCATAAGAGATATCTTATGATAAGTTTCTTTTTCTGTGTGACTTATTTCACTTAGAATCATCGTACCTGATTCCACTCATTTTGCTGCTCCTAGTCTTATGTCATTGATTTCATGGCTGAGGCATATTCCATCCTACATAATTACCACAATTTTTTGAACCATTTTTATATTTCCTGGGATATTTTAGGTGTACCCAAGTTGAGGTTCTTGTAAGCAGTGCAGCCCTAAATTTGGGGGTGGCACTGTCTTATTGATTTCCAGTTTTCCCAAGGTATATTCCCTAGACTGGAAGTGCCCTTGGCTCTGTAGCTCTGTTTTTACTTGTTTTAGGGAACACAATGCACTCCTCCAGTGAGGCAGTGGACAATTTACATCCCACACATCAGCATAACAAGGTTTCCGGTTCTCCAGCGCCTGCCTTGACTTTCTGCTTTTTACACATTTTGTGGATGTCCCTTTTGACCGGTGGAAAGTGATACTTCTTTGTAGTGCAGATTTGCATTGCAAAGCTTGCTTGCTTGGCCAAAAAGGGCGTATGCGTTTTCTCCTGAATATATTCAGGAGAAAACGCATACGCCCTTTTTGTCCAAGTGTGTCATTGTAGAAGTTGTGCCCCTCTTCCTATGCTTTAAAGGCGATTCCAACGTACCTCTTGAAATCTGTTTCATACTATTCTGCCTCGCATTCAAGTCCGCCTCGTTGCCTTCCCTCAAAAGATTTTTGGACTATAGTTGTCCTTTATTACTCTGCCAGTTTGTGAATTGCTATGCCCTTGAGCTCCATTTTTCAACTCGTTTTTTGTGCGATTTACGCAAGTCCAAAATTTCGGATCAGAACCTATAATGGTTCCCGGTGGTTGGCTGAGACTCTGGTTAATTCTTCTTCCTGCCGGGAAAATAGAGTGACATATGCCCGTCCAAATGCCTAACAGCTACGCTCTCATTGGTTCTCCGTTTTCCCTTCCATCCTCTGCGAAATTGGCAACCTGTGCGAACCAGGAGGTTAAAGGGTTTGTCTCTCCACGTTGGGAGATTGATAGTAAAGCAGTTGGAAAGAAAAACCACAGCTCCAGGAGAGGGACTACCCGTTGAGTTTTAGAAACCTTTTGTATTCACAGTGTGTCCATTCTCTAGGTTTCCCGTACATGTTATAGCTGTAGTAATATTCCCTTCAACATGGAGAGATGGGACCCATGGAACGGGGCCATGCATTTTTGCTTTAAAGTGTCTGCAATTGCTCACCCAATCTCACCAATCCTCTCAGTCCCAAGTGTCCAGCCTTATGCCACATGCAGCTGTCATTGTAGATAGGGTCATTCCAGGTTTCATCAGAGACCCTGAAGGAATTGTAAAGAATTTCGCTGTTTTTTGGTTTTGTTTTTGAAATTCCTTTTTATAGTGGGTTTGAGCTGATTCTCACTGCCATGTTTATGCCAGTCTACACACTTTATTCCCTTACGGAGACATATCAATACATATGTTTTAGGATTGTTACTAGTCAAATCTATTCCTCTGTGGGAAATATGGCGTTTTGAGTCCCTTTCACTGAGGAAGGTGTAAGTCTTGTCTATTCCACAGTTTGTTATACAAACGGTACCTGTGCTTATATCAAACTCTGGTTTTATGCATCACCCCACCTCTCCTCCCCCCTTAAGCAGGCATAAGGGTGTGTTCTAAATGTGAGACTCTGTTCTCTTTCCTAACTCAGTTCATGTGTAGCCATGTTTACAGGATCTTCATTAGTGATATCTTATTATAAGTTTATTTTTCTGTGTGACTTATTTCACTTAGAATCATCGTACCTGAATCCACTCACTTTGTTGCTCCTGGTCTTATGACATTGATTTCATGGCTGAGGGATATTCCTTCGTACATAAATACCACAGTTATTTGAACCATTTTTATATTTCCTGGGATATTTAAGGTGTACCCAAGTTGAGGTTCTTGTAAGCAGTGCAGCCCTAAATTTGGGGGTGGCTCTGTCTTATTGATTTTCAGTTTTCCCAAGGTATATTCCCTAGACTGGAATTGCCCTTGGCTCTGTAGCTCTGTTGTTTACTTGTTGTAGGGAACGCAATGCACTCCTCCAGTGAGGCACTTGGCAATTTACATCCTGCCCATCAGCATAACAAGGTTCCCGGTTCTCCAGGGCCTGCCTTGCCTTTCTGGTTTTTACACATTTTGTGGATATCCCTTTTGACCGGTGGAAAGTGATACTTCTTTGCAGTGCACATTTGCATTGCCCGATTGCTTGCTTGGCCAAAAAGGGCGTATGCGTTTTCTCCTGAATATATTCAGGAGAAAACGCATACGCACTTTTTGGCCAAGTGTGTCATTGTCGAAGTTGTGCCCCTCTTCCTATGCTTTAAAGGCGATTCCAACGTACCTCTTGAAATCTGTTTCCTGCTATTCTGCCTCGCTTTCAAGTCCGCCTCGTTGCCTTCCCTCAACAGATTTTTGGACGATAGTTGTCCTTTATTACTCTGCCAGTTTGTGAATTGCTATGCCCTTGAGCTACATTTTTAACTCGTTTTTTGTGAGCTGTACGCATGTCCAACATTATGGTTCAGGACCTATACTGGTTCCCGGTGGGTGGCTGAGACTCTGGTTAATTCTTCTTCCTGCCGGGAAATTAGAGTGACATGTGCCCGTCCAAATGCCTAACAGCTACTCTCTCATTGGTTCTCCCTCTTCCCTTCCATCCTCTTGCCAATTGGCTACCTGTGCGAACCAGGAGGTTAAAGGGTTTGTCTCTCCAAGTTGGGAGATTGATAGTAAAGCAGTTGGAAAATCAAACCCCAGCCCCAGGAGAGGGACTACTCGTTGAGTTTTAGAAACCTTTTGTATTAACTGTGTGTCCATTCTGTAGGTTTCCCGTACATGTTATAGCTGTAGTAATATTCCCTTCAACATGGAGAGTTGGGACAAATGGAATGGGGGCCATGCATTTTTGCTTTAAATGGTCTGCATTTGCTCTCCCAATCTCACCAATCCTCTCTGTCTCAAGTGTCCAGCCTTATGCCACATCCAGCTGTCATTGTAGATAGGGTCATTCCAGGTTTCATCAGAGACCCTGAAGGAATTGTAAAGAATTTCCCTGTTTTTTGGTTTTGTTTTTGAAATTCCTTTTTATAGTGGGTTTGAGCTGATTCTCGCTGCCATGTTTATGCCAGTCTACACACTTGATTCCCTTACGGAGACATAAGAATACATAAGTTTTAGGATTGTTACTAGTCAGATCTATTCCTCTGCGGGAAATATGGCGTTTTGAGTCCGTTTCACTGAGGAAGGTGTAAGTCTTGTCTATTCCACAGTTGGTTTTACAGACGGTACCTGTGCTTATACAAACTCTTGTTTTATGCATCACCCCACCTCTCCTCCCCCCTTAAACAGGAATAACAGTGTTTTCTAAATGTGAGTCTCTGTTCTCTTTCTTAACTCATTTCATGTGTAGCCATGTTTACAGGATCTTCATAAGTGATATCTTATGATAAGTTTCTTTTTCTGTGTGACTTCACTTAGAATCATCGTACCTGAATCCACTCACTTTGCTGCTCCTGGTCTTATGACATTGATTTCATGGCTGAGGGATATTCCATCGTACATAAGTACCACAATTTTTTGAACCATATTTATATTTCCTGGGATATTTAAGTTGTACCCAAGTTGAGGTTCTTGTAAGCAGTGCAGCCCTAAATTTGGGGGTGGCTCTGTCTTATTGATTTTCAGTTTTCCCAAGGTATATTCCCTAGACAGGAAGTGCCCTTGGCTCTGTAGCTCTGTTGTTTACTTGTTTTAGGGAACACAATGCACTCCTCCAGTGAGGCAGTTGGCAATTTACATCCCGCCCATCAGCATAACAAGGCTCCCAGTTCTCCAGGGCCTGTCTTGCCTTTCTGGTTTTTACCCATTTTGTGGCTGACCCTTTTGACCGGTGGGAAGTGATACTTGTTTGTAGTGCAGATTTGCATTGCCCGCTTGCTTGCTTGGCCAAAAAGGGCGTATGCGTTTTCTCCTGAATATATTCAGGAGAAAACGCATACGCCCTTTTTGGCCAAGTGTGTCATTGTCGATGTTGTGCCATTCTTCCTATGCTTTAAAGGCGATTCCAACGTACCTCTTGAAATCTGTTTCCTGCTATTCTGCCTCGCTTTCAAGTCCGCCTCGTTGCCTTCCCTCAACAGATTTTTGGACGATAGTTGTCCTTTATTACTCTGCCAGTTTGTGAATTGCTGTGCCCCTGAGCTCCATTATTCAACTCGTATTTTGTGAGCTGTACGCAAGTCCAACATTTTGGTTCAGGACCTATACTGGTTCCCGGTGGGTGGCTGAGACTCTCTTTAATTCTTCTTCCTGCCGGGAAATTAGAGTGATATGTGCCCATGCAAATGCCTAACAGCTACTCTCTCATTGGTTCTCCCTCTTCCTTTCCATCCTCTGCCAAATTGGCAACCTGTGCGAACCAGGAGGTTAAAGGGCTTGTCTCTACAAATTGGGAGATTGATAGTAAAGCTGTTGGAAAGTCAAAGCAGAGCACCAGGAGAGGGACTACTCGTTGAGTTTTAGAAACCTTTTGTATTCACAGTGTGTTCATTTTCTAGGTTTCCCGTACATGTTATAGCTGTAGTAATGTTCACTTCAACATGGAGAGTTGGGACCCATGGAATGGGGTCCATGCATTTTTGCTTTAAAGGGTCTGCATTTGCTCAGCCAATCTCACCAATCCTCTCAGTCACAAGGGTCCAGCCTTATGTCACATCCAGCTGTCATTGTAGATAGGGTCATTCCAGGTTTCATCAGAGACCCTGAAGGAAATGTAAAGAATTTCCCTGTTTTTTGGTTTTGTTTTTGAAATTCCTTTTTATAGTGGGTTTGAGCTGATTCTCGCTGCCGTGTTTATGCCAGTCTAAACACACTTGATTCCCTTACAGAGACATATCAATACATAGCTTTTAAGATACTTACTAGTCAGATCAATTCCTCTGCGGGAAATATGGTGTTTTGTGTCCCTTTCACTGAGGAAGGTGTAGGTCTTGTCTATTCCACAGTTGGTTTTAGAAATGGTACCTGTGTTTATATGAAACTCTGGTTTTATGCATCACCCCACCTCTCCTTTCCCCTTAAGCAGGCATAAGGGTGTTTTCTAAATGTGAGACTCTGTCCTCTTTCCTAACTCAGTTCCTGTGGAGCCATGTGTACAGGATCTTCATAAGTGATATCTTATGATAAGTTTCTTTTTCTGTGTGACATATTTCACTTAGAATCATCGTACCTGAATCCACTCACTTTGCTGCTCCTGGTCTTATGACATTGATTTCATGGCTGAGGGATATTCCATCGTACATAAGTACTACAATTTTTTGAACCATTTTTATATTTCCTGGGATATTTAAGGTGTACACAAGTAGAGGTTCTTATAAGCACGGCAGCCGTAAATTTGGGGGTGGCTCTGTCTTATTGATTTTCAGTATTCCCAAGGTATATTCCCTAGACTGGAAGTGCCCTTGGCTCTGTAGCTCTGTTGTTTACTTGTTTTAGGGAACGCAATGCACTCGTCCAGTGAGGCAGTTGGCAATTTACATCCCGCCCATCAGCATAGCAAGGCTCCCTGTTCTCCAGGGCCTGTCTTGCCTTTCTGGTTTTTACACATTTTGTGGATGTCCCTTTTGACCGGTGGGAAGTGATACTTCTTTGTAGTGCAGATTTGCATTGCCCGATTGCTTGCTTGGCCAAAAAGGGGGTATGCGTTTTCTCCTGAGTATATTCAGGAGAAAACACATACGCCCTTTTGGCCAAGTGCGTCATTGTCGAAGTTGTACCCCTCTTCCTGTGCTTCAAAGGCGATTCCAACGTACCTCTTGAAATCTCTTTCCTGCTATTCTGCCTCGATTTCAAGTCCGCCTCGTTGCCTTCCCTCAACAGATTTTTGGACGATAGTTGTCCTTTATTACTCTTCCAGCTTGTGAATTGCTGTGTCCCTGAGCTCAATTTTAAAACTCATTTTTTGTGAGCTGTACGCAAGTCCAAAATTTTGGTTCAGGACGTATACTGGTTCCCGGTGGGTGGCTGAGACTTTGGTTAATTCTTCTTCCTGCCGGGAAATTAGAGTGACATGTGCCCGTCCAAATGCCTAACAGCTACTCTCTCATTGGTTCTCCCTCTTCCCTTCCATCCTCTGCCAAATTGGCAACCTGTGCGAACCAGGAGGTTAAACGGTTTGTCTCTCCAAATTGGGAGATTGATAGTAAAGCAGTTGGAAAGACAAACCGGAGCACCAGGAGAGGGACTATTCGTTGAGTTTTAGAAACCTTTTGTATTCACAGTGTGTCCATTCTCTAGGTTTCCCGTACATGTTATAGCTGTAGTAATATTCCCTTCAACTTGGAGAGTGGGACCCATGGAATGGGGACCATGCATTTTTGCTTTAAACTGTCTGCATTTGCTCACCCAATATCACCAATCTTCTGAGTCCCAAGTGTTCAGCATTATAGCACATCCAGCTGTCATTGCAGATAGGGTCATTCCAGGTTTCATCAGAGACCCTGATGAAATGTAAAGAATTTCCCTGTTTTTTGGTTTTGTTTATGAAATTCCTTTTTATAGTAGGTTTGAGCTGATTCTCGCTGTCATGTTTATGCCAGTCTAGACACACTTGATTCCCTTACAGAGACATATCAATACATAGGTTTTAAGTTTCTTACTAGTCAGATCTATTCCTCTGCGGGAAATATGGGGTTTTGAGTCCCTTTCACTGAGGAAGGTGTAGGTCTTGTCTATTCCAAATTTGGTTTTAGAAATGGTACCTGTGCTTATGTCAAACTCTGGTTTTATGCATCACCCCACCTCTCCTTCCCCCTTAAGCAGGCATAAGAGTGTTTTCTAAGTGTGAGACTCTGTTCTCTTTCCTAACTCAGTTCATGTGCAGCCATGTTTACAGGATCTTCATAAGTGATATCTTATGATAAGTTTCTTTTTGTGTTTGACTTATTTCACTTCGAATCATCGTACCTGAATCCACTCACTTTGCTGCTCCTGGTCTTATGACATTGATTTCATGCCTGAGGGATATTCAAAAGTACCTAAGTACTACAAATTTTTGAAGCATTTTATATTTCCTGGGATATTTAAGGTGTACACAAGTTGTGGTTCTTATAAGCAGTGCAGCCATAAATTTGGGGGTGGCTCTGTCTTATTGATTTTCAGTTTTCCCAAGGTATATTTCCTAGACTGGAAGTGCCCTTGGCTCTGTAGCTCTGTTGTTTCCTTGTTTTAGGGAACGCAACGCACTCCTCCAGTGAGGCAGTTGGCAATTTACATCCCGCCCATCAGCATAACAAGGCTCCCTGTTCTCCAGGGCCTGTCTTGCCTTTCTGGTTTTTACACATTTGTGGATGTCCCTTTTGACCGGTGGGAAGTGATGCTTCTTTGTAGTGCAGATTTGCATTGCCCGCTTGCTTGCTTGGCCAAAAAGGGGGTATGCGTTTTCTCCTGAATATATTCAGGAAAAAACACTTACGCCCTTTTGGCCAAGTGCTTCATTGTCGAAGTTGTACCCCTCTTCCTGTGCTTTAAAGGCGATTCCAACGTACCTCTTGAAATCTGTTTCCTGCTATTCTGCCTCGCTTTCAAGTCCGCCTCATTGCCTTCCCTCAACAGATTTTTGGACGATAGTTGTCCTTTATTAATCTGCCAGTTTTTGACTTGCTGTGCCCCTGAGCTCCATTTTTCAACTCGTTTTTTGTGAGCTGTACGGAAGTCCAAAATTTTGGTTCAGGACCTATACTGGTTCCCGGTGGGTGGCTGAGACACTGGTTAATTCTTCTTCCTGCCGGGAAATTAGAGTGACATGTGCCCGTCCAAATGCCTTACAGCTATTCTCTCATTGGTTCTCCCTCTTCCCTTCCATCATCTGCAAATTTGGCAACCTGTGCGAACCAGGAGGTTAAAGGGGCTGTCTCTCCAATTTGGGAGATTGATAGTAAAGCAGTTGGAAAGTCAAACCGCAGCACCAGGAGAGGGACTATTCCTTGAGTTTTAGAAACCTTTTGTATTCACAGTGTGTCCATTCTCTAGGTTTCCCATACATGTTATAGCTGTAGAAATATTCCCTTCAACCTGGAGAGTTGGGACCCATGGAATGGGGGCCATGCATTTTTGCTTTAAAGGGTCTGCATTTGCTCACCCAATCTCACCAATCCTCTCAGTCCCAAGTGTCCAGCCTTACACCATATCCAGCTGTCATTGTAGATAGAGTCATTCCAGGTTTCATCACAGACCGTGAAGGAATTGTAAAGAATTTCCCTGTTTTTTGGTTTTGTTTTTGAAATTCCTTTTTATAGTGGGTTTGAGCTGATTCTCGCTGCCATGTTTATGCCAGTCTAGACACACTTAATTCCCTTACGGTGACATATGAATACATAGGTTTTAAGATTCTTACTAGTCAGATCTATTCCTCTGCGTGAAATATGGGATTTTGAGTCCCTTACACAGAGAAAGTTGTAGGCCTTGTCTATTCCAAAGTTGGTTTTAGAAATGGTACCTGTGCTTATGTCAAACTCAGGTTTTATGCATCACCCCACCTCTCCTTCCCCCTTAAGCAGGCATAAGAGTGTTCTCTAAATGTGAGTCTCTGTTCTCTTTCCTAACTCAGTTCATGTGCAGCCATGTTTACAGGATCTTCATAAGTGATATCTTATGATAAGTTTCTTTTTCTGTGTGACTTATTTCACTTAGAATCATCGTACCTGAATCCACTCACTTTGCTGCTCGTGGTCTTATGACATTGATTTCATGGCTGAGGGATATTCAAAAGTACCTAAGTACTACAAATTTTTGATGCATTTTTATATTTCCTGGGATATTTAAGGTGTACACAAGTTGAGGTTCTTATAAGCAGTGCAGCCCTAAATTTGGGGGTGGCTCTGTCTTATTGATTTTCAGTTTTCCCAAGGTATATTTCCTAGACTGGAAGTGCCCTTGGCTCTGTAGCTCTGTTGTTTCCTTGTTTTAGGGAACGCAATGCACTCCTCCAGTGAGGCAGTTGGCTATTTACATACCGCCCATCAGCATAACAAGGCTCCCTGTTCTCCAGGGCCTGTCTTGCCTTTCTGGTTTTTACACATTTTGTGGATGTCCCTTTTGACCGGTGGGAAGTGATACTTCTTTGTAGTGCAGATTTGCATTGCCCGATTGCTTGCTTGGCCAAAAAGGGCGTATGCGTTTTCTCCTGAATATATTCAGGAGAAAACGCATACGCCCTTTTTGGCCAAGTGCGTCATTGTCGAAGTTGTGCCCCTCTTCCTGTGCTTTAAAGGCGATTCCAACGTACCTCTTGAAATCTGTTTTCTGCTATTCTGCCTCGCTTTCAAGTCCGCCTCGTTGCCTTCCCTCAAAAGATTTTTGGAAGATAGTTGTCCTTTATTACTCTGCCAGTTTGTGAATTGCTGTGCCCCTGAGCTCCATTTTTCAACTCGTTTTTGGTGAGCGGTACGCAAGTCCAAAATTTTGGTTCAGGACCTTTACTGGTTCCCGGTGGGTGGCTGAGACTCTGGTTAATTCTTCTTCCTGCCGGGAAATCAGAGTGACATGTGCCCGTCCAAATGCCTAACAGCTACTCTCTCATTGGTTCTCCCTCTTCCCTTCCATCCTCTGTAAAATTGGCAACCTGTGCGAACCAGGAGCTTAAAGGGGCTCTCTCTCCAATTTGGGAGATTGATAGTAAAGCAGTTGGAAAATCAAATGGGAGCACCAGGAGAGGGGCTATTCGTTGAGTTTTAGAAATCTTTTGTATTCACAGTGTGTCCATTCCCTAGGTTTCCCATACACGTTATAGCTGTAGTAATATTCCCTTCAACCTGGAGAGTTGGGAACCATGTAATGGGGGCCATGCATTTTTGCTTTAAAGGGTCTGCATTTGCTCACCCAAGCTCACCAATCCTCTCAGTCCCAAGTGTCCAGCCTTATACCACATCCAGCTGTCATTGTAGATAGGGTCATTCCATGTTTCATCAGAGACCCAGAAGGAATTGTAAAGAATTTCCCAGTTTTTTGGTTTTGTTTTTGAAATTCCTTTTTATAGTGGGTTTGAGCTGATTCTCGCTGTCATGTTTATGCCAGTCTACACACATTTGATTCCCTTACAGAGACATATCAATACATAGGTTTTAAGATTCTTACTAGTCAGATCTATTCCTCTGCGGGAAATATGGGGTTTTGAGTCCCTTTCACTGAGGAAGGTGTAGGTCTTGTCTATTCCACAGTTGGTTTTAGAAATGGTACCTATACTTATATCAAACTCTGGTTTTATGCATCACCCCACCTCTCCTTTCCCCTTAAGCAGGCATAAGAGTGTTTTCTAAATGTGAGACTCTGTTCTCTTTCGTAACTCAGTTCATGTGTAGCCATGTTTACAGGATCTTCATAAGTGATATCTTATGATTAGTTTCATTTTCTGTGTGACTTATTTCACTTAGAATCATCGTACCTGAATCCACTCACTTTGCTGCTCTGGTCTTATGACATTGATTTCATGGCTGAGGGATATTCCATCGTACATAAGTACTATAATTTTTTGAACCATTTTTATATTTCCTGGGATATTTAAGGTGTACACAATTTGAGGTTCTTATAAGAAGTGCACCCCTAAATTTGGGGGTGGCTCTGTCTTATTGATTTTCAGTTTTCCCAAGGTATATTCCGTAGACTGGAAGTGCCCTTGGCTCTGTAGCTCTATTGTTTACTTGTTTTAGGGAATGCAATGCACTCCTCCAGTGACGCAGTTGGCAATTTACATCCCGCCCATCAGCATAACAAGGATCCCTGTTCTCCAGGGCCTGTCTTGCCTTTCTGGTTTTTACACATTTGTGGATGTCCCTCTTGACCGGTGGGAAGTGATACTTCTTTGTAGTGCAGATTTGCATTGCCCGCTTGCTTGCTTGGCCAAAAAGGGCGTATGCGTTTTCTCCTGAATATATTCATGAGAAAACACATATGCCCTTTTTGGCCAAGTGCGTCATTGTCGAAGTTGTACCCCTCTTCCTGTGCTTTAAAGGCGATTCCAAAGTACCTCTTTAAATCTGTTTCCTGTTATTCTGCCTCGCTTTCAAGTCCACCTCGTAGCCTTCCCTCAACAGATTTTTGGACGATAGTTGTCCTTTATTACTCTGCCAGTTTGTGAATTGCTGTGTCCCTGAGCTCAATTTTAATACTCGTTTTTTGTGAGCTGTACGCAATTCCAAAATTTTGGTTCAGGACGTATACTGGTTCCCGGTGGGAGGCTAGACTTTGGTTAATTCTTCTTCCTGCCGGGAAATTAGAGTGACATGTGCCCGTCCAAATGCCTAAGAGCTACTCTCTCATTGGTTCTCCCTCTTCCCTTCCATCCTCTGCAAAATTGGCAACCTGTGCGAACCAGGAGCTTAAAGGGTCTGTCTCTCCAATTTGGGAGATTGATAGTAAAGCAGTTGGAAAGTGAAACCTGAGCAGCAGGAGAGGGACTATTCGTTGAGTTTTAGAAACCTTTTGTATTCACAGTGTGTCCATTCTCTAGGTTTCCCATACATGTTATAGCTGTAGAAATATTCCCTTCAACCTGGAGAGTTGGGACCCATGGAATGGGGGCCATGCATTTTTGCTTTAAAGGGTCTGCATTTGCTCACCCAATCTCACCAATCCTCTCAGTCCCAAGTGTCCAGCCTTATACCACATCCAGCTGTCATTGTAGATAGGGTCATTCCAGGTTTCACCAGAGACCCTGAAGGAATTGTAAAGAATTTCCCTGTTTTATGCTTTTGTTTTTGAAATTCCTTTTTATAGTGAGTTTGAGCTGATTCTCGCTGCCATGTTTATGCCAGTCTAGACACACTTGATTCCCTTACAGAGACATATCAATACATAGGTTTTAAGTTTCTTACTAGTCAGATCTATTCCTCTGAGGGAAATATGGGGTTTTGAGTCCCTTTCACTGAGGAAGGTGTAGGTCTTGTCTATTCCAAAGTTGGTTTTATAAATGGTACCTCTGCTTATGTCAAACTTTGGTTTTATTAATCACCCCGCCTCTCCTTCCCCCTTAAGGAGGCATAAGAGAGTTTGCTAAATGTGAGACTCTGTTCTCTTTCCTAACTCAGTTCATGTGTAGCCATGTTTACAGGATCTTCATAAGTGATATCTTATGATAAGTTTGTTTTTCTGTGTGACTTATTTCACTTAGAATCATCGTACCTGAATCCACTCACTTTGCTGCTCCTGGTCTTATGACATTGATTTCATGGCTGAGGGATATTCCATCGTACATAAATACCACAATTTTTTGAACCATTTTTATATTTCCTGGGATATTTATGGTGTACCCAAGTTGAGGTTCTTGTAAGCAGTGCAGCCCTAAATTTGGGCGTGGCTCTGTCTTATTGATTTTCAGTTTTCCCAAGGTATATTCCCTAGACTGGAAGTGCCCTTGGCTCTGTAGCTCTGTTGTTTACTTGTTTTAGGGAACACAATGCACTCCTCCTGTGAGGCAGTGTGCAATTTACATCCCGCGCATCAGCATAACAATGCTCCCTCTTCTCAAGGGCCAGTCTTGCCTTTCTGGTTTTTACACATTTTGTGGATGTCCCTTTTGACCGGTGGGAAGTGATACTTCTTTGTAGTGCAGATTTGCATTGCCCGCTTGCTTGCTTGGCCAAAAAGGGCGTATGCGTTTTCTCCTGAATATATTCAGGAGAAATCGCATACGCCCTTTTTGGCCAAGTGTGTCATTGTCGAAGTTGTGCCCCTCTTCCTGTGCATTAAAGGCGATTCCAACGTACCTCTTGAAATCTGTTTCCTGCTATTCTGCCTCGCTTTCAAGTCTGCCTCGTTGTCTTCCCTCAACAGATTTTTGGACGATAGTTGTCCTTTATTACTCTGCCAGTTTGTGAATTGCTGTGCCCCTGAGCTCCATTTTTTACTCGTTTTTTGTGAGCTGAATGCAAGTCCAAAATGTTTGTTCAGGACGTCTCCTGGTTCCCGGTGGGTGGCTGAGACTTTGGTTAATTCTTCTTCCTGCCGGGAAATTAGAGTGACATGTGCCCGTCCAAAGGCCAAACAGCTACTCTCTCACTGGTTCTCCCTCTTCCCTTCCATCCTCTGCCAAATTGGCAACCTGTGCAAACCAGGAGGTTAAAGGGGCTCTCTCTCAAAGGTGGGAGATTGATAGTAAAGCAGTAGGAAAGTCAAACCGGAGCACCAGGAGAGGGACTATTCGTTGAATTTATAAACCTTTTGTATTTACAGTGTGTCCTTTCTCTAGGTTTCCCATACATGTTATAGCTGTAGTAATATTCCCTTCAACCTGGAGAGTTGGGACCCATGGAATGGGGGCCATGCATTTTTGCTTTAAATGGTCTGAATTTGCTCACCCAATCTCACCAACACTCTCAGTCCCAAGTGTCCAGCCTTATACCACATCCAGCTGTCATTGTAGATAGGGTCATTCCAGGTTTCATCAGAGACCCTGAAGGAAATGTAAAGAATTTCCCTGTTTTTTGGTTTTGTTTTTTAAATTCCTTCTTATAGTGGGTTTGAGCTGATTCTCACTGTCATGTTTATGCCAGTCTACACACAATTGATTCCCTTACAGAGACATATCAATACATAGGTTTTAAGATTCTTACTAGTCAGATCTATTCCTCTGCGGGAAATATGGGGTTTTGAGTCCCTTTCATTCAGGAAGGTGTAGGTCTTGTCTATTCCACAGTTGGTTTTAGAAATGGTACCTGTACTTATATCAAACTCTGGTTTTATGCATCACCCCACCTCTCCTTTCCCCTTAAGCTGGCATAAGAGTGTTTTCTAAATGTGAGACTCTGTTCTCTTTCCTAACTCAGTTCATGTGTAGCCATGTTTACAGGATCTTCATAAGTGATATCTTATGATAAGTTTCTTTTTCTGTGTGACTTATTTCACTTAGAATCATCGTACCTGAATCCACTCACTTTGCTGCTCCTGGGCTTATGACATTGATTTCATGGCTGAGGGATATTCCATCGTACATAAATACCACAGTTTTTTGAACCATTTTAATATTTCCTGGGATATTTGGGGTGTACCCACATTGAGGTTCCGTAAGCAGTGCAGCCCTAAATTTGGGTGTGGCTCTGTCTTATTCATTTTCAGTTTTCCCAAGGTATATTCCCTAGACTGGAAGTGCCCTTGGCTCTGTAGCTCTGTTGTTTACTTGTTTTAGGGAACGCAATGCACTCCTCCAGTGAGGCAGTTGGCAGTTTACATCCCGCCCATCAGCATAACAAGGCTCCCTTTTCTCCAGGGCCTGTCTTGCCTTTCTGGTTTTTACACATTTGTGGATGTCCCTTTTGACCGGAGGGAAGTGATACTTCTTTGTAGTGAAGATTTGCATTGCCCGCTTGCTTGCTTGGCAAAAATGGGGGTTTGTGTTTTCTCCTGAATATATTCAGGAGAAAACGCATATGCCCTTTTGGCCAAGTGCGACATTGTCGAAGTTGTGCCCCTCTTCCTGTGCTTTAAAGGCGATTGCAACGTACCTCTTGAAATCTGTTTCATGGTATTCTGCCTCGCTTTCAAGTCCGCCTCGTTGCTTTCCCTCATCTGATTTTTGGACGATAGTTGTCCTTTATTACTCTGCCAGTTGGTGAATTGCTGTGCCCCTGAGCTCAATTTTTCAACTCGTTTCTTGTGAGCTGTACGCAAGTCCAAAATTTTGGTTCAGGACCTATACTGGTTCCCGGTGGGTGGCTGAGACTTTGGTTAATTCTTCTTCCTGCCGGGAAATTAGAGTGACATGTGCCCGTCCAAATGCCTAACAGCTACTCTATCATTGGTTCTCCCTCTTCCCTTCCATCCTCTGCAAAATTGTCAAACTATGCGAACCAGGAGCTTAATGGGGCTGTCTCTCCAATTTGTGAGATTGATAGTAAAGCAGTTGGAAAGTCAAACCGGAGCACTAGGAGAGGGACTATTCGTTGATTTTTAGAAACCTTTTATATTCCCAGTGTGTCCATTCTCTAGGTTTCCCATACATGTTATATTTGTAGTAATATTCCCTTCAACCTGGAGAGTTGGGACCCATGTAATGGAGGCCATGCATTTTTGCTTTAAAGGGTCTGCCTTTGCTCACCCAATCTCACCAATCTTCTGAGTCCCAAGTGTCCAGCCTTATACCACAGCCAGCTGTCATTGTAGATAGGGTCATTCCAGGTTTCATCAGAGACCCTGAAAGAAATGTAAAGAATTTCCCTGTTTTTTGGTTTTGTTTTTGAAATTCCTTTTTATAGTTGGTTTGAGCTGATTCTCGCTGTCATGTTTATGCAAGTCTAGACACACTTGATTCCCTTTCAGAGACATATCAATACATAGGTTTTAATATTCTTACTAGTCAGATCTATTCCTCTGCGGGAAATATGGGGATTTGAGTCCCTTTCAGTGAGGAAGGTTTAGGTCTAGTCTATTCCACAGTTGCTTTTAGAAATGGTACCTGTGCTTATGTGAAACTCTGGTTTTATGCATCACCCCACCTCTCCTTCCCCCTTAAGCAGGCATAAGAGTGTTTTCTAAATGTGAGACTCTGGTCTCTTTCCTAACTCAGTTCATGTGTAGCCATGTTTACAGGATCTTCATAAGTGATATCTTATGATAAGTTTCTTTTTCTGTGTGACTTATTTTACTTAGAATCAACGTACATGAATCCACTCACTTTGCTGCTCCTGGTCTTATGACATTGATTTCTTCACTGAGGGATATTCCATCGTACATAAATACCACAGTTTTTGGAACCATTTTTATATTTCCTGGGATATTTAAGGTTTACCCAATTTGAGGTTCTTGTAAGCAGTGCAGCCCTAAATTTGGGGGTGGCTCTGTCTTATTGATTTTCAGTATTCCCAAGGTATATTCCCTAGACTGGAAGTGCCCTTGGCTCTGTAGCTCTGTTGTTTACTTGTTTTAGGGAAAGCAATGGACTCCTCCAGTGAGGCAGTTGGCAATTTACATCCCGCCCATCAGCATAACAAGGCTCCCTGTTCTCCAGGGCCTGTCTTGCCTTTCTGGTTTTTACACCTTTGTGGATGTCCCTTTTGACCGGTGGGAAGTGATACTTCTTTGTAGTGCAGGTTTGCATTGTCCGCTTGCCTGCTTGGCCAAAAAGGGCGTATGCGTTTTCTCCTGAATATATTCAGGAGAAAACGCATACGCCCTTTTTGGCCAACTGCGTCATTGTCGATGTTGTAACCCTCTTCCTGTGCTTTAAAGGCGATTCCAACATACCTCTTGGAATCTGCTTCCTGCTATTCTGCCTCGCTTTCAAGTCCGCCTCATTGCCTGCCCTCAACAGATTTTTGGACGATAGTTGTCTTTTATTACGCTGCCCGTTTGTGAATTGCTGTGCCCCTGAGCTCCATTTTTCAACTCGTTTTTTGTGAGCTGTACGCAAGTCCAAAATTTTGGTTCAGGAACTATACTGCTTCCCGGTGGGTGGCTGATACTCTGGTTAATTCTTCTTCCTGCCGAGAAATTAGAGTGACATATGCCCGTCCAAATCCCTAACAGCTACTCTCTCATTGTTTCTCCCTCTTCCCTTCCATCCTCTGCAAAATTGGCAACCTGTGCGAACCAGGAGCTTAAAGGGGCTGTCTCTCCAATTTGGGAGATTGATAGTAAAGCAGTTGGAAAGTCAAACCGGAGCACCAGGAGAGGGACAATTCGTTGAGTTTTAGAAACCTTTTGTCTTCACAGTGTGTCCATTCTCTAGGTTTCCCATACATGTTATAGCTGTAGTAATATTCCCTTCAACCTGGAGAGTTGGGACCCATGGAATGGGGGCCATGCATTATTGCATTAAATGGTCTGCGTTTGCTCACCCAATCTCACCAATCCTCTCAGTCCAAAGTGTCCAGCCTTATGCCACATCCAGCTGTAATTGTAGATAGGGTCATTCCAGGTTTCATCAGAGACCCTGAAGGAATTGTAAAGAATTTCCCTGTTTTTTGGTTTTGTTTTTGAAATTCCTTTTTATCGTGCGTTTGAGCTGATTCTCGCTGCCATGTTTATGCCAGTCTAGACACACTTGTTTCCCTTACAGAGACATATCAATACATGGGTTTTAAGATTCTTACTAGTCAGATCTATTCCTCTGCGGGAAATATGGGGTTTTGAGTCCCTTTCACTGAGGAAGGTGTAGGTATTGTCTATTCCAAAGTTGGTTTTAGAAACGGTACGCGGGCTTATATCAAACTCTGGTTTTATGCATCACCCCACCACTCCTTCCCCCTTAAGCAGGCATAAAAGTGTTTTCTAAATGTGAGACTCTGTTCTCTTTCTTAACTCAGTTCATGTGTAGCCATGTTTACAGGATCTTCATAAGTGATATCTTATGATAAGTTTCTTTTTTCTGTGTGACTTATTTAAATAAGAATCATCGTACCTGAATCCACTCACTTTGCTGCTCCTGGTCTTATGACACTGATTTCATAGCTGAGGGATTTTCCATCGTACATAAATACTACAGTTTTTGGAACCATTTTTATATTTCCTGGGATATTTAAGGTGTACCCAAGTTGAGGTTCTTGTAAGCAGTGCAGCCCTAAATTTGGGGGTGGCTCTGTCTTATTGATTTTCAGTTTTCCCATGGTATATTCCCTATACTGGAAGTGCCCTTGGCTCTGTAGCTCTGTTCTTTTCTTGTTTTAGGGAACGCAATGCAGTCCTCCAGTTAGGCAGTTGGCAATTTACATCCCGCCCATCAGCATAACAAGGCTCCCTGTTCTCCAGGGCCTGTCTTGCCTTTGTGGTTTTTACATATTTGTGCATGTCCCTTTTGACCGGTGGGAAGTGATACTTCTTTGTAGTGCAGATTTGCATTGCCCTCTTGCTTGCTTGGCCAAAATGGTGGTATGCGTTTTCTCCTGAATATATTCAGGAGAAAACGCATACGCCCTTTTGGCCAAGTGCGTCATTTTCGAAGTTGTGCCACTCTTCCTGTGCTTTAAAGGCGATTCCAACGTACCTCTTGAAATCTGTTTCCTGCTATTCTACCTCGCTTTCAAGTCCGCCTCGTTGCCTTCCCTCAACAGATTTTTGGACGATAGTTGTCCTTTATTACTCTGCCAGTTTGTGAATTGCTGTGCCCCTGAGCTCCATTTTTCAACTCGTTTTTTGTGAGCTGAACGCAAGTCCAAAATTTTGGTTCAGGACCTATACTGTTTCCCATTGGGTGGCTGAGACTTTGGTTAATTATTCTTCCTGCTGGGAAATTAGAGTGAAATGTGCCCGTCCAAATGCCTAACAGCTTGTCTCTCATTGGTTCTCCCTCTTCCCTTCCATCCTCTGCCAAATTGGCAACCTGTGCGAACCAGGAGCTTAAAGGGGCTGTCTCTCCTAGTTGGAAGATTGATAGTAAAGCAGTTGGTAAGTCAAACCAGAGCACCAGTGGAGGGACTATTCGTTGAGTTTTAGAAACCTTTTGTATTTGCAGTGTGTCCATCCTCTAGGTTTCCCGTACATGTTATAGCTGTAGTAATATTCCCTTCAACCTGGATAGTTGGGACCCATGGAATGGGGGCCATGCAATTTTGCTTTAAAGGGTCTGCATTTGCTCACCCAATCTCACCAATCCTCTTAGTCCCAAGTGTCCAGCCTTTTGCCACATCCATCTGTCATTGTAGATAGGGTCATTCCAGGTTTCATCAGAGACCCTGAAGGAATTGTAAAGAATTTCCCGGTTTTTTGGTTTTGTTTTTGAAATTCCTTTTTATAGGGGTTTGAGCTGATTCTCGCTGCCATGTTTATGCCAGTCTAGACACACTTGATTCCCTTATGGAGACATATCAATACATAGGTTTTAAGATTCTTACTAGTCAGATCTATTCCTCTGCGGGAAATATGGGGTTTTGTGTCCCTTTCACTGCGGAAGGTGTACGTCTTGTCTATTCCAAAGTTGATTTTAGAAACGGTACCCGGGCTTATATCAAACTCTGGTTTTATGCATCACCCCACCTCTCCTTCCCCATTAAGCAAGCATAAAAGTGTTTTCTAAATGTGAGACTCTGTTCTCTTTCTTAACTCAGTTCATGTGTAGCCATGTTTACAGGATCTTCATAAGTGATATCTTATGATAAGTTTCTTTTTTCTGTGTGACTTATTTCACTTAGAATCATCGTACCTGAATCCACTCACTTTGCTGCTCCTGGTCTTATGACATTGATTTCATGGCTGAGGGATATTCCATCGTACATAAGTACCACAATTTTTTGAACCATTTTTATATTTCCTGGGATATTTAAGGTGTACCAAAGCTGAGGTTCTTGTAAGGAGTGCAGCCCTAAATTTGGGGGTGGCTCTGTATTATTGATTATCAGTTTTCCCAAGGTATATTCCCTAGACTGGAAGTGCCCTTCTCTCTGTAGCGCAGTTGTTTACTTGTTTTAGGGAACACAATGCACTCCTCCAGTGAGGCAGTTGGCAAATTACATCCCGCCCATCAGCATAACAAGGCTCCCTGTTCTCCAGGGCCTGTCTTGCCTTTCTTGTTTTTACACATTTTGTGGATGGCCCTTTTGACCGGTGGGAAGTGATACTTCTTTGTAGTGCAGATATGCATTGCCCGCTTGCTTGCTTGGCCAAAAAGGGCGTATGTGTTTTCTCCTGAATATATTCAGGAGAAAAAGCATAAGCCCTTTTTGGCTAAGTGCGTCATTGTCGAATTTGTGCCCCTCTTCCTGTGCTTTAAAGGCGATTCCAACGTACCTCTTGAAATCTGTTTCCTGCTATTCTGCCTCGCTTTCAAGTTCACCTCGTTGCCTTCCCTCAACAGATTGTTGGACGATAGTTGTCCTTTATTACTCTGCCACTTTGTGAATTGCTGTGCCCCTGAGCTCCATTTTTCAACTCGTTTTTTTGTGAGCTGTACGCAAGTCCAAAATTTTGGTTCAGGAGCTTTACTGGTTCCCGGTGGATGGTTGACACTTTGGTTAATTCTTCTTCCTGCCGGGAAATTAGAGTGACATGTGCCCGTCCAAATGCCAAACAGCTACTCTCTCACTGGTTCTCCCTCTTCCCTTTCATCCTCTGCCAAATTGGCAACCTGTGCGAACCAGGAGCTTAAAGGGGCTGTCTCTCCTAGTTGGAAGATTGATATTAAAGCAGTTGGTAAGTCAAACCGGAGCACCAGTGGAGGGACTATTCGTTGAGTTTTAGAAACCATTTGTATTCACAGTGTGTCCATTCTCTAGGTTTCCCGTACATGTTATAGCTGTAGTAATATTCCCTTCATCCTGGAGACTTGGGAACCATGGAATGGGGGCCATGAATTATTGCTTTAAAGGGTCTGCGTTTGCTCACCCAATCTCTCCAATCCTCTCAGTCCCAAGTGTCCAGCCTTATGCCACATCCAGGTGTCATTTTAGATAGGGTCATTCCAGGTTTCATCAGAGACCCTGAAGGAATTGTAAAGAATTTCCCTGTTTTTTGGTTTTGTTTTTGAAATTCCTCTTTATAGTGGGTTTGAGCTGATTCTCGCTGCCATGTTTATGCCAGTCTAGACTCACTTGATTCCCTTACGGAGACATATCAATACATAGGTTTTAAGATTCTTACTAGTCAGATCTATTCCTCTGCGGGAAATATGGGGTTTTGAGTACCTTTCACTGAGGAAGGTGTAGGTCTTTTCTATTCCAAAGTTGGTTTTAGAAACGGTACCTGTGCTTATATCAAAGTATGGTTTTATGCATCACCCCACCTCTCCTTCCCCCTTAAGCAGGCATAAGAGTGTTTTCTAAATGTGAGTCTCTGTTCTCTTTCCTAACTCAGTTCATGTGTAGCCATGTTTACAGGATATTCCTAAGTGATATCTTATGATAAGTTTCTTTTTCAGTGTGACTTATTTCATTTAGAATCATCGTACCTGAATCCACTCCCTTTGCTGCTCCTGGTCTTATGACATTGATTTCATGGCTGAGGGATATTCTATCGTACATAAGTACCACAATTTTTTGAACCATTTTTATATATCCTGGGATATTTAAGGTGTACCTAAGTTGAGGCTCTTGTAAGCAGTGCAGCCCTAAATTTGGGGTTGGCTCTGTCTTATTGATTTTCAATTTTCCCAAGGTATATTCCCTAGAAGGGAAGTGCCCTTGGCTCTGTAGCTCTGTTGTTTACTTGTTTTAGGGAACACAATGCACTCCTCCAGTGAGGCAGTGGGCAATTTACATAACGCCCATCAGTATAACAAAGCTCCCTGTTCTCCAGGGCCTGTCTTGCCTTTCTGGTTTTTACACATTTTGTGGATGTCCCTTTTGTCCGGTGGGAAGTGATACTTCTTTGTAGTGCAGATTTGCATTGCCCGCTTGCTTGCTTGGCCAAAGTGTGCGTATGCCTTGTCTCCTGAATATATTCAGGAGAGAACGCATACGCCCTTTTTGGCCAAGTGCATCATTGTCGAAGTTGTTCCCCTCTTCCTGTGTTTTAAAGGCGATTCCAACGTACCTCTTGAAATCAGTTTCCTGCTATTCTGCCTCGCTTTCAAGTCCGCTCGTTGCCTTCCCTCAACAGATTTTTGGACTATAGTTGTCCTTTATTACTCTGCCAGTTTGTGAATTGCTGTGCCCCTGAGCTCCATTTTTCAACTCTATTTTTGTGAGCTGAACGCAAGTCCAAAATTTTGGTTCAGGAACTATACTGGTTCCCGGTGGATGGCTGAGACTTTGGTTAATTCTTCTTCCTGCTGGGAAATTAGAGTGAAATGTGCCCGTCCAAATGCCTAACAGCTAGTCTCTCATTGGTTCTCCCTCTTCCCTTCCATCCTCTGCCAAATTGGCAACCTGTGCGAACCAGGAGCTTAAAGGGGCTGTCTCTCCTAGTTGGAGGATTGATAGTAATGCAGTTGGAAAGTCAAACCGGAGCACCAGGGGAGGGACTATTCGTTGAGTTTTAGAAACCTTTTGTATTTGCAGTGTGTCCATTCTCTAGGTTTACTGTACATGTTATAGCTGTAGTAATATTCCCTTCAACCTGGAGAGTTGGGACCCATGGAATGGGGGCCATGCATTTTTGCTTTAAAGGGTCTGCATTTGCTCACCCAATCTCACCAATCCTCTTAGTCCCAAGTGTCCAGCCTTATGCCACATCCAGCTGTCATTGTAGATAGGGTCATTCCAGGTTTCATCAGAGACCCTGAAGGCATTGTAAAGAATTTCCCTGTTTTTTGGTTTTGTTTTTGAAATTCCTTTTTATAGTGGGTTGGAGCTGATTCTCACTGCCATGTTTATGCCAGTCTAGACACACTTGATTCCCTTACGGAGACATATCAATACATAGGTTTTAAGATTTTTACTAGTCAGATCTATTCCTCTGCGAGAAATATGGGGTTTTGAGTCCCTTTCACTGCGGAAGGTGTAGGTCTTGTCTATTCCAAAGTTGGTTTTAGAAACGGTACCCGTGCTTATATCAAACTCTGGTTTTATGCATCACCCCACCTCTCCTTCCCCCTTAAGCAGGCATAACAGTGTTTTCTAAATGTGAGACTCTGTTCTCTTTCTTAAATCAGTTCATGTGTAGCCATGTTTACAGGATCTTCATAAGTGATATCTTATGATAAGTTTCTTTTTTCTGTGTGACTTATTTCACTTAGAATCATCGTACCTGAATCCATTCACTTTGCTGCTCCTGGTCTTATGACATTGATTTCATGGCTGAGGGATATTCCATCGTACATAAGTACCACAATTTTTTGAAACATTTTTATATTTCCTGGGATATTTAAGGTGTGCCCATGTTGAGGTTCTTGTAAGCAGTGCAGCCCTAAATTTGGGGGTGGCTCTGTCTTATTGATTTCCAGTTTTCCCAAGGTATATTCCCTAGACTGGAAGTGCCCTTGGCTCTGTAGCTCTGTTGTTTACTTGTTTTAGGGAACACAATGCACTCCTCCTGTGAGGCAGTTGGCCATTTATATCCTGCCCATCAGAATAACAAGGCTCCCTGTTCTCCAGTGCCTGTCTTGCCTTTGTGGTTTTTAAACATTTTGTGGATGTCCCGTTTGACCGGTGGGAAGTGATACTTCTTTGTAGTGCAGATATGCATTGCCCGCTTGCTTGCTTGGCCAAAAAGGGCGTATGCATTTCTCCTGAATATATTCAGGAGAAAACACAATCACCATTATTGGCCAAGTGCGTCATTGTCGAAGTTGTGCCCCTCTTCCTGTGCTTTAAAGGCGATTCCAACGTACCTCTTGAAATCTGTTTCCTGCTATTCTGCCACGCTTTCAAGTCCGCCTCGTTGCCTTCCCTCAACAGATTTTTGGACGAGAGTTGTCCTTTATTACTCTGCCAGTTTGTGAATTGCTGTGCCCCTGAGCTCCATTTTTCAACTCGTTTTTTGTGAGCTGAACGCAAGTCCAAAATTTTGGTTCAGGACCTATACTGTTTCCCATTGGGTGGCGGAGACTTTGGTTAATTATTCTTCCTGCTGGGAAATTAGAGTGAAATGTGCCCGTCCAAATGCCTAACAGCTTGTCTCTCATTGGTTCTCCCTCTTCCCTTCCATCCTCTGCCAAATTGGCAACCTGTGCGAACCAGGAGCTTAAAGGGGCTGTCTCTCCTAGTTGGAAGATTGATAGTAAAGCAGTTGGTAAGTCAAACCGGAGCACCAGTGGAGGGACTATTCGTTGAGTTTTAGAAACCTTTTGTATTTGCAGTGTGTCCATTCTCTAGGTTTCCCGTACATGTTATAGCTGTAGTAATATTCCCTTCAACCTGGAGAGTTGGGACCCATGGAATGGGGGCCATGCATTTTTGCTTTAAAGGGTCTGCATTTGCTCACCCAATCTCACCAATCTTCTAAGTCTGAAGTGTCCAGCCTTATACCACATCCAGCTGTCATTGTAGATAGGGTCATTCCAGGTTTCATCAGAGACCCTGAAGGAAATGTAAAGAATTTCCCTGTTTTTTTGTTTTGTTTATGTAATTCCTTTTGATAGTGGGTTTGAGCTGATTCTCGCTGTCATTTTTATGCCAGTGTAGACACACTTGATTCCCTTACAGAGACATATCAATACATAGGTTTTAAGATTCTTTCTAGTCATATCTATTCCTCTGCGGGAAATATGGGGTTTTGAGTCCCTTTCACTGAGTAAGGTGTAGGTCTTGTCTATTCCACAGTTGGTTTTAGAAATGGTACCTGTACTTATATCAAACTCTGGTTTTATGCATCACCCCACCTCTCCTTTCCCCTTAAGCAGGCATAAGAGTGTTTTCTAAATGTGAGACTCTCTTTCCTAACTCAGTTCATGTGTAGCCATGTTAACAGGATCTTCATAAGTGATATCTTATGATAAATTTCTTTTTCTGTTTGACTTATTTCACTTAGAATCATCGTACCTGAATCCACTCACTTTGCTGCTCCTGCTCTTATGACATTGATTTCATGGCTGAGGGATATTCCATCGTACATAAATACCACAGTTTTTTGAACCATTTTTAAATTTCCTGGGAAATTTAAGGTGTACCCAAGTTGAGGTTCTCGTAAGCAGTGCAGCCCTGAATTTGGGGGTGGCTCTGTCTTATTGATTTCCAGTTTTCCCAAGGTATATTCCCTAGACTGGAAGTGCCCTTGGCTCTGTAGCTCTGCTGTTTACTTGTTTTAGGAAACACAATGTACTCCTCCAGTGAGGCAGTTGGCAATTTACATCCCGCCCATCAGCATAACAAGGCTCCTTGTTCTCCAGGGCCTGTCTTGCCTTTCTGGTTTTTACACATTATGTGGATGTCCCGTTTGACCGGTGGGAAGTGATACATCTTTGTACTGCAGATTTGCATTGCCCGCTTGCTTGCTTGGCCAAAAAGGGCGTATGCGTTTTCTCCTGAATATAATCAGTAGAAAACGCATACGCACTTTTTGGCCAGGTGCGTTATTGTCGAAGTTGTGCCCCTCTTCCTGTGCTTTAAAGGCGATTCCATTGTACCTCTTGAAATTTATTTCCTGCTATTCTGCCTCGCTTTCAAGTCCGCCTCGTAGCCTTCCCTCAACAGATTTTTGGACAATAGTTGTCCTTTATTACTCTGCCAGTTTGTGAATTGCTGTACCCCTGATCTCCATTTTTCAACTCGTTTTTTGTGAGCTGAACGCAAGTCCAATATTTTGTTTCAGGACCTATACTGGTTCCTGGTGGGTGGTGAGACTTTGGTTAATTCTTCTTCCTGCCGGGAAATTAGAGTGACATGTGCCCGTCCAAATGCCTAACATCTGGCTGTCATTGGTTCTCCCTCTTCCCTTCCATCCTCTGCCAAATTGGCAACCTGTGCAAACCAGGAGCTTAAAGGGGCTGTCTCTCCAATTTGGGAGATAGATAGTAAAGCAGTTGGAAAGTCAAACTGGGGCACCAGGAGAGGGACTATTCATTGAGTTTTAGAAACCTTTTGTATTCACTGTGTGTCCATCCTCTAGGTTTCCCGTACATGTTATAGCAATACTAGTATTCCCTATAACCTGGAGAGTTGGGACCCATGGAATGGGGGCCAAGCATTATTGCTTTACAGGGTCTGCATTTGCTCACCCAAACTCACCAAACCTCTCAGTCCCAAGTGTCCAGCCTTATGCTACATCCAGCTGTCATTGTAGATAGGGTCATTCCAGGTTTCACCAGGGACCCTGAAGGAAAAGTAAAGAATTTCCCTTTTTTTTGGTTTTGTTTTTGAAATTCCTTTTTATAGTGGGTTTGAGCTGATTCTCGCTACCATGTTTATGCCAGTCTAGACACACAAGATTCCCTTACAGAGACATATCAATACATGGGTTTTAAGATTCTTACTAGTCAGATCTATTCCTCTGTGGGAAATATGGGGTTTTGAGTCCCTTTCACTGAGGAAGGTGTAGGTCTTGTCTATTCCACAATTGGTTATAGAAATGGTACATGTGCTTATATCAAACTCTGGTTTTATGCATCACCCCACCTCTCCTTTCCCCTTAAGCAGGCATAAGAGTGTTTTCTAAATGTGAGACTCTGTTCTCTTTCCTAACTCAGTACATGTGTAGCCATGTTTACAGGATCTTCATAAGTGATATCTTATGATGTTTCTTTTTCTGTGTGACTTATTTCACTTAGAATCATCGTACCTGAATCCACTCACTTTGCTGCTCCTGGTCTTATGACATTGATTTCATGACTGAGGGATATTCCATCGTACATAAATACCACAGTATTTGGAACCATTTTCATATTTCCTGGGATATTTAAGGTGTACCCAAGTTCAGGTTCTTGTAAGCAGTGCAGCCCTAAATTTGGGGGTGGGTCTGTCTTATTGATTTTCAGATTTCCCAAGGTATATTCCCTAGACTGGAAGTGCCCTTGGCTCTGTAGCTCTGTTGTTTACTTGTTTTAGGGAACGCAATACACTCCTCCAGTGAGGCAGTTGGCAATTTACATCCCGCCCATCAGCATAACAAGGCTCCCTGTTCTCCAGGGCCTGTCTTGCCTTTCTGGTTTTTACACATTTTGTGGTTGTCCATTTTGACCGGTGGGAAGTGATACTTTTTTGTAGTGCAGGTTTGCATTGCCCGCTTTCTTGCTTGGCCAAAAATGCTGTATGCGTTTTCTCCTGAATATATTCAGGAGAAAATGCATACGCCCTTTTTGGCCAAGTGCATCATTGTCGAAGTTGTGCCCCTCTTCCTGTGCTTTAAAGGCGATTCCAACGTACCTCTTGAAATCTGTTTCCTGCTATTCTGCCTCGCTTTCAAGTCCACCTCGTTGCCTTCCCTCAACAGATTTTTGGACGATAGTTGTCCTTTATTACTCTGCCAGTTTGTGAATTGCTGTGCCCCTGAGCTCCATTTTTCAACTCGTTTTTGTGAGCTGTACTCAAGTCCAAAATTTTGGTTCAGGACCTATACTGGTTCCCGGTGGGTGGCTGAGACTCTGGTTAATCCTTCTTCCTGCCGGGAAATTACAGTGACATGTGCCCCTCCAAATGCCTAACAGCTACTCTCTCATTGGTTCTCCCTCTTCCCTTCCATCCTCTGCAAAATTGGCAACCTGTGCGAACCAGGAGGTTAAACGGGTTGTCTCACAAGTTGGGAGATTGATAGTAAAGCAGTTGGAAAGTCAAACCGGAGCACCAGGAGAGGGACTACTCGTTGAGATTTAGATACTTTTGTATTCACAGTGTGTCCATTCTCTAGGTTTCCCGTACATGTTATAGCTGTAGTAATATTCCCTTCAACATGGAGAGTTGGGACCCATGGAATGGGGGCCATGCATTTTTGCTTTAAAGGGTCTGCATTTGCTCACCCAGTCTCACCAAACCTCTCATTCCCAAGTGTCCAGCCTTATGCCACATCCATCTGTCATTGTAGATAGGGTAATGCCAGGTTTCATCAGAGACCCTGAAGGAAATGTAAAGAATTTCCCTGTTTTTTGGTTTTGTTTTTGTAATTCCTTTTTATAGTGGGTTTTAGCTGATTCTCGCTGCCATGTTTATGCCAGTCTAGACACACTTGATTCCCTTACAGAGATATATCAATACATAGGTTTTAAGATTCTTACTAGTCAAATCTATTCCTCTGTGGGAAATATGGGGTTTTGAGTCCCTTTCACTGAGGAAGGTGTAGGTCTTGTCTATTCCAAAGTTGGTTTTAGAAATGGTACCTGTGCTTATGTCAAACTCAGATTTTATGCATCACCCCACCTCTCCTTCCCCCTTAAGCAGGCATAAGAGTGTTTTCTAAATGTGAGACTCTGTTCTCTTTCTTAACTCACTTAATGTGTAGCCATGTTTACAGGATCTTCATAAGTGATATCTTATGATAAGTTTCTTTTTCTGTGTGACTTATTTCACTTAGAATCATCGTACCTGAATCCACTCACTTTGCTGCTCCTGGTTATATGACATTGATTTCATGGCTAAGGGATATTCCATCGTACATAAGTACCAAAATTTTTCGAACCATTTTTATATTTCCTGGGATATTTAAGGTGTACCCATGTTGAGGTTGTTGTAAGCAGTGCAGCCCTAAATTTGGGGGTTGCTCTGTCTTATTGATTTTCAGTTTTCCCAAGGTATATTCCCTAGACTGGAAGTGCCCTTGGCTCTGTAGCTCTGTTGTTTACTTGTTTTAGGGAACGCAATGCACTCCTCCAGTGAGGCAGTTGGAAATTTACATCCCGCCCATCAGCATAACAAGGCTCCCTGTTCTCCAGGCCCAGTCTTGCCTTTCTGGTTTTTACACATTTTGTGGATGTCCCTTTTGACCGGTGGGAAGTGATATTTCTTTCTAGTGCAGATTTGCATTGTCCGCTTGCTTGCTTGGCCAAAAAGGGCGTATGCATTTTCTCCTGAATATATTCAGGAGAAAACGCATACGCCCTTTTTGGCCAAGTGCATCATTGTCGAAGTTGTGCCCCTCTTCCTGTGCTTTAAAGGCGATTCCAACGTACCTCTTGAAATCTGTTTCCTGCTATTCTGCCTCGCTTTCAAGTCCGCCTCGTTGCCTTCCCTCAACAGATTTTTGGACGATAGTTGTCCTTTATTACTCTGCCAGTTTGTGAATTGCTGTGCCCCTGAGCTCCATTTTTCAACTCGTTTTATGTGAGCTGTACGCAAGTCCAAAATTTTGGTTCAGGACCTATACTGTTTCCCGGTGGGTGGCTGAGACTCTGGTTAATTCTTCTTCCTGTCGGGAAATTAGAGTGACATGTGCCCGTCCAAATGCCTAACAGCTACTCTCTCATTGGTTCTCCCTCTTCCCTTCCATCCTCTGCAAAATTGGCAACCTGTGCGAACCAGGAGGTTAAAGGGGTTGTCTCTCCAAGTTGGGAGATTGATAGTAAAGCAGTTGGAAAGTCAAACCGGAGCACCAGGATAGGGACTATTTGTGGAGTATTAGAAACCTTTTGTGTTCACTGTGTGTCCATTCTCTAGGTTTCCCGTACATGTTATAGCTGTAGTAATATTCTCTTCAACATGGAGAGTTGGGACCCATGGAATGTGGGCCATGCATTTTTGCTTTAAAGTGTCTGCATGTGCTCACCCAATCTCACCAATCCTCTCAGCCCCAAGTGTCTAGCCTTATACCACATCCAGGTGTCATTGTAGTTAGGGTCATTCCAGGTTTCATCAGAGACCCTGAAGGAAATGTAAAGAATTTCCCTGTTTTATGGTTTTGTTTTTGAAATTTCTTTTTATAGTGGGTTTGAGCTGAATCTCGCTGCCATGTTTATGCCAGTCTAGACACACTTGATTCCCTCACAGAGACATATCAATACATAGGTTTTAAGTTTCTTACTAGACAGATCTATTCCTCTGCGGGAAAAATGGGGTTTTGAGTCCCTTTCACTGTGGAATGTGTAGATCTTGTGTATTCCACACTTGGTTTTAGAAATGGTACCTGTGCTTATATCAATCTCTGGTTTTATGCATCACCCCTCCTCTCCTTTCCCCTTAAGCAGGCTTAAGAGTGTTTTCTAAATGTGAGACTCTGTTCTCTTTCCTAACTCAGTTCATGTGTAGCCATGTTTACAGGATCTTCCTAAGTGATATCTTATGATAAGTTTCTTTTTCTGTGTGACTTATTTCACTTAGTATCATCGTACCTGAATCCACTCACTTTGCTGCTGCTGGTCTTATGACATTGATTTCATGGCTGAGGGATATTCCATGATACATAAGTACCACAGTTTTTTGAACCATTTTTATATTTCCTGGGATATTTAAGGTGTACCCAAGTTGAGGTTCTTGTAAGCAGTGCAGCCCTAAATTTGGGGGTGTCTCTGTCTTATTGATTTTCAGTTTTCCCAAGGTATATTCCCTAGACTGGAAGTGCCCTTGGCTCTGTAGCTCTGTTGTTTACTTGTTTTAGGGAACACAATGCACTCCTCCAGTGAGGCAGTTGGCAATTTACATCCCCCCCATCAGCATAATAAGGCTCCCTGTTCTCCATGGCATGTCTTGCCTTTCTCGTTTTTACACATTTTTGGATGTCCCTTTTGACCGGTGGGAAGTGATACATCTATGTAGTGCAGATTTGCATTGCCCGCTTGCTTGCTTGGCCAAAAAGGGCGTATGAGTTTTCTCCTGAATATATTCAGGAGAAAACGCATACGCCCTTTTTGGCCAAGTGCGTCATTGTCGAAGTTGAGCCCATCTTCCTGTGCTTTAAAGGTGATTCCAACGTACCTCTTGAAATCTGTTTCCTGCTATTCTGCCTCGCTTTCAATTCCGCCTCGTTGTCTTCCCTCAACAGATTTTTGGACGATAGTTGTCCTTTATTACTCAGCCATTTTGTGAATTGCTGTGCCCCTGAGCACCATTATTCCACTCTTTTTTTGTTAGATGCACGCAAGTCCAAAATTTTCGTTCAGGACCTATACTGGATCCCGGTGGGTGGCTGAGACTTTGGTTAATTCTTCTTCCTGCCGGGAAATGAGAGTGACATGTGCCCGTCCAAAAGCCTAAGTGCTACTCTCTCATTGGTTCTCCCTCTTCCATTCCATCCTCTGCAAATTTGGAAACCTGTGAGAACCAGGAGGTTAAAGGGGCTGTCTCTCCAATTTGGGAGATTGATAGTAAAGCAGTTGGAAAGTCAAACCAGAGTACCAGGTGAGGGACTATTCGTTGAGTTTTAGAAATATTTTGTATTCACCGTGTGTCCATTCTCTAGGTTTCTCGTACATGTTATAGCTGTAGTAATATTCCCTTCAACATGGAGAGTTGGTACGCATGGAATGGGGACCATGCATTTTTGCTTTAAAGGGTCTGCATTTGCTCACCCAATCTCACCAATCCTCTCAGTCCCAAGTGTCCAGCCTTATGCCACATCCAGCTGTCATTGTAGATATGGTCATTCCAGATTTCATCAGAGACCCTGAAGGAATTGCAAAGAATTTCCCTGTTTTTTGGTTTTGTTTTTGAAATTCCTTTTTATAGTGGGTTTGACCTGATTTTCGCTGCCATGTTTACGCCAGTCTAGACACACATGATTCCCTTACAGAGACGTATCAATACATAGGTTTTAAGATTCTTACTAGACAAATCTATTCCTCTGCGGGAAATATGTGGTTTTGAGTCCCTTTAACTGAGAAAGGTGTAGGTCTTGTCTATTCCACATTTGGTTTTAGAAATGGTACCTGTACTTATATCAAACTCTGGTTTTATGCATCACCCCACCTCTCCTTTCCCCTTAAGCAGGCATAAGAGTGTTTTCTAAATGTGAGACTCTCTTCTCTTTCCTAACTCAGTTCATGTGTAGCCATGTTTACAGGATCTTCATAAGTGATATCTTATGATAAGTTTCTTTTTCTGTGTGACTTCACTTAGAATCATCGTAAATGAATGCACTCACTTTGCTGCCCCTGGTCTTATGACATTGATTTCCTGGCTGAGGGATATTCCATCGTACATAACTACCACAATATTTTGAACCATTTTTATATTTCCTGGGATATTTAAGGTGTACCCAAGTTGAAGTTCTCGTAAGCAGTGCAGCCCTAAATTTGGGGGTGGCACTGTCTTATTGATTTTCAGTTTTCCCAAGGTATATTCCCTAGACTGGATGTGCCCTTGGCTCTGTAGCTCTGTTGGTTAATTTTTTTAGGGAATGCAATGCACTCCTCCAGTGAGGCAGTTGGCAATTTACATCCCGCCCATCAGCATAACAAGGCTCCCTGTTCTCCAGGGCCTGTCTTGCCTTTCTGGTTTTTACACGTTTTGTGGCTCACACTTTTGACCGTTGGGAAGTGATACTTCTTTGTAGTGCAGATTTGCATTGCCCGCTTGCTTGCTTGGCCAAAAAGGGCGTATGCGTTTTCTCCTGAATATATTCAGGAGAAAACGCATACGCCCTTTTTGGCCAAGTGCGTCATTGTCGATGTTGTGCCCCTCTTCCTGTGCTTTAAATGCGATTCCAACGTACCTCTTGAAATCTGTTTCCTGCTATTCTGCCTCGCTTTCAAGTCCGCCTCATTGCCTTCCCTCAACAGATATTAGGATGATAGTTGTCCTTTATTACTCTGCCAGGTTGTGAATTGCTGAGTCCCTCAGCTCAAGTTTTCAACTCGTTTTTTGTGAGCTGTACGCAAGTACAAAATTTTGGTTCAGGACCTATACTGGTTCCCGGTGTGTGGCTGAGACTTTGGTTAATACTTCTCCCTGCTGGGAAATTAGAGTGACATGTGCCCGTACAATGCCTAACAGCTACTCTCTCATTGGTTCTCCCTCTTCCCTTCCATCCTCTGCCAAATTGGCAACCTGTGCGAACCACGAGGTTAAAGGGGTTGTCTCTCAACGTTGCGAGATAGATAGTAAAGCAATTCGAAAGTCAAACCGGAGCACCTGGAGAGGGACTACTCGTTGAGTTTTAGAAACCTTTTGTATTCACAGTGTGTCCATTCTGTAGGATTCCCGTAAATGTTATAGCTGTAGTAATATTCCCTTCAACATGGAGAGTTGGGACCCATGGAATGGGGGCCAAGCATTTTTGCTTTAAAGGGTCTGCATTTGCTCACCCAATCTCACCAATCCTCTCAGTCCCAAGTGTCCAGCCTTATGCCACATCCAGCTGTCATTGTAGATAGGGTCATTCCAGGTTTCATAAGAGACCCTGAAGGAATTGTAAAGAAGTTCCCTGTTTTTTTGTTTTGTATTTGAAATTCATTTTTATAGTGTGTTTGAGCTGTTTCTCGCTGCCATGTTTATGCCAGTCTAGACACACTTGATCACCTTACATAGACATAACAATACATAGGTTTTAAGTTTATTACTAGTCAGATCTATTCCTCTGCGGGAAATATGGGGTTTTGAGACCCTTTCACTGAGGAAGGTGTAGGTCTTGTCTATTCCACAGTAGGTTTTAGAAACGGTAACTGTTCTTATATCAAACTCTGGTTTTATGCATCACCCCACCTGTCCTTCCCCCTTAAACAGGCATAAGAGTGTTTTCTAAATGTTAGACTCTGTTGTCTTTCCTATCTCAGTTCATGTGTAGCCATGTTTACAGGATCTTCATAAGTGATATCTTATGATAAGTTTCTTTTTATGTGTGACTTATTTCACTTAGAATCATCGTACCTGAATCCACTCACTTTGCTGCTCCTGGTCTTATGACATTGATTTCATGGCTGAGGGATATTCCATCGTACGTAAGACCACAATTTTTTGAACCATTTTTATATTTCCTGGGATATTTAAGGTGTACCCAAGTTGAGGTTCTTGTAAGCAGTGCAGCCCTAAATTTGGGGGTGGCTCTGTCTTATTGATTTTCAGTTTTCCCAAGGTATATTCCCTAGACTGGAAGTGCCCGTGGCTCTGTAGCTCTGTTGTTTACTTGTTTTAGGGAACACAGTGCACTCCTCCCGTGAGGCAGTTGGCAATTTACATCCCGCCCAACAGCATAATAAGGCTCACTGTTCTCCAGGGCCTGTCTTGCTTTCTGGTTTTTACACATTTTGTGGATGTCCCTTTTGACCGGTGGGAAGTGATACTTCTTTGTAGTGCAGATTTGCATTGTCCGCTTGCTTGCTTGGCCCAAAAGGGCGTATGCGTTTTCTCCTGAATATATTCAGGAGATAACGCTAATGCCCTTTTTGGCCAAGTGCGTCATTGTCGAAGTTGTGCCCCTCTTCCTATGCTTTAAAGGCGATTCCAACGTACCTCTTGAAATCTGTTTCCTGCTATTCTGCCTCGCTTTCAAGTCTGCCTCGCTGCCTTCCCTCAACAGATTTTTGGACGATAGTTTTCGTTTATTACTCGGCCAGTTTGTGAATTGCTGTGCCGGTGAGCTCCATTTTTCAACTCGTATTTTGTGAGCTGTATGGAAGTCCAAAATTTTTGTTCAGGATCTATACTGGTTCCCGGTGGGTTTCTGAGACTTTGGTTAATTCCTCTTCCTGCCGGGAAATTAGAGTGACATGTGCCCTTCCAAATGCCTAACAGCTACTCTCTCATTGGTTCTCCCTCTTCCCTTCCATCCTCTGCCAAATTGGCAACCTGTGCGAACCAGGAGGTTAAAGGGGTTGTCTCTCAAAGTTGGGAGATTGATAGTAAAGAAGTTGGTAAGTCAAACCGTTGCACCAGGAGAGGAACTACTCGTTGAGTTTTAGAAACCTTTTGTATTCACACTGTTTCCATTCTCTAGGTTTCCCGTACATGTTATATCTGTAGTAATATTCCCTTCAACATGGAGAGTTGGGACCCATGGAATGGGGGCCATGCATTTTGCTTTAAAGGGTCTGCATTTGCTAACCAAATCTCACCAATCCTCTCAGTCCCAAGTGTCCAGACTTATGCCACATCCAGCTGTCATTGTAGATAGGGTCATTCCAGGTTTCATCAGAGACACTGAAGGAATTGTAAAGAATTTCCCTGTATTTTGTTTTGTTTTTGAAATTCCTTTTTATAGTGGGTTTGAGCTGATTCTCGCTGCCATGTTTATGCCAGTCTACACACTTAATTCCCTTACGGAGACATAGCAATACATAAGTTTTAGGATTGTTTCTTGTCAGATCTATTCCTCTGCGGGAAATATGTGGTTTTGAGTCCCTTTCACTGAGGAAGGTGTAGGTCTTGTCTATTCCACAGTTGGTTATAGAAATTGTACCTGTGCTTATATCAAACTCTGGTTTTATGCATCACCCCACCTCTACTCACCCCTTAAGCAGGCATAACAGTGTTTTCTAAATGTGAGACTCTGTTCTCTTTCTTAACTCAGTTCATGTGTAGCCATGTTTACAGGATCTTCATAAGTGATATCATATGATAAGTTTCTTTTTCAGTGTGACTTATTTCACTTAGAATCATCGTACCTGAATCCACTCACTTTGCTGCTCCTGGTCTTATGACATTGATTTCATGGCTGAGAGATATTCCATCGTACATAAATAACACAGTTTTTTGAACCATTTTTATATTTCCTGTGATATTTAAGGTGTACCCAAGTTGAGGTTCTTGTAAGCAGTGCAGCCCTAAATTTGGGGGTGGCTCTTTCTTATTGATTTTCAGTTTTCCCAAGGTATATTCCCTACACTGGAAGTGCCCTTGTCTCTGTAGCTCTGTTGTTTATTGTTTTAGGGAACACAATGCACTCCTCCAGTGAGGCAGTTGGCAATTTACATCCCACCCATCAGCAAAACAAGGCTCCCTGTTCTCCAGGGCCTGTCTTGCCTTTCTGGTTTTTACACATTTGTGGATGTCCCTTTTGACCGGTGGGAAGTGATACTTCTTTGTAGTGCAGATTTGCATTGCCCGCTTGCTTGCTTGGCCAAAAAGGGTGTATGCGTTTTCTCCTGAATATATTCAGGAGAAAACGCATACACACTTTTTTGCCTAGTGCGTCATTGTCGAAGTTGTGCCCCTCTTCCTGTGCTTTAAAGGCGATTCCAACGTACCTCTCGAAATCTGTTTCCTGCTATTCTGCCTCGCTTTCAAGTCCGCCTCGACGCCTTCCCTCAACAGATTTTTGGACGAGAGTTGTCCTTTATTACTCTTCCAGTTTGTGAATTTCTGTGTCCCTGAGCTCCGTTTTTCAACTCGTATTTGTGAGCTGTACGCAAGTCCAATATCTTGGTTCACGACCTATACTGGTTCCCGGTGGGTGGCTGAGACTTTGGTTAATTCTTCTTCCTGCCGTGAAATTAGAGTGACATGTGCACGTCCAAATGCCTATCAGCTAGTCTCTCATTGGTTCTCCCTCTTCCCTTCCATCCTCTGCCAAATTGGCAACCTGTGCGAACCAGGAGCTTAAAGGGGCTGTCTCTCCAAGTAGGAAGATTAATAGTAAAGCAGTTGGAAAGTCAAACCGGAGCACCAGGAGAGGGACTATTCGTTGAGTTTAGAAAACTTTTGCATTCACAGTGTGTCCATTCTCTAGGTTTCCCGTACATGTTATAGCTGTAGTAATATTCCCTTCAACATGGAGAGTTGGGATCCATGGAATGGGGGCCATGCATTTTTGCTTTAAAGGGTCTGCATTTTCTCACCCAATCTCACCAACCCTCTCAGTCCCAAGTGTCCAGCGTTTTTCCACATCCAGCTGTAATTGTAGATAGGGTCATTCCAGGATTCATCAGAGACCCTGAAGGAATTGTAAAGAATTTCCGTGTTTTTTCGTTTTGTTTTTGAAATTCCTTTTTATAGTGGGTTTGAGCTGATTCTCGCTGCCATGTTTATGCCAGTCTAGACACACTTGATTCCCTTACAGAGACATATCAATACATAGGTTTTAAGATTCTTACTAGTCAGATCTATTCCTCTGCGGGAAATATGGGGTTTTGAGTTCCTTTCACTGAGGAAGGTTTAGGTCTATTCTATTCCACAGTTGGTTTTAGAAATGGTACCTGTACTTATATCAAACTCTGGTTTTATGCATCACCCCACCTCTCCTTTCCCCTTAAGCAGGCATAAGAGTGTTTTCTAAATGTGAGACTGTGTTCACTTTCTTAACTCAGTTCATGTGTAACCATGTTTACAGGATCTTCATAAGTGATATCTTTTGATAAGTGTCTTTTTCTGTGTGACTTCTCTTAGAATCATCGTACCTGAATCCACTCGCTTTGCTGCTCCTTGTCTTATGACATTGATTTCATGGCTGAGGGATATTCCATCGTACATAAGTACCACAATTTTTTGAACCATTTTTATATTTCAAGGGATATTTAAGGTGTACCCAAGTTGAGGTTCTTGTAAGCAGTGCAACCCTAAATTTGGGGGTGGCTCTGTCTTATTGATTTCCAGGTTTCCCAAGGTATATTCCCTAGATTGGAAGTGCTCTTGGCTCTGTAGCTCTGTTGTTTACTTGTTTTAGGGAACACAATGCACTCCTCCAGTGAGGCAGTTGGCAATTTACATCCCACCCATCAGGATATGAAGGCTCCCTGTTCTCCAGGGCCTGTCTTGCCTTTCTGGTCTTTAAACATTTTGTGGATGTCCCTTTTGACCGGTGGGAAGTGATACCTCTTTGTAGTGCAGATTTGCATTGCCCGCTTGCTTGCTTGGCCAAAAAGGGCGTATCCGTTTTCTCCTGAATATATTCAGGAGAAAACGCATACGCCCTTTTTGGCCATTGCGTCATTGTCGAAGTTGTGCCCCTCTTCCTGTGCTTTAAAGGTGATTCCAACGTACCTCTTGAAATCTGTTTCCTGCTATTCTGCCTTGCTTTCAAGTCCTCCTCATTGCCTTCCCTAAACAGATTTTTGGACGATAGATGTCCTTTATTACTCTGCCAGTTTGTGAATTGCTGTGCCCCTGAGCTCCATTCTTCAACTCGTTTTTTGTGAGCTGAACGCAAGTCCATAATTTTGGTTCAGGACCTATACTGGTTTTGGAGGGTGGCTGAGATTTTGGTTAATTCTTCTTCTTGCTGGGAAATTAGAGTGACATGTGCCCGTCCAAATGCCTAACAGCTACTCTCTCATTGGTTCTCCCTCTTCCCTTCCATCCTCTGCCAAATTGGCAACTTGTGCAAACAAGGAGGTTAAAGGGGCTGTCTCTCCAAGTTGGGAGATTGATAGTAAAGCAGTTGGAAAGTCAAACCTGAGCACCAGGAGAGGGACTATTCGTTGAGTTTTAGATACCTTTTGTATTCACAGTGTATCCATTCTCTAGGTTTCCCGTACATGTTATAGCTGTAGTAATATTCCCTTCAACATGGAGAGTTGGGACCCATGGAATGGGGGCCATGCATTTTTGCTTTAAAGGGTCTGCATTTGCTCACGCAATCTCACCAATCCTCTCAGTCCCAAGTGTCCAGCCTTATGCCACATACAGCTGTCATTGTAGATAGGGTCATTCCAGGTTTCATCATAGATCCTGAAGGAATTGTAAAGAATTTCCCTGTTTTTTGGTTTTGTTTTTGACATTCGTTTTTATACTGGTTTTGAGCTGATTCTCGCTGCCATGTTTATGCCAGTCTAGACACACTTGATTCCCTTAAGGAGACATATCAATACATAGGTTTTAAGATTCTTACTAATCAGATCTATTCCTCTGCGGGAAATATGGGGTTTTGAGTCCCTTTCACTGAGGAAGGTGTAGGTCTTTTCTATTCCACAGTTGGTTTTAGAAACGGTACCTGTGCTTATATCAAACTCTGGTTTTATGCATCACCCCACCTCTCATTCCCCCTAAAGCAGGCATATGATTATTTTCTAAATGTGAGACTCTGTTCTCTTTCCTAACTCAATTCATGTGTAGCCATGTTTACAGGATCTTCAAAAGTGATATCTTATGATATGTTTCTTTTTCTGTGTGACTTATTTCACTTAGAATCATCGTACCTGAATCCACTCACTTTGATGCTCCTGGTCTTATGACATTGATTTCATGGCTGTGGGATATTCCATCGTACGTAAGTACCACAATTTTTTGAACCATTTTTATATTTCCTGGGATATTTAAGGTGTACCCAAGTTGAGGTTCTTGTAAGCAGTGCACCCCTAAATTTGGGGGTGGCACTGTCTTATTGATTTTCAGTTTTCACAGGGTATATTCCCTAGACTGGAAGCGCCCTTGGATCTGTAGCTCTGTTGTTTACTTGTTTTAGCGAACACAATGCACTCCTCCAGTGAGGCAGTTGGTAATTTACATCCCGGCCATCAGGATAAAAAGGCTCCCTGTTCTCCAGGGCCTGTCTTGCCTTTCGGTTTTTTACACATTTTGTGAATGTCCCTTTTGATCGGTGGGAAGTGATACTTCTTTGTAGTGCAGATTTGCATTGCCCGCTTGCTTGCTTGGCAAAAAAGTGCGTATGCGTTTTCTCCTGAATATATTCAGGAGAAAACGCATACACCCTTTTTGGCCAAGTGCGTCATTGTCGAAGTTGTGCCCCTCTTCCTGTGCTTTAAAGTCATTCCAACGTACCTCTTGAAATCAGTTTCGTGCTATTCTGCCTCGCTTTCAAGTCCGCCTCGTTGCCTTCCCTCAACAGATTTTTGGACGATAGTTGTCCTTTATTAATCTGACAGTTTGTGAATTGCTGTACCCCTGAGCTCCATTTTTCAACACGTTTTTTGTGAGCTGAACGCAAGTCCAAAATTTTGGATCAGGACATATATTGTTTCCCGATGGTTGACTGAGACTTTGGTTAATTCTTCTTCCTGCGGGGAAATTAGAGTGACATGTGCCCGTCCAAATGCCTAACAGCTAGATCTCATTGGTTCTCCCTCTTCCCTTCCATCCTCTGCCAAATTGGCAACCTGTGCGAACCAGGAGCTTAAAGGGGCTGTCTCTCCAAGTTGGAAGATTGATAGTAAAGCAGTTGGAAAGTCAAACCGGAGCACCAGGAGAGGGACTATACGTTTAGTTATAGAAACCTTTTGTATTCACAGTGTGTCCATTCTCTAGGTTTCCCGTACATGTTATAGCTGTAGTAATATTCCCTTCAACCTGGAGACTTGGGACCCATGGAATGGGGGCCATGCATTATTGCTTTAAAGGGTCTGCGTTTGCTCACCAAATCTCTCCAATCCTCTCAGTCCCAAGTGTCCAGCCTTATGCCACATCCAGCTGTCATTGTAGATAGGGTCATTCCAGGTTTCATCAGAGACCCTGAAGGAATTGTGAAGAATTTCCCTGTTTTTTGGTTTTGTTTTTGAAATTCCTATTTATAGTGGGTTTGAGCTGATTCTCGCTGCCATGTTTATGCCAGTCTAGACACACTTGATTCCCTTACAGAGACATATCAATACATAGGTTTTAAGTTTCTTACTAGTCAGAACTATTCGTCTGCGGGAAATATGGGGTTTTGTGTCCCTTTCACTGAGGAAGGTGTAGGTCTTGTCTATTCCAAAGTTGGTTTTAGAAATGGTACCTGTGCTTATGTGAAACTCTGGTTTTATGCATCACCCCACCTCTCTTCCCCCTTAAGCAGGCATAAGAGTGTTTTCTAAATGTGAGACTCTGTTCTCTTTCCTAACTCAGTTTATGTGTAGCCATGTTTACAGGATCTTCATAAGTGATATCTTATGATAAGTTTCTTTTTCTGTGTGACATTTTTCACTTAGAATCATCGTACCTGAATCCACTAACTTTGCTGCTCCTGGTCTTATGACATTGATTTCATGGCTGAGAGATATTCCATCGTACATAAATACGACAGTATTTTGAACCATTTTTATATTTCCTGGGATATTTAAGGTGTATCCAAGTTGAGGTTGTTGTAAACAGTGCAGCCCTAAATATGGGGGTGGCTCTGTCTTATTGATTTTCAGTTTTCCCAAGGTATATTCCCTAGACAGGAAGTGCCCTTGGCTCAGTAGCTCTGTTGTTTACTTGTTTTAGGGAACACAGTGCACTCCTCCAGTGAGGCAGTGGGCAATTTACATCCCGCCCATCAGCATAACAAGGCTCCCTGTTCTCCAGGGCCTGTCTTGCCTTTCTGGTTCTTACACATTTTGTGGATATCCCTTTTGACCGGTGGGAAGTGATACTTCTTTGTAGTGCAGATATGCATTGCCCGCTTGCTTGCTTGGCCAAAAAGGGCGTATGCGTTTTCTCCTGAATATATTCAGGAGAAAACGCATACGCCCTTTTTGGCCAAGTGCGTCATTGTCGAAGTTCTGCCCCTCTTCCTGTGCTTTAAAGGCGATTCCAACGTACCTCTTGAAATCTGTTTCCTGCTATTCTGCCTCGCTTTCAAGTCCGCCTCGTTGCCTTCCCTCAACAGATTTTTGGACGATAGTTGTCCTTTATTACTCTGCCTGTTTCTGAATTGCTGTACCCCTGAGCTCCATTTTTCAACTCGTTTTTTGTGAGCTGAACGCAAGTCCAATATTTTGGTTCAGGACCTATACTGGTTCCTGATGGGTGGCTGAGACTTTGGTTAATTCTTCTTCCTGCCGGGAAATTAGAGTGACATGTGCCCGTCCAAATGCCTAACAGCTAGCACTCATTGGTTCTATCTCTTCCCTTCCATTCTCTGCCAAATTGGCAACCTGTGCGAACCAGGAGCTTAAAGTGGCTGTCTCTCCAAGTTGGGAGATTGATAGTAAAGCAGCTGGAAAGTCAAACCGGAACACCAGGAGAGGGACTATACGTTTAGTTATAGAAACCTTTTGTATTCACAGTGTGTCCATTCTCTAGGTTTCCCGGACATGTTATAACTGTAGTAATATTCCCTTCAACCTGGAGATTTGGGACCCATGGAATGGGGGCCATGCATTACTGCTTTAAAGGGTCTGCGTTTGCTCACCCAATCTCACCAATCCTCTCAGTCCCAAGTGTCCAGCCTTATGCCACATCCAGCTGTCATTGTAGATAGGGTCATTCCAGGTTTCATCAGAGACCCTGAAGGAATTGTAAAGAATTTCCCGGTTTTTTGGTTTTGTTTTTGAAATTCTTTTTATAGTGGGTTCGAGCTGATTCTCGCTGCCATGTTTATGCCAGTCTAGACACACTTGATTCCCTTACGGAGACATATCAATACATAGGTTTTAAGATGCTTACTAGTCAGATCTATTCCTCTGCGGGAAATATGGGGTTTTGAGTCCCTTTCACTGAGGAAGGTGTAGGTCTTGTCTATTCCAAAGTTGGTTTTAGAAACGGTACCCGTGCTTATATCAAACTCTGGTTTTATGCATCATCCCACCTCTCCTTCCCGCTTAAGCAGGCGTAAGAGTGTTTTCTAAATGTGAGACTCTGTTCTCTTTCTTAACTCATTTCATGTGTAGCCAGGTTTACAGGATCTTCATAAGTGATATCTTATGATAAGTTTCTTTTTTCTGTGTGACTTATTTCACTTAGAATCATCGTACGTGAATCCACTCACTTTGCTGCTCCTGGTCTTATGACATTGATTTCATGGATGAGGTATATTCTATCGTTCATAACTACCACAATTTTTTGAACCATTTTTATATTTCCTGGGATATTTAAGGTGTACCTAAGTTGAGGTTCTTGTAAGCAGTGCAGCCCTAAATTTGGGGGTAGCTCTTTCTTATTGATTTCCAGTTTCCCAAGTTATATTCCCTAGACTGGAAGTGCCCTTGGCTCTGTAGCTCTGTTGTTTACTTGTTTTAGGGAACACAATGCACTCCTCCAGTGAGGCAGTTGGCAATTTACATCCCGCCCATCAGCATAACAAGGCTCCCTGTTCTCCAGGGCCTGTCTTGCCTTTCTGGTTTTTACACATTTTGTGGATGTCCCTTTTGACAGGTGGGAAGTGATACTACTTTCTAGTGCAGATTTGCATTGCCCACTTGCTTGCTTGGCCAAAAAGGGCGTATGCGTTTTCTCCTGAATATATTCAGGAGAAAACGCATACGCCCTTTTTGGCCAAGTGCGTCATTGTCGAAGTTGTGCCCCTCTTCCTGTGCTTTAAAGGCGATTCCAACGTACCTCTTGAAATCTGTTTCCTGCTATTCTGCCTCGCTTTCAAGTCCACCTCGTTGCATTTCCTCCACAGATTGTTGGACGATAGTTGTCCTTTATTACTCTGCCAGTTTGTGAATTGCTGTGCCCCTGAGCGCCATTTTTCTACTCATTTTTTTGTGAGCTGTACGCAAATCCAAAATTTTGGTTCAGCACCTTTACTGGTTCCCGGTGGGTGGCGGAGACATTGGTTAATTCTTCTTCCTGCCGGGAAATTAGATTGACATGTGCCCGTCCAAATGCCAAACAGCTACTCTCTCACTGGTTCTCCCTCTTCCCTTCCATCCTCTGCCAAATTGGCAACCTGTGCAAACCAGGAGGTTAAAGGGTCTGTCTCTCCAAGTTGGGAGATTGATAGTAAAGCAGTTGGAAAGTCAATCCGGAGCACCAGGAGAGGGACTATTCGTTGAGTTTTAGAAACCTTTTGTATTCACAGTGTGTCCATTCTCTAGGTTTCCCGTACATGTTATAGCTGTAGTAATATTCCCTTCAACCTGGAGAGTTGGGACCCATGGAATGGGGGCCATCCATTTATGCTTTAAAGGGTCTGCATTTGCTCACCGAATCTCACCAATCCTCTCAGTCCCAAGTGTCCAGCCTTATGCCACATCCAGCTGTCATTGTAGATAGGGTCATTCCAGTTTTCATCAGAGACCCTGAAGGAATTTTAAAGAATTTCCCGGTTTTCTGGTTTTGTTTTTGAAATTCCTTTTTATAGTGGGTTTGAGCTGATTCTCGCTGCCATGTTTATGCCAGTCTAGACACACTTGATTCCCTTACGGAGACATATCAATACATAGGTTTTAAGATTCTTACTAGTCAGATGTATTCCTCTGCGGGAAATATGGGGTTTTGAGTCCCTTTCACTGAGGAAGGTGTAGGTCTTGTGTATTCCAAAGTTGGTTTTAGAAACGGTACCCGTGCTTATATCATACTCTGGTTTTATACATCACCCCACCTCTCCTTCCCCCTTATGCAAGCATAACAGTGTTTTCTAAATGTGAGACTCTGTTCTCTTTCTTAACTCAGTTCATGTGTAGCCATGTTTACAGGATCTTCATAAGTGATATCTTATGATAAGTTTCTTTTTTCTGTGTGACTTATTTCACTTAGAATCATAGTACCTGAATCCACTCACTTTGCTGCTCCTCGTCTTATGACATTGATTTCATGGCTGAGGGATATTCCATCGTACGTAAGTACCCCAATTTTTTGAACCATTTTTATATTTCCTGGGATATTTAAGGTGTACCCAAGTTGAGGTTCTTGTAAGCAGTGCAGCTCTAAATTTGGGGGTGGCTCTGTCTTATTGATTTCCAGTTTTCCCTAGGTATATTCCCTAGACTGGAAGTGCCCTTGGCTCTGTAGCTCTGTTGTTTACTTGTTTTAGGGAACACAATGCACTCCTCCAGTGAGGAAGTTGTCAATTTACATCCCGCCCATCAGCATAACAAGGCTCCCTGTTCTCCAGGGCCTGTCTTGCCTTTCTGGTTTTTACACATTTTGTGGATGTCCCTTTTGACCGGTGAGAAGTGATACTTCTTTCTAGTGCCGATTTGCATTGCCCGCTTGCTTGCTTGGCCAAAAAGGGCGTATGCATTTTCTCCTGAATATATACAGGAGAAAACGCATACGCCCTTTTTGGCCAAGTGCGTCATTGTCGAAGTTGTGCCCCTCTTCCTGTGCTTTAAATGCGATTCCAACGTACCTCTTGAAATCTGGTTCCTGCTATTCTGCCTCGCTTTCAAGTCCACCTCGTTGCCTTCCCTCAACAGATTGTTGGACGATAGTTGTCCTTTATTACTCTGCCAGTTTGTGAATTGCTGTGCCCCTGAGCTCCATTTTTCAACTCATTTTTTTGTGAGCTGTACGCAAGTCCGAAATTTTGGTTCAGGAACTTTACTGGTTCCCGGTGGGTGGCGGAGACGTTGGTTAATTCTTCTTCCTGCCGGGAAATTAGAGTGAAATGTGACCGTCCAAATGCCAAACAGCTACTCTCTCACTGATTCTCCCTCTTCCCTTCCATCCTCTGCCAAATTGGCAACCTGTGCAAACCAGGAGATTAAAGGGTCTGTCTCTACAAGTTGGGAGATTGATATTAAAGCAGTTGGAAAGTCAAACCGGAGCACCAGGAGAGGGACTATTCGTTGAGTTTTAGAAACCTTTTGTATTCACTGTGTGTCCATTCTCTAGGTTTCCCGTACATGTTATAGCTGTAGTAATATTCCCTTCAACCTGGAGAGTTGGGACCCATGGAATGGGTGCCATCCATTTTTGCTTTAAAGGGTCTGCATTTGCTCACCCAATCTCACAAATCCTCTCAGTCCCAAGTGTCCAGCCTTATGCCACATCCAGCTGTCATTTTAGATAGATTCATTCCAGGTTTCATCAGAGACCCTGAAGGAATTGTAAAGAATTTCCCGGTTTTTTGGTTTTGTTTTTGAAATTCCTTTTTATAGTGGGTTTGAGCTGATTCTCGCTGCCATGTTTATGCCAGTCTAGACACACTTGATTCCCTTACGGAGACATATCAATACATAGCTTTTAAGATTCTTACTAGTCAGAACTATTCCTCTGCGGGAAATATGGTGTTTTGTGTCCCTTTCACTGAGGAAGGTGTAGGTCTTGTCTATTCCAAAGTTGGTTTTAGAAACGGTACCCGGGCTTATATCAAACTCTGGTTTTATGCATCTGCCCACCTCTCCTTCCCCCTTAAGCAGGCAAAACAGTGTTTTCCAAATGTGAGACTCTGTTCTCTTTCTTAACTCAGTTCATGTGTAGCCATGTTTACAGGATCTTCATAAGTGATATCTTATGATAAGTTTCTTTTTTCTGTGTGACTTAATTCACTTAGAATCATCGTACCTGAATCCACTCACTTTGCAGCTCCTGGTCTTATGACATTGATTTCATGGCTGAGGGATATTCCATCGTACATAAGTACCACAATTTTTTGAACCATTTTTATATTTCCTGGGATATTTAAGGTGTACCCAAGTTGAGGTTCTTGTAAGCAGTGTAGGCCTAAATTTGGGGGTGGCTCTGTCTTATTGATTTCCAGTTTTCCCAAGGTATATTCCCTAGACTGTAAGTGCCCTTGGCTCTGTAGCTCTGTTGTTTACTTGTTTTAGGGAACACAATGCACTCCTCCTGTGAGACAGTTGGCCATTTACATCCCGCCAATCAGAATAACAAGGCTCCCTGTTCTCCAGGGCCTGTCTTGCCTTTCTGGTTTTTACACATTTTGTGGATGTCCCGTTTGACCGGTGGGAAGTGATACTTCTATGTAGTGCAGATATGCATTGCCCGCTTGCTTGCTTGGCCAAAGAGGGCGTATGCATTTCTCCTGAATATATTCAGGAGAAAACGCAATCACCCTTTTGGGCCAAGTGCGTCACTGTCGAAGTTGTGCCCCTCTTCCTGTGCTTTAAAGGCGATTCCAACGTACCTCTTGAAATCTGTTTCCTGCTATTCTGCCTCGCTTTCAAGTCTGCCTCGTTGCCTTCCCTCAACAGATTTTTGGACGATAGTTGTCCTTTATTACTCTGCCAGTTTGTGAATTGCTGTACCCCTGAGCTCCATTTTTCAACTCGTTTTTTGTGAGCTGAACGCAAGTCCAATATTTTGGTTCAGGACCTATACTGGTTCCCGGTGGGTGTCTGAGACTTTGGTTAATTCTTCTTCCTGCCGGGAAATTACAGTGACATGTGCCCTTCCAAATGCCTAACAGCTAGATCTCATTGGTTCTCCCTCTTCCCTTCCATCCTCTGCCAAATTGGCAACCTGTGCGAACCAGGAGCTTAAAGGGGCTGTCTTTCCAAGTTGGGAGATTGATAGTAAAGCAGTTGGAAAGTCAAACCGGAGCACCAGGATAGGGACTATTCGTTGAGTTTTAGAAAACTTTTGTATTCACAGTGTGTCCATTCTCTAGGTTTCCCGTACATGTTATAGCTGTAGTAATATTCCCTTCAACCTGGAGAGTTGGGACCCATGGAATGGGTGCCATCCATTTTTCCTTTAAAGGGTCTGCATTTGCTCACCCAATCTCACAAATCCTCTCAGTCCCAAGTGTCTAGCCTTATGCCACATCCAGCTGTCATTGTAGATAGGGTCATTGCAGGTTTCATCAGAGACCCTGAAGGAATTGTAAAGAATTTCCCGATTTTTTGGTTTTGTTTTTGAAATTCCTTTTTATAGTTGGTTTGAGCTGATTCTCGCTGCCATGTTTATGCAAGTCTAGACACACTTGATTCCCTTACGGAGACATATCATTACATGGGTTTTAAGATTCTTACTAGTCAGATCTATTCCTCTGTGGGAAATATGGGGTTTTGAGTCCCTTTCACTGAGGAAGGTGTAGGTCTTGTCTATTCCAAGTTGGTTTTAGAAACCGTACCAGTGCTTATATAGAACTCTGGTTTTATGCATCACTCCACCTCTCCTTCCCCCTTAAGGAGGCATAACAGTGTTTTCTAAATGTGAGACTCTGTTCTCTTTCTTAACTCAGTTCATGTGTAGCCATGTTTACAGGATCTTCATAAGTGATATCTTATGATAAGTTTCTTTTTTCTGTGTGACTTATTTCACTTAGAATCATCGTACCTGAATCCACTCACTTTGCTTCTCTTGGTCTTATGACATTGATTTCATGGATGAGGGATATTCCATCGTACATAAGTACCACAATTTTATGAACCATTTTTATATTTCCTGGGATATTTAAGGTGTACCCAAGTTGAGGTTCTTGTAAGCAGTGCATCTCTAAATTTGGGGGTGGCTGTGTCTTATTGATTTCCAGTTTTCCCTAGGTATATTCCCTAGACTGGAAGTGCCCTTGGCTCTGTAGCTCTGTTGTTTACTTGTTTTAGGGAACACAATGCACTCCTCCAGTGAGGCAGTTGGCAATTTACATCCCGCCCATCAGCATAACAAGGCTCCCTGTTCTCCAGGGCCTGTCTTGCCTTTCTGGTTTTTACACATTTTGTGGATGTCCCTTTTGACCGGTGGGAAGTGATACTTCTTTCTAGAGCCGATTTGCGTTGCCCGCTTGCTTGCTTGGCCAAAAAGGGTGTATGCGTTTTCTCCTGAATATATTCAGGAGAAAACGCATACGCACTTTTTGGCCAAGTGCGTCATTGTCGAATTTGTGCCCCTCTTCCTGTGCCTTAAAGGCGATTCCAACGTACTTCTTGAAATCTGTTCCTGCTATTCTGCCTCGCTTTCAAGTTCACCTCGTTGCCTTCCCTCAACAGAATGTTGGACGATAGTTGTCCTTTATTACTCTGCCAGTTTGTGAATTGCTGTGCCCCAGAGCTCCATTTTTCAACTCGTTTTTTTGTGAGCTGTATGCAAGTCCAAAATTTTGGTTCAGGACCTTTACTGGTTCCCGGGGGGTGGCTGAGACTTTGGTTAATTCTTCTTCCTGCCGGGAAATTAGAGTGACATGTGCCCGTCCAAACGCCAAACAGCTAATCTCTCACTGGTTCTCCCTCTTCCCTTCCATCCTCTGCCAAATTGGCAACCTGTGCGAACCAGGAGCTTAAAGGGGCTGTCTCTCCAAGTTGGGATATTGATAGTAAAGCAGTTGGAAAGTCAAACCGGAGCACCAGGAGAGGGACAATTCGTTGAGTTTTAGAAACCTTTTGTATTCACAGTGTGTCCATTCTCTAGGTTTCCCGTACATGTTATAGCTGTAGTAATATTCCCTTCAACCTGGAGACTTGGGACCCATGGAATGGGGGCCATGCATTATTGCTTTAAATGGTCTGCGTTTGCTCACCCAATCTCTCCAATCCTCTCAGTCCCAAGTGTCCAGCCTTATGCCACATCCAGCTGTAATTGTAGATAGGGTCATTCCAGGTTTCATCAGAGACCCTGAAGGAATTGTAAAGAATTTCCCTGTTTTTTGTTTTGTTTTTGAAATTCCTTTTTATAGTGGGTTTGAGCTGATTCTCGCTGCCATGTTTATGCCAGTCTAGACACACTTGATTCCCTTACGGAGACATAACAATACATAGGTTTTCAGATTCTTACTAGTCAGAACTATTCCTCTGCGGGAAATACGGTGTTTTGTGTCCCTTTCACTGAGGAAGGTGTAGGTCTTGTCTATTCCAAAGTTGGTTTTAGAAACGGTACCCGGGCTTATATCAAAGTCTGGTTTTATGCATCACCCCACCTCTCCTTCCCCCTTTATCAGGCATAAGAGTGTTTTCTAAATGTGAGACTCTGTTCTCTTTCCTAACTCAGTTCATGTGTAGCCATGTTTACAGGATCTTCCTAAGTGATATCTTATGATAAGTTTCTTTTTCTGTGTGACTTATTTCATTTAGAATCATCGTACCTGAATCCACTCACTTTGTAGCTCCTGGTCTTATGACATTGATTTCATGGCTGAGGGATATTCCATCGTACATAAGTACCACAATTTTTTGAACCATTTTTATATTTCTTGGGATATTTAAGGTGTACCCAAGTTGAGGTTCTTGTAAGCAGTGCAGCCCTAAATTTGGGGTTGGCTCTGTGTTATTGATTTTCAATTTTCCCAAGGTATATTCCCTAGAAGGGAAGTGCCCTTGGCTCTGTAGCTCTGTTGTTTACTTGTTTTAGGGAACACAATGCACTCCTCCAGTGAGGCAGTGGGCAATCTACATAACGCCCATCAGTATAACAAAGCTCCCTGTTCTCCAGGGCCTGTCTTGCCTTTCTGGTTTTTACACATTTTGTGGATGTCCCTTTTGTCCGGTGGGAAGTGATACTTCTTTGTAGTGCAGATTTGCATTGCCCGCTTGCTTGCTTGGCCAAAAAGTGCGTATGCCTTGTCTCCTGAATATATTCAGGAGAGAACGCATACGCACTTTTTGGCCAAGTGCATCATTGTCGAAGTTGTTCCCCTCTTCCTGTGTTTTAAAGGCGATTCCAACGTACCTCTTGAAATCAGTTTCCTGCTATTCTGCCTCGCTTTCAAGTCCGCTCGTTGCCTTCCCTCAACAGATTTTTGGACGATAGTTGTCCTTTATTACTCTGCCAGTTTGTGAATTGCTGTGCCCCTGAGCTCCATTTTTCAACTCGTTTTTTGTGAGCTGAACGCAAGTCCAAAATTTTGGTTCAGGAACTATACTGGTTCCCGGTGGATGGCTGAGTCTTTGGTTAATTCTTCATCCTGCTGGGAAATTAGAGTGAAATGTGCCCGTCCAAATGCCTAACAGCTAGTCTCTCATTGGTTCTCCCTCTTCCCTTCCATCCTCTGCCAAATTGGCAACCTGTGCGAACCAGGAGCTTAAAGGGGCTGTCTCTCCTAGTTGGAAGATTGATAGTAAAGCAGTTGGAAAGTCAAACCGGAGCACCAGGGGAGGGACTATTCGTTGAGTTTTAGAAACCTTTTGTATTTGCAGTGTGTCCATTCTCTAGGTTTCCTGTACATGTTATAGCTGTAGTAATATTCCCTTCAACCTGGAGAGTTGGGACCAATGGAATGGGGGCCATGCATTTTTGCTTTAAAGGGTCTGCATTTGCTCACCCAATCTCACCAATCCTCTTAGTCCCAAGTGTCCAGCCTTATGCCACATCCAGCTGTCATTGTAGATAGGGTCATTCCAGGTTTCATCAGAGACCCTGAAGGAATTGTAAAGAATTTCCCTGTTTTTTGTTTTGTTTTTGAAATTCCTTTTTATAGTGGGTTTGAGCTGATTCTCGCTGCCATGTTTATGCCAGTCTAGACACACTTGATTCCCTTACGGAGACATATCAATACATAGGTTTTAAGATTTTTACTAGTCAGATCTATTCCTCTGCGGGAAATATGGGGTTTTGAGTCCCTTTCACTGCGGAAGGTGTAGGTCTTGTCTATTCCAAAGTTGGTTTTAGAAACGGTACCCGTGCTTATATCAAACTCTGGTTTTATGCATCACCCCACCTCTCCTTCCCCCTTAAGCAGGCATAACAGTGTTTTCTAAATGTGAGACTCTGTTCTCTTTCTTCAATCAGTTCATGTGTAGCCATGTTTACAGGATCTTCCTAAGTGATATCTTATGATAAGTTTCTTTTTTCTGTGTGACTTATTTCACTTAGACTCATCGTACCTGAATCCACTCACTTTGTAGCTCCTGGTCTTATGACATTGATTTCATGGCTGAGGGATATTCCATCGTACATAAGTACCACAATTCTTTGAACCATTTTTATATTTCTTGGGATATTTAAGGTGTACCCAAGTTGAGGTTCTTGTAAGCAGTGCAGCCCTAAATTTGGGGGTGGCTCTGTCTTATTGATTTCCAGTTTTCCCAAGGTATATTCCCTAGACTGTAAGTGCCCTTGGCTCTGTAGCTCTGTTGTTTACTTGTTTTAGGGAACACAATGCACTCCTCCTGTGAGGCAGTTGGCCATTTACATCCCGCCCATCAGAATAACAAGGCTCCCTGTTCTCCAGGGCCTGTCTTGCCTTTCTGGTTTTTACACATTTTGTGGATGTCCCCTTTGACCGGTGGGAAGTGATACTTCTTTCTAGTGCCGATTTGCATTGCCCGCTTGCTTGCTTGGCCAAAAAGGGTGTATGTGTTTTCTCCTGAATATATTCAAGAGAAAACGCATATGCTCTTTTTGGCCAAGTGCGTCATTGTCGAATTTGTGCCCCTCTTCCTGTGCCTTAAAGGCGATTCCAACGTACCTCTTGAAATCTGTTCCTGCTATTCTGCCTCGCTTTCAAGTTCACCTCGTTGCCTTCCCTCAACAGAATGTTGGACGATAGTTGTCCTTTATTACTCTGCCAGTTTGTGAATTGCTGTGTCCCAGAGCTCCATTTTTCAACTCGTTTTTTTGTGAGCTGTACGCAAGTCCAAAATTTTGGTTCAGGACCTTTACTGGTTCCCGGTCGGTGTCTGAGACTTTGGTTAATTCTTCTTCCTGCCGGGAAATTAGAGTGACATGTGCCCGTCCAAATGCCAAACAGCTACTCTCTCACTGGTTCTCCCTCTTCCCTTCCATCCTCTGCCAAATTGGCAACCTGTGCGAACCAGGAGCTTTAAGGGGCTGTCTCTCCAAGTTGGGATATTGATAGTAAAGGAGTTGGAAAGTCAAACCGGAGCACCAGGAGAGGGACTATTCGTTGAGTTTTAGAAACCTTTTGTATTCACAGTTTGTCCATTCTCTAGGTTTCCCGTACATGTTATAGCTGTAGTAATATTCCCTTCAACCTGGAGACTTGGGACCCATGGAATGGGGGCCATGCATTATTGCTTTAAAGGGTCTGAGTTTGCTCACCCAATCTCTCCAATCCTCTCAGTCCCAAGTGTCCAGCCTTATGCCACATCCAGCTGTCAATGTAGATAGGGTCATTCCAGGTTTCATCAGAGACCCTGAAGTAATTGTAAAGAATTTCCCTGTTTTTTGTTTTCTTTTTGAAATTCCTTTTTATAGTGGATTTGAGATGATTCTCGCTGCCATGTTTATGCCAGTCTAGACACACTTGATTCCCTTACGGAGACATATCAATACATAGGTTTTAAGATTTTTACTAGTCAGATCTATTCCTCTGCGGGAAATATGGGGTTTTGAGTCCCTTTCACTGCGGAAGGTGTACGTCTTGTCTATTCCAAAGTTGGTTTTAGAAACGGTACCTGTGCTTATATCAAAGTCTGGTTTTATGCATCACCCCACCTCTCCTTCCCCCTTTAGCAGGCATAAGAGTGTTTTCTAAATGTGAGACTCTGTTCTCTTTCCTAACTCAGTTCATGTGTAGCCATGTTTACAGGATCTTCCTAAGTGATATCTTATGATAAGTTTCTTTTTCTGTGTGACTTATTTCATTAAGAATCATCGTACCTGAATCCAGTCCCTTTGCTGCTCCTGGTCTTATGACATTGATTTCATGGCTGAGGGATATTCCATCGTACATAAGTACCACAATTTTTTGAACCATTTTTATATATCCTGGGATATTTAAGGTGTACCTAAGTTGAGGTTCTTGTAAGAAGTGCAGCCCTAAATTTGGGGTTGGCTCTGTCTTATTGATTTTCAATTTTCCCAAGGTATATTCCCTAGAAGGGAAGTGCCCTTGGCTCTGTAGCTCTGCTGTTTACTTGTTTTAGGGAACACAATGCACTCCTCCAGTGAGGCAGTGGGCAATTTACATAACGCCCATCAGTATAAAAAAGCTCCCTGTTCTCCAGTGCCTGTCTTGCCTTTCTGGTATTTACACATTTTGTGGATGTCCCTTTTGTCCGGTGGGAAGTGATACTTCTTTGTAGTGCAGATTTGCATTGCCCGCTTGCTTGCTTGGCCAAAAAGGGCGTATGCCTTGTCTCCTGAATATATTCAGGAGACAACGCATATGCCCTTTTTGGCCAAGTGCATCATTGTCGAAGTTGTTCCCCTCTTCCTGTGTTTTAAAGGCGATTCCTACGTACCTCTTGAAATCAGTTTCCTGCTATTCTGCCTCACTTTAAAGTCCGCTCGTTTCATTCCCTCAACAGATTTTTGGACGATAGTTGTCCTTTATTACTCTGCCAGTTCGTGAATTGCTGTGCCCCTGAGCTCCATTTTTCAACTCGTTTTTTGTGAGCTGAACGCAAGTCCAAAATTTTGGTTCAGGAACTATACTGGTTCCCGGTGGATGGCTGAGTCTTTAGTTAATTCTTCTTCCTGCTGGGAAATTAGAGTGAAATGTGCCCGTCCAAATGCCTAACAGCTAGTCTCTCATTGGTTCTCCCTCTTCCCTTCCATCCTCTGCCAAATTGGCAACCTGTGCGAACCAGGAGCTTAAAGGGGCTGTCTCTCCTAGTTGGAAGATTGATATTAAAGCAGTTGGTAAGTCAAACCGGAGCACCAGTGGAGGGACTATTCGTTGAGTTTTAGAAACCATTTGTATTCACAGTGTGTCCATTCTCTAGGTTTCCCGTACATGTTATAGCTGTAGTAATATTCCCTTCAACCTGGAGACTTGGGACCCATGGAATGGGGGCCATGAATTATTGCTTTAAAGGGTCTGCGTTTGCTCACCCAATCTCTCCAATCCTCTCAGTCCCAAGTGTCCAGCCTTATGCCACATCCAGCTGTCATTTTAGATAGGGTCATTCCAGGTTTCATCAGAGACCCTGAAGGAATTGTAAAGAATTTCCCTGTTTTTTGGTTTTGTTTTTGAAATTCCTCTTTATAGTGGGTTTGAGCTGATTCTCGCTGCCATGTTTATGCCAGTCTAGACACACTTGATTCCCTTACAGAGACATATCAATACATAGGTTTTAAGATTCTTACTAGTCAGATCTATTCCTCTGCAGGAAATATGGGGTTTTGAGTACCTTTCACTGAGGAAGGTGTAGGTCTTTTCTATTCCAAAGTTGGTTTTAGAAACGGTACCTTTGCTTATATCAAAGTCTGGTTTTATACATCACCCCAACTCTCCTTCCCCCTTAAGCAGGCATAAGAGTGTTTTCTAAATGTGAGACTCTGTTCTCTTTCCTAACTCAGTTCATGTGTAGCCATGTTTACAGGATATTCCTAAGTGATATCTTATGATAAGTTTCTTTTTCTGTGTGACTTATTTCATTTAGAATCATCGTACCTGAATCCACTCCCTTTGCTGCTCCTGGTCTTATGACATTGATTTCATGGCTGAGGGATATTCCATCGTACATAAGTACCACAAATTTTTGAACAATTTTTATATATCCTGGGATATTTAAGGTGTACCTAAGTTGAGGTTCTTGTAAGCAGTGCAGCCCTAAATTTGGGGTTGGCTCTGTGTTATTGATTTTCAATTTTCCCAAGGTATATTCCCTAGAAGGGAAGTGCCCTTGGCTCTGTAGCTCTGTTGTTTACTTGTTTTAGGGAACACAATGCACTCCTCCAGTGAGGCAGTGGGCAATTTACATAACGCCCATCAGTATAACAAAGCTCCCTGTTCTCCAGGGCCTGTCTTGCCTTTCTGGTTTTTACACATTTTGTGGATGTCCCTTTTGTCCGGTGGGAAGTGATACTTCTTTGTAGTGCAGATTTGCATTGCCCGCTTGCTTGCTTGGCCAAAGTGTGTGTATGCCTTGTCTCCTGAATATATTCAGGAGAGAACGCATACGCCCTTTTTGGCCAAGTGCATCATTGTCGAAGTTTTTCCCCTCTTCCTGTGTTTTAAAGGCGATTCCAACGTACCTCTTGAAATCAGTTTCCTGCTATTCTGCCTCGCTTTCAAGTCCGCTCGTGGCCTTCCCTCAACAGATTTTTGGACTATAGTTGTCCTTTATTACTCTGCCAGTTTGTGAATTGCTGTGCCCCTGAGCTCCATTTTTCAACTCGTTTTTTGTGAGCTGAACGCAAGTCCAAAATTTTGGTTCAGGAACTATACTGGTTCCCGGTGGATGGCTGAGACTTTGGTTAATTCTTCTTCCTGCTGGGAAATTAGAGTGAAATGTGCCCGTCCAAATGCCTAACAGCTAGTCTCTCATTGGTTCTCCCTCTTCCCTTCCATCCTCTGCCAAATTGGCAACCTGTGCGAACCAGGAGCTTAAAGGGGCTGTCTGTCCTAGTTGGAAGATTGATAGTAAAGCAGTTGGAAAGTCAAACCGGAGCACCAGGGGAGGGACTATTCGTTGAGTTTTAGAAACCTTTTGTATTTACAGTGTGTCCATTCTCTACGTTTCCTGTACATGTTATAGCTGTAGTAATATTCCCTTCAACCTGGAGAGTTGGGACCCATGGAATGGGGGCCATGCATTTTTGCTTTAAAGGGTCTGCATTTGCTCACCCAATCTCACCAATCCTCTTAGTCCCAAGTGTCCAGCCTTATGCCACATCCAGCTGTCATTGTAGATAGGGTCATTCCAGGTTTCATCAGAGACCCTGAAGGAATTGTAAAGAATTTCCATGTTTTTTGTTTTGTTTTTGAAATTCCTTTTTATAGTGGGTTTGAGATGATTCTCGCTGCCATGTTTATGCCAGTCTAGACACACTTGATTCCCTTACGGAGACATATCAATACATAGGTTTTAAGATTTTTACTAGTCAGATCTATTCCTCTGCGGGAAATATGGGGTTTTGAGTCCCTTTCACTGCGGAAGGTGTAGGTCTTGTCTATTCCAAAGTTGGTTTTAGAAACGGTACCCGTGCTTATATCAAACTCTGGTTTTATGCATCACCCCACCTCTCCTTCGCCCTTAAGCAGGCATAACAGTGTTTTCTAAATGTGAGACTCTGTTCTCTTCCTTAAATCAGTTCATGTGTAGCCATGTTTACAGGATCTTCATAAGTGATATCTTATGATAAGTTTCTTTTTTCTGTGTGACTTATTTCACTTAGAATCATCGAACCTGAATCCATTCACTTTGCTGCTCCTGGTCTTATGACATTGATTTCATGGCTGAGGCATATTCCATCGTACATAAGTACCACAATTTTTTGAACCATTTTTATATTTCCTGGGATATTTAAGGTGTGCCCATGTTGAGGTTCTTGTAAGCAGTGCAGCCCTAAATTTGGGTGTGGCTCTGTCTTATTGATTTCCAGTTTTCCCAAGGTATATTCCCTAGACTGGAAGTGCCCTTGGCTCTGTAGCTCTGTTGTTTACTTGTTTTAGGGAACACAATGCACTCCTCCTGTGAGGCAGTTGGCCATTTACATCCTGCCCATCAGAATAACAAGGCTCCCTGTTCTCCAGTGCCTGTCTTGCCTTTCTGGTTTTTAAACATTTTGTGGATGTCCCGTTTGACCGGTGGGAAGTGATACTTCTTTGTAGTGCAGATATGCATTGCCCGCTTGCTTGCTTGGCCAAAAAGGGCGTATGCATTTCTCCTGAATATATTCAGGAGAAAACACAATCACCATTATTGGCCAAGTGCGTCATTGTCGAAGTTGTGCCCCTCTTCCTGTGCTTTAAAGGCGATTCCAACGTACCTCTTGAAATCTGTTTCCTGCTATTCTGCCTCGCTTTCAAGTCCGCCTCGTTGCCTTCCCTCAACAGATTTTTGGACGATAGTTGTCCTTTATTACTCTGCCAGTTTGTGAATTGCTGTGCCCCTGAGCTCCATTTTTCAACTCGTTTTTTGTGAGCTGAACGCAAGTCCAAAATTTTGGTTCAGGACCTATACTGTTTCCCATTGGGTGGCGGAGACTTTGGTTAATTATTCTTCCTGCTGGGAAATTAGAGTGAAATGTGCCCGTCCAAATGCCTAACAGCTTGTCTCTCATTGGTTCTCCCTCTTCCCTTCCATCCTCTGCCAAATTGGCAACCTGTGCGAACCAGGAGCTTAAAGGGGCTGTCTCTCCTAGTTGGAAGATTGATAGTAAAGCAGTTGGAAAGTCAAACCGGAGCACCAGTGGAGGGACTATTCGTTGAGTTTTAGAAACCTTTTGTATTTGCAGTGTGTCCATCCTCTAGGTTTCCCGTACATGTTATAGCTGTAGTAATATTCCCTTCAACCTGGATAGTTGGGACCCATGGAATGGGGGCCATGCAATTTTGCTTTAAAGGGTCTGCATTTGCTCACCCAATCTCACCAATCCTCTTAGTCCCAAGTGTCCAGCCTTTTGCCACATCCATCTGTCATTGTAGATAGGGTCATTCCAGGTTTCATCAGAGACCCTGAAGGAATTGTAAAGAATTTCCCGGTTTTTTGGTTTTGTTTTTGAAATTCCTTTTTATAGGGGTTTGAGCTGATTCTCGCTGCCATGTTTATGCCAGTCTAGACACACTTGATTCCCTTATGGAGACATATCAATACATAGGTTTTAAGATTCTTACTAGTCAGATCTATTCCTCTGCGGGAAATATGGGGTTTTGTGTCCCTTTCACTGCGGAAGGTGTACGTCTTGTCTATTCCAAAGTTGATTTTAGAAACGGTACCCGGGCTTATATCAAACTCTGGTTTTATGCATCACCCCACCTCTCCTTCCCCATTAAGCAGGCATAAAAGTGTTTTCTAAATGTGAGACTCTGTTCTCTTTCTTAACTCAGTTCATGTGTAGCCATGTTTACAGGATCTTCATAAGTGATATCTTATGATAAGTTTCTTTTTTCTGTGTGACTTATTTCACTTAGAATCATCGTACCTGAATCCACTCACTTTGCTGCTCCTGGTCTTATGACATTGATTTCATGGCTGAGGGATATTCCATCGTACATAAGTACCACAATTTTTTGAACCATTTTTATATTTCCTGGGATATTTAAGGTGTACCAAAGCTGAGGTTCTTGTAAGGAGTGCAGCCCTAAATTTGGGGGTGGCTCTGTATTATTGATTATCAGTTTTCCCAAGGTATATTCCCTAGACTGGAAGTGCCCTTCTCTCTGTAGCGCAGTTGTTTACTTGTTTTAGGGAACACAATGCACTCCTCCAGTGAGGCAGTTGGCAAATTACATCCCGCCCATCAGCATAACAAGGCTCCCTGTTCTCCAGGGCCTGTCTTGCCTTTCTTGTTTTTACACATTTTGTGGATGGCCCTTTTGACCGGTGGGAAGTGATACTTCTTTGTAGTGCAGATATGCATTGCCCGCTTGCTTGCTTGGCCAAAAAGGGCGTATGTGTTTTCTCCTGAATATATTCAGGAGAAAAAGCATAAGCCCTTTTTGGCTAAGTGCGTCATTGTCGAATTTGTGCCCCTCTTCCTGTGCTTTAAAGGCGATTCCAACGTACCTCTTGAAATCTGTTTCCTGCTATTCTGCCTCGCTTTCAAGTTCACCTCGTTGCCTTCCCTCAACAGATTGTTGGACGATAGTTGTCCTTTATTACTCTGCCACTTTGTGAATTGCTGTGCCCCTGAGCTCCATTTTTCAACTCGTTTTTTTGTGAGCTGTACGCAAGTCCAAAATTTTGGTTCAGGAGCTTTACTGGTTCCCGGTGGATGGTTGACACTTTGGTTAATTCTTCTTCCTGCCGGGAAATTAGAGTGACATGTGCCCGTCCAAATGCCAAACAGCTACTCTCTCACTGGTTCTCCCTCTTCCCTTTCATCCTCTGCCAAATTGGCAACCTGTGCGAACCAGGAGCTTAAAGGGGCTGTCTCTCCTAGTTGGAAGATTGATATTAAAGCAGTTGGTAAGTCAAACCGGAGCACCAGTGGAGGGACTATTCGTTGAGTTTTAGAAACCATTTGTATTCACAGTGTGTCCATTCTCTAGGTTTCCCGTACATGTTATAGCTGTAGTAATATTCCCTTCATCCTGGAGACTTGGGAACCATGGAATGGGGGCCATGAATTATTGCTTTAAAGGGTCTGCGTTTGCTCACCCAATCTCTCCAATCCTCTCAGTCCCAAGTGTCCAGCCTTATGCCACATCCAGGTGTCATTTTAGATAGGGTCATTCCAGGTTTCATCAGAGACCCTGAAGGAATTGTAAAGAATTTCCCTGTTTTTTGGTTTTGTTTTTGAAATTCCTCTTTATAGTGGGTTTGAGCTGATTCTCGCTGCCATGTTTATGCCAGTCTAGACACACTTGATTCCCTTACGGAGACATATCAATACATAGGTTTTAAGATTCTTACTAGTCAGATCTATTCCTCTGCGGGAAATATGGGGTTTTGAGTACCTTTCACTGAGGAAGGTGTAGGTCTTTTCTATTCCAAAGTTGGTTTTAGAAACGGTACCTGTGCTTATATCAAAGTATGGTTTTATGCATCACCCCACCTCTCCTTCCCCCTTAAGCAGGCATAAGAGTGTTTTCTAAATGTGAGTCTCTGTTCTCTTTCCTAACTCAGTTCATGTGTAGCCATGTTTACAGGATATTCCTAAGTGATATCTTATGATAAGTTTCTTTTTCAGTGTGACTTATTTCATTTAGAATCATCGTACCTGAATCCACTCCCTTTGCTGCTCCTGGTCTTATGACATTGATTTCATGGCTGAGGGATATTCTATCGTACATAAGTACCACAATTTTTTGAACCATTTTTATATATCCTGGGATATTTAAGGTGTACCTAAGTTGAGGCTCTTGTAAGCAGTGCAGCCCTAAATTTGGGGTTGGCTCTGTCTTATTGATTTTCAATTTTCCCAAGGTATATTCCCTAGAAGGGAAGTGCCCTTGGCTCTGTAGCTCTGTTGTTTACTTGTTTTAGGGAACACAATGCACTCCTCCAGTGAGGCAGTGGGCAATTTACATAACGCCCATCAGTATAACAAAGCTCCCTGTTCTCCAGGGCCTGTCTTGCCTTTCTGGTTTTTACACATTTTGTGGATGTCCCTTTTGTCCGGTGGGAAGTGATACTTCTTTGTAGTGCAGATTTGCATTGCCCGCTTGCTTGCTTGGCCAAAGTGTGCGTATGCCTTGTCTCCTGAATATATTCAGGAGAGAACGCATACGCCCTTTTTGGCCAAGTGCATCATTGTCGAAGTTGTTCCCCTCTTCCTGTGTTTTAAAGGCGATTCCAACGTACCTCTTGAAATCAGTTTCCTGCTATTCTGCCTCGCTTTCAAGTCCGCTCGTTGCCTTCCCTCAACAGATTTTTGGACTATAGTTGTCCTTTATTACTCTGCCAGTTTGTGAATTGCTGTGCCCCTGAGCTCCATTTTTCAACTCTATTTTTGTGAGCTGAACGCAAGTCCAAAATTTTGGTTCAGGAACTATACTGGTTCCCGGTGGATGGCTGAGACTTTGGTTAATTCTTCTTCCTGCTGGGAAATTAGAGTGAAATGTGCCCGTCCAAATGCCTAACAGCTAGTCTCTCATTGGTTCTCCCTCTTCCCTTCCATCCTCTGCCAAATTGGCAACCTGTGCGAACCAGGAGCTTAAAGGGGCTGTCTCTCCTAGTTGGAGGATTGATAGTAATGCAGTTGGAAAGTCAAACCGGAGCACCAGGGGAGGGACTATTCGTTGAGTTTTAGAAACCTTTTGTATTTGCAGTGTGTCCATTCTCTAGGTTTACTGTACATGTTATAGCTGTAGTAATATTCCCTTCAACCTGGAGAGTTGGGACCCATGGAATGGGGGCCATGCATTTTTGCTTTAAAGGGTCTGCATTTGCTCACCCAATCTCACCAATCCTCTTAGTCCCAAGTGTCCAGCCTTATGCCACATCCAGCTGTCATTGTAGATAGGGTCATTCCAGGTTTCATCAGAGACCCTGAAGGCATTGTAAAGAATTTCCCTGTTTTTTGGTTTTGTTTTTGAAATTCCTTTTTATAGTGGGTTGGAGCTGATTCTCACTGCCATGTTTATGCCAGTCTAGACACACTTGATTCCCTTACGGAGACATATCAATACATAGGTTTTAAGATTTTTACTAGTCAGATCTATTCCTCTGCGAGAAATATGGGGTTTTGAGTCCCTTTCACTGCGGAAGGTGTAGGTCTTGTCTATTCCAAAGTTGGTTTTAGAAACGGTACCCGTGCTTATATCAAACTCTGGTTTTATGCATCACCCCACCTCTCCTTCCCCCTTAAGCAGGCATAACAGTGTTTTCTAAATGTGAGACTCTGTTCTCTTTCTTAAATCAGTTCATGTGTAGCCATGTTTACAGGATCTTCATAAGTGATATCTTATGATAAGTTTCTTTTTTCTGTGTGACTTATTTCACTTAGAATCATCGTACCTGAATCCATTCACTTTGCTGCTCCTGGTCTTATGACATTGATTTCATGGCTGAGGGATATTCCATCGTACATAAGTACCACAATTTTTTGAAACATTTTTATATTTCCTGGGATATTTAAGGTGTGCCCATGTTGAGGTTCTTGTAAGCAGTGCAGCCCTAAATTTGGGGGTGGCTCTGTCTTATTGATTTCCAGTTTTCCCAAGGTATATTCCCTAGACTGGAAGTGCCCTTCGCTCTGTAGCTCTGTTGTTTACTTGTTTTAGGGAACACAATGCACTCCTCCTGTGAGGCAGTTGGCCATTTATATCCTGCCCATCAGAATAACAAGGCTCCCTGTTCTCCAGTGCCTGTCTTGCCTTTGTGGTTTTTAAACATTTTGTGGATGTCCCGTTTGACCGGTGGGAAGTGATACTTCTTTGTAGTGCAGATATGCATTGCCCGCTTGCTTGCTTGGCCAAAAAGGGCGTATGCATTTCTCCTGAATATATTCAGGAGAAAACACAATCACCATTATTGGCCAAGTGCGTCATTGTCGAAGTTGTGCCCCTCTTCCTGTGCTTTAAAGGCGATTCCAACGTACCTCTTGAAATCTGTTTCCTGCTATTCTGCCTCGCTTTCAAGTCCGCCTCGTTGCCTTCCCTCAACAGATTTTTGGACGAGAGTTGTCCTTTATTACTCTGCCAGTTTGTGAATTGCTGTGCCCCTGAGCTCCATTTTTCAACTCGTTTTTTGTGAGCTGAACGCAAGTCCAAAATTTTGGTTCAGGACCTATACTGTTTCCCATTGGGTGGCGGAGACTTTGGTTAATTATTCTTCCTGCTGGGAAATTAGAGTGAAATGTGCCCGTCCAAATGCCTAACAGCTTGTCTCTCATTGGTTCTCCCTCTTCCCTTCCATCCTCTGCCAAATTGGCAACCTGTGCGAACCAGGAGCTTAAAGGGGCTGTCTCTCCTAGTTGGAAGATTGATAGTAAAGCAGTTGGTAAGTCAAACCGGAGCACCAGTGGAGGGACTATTCGTTGAGTTTTAGAAACCTTTTGTATTTGCAGTGTGTCCATTCTCTAGGTTTCCCGTACATGTTATAGCTGTAGTAATATTCCCTTCAACCTGGATAGTTGGGACCCATGGAATGGGGGCCATGCAATTTTGCTTTAAAGGGTCTGCATTTGCTCACCCTATCTCACCAATCCTCTTAGTCCCAAGTGTCCAGCCTTTTGCCACATCCATCTGTCATTGTAGATAGGGTCATTCCAGGTTTCATCAGAGACCCTGAAGGAATTGTAAAGAATTTCCCGGTTTTTTGGTTTCGTTTTTGAAATTCCTTTTTATAGGGGTTTGAGCTGATTCTCGCTGCCATGTTTATGCCAGTCTAGACACACTTGATTCCCTTATGGAGACATATCAATACATAGGTTTTAAGATTCTTACTAGTCAGATCTATTCCTCTGCGGGAAATATGGGGTTTTGAGTCCCTTTCACTGAGGAAGGTGTACGTCTTTTCTATTCCAAAGTTGATTTTAGAAACGGTACCCGGGCTTATATCAAACTCTGGTTTTATGCATCACCCCACCTCTCCTTCCCCCTTAAGCAGGCATAAAAGTGTTTTCTAAATGTGAGACTCTGTTCTCTTTCTTAACTCAGTTCATGTGTAGTCATGTTTACAGGAACTTCATAAGTGATATCTTATGATAAGTTTCTTTTTTCTGTGTGACTTATTTCACTTAGAATCATCGTACCTGAATCCACTCACTTTGCTGCTCCTGGTCTTATGAAATTGATTTCATGGCTGAGGGATATTCCATCGTACATAAGTACCACAATTTTTTGAACCATTTTTATATTTCCTGGGATATTTAAGGTGTACCAAAGCTGAGGTTCTTGTAAGGAGTGCAGCCCTAAATTTGGGGGTGGCTCTGTATTATTGATTATCAGTTTTCCCAAGGTATATTCCCTAGACTGGAAGTGCCCTTGGCTCTGTAGCTCAGTTGTTTACTTGTTTTAGGGAACACAATGCACTCCTCCAGTGAGGCAGTTGGCAAATTACATCCCGCCCATCAGAATAACAAGGCTCCCTGTTCTCCAGGGCCTGTCTTGCCTTTCTTGTTTTTACACATTTTGTGGATGGCCCTTTTGACCGGTGGGAAGTGATACTTCTTTGTAGTGCAGATATGCATTGCCCGCTTGCTTGCTTGGCCAAAAAGGGCGTATGTGTTTTCTCCTGAATATATTCAGGAGAAAAAGCATAAGCCCTTTTTGGCTAAGTGCGTCATTGTCGAATTTGTGCCCCTCTTCCTGTGCTTTAAAGGAGATTCCAACGTACCTCTTGAAATCTGTTTCCTGCTATTCTGCCTCGCTTTCAAGTTCACCTCGTTGCCATCCCTCAACAGATTGTTGGACGATAGTTGTCCTTTATTACTCTGCCAGTTTGTGAATTGCTGTGCCCCTGAGCTCCATTTTTCAACTCGTTTTTTTGTGAGCTGTACGCAAGTCCAAAATTTTGGTTCAGGAGCTTTACTGGTTCCCGGTGGATGGTTGACACTTTGGTTAATTCTTCTTCCTGCCGGGAAATTAGAGTGACATGTGCCCGTCCAAATGCCAAACAGCTACTCTCTCACTGGTTCTCCCTCTTCCCTTCCATCCTCTGCCAAATTGGCAACCTGTGCAAAACAGGAGGTTAAAGGGGCTGTCTCTCCAAGTTGGGAGATTGATAGTAAAGCAGCTGGAAAGTCAAACCGGAGCACCAGGAGAGGGACTATTCGTTGAGTTTTAGAAACCTTTTGTATTCACAGAGTGTCCATTCTCTAGGTTTCCCGTAAATGGTATAGCTGTAGTAATATTCCCTACAATCTGGAGTGTTGGGACCCATGGATTGGGGGCCATGCATTATTGCTTTAAAGGGTCTGCGTTTGCTCACCCAATCTCACCAATCCTCTCAGTCCCAAGTGTCCAGCCTTATGCCACATCCAGCTGTCATTGTAGATAGGGTCATTCCAGGTTTCATCAGAGACCCTGAAGGAATTGTAAAGAATTTTCCTGTTTTTTGCTTTTGTTTTTGAAATTCATTTTTATAGTGGGTTTGAGCTGATTCTCGCTGCCATGTTTATGGCAGTCTAGACACACTTGTTTCCCTTACAGAGACATATTAATACATGGGTTTTAAGATTCTTACTAGTCAGATTTATTCCTCTGCGGGAAATATGGGGTTTTGTGTCCCTTTCACTGAGGAAGGTGTAGGTCTTGTCTATTCCAAAGTTGGTTTATAGATACGGTATCCATGCTTATATCAAACTCTGGTTTTATGCATCACCCCACCTCTCCTTCCCCCTTAAGCAGGCATAACAGTGTTTTCTATATGTGAGACTCTGTTCTCTTTCTTATCTCAGTTCATGTGTAGCCATGTTTACAGGATCTTCCTAAGTGATATCTTATGATAAGTTTCTTTTTTCTGTGTGACTTATTTCACTTAGAATCACCATACCTGAATCCACTCACTTTGCTGCTCCTGGTCTTATGACATTGATTTCATGGCTGAGGGATCTTCCATCGTACATAAGTACCACAATTTTTTGAACCATTTTTATATTTCCTGAGATATTTAAGGTGTACCAAAGCTGAGGTTCTTGTAAGGAGTGCAGCCCTAAATTTGGGGGTGGCTCTGTATTATTGATTATCAGTTTTCCCAAGGTATATTCCCTAGACTGGAAGTGCCCTTGGTTCTGTAGCTCAGTTTTTTACTTGTTTTAGGGAACACAATGCACTCCTCCAGTGAGGCAGTTGGCAATTTACGTCCCACTCATCAGGATAAGAATGCTCCCTGTTGTCCAGGGCCTGTCTTGCGTTTCTGGATTTTACATATTTTGTGGCAGTCCCGTTTGACCGGTGGGAAGTAATACTTCTTTGTAGTGCAGATTTGCATTGCCCACTTGCTTGCTTGGCCAAAATGGACGTATGCGTTTTCTCCTGAATATATTCAGGAGGAAACGCATACGCCGTTTTTGGCCAAGTTCGTCATTGTCGAAGTTGTGCCCCTCTTCCTGTGCTTTAAAGGTGATTCCAACGTACCTCTTGAAATCTGTTTCCTGCTATTCTGCCTCGCTTTCAAGTCCGCCTCGTTGCATTCCCTCAACAGATTTTTGGACGATAGTTGTCCTTTATTACTCTGCGAGTTGTGAATTGCTGTGCCCCTGAGCTCCATTTTTCAACTCGTTTTTTGGGAGGTGTACGCGAGTGCAAAATTTTGGTTCAGGACCTATACTGGTTCCCGTTGGGTGGCGGAGACTTTGGTTAATTATTTTTCCTGGCGGGAAATTAGAGTGACATGTGCCCGTCCAAATGCCTAACAGCTACTCACTCATTGATTCTCCCTCTTCTCTTCCATCCTCTGACAAATTGGCAACCTGTGCGAATCAGGAGCTTAAAGGGCTGTCTCTCCAAGTTGGGAGATTGATACTAAAGCAGTTGGAAAGTCAAACCGGAGCACCAGGAGAGGGACTATTCGTTGAGTTTTAGAAACCTTTTGTATTCACAGTGTGTCCATTCTCTAGGTTTCCCGTACATTTTATAGCTGTAGTAATATTCCCTTCAACCTGGAGACTTGGGACCCATGGAATGGGGGCCATGAATTATTGCTTTAAAGGGTCTGCGTTTGCTCACCCAATCTCTCCAATCCTCTCAGTCCCAAGTGTCCAGCCTTATGCCACATCCAGCTGTCATTTTAGATAGGGTCATTCCAGGTTTCATCAGAGACCCTGAAGGAATTGTAAAGAATTTCCCTGTTTTTTGGTTTTGTTTTTGAAATTCCTCTTTATAGTGGGTTTGAGCTGATTCTCGCTGCCATGTTTATGCCAGTCTAGACACACTTGATTCCCTTACGGAGACATATCAATACATAGGTTTTAAGATTCTTACTAGTCAGATCTATTCCTCTGCAGGAAATATGGGGTTTTGAGTACCTTTCACTGAGGAAGGTGTAGGTCTTTTCTATTCCAAAGTTGGTTTTAGAAACGGTACCTGTGCTTATATCAAAGTCTGGTTTTATACATCACCCCAACTCTCCTTCCCCCTTAAGCAGGCATAAGAGTGTTTTCTAAATGTGAGACTCTGTTCTCTTTCCTAACTCAGTTCATGTGTAGCCATGTTTACAGGATATTCCTAAGTGATATCTTATGATAAGTTTCTTTTTCTGTGTGACTTATTTCATTTAGAATCATCGTACCTGAATCCACTCCCTTTGCTGCTCCTGGTCTTATGACATTGATTTCATGGCTGAGGGATATTCCATCGTACATAAGTACCACAATTTTTTGAACCATTTTTATGTATCCTGGGATATTTAAGGTGTACCTAATTTGAGGTTCTTGTAAGCAGTGCAGCCCTAAATTTGGGGTTGGCTCTGTGTTATTGATTTTCAATTTTCCCAAGGTATATTCCCTAGAAGGGAAGTGCCCTTGGCTCTGTAGCTCTGTTGTTTACTTGTTTTAGGGAACACAATGCACTCCTCCAGTGAGGCAGTGGGCAATTTACATAACGCCCATCAGTATAACAAAGCTCCCTGTTCTCCAGGGCCTGTCTTGCCTTTCTGGTTTTTACACATTTTGTGGATGTCCCTTTTGTCCGGTGGGAAGTGATACTTCTTTGTAGTGCAGATTTGCATTGCCCGCTTGCTTGCTTGGCCAAAGTGTGTGTATGCCTTGTCTCCTGAATATATTCAGGAGAGAACGCCTACGCCCTTTTTGGCCAAGTGCATCATTGTCGAAGTTGTTCCCCTCTTCCTGTGTTTTAAAGGCGATTCCAACGTACCTCTTGAAATCAGTTTCCTGCTATTCTGCCTCGCTTTCAAGTCCGCCTCGTTGCCTTCCCTCAACAGATTTTTGGACGATAGTTGTCCTTTATTACTCTGCCAGTTTGTGAATTGCTGTGCCCCTGAGCTCCATTTTTCAACTCGTTTTTTGTGAGCTGAACGCAAGTCCAAAATTTTGGTTCAGGACCTATACTGTTTCCCATTGGGTGGCTGAGACTTTGGTTAATTCTTCTTCCTGCTGGGAAATTAGAGTGAAATGTGCCCGTCCAAATGCCTAACAGCTAGTCTCTCATTGGTTCTCCCTCTTCCCTTCCATCCTCTGCCAAATTGGCAACCTGTGCGAACCAGGAGCTTAAAGGGGCTGTCTCTCCTAGTTGGAGGATTGATAGTAATGCAGTTGGAAAGTCAAACCGGAGCACCAGGGGAGGGACTATCCGTTGAGTTTTAGAAAACTTTTGTATTTGCAGTGTGTCCATTCTCTAGGTTTACTGTACATGTTATAGCTGTAGTAATATTCCCTTCAACCTGGAGAGTTGGGACCCATGGAATGGGGGCCATGCATTTTTGCTTTAAAGGGTCTGCATTTGCTCACCCAATCTCACCAATCCTCTTAGTCCCAAGTGTCCAGCCTTATGCCACATCCAGCTGTCATTGTAGATAGGGTCATTCCAGGTTTCATCAGAGACCCTGAAGGCATTGTAAAGAATTTCCCTGTTTTTTGGTTTTGTTTTTGAAATTCCTTTTTATAGTGGGTTGGAGCTGATTCTCACTGCCATGTTTATGCCAGTCTAGACACACTTGATTCCCTTACGGAGACATATCAATACATAGGTTTTAAGATTTTTACTAGTCAGATCTATTCCTCTTCGGGAAATATGGGGTTTTGAGTCCCTTTCACTGCGGAAGGTGTAGGTCTTGTCTATTCCAAAGTTGGTTTTAGAAACGGTACCCGTGCTTATATCAAACTCTGGTTTTATGCATCACCCCACCTCTCCTTCCCCCTTAAGCAGGCATAACAGTGTTTTCTAAATGTGAGACTCTGTTCTCTTTCTTAACTCAGTTCATGTGTAGCCATGTTTACAGGATCTTCATAAGTGATATCTTATGATAAGTTTCTCTTTTCTGTGTGACTTATTTCACTTAGAATCATCGTACCTGAATCCACTCTCTTTGCTGCTCCTGGTCTTCTGACATTGATTTCATGGCTGAGGGATATTCCATCGTACATAAGTACCACAATTTTTTGAACCATTTTTATATTTCCTGGGATATTTAAGGTGTACCCAAGTTGAGGTTCTTGTAAGCAGTGCAGCCCTAAATTTGTGGGTGGCTCTGTCTTATTGATTTTCAGTTTTCCCGAGGTATATTCCCTATCCTGGAAGTGCCCTTGGCTCTGTAGCTCTGTTGTTTACTTGTTTTAGGGAACACAATGCACTCCTCCAGTGAGGCAGTTGGCAATTTACATCCCGCCCATCAGTATAACAAGGCTCCCTCTTCTCCAGGGCCTGTCTTGCCTTTCTGGTTTTTACACATTTTGTGGATGTCCCGTTTGACCGGTGGGAAGTGATACTTCTTTGTAGTGCAGATATGCATTGCCCGCTTGCTTGCTTGGCCAAAAAGGGCCTATGCATTTTCTCCTGAATATATACAGGAGAAAACGCATACGCTCTTTTTGGCCAAGTGCGTCATTGTCGAAGTTGTGCCCCTCTTCCTGTGCATTAAAGGCGATTCCAACGTACCTCTTGAAATCTGGTTCCTGCTATTCTGCCTCACTTTCAAGTCCGCCTCGTTGCCTTCCCTCAACAGATTTTTGGACGATTGTTGTCCTTTATTACTCTGCCAGTTTGTGAATTGCTTTGCCCCTGTTCTCCATTTTTCAACTCGTTTTTGTGAGCTGAACGCAAGTCCAAAATTTTGCTTCACGACCTATACTGGTTCCTGGTGGGTGGCTGAGAGTTTGGTTAATTCTTCTTCCTGCCGGCAAATTAGAGTGTCATATGCCCGTCCAAATGCCTAACAGCTACTCTCTCTTTGGTTCTCCCTTTTCCCTTTCATCCTTAGCCAAATTGGCAACCAGTGGGAACCAGGAGGTTAAAGGGGCTGTCTCTTCACGTTGGGTGATTTATAGTAAAGCAGTTGGAAAGTCAAAACGGAGCACCAGGAGAGGGACTGTTCGTTGAGTTTTAGAAACCTTTTGTATTCACAGGGTGTCCACTCTCTTGGTTTCCCGTCCATGTTATAGCTGTAGTAATATTACCTTCAACCAGGAGAGTTGGGACCCATCGAATTGGTGGCATGCATTATGGCTTTAAAGGGCCTGCATTTTCTCCACCAATCTCACCAATCTCCTCAGTCCCATGTGTCCAGCCTTATGTCTCTTCCAGCTGTCGTTGTAGATTGTGTCATTCCAGGTTGCATCAGAGACCTTGAAGGAATTGTGTAAGAAAATCGCTGTTTTTTTTATTTTTTTTTTGAAATTCAGTGTTATAAATGGGTTGAGCGGATTTTCCCTTACTTGTTTTTGCCGGTCTAGACAAACTTGATTCCCTTACAGAGACATATAAATACATTGGTTTTAAGATTCTTACTAGTCAGATATATTCCTCTCCTGGAAATAGGGATTTTGAGTCCCGTTCACTACGGAAGAAGTAGTTCTTGTCTGTTCTATATTTGGATTATGGAACGGTACCTGTGCTAATATCAAACTCTGGTTTTGTGCATCTCCCCACCTCTCCTTTCCCCTTAAGCATGCATTAGAGTGTTTTCTAAATCTGAGACACTGTTCTATTTCCTACTACAGTTCATATGTAGCCATGTTTACATTCCCTTCGTAAGTGATATCTTATGTCAGAATGCACCATGGCCCTTGTCATAATAATGCTCCATGACCCCTGTCATAACATTGCACAATGCCTAGTTATCACAATGCTCCATTTCCCTTGTCATCACAATTCTCCTCGTCCTTGTCATCACGATGCTACATGACACTTCTCATCACAACATTACATGCTCTTGTCATTACAATGCTCCAGGACCCCTGTCATCACAATGCTCCCTGACACCTGTCATCACAATGCTTCATGCCCCTTGTCATTACAATGCTCCATGATGCTCGTCATCACAATTACCCAAGGTCTTCTCATCACAATGCTCCACGGTTTTGCCATTACAATGCTCCATGCCCTGGTCTTCTCACAGCTCAATGTCCCTTGTCCTCACAATTCTCCTCGTCCTTGACATCACAATGCTTCATGGCGCTTCTCATCACAATGTTATATGCCCTTGGCATCACAATACTCCATGCACTTGTCATCGCAATGCTCCATGACCCCTGTCATAGGAAGCTCCATGTGCTTGTCATCACAATGTTTCACGACCTGGAAATAAAAATTATCTGTGGCCCTTGTCATCACAATGCTCCATGCCCTTGTCATCACAATGCTCCTTTACCTTTGTCACAACAATCCTCCATGACACTTGGCATCACAATGCTCCGTGCTATTGTCATCACAATGGAACATGAAATATTTCATCACAATGCTCCCTGACACCTGTCTTCACAATACTCCATGAACTTGTCATCACAATGCTCCATGCCCTTGTCATCACAATGTGCCATGCCCAATGTCATCACAATAATCCATGAAACATCTCAGACCAATGTTCCATGCCCCTTTTCATCACAATGCTCCATGAACCCTGTCATCACAATGCACCATGCCCATCATCATAATGCTTCATGCTATTGTCATCACAATGAAATCAAAATGCTCCATGACCTCTGTCATCACAATGCTCCAAACCCTTGTGATCACAATGTTCCATAACACTTGTGATCACAATGCCCCATGACGCTCGTCATCACAATTATCCATGGCCTTCTCATCACAATGCTCAATGACATTTGTCATCACAATGCTCAATACCCTTGTCTTCACAATGCTCCCTGACACTTGTCATCAGAATGCTCCTTGAACCCTTTCATGACAAGGCTCCATGCCTTTTTCATCACAGTGATCCATGCCCTTTTCATCACGATGCTCCAAGGCCCCTGCAATAACAATGCTCCTTGCCCTTGTCATCACAAAGCTCCATGACAAATGTCATGAGAATGCTCCATGGCCTTCTCATCACAATGCTCCATGCCATTGTCATCACAATGCTCCAAGACACCTGTAATCACAATGCTCCATTCCTCTTTTCATCAGAATGCTCCATGAGACTTGTCATCACAAGGATCCATGGTTTTCTCATCAAAATACTCCAGGACATTGTCATCAAAATGCTCCATTCCCTTATCATCACAATGCTCCATGACCCCTGTCATCACAATACTCCATGTACATTTTCAGCCCAATACTCCATGACCTTCTCACCATAATGCTCCATGCCACATATCATCACAATGCTCCATGACCACTGTCATCACAACGTCCATGACACCTGACAACACAATGATCCGGGACTCTTGTCCTCACAATGCTCCATTCCCTAGTCATCACAATTCTCCATGCCTGTGTCAGCAAAATGCTACATCACCTTGTCATCACAATGCTCCCTGCACTTGTCATCACAATACTCCATTACCATTGTCATCACAATCCTCCCTGAAACTTGGGATCATATTGCTTCATGCCCTTGTCATCACAATGTTCCAAACCCTTGTGATCACAATGTTCTATAAAACTTGTTATCACAATGCTCAATGATGCCTGTCATGACAATACTCCAAGTCCTTATTGTCACAATGCTCCATGACCTTTGTCATCACAATGCTCAATACACTTGTCTTCACAATGCTTCCTGACACTTGTCGTCAGAATGCTCCTTGAACACTGTCATGAAAAGGCTCCATGCCATTTTCATCAGAATGCTCCATGCCCTTTTCATCACAACGCTCCATGTCATTGTCATCACAATACTCCACAAGCTTGTCATCAGAATGCTCCATGGCCCATGTCATCACAAAGCTCCATACCCTTAGACATTACAGTGCTCCATGATGCTCGTCATCACAATTATCCATGGTCTTCCCATCAAAATGATCCACGGTCTTGCCATCACAATGCTCCATGCCTTGGTCATCCCTAAGCTCCATGTCCCCAGTCATCACAATGCTCCATGACCCCTGTCATCACAATGCTCCATACCCCTTGTCATTAAAGTGCTCCATGACACTCATCATCACAATTTCCCATGGTCTTCTCATCACAATCCTCCACGCACTTTTCATCAAAATGCTCCATGACCACTGACATCACAATGTTCCCTAACCCCTGTCATCAGAATGTTCCATGACACTTTTCATCCAATTGCTCCATGACCCGGTCATCACAATGCTCCATTACCCCTGTCATAAAAATGATCCATGACCCGTGCCATCACCATGTTCCACGGCCTTGTCATCACAAGGCTCCATGACCCTTGTCATCACAATGCTCCAAGACCCCTGTAATCACAATGCTCCATGCCCCTTTTCATCTCAATGCTCCATGAACCCTGTCATCACAATGCACCATGCCGATCATCATAATGCTTCATGCTATTGCCATCACAATGAAATCAAACTACTCCATGACCTCTGTCATCACAATGCTCCAAACCATTGTGATCACAATGTTCCATAACACTTGTCATCACAAGGCCCCATGACACTGGTCATCACAATTATCCATGGACTTCTCATCACAATGTTCCATGACCTTTGTCATCACAATTCTCAATACACTTGTCCTCACAATGCTCCCGGACACTTGTCGTCAGTATGCTCATTGAACCCTGTCATGACAAGTCTCCATGCCTTTTTCATCACAATGATCCATGCCCTTTTCATCACAATGCTCCATGCCATTGTCATCACAATACTCCACAAGATTGTCATCAGAAATCTGCGTGACACTTGTCATCACAATGATCCATGAACCCTATCATCAAAATGTTCCATGACACCTGTCATCACAAAGCTCCATGCCCCTTGTCATTACAGTGCTCCATGATGCTCGTCATCACAATTATCCATGGTCTTCTCATCACAGTGCTCCACGGTCTTGCCATCACAATGCTCCATGCCTTGGTCATCACAATGCTCCATGTCCCCTGTCATCACAATGCTCCATGACCACTGTCATCACAATGCTCCATACCCCTTGTCATTAAATGGCTCCATGACACTCGTCATCACAATTTCCCATGGTCTTCTCATCACAATGCTCCACGTCTTTGTCATCAAAATGCTCCATGACCCTTGTCATCACTATGCTCCATGACCACTGTCATCACAATGCTCCATGACACCTGTCATCACAATGCTCCATACCCCTTGTCATTACAGTGCTCCGTGATGCTCGTCATCACAATTATCCATTGTCTTCTCATAAAAATGCTCCACGTTCTTGCCATCACAATGCTCCATGCCCTGGTCATCACAATGCTCCATGTCCCCTGTCATCACAATTCTCCACGTTCTCGGCATCACTATGCTCCATGATACTTCTCTTCACAGTGTTACATGCTTTGTCATCACAATTCTCAATGCACTTGTCATCGCAATTCTCCATGACCCCTATCATAGCAAGCTCCATGTGATTGTCCTCATAATGCTTCATGAACTTGTCATCAAAATTCTCAATGGCCATTGTCATCACAATGCTCCATGACTCTTGTCATCACAATGCTCCAAGCCCTTTTCATCAAAATGCTCCGTTACATTTGTCATCACAATCATCCATGACACTTGGCATCACAATGCTCCTATCCATTGTCATCACAATGGACCATGACATATGTCATCACAATGCTCCATCACCTGTCTTCACAGTACTCCATGACCTTCTCATCACAATGCTCGATGCCCTTGTCATCACAATTCACCATGCCCACTGTCATCTCATTAATCCATGAAAATTGTCAGACAAATGCTCCATGCCCCTTTCATCACAATGCTCCATGCTCATTTATCACAATGCTCTATGACTCAGGTCATCACAATGCTCCGTGACTCCAGTCATCACAGTGCTTCATGACCTTTGTCATCACAATGATCCATGCCCTCGTCATCACAAGGCTCTGTGACAATTGTCACCACAATGCTCCATGAACATTTAATCACAATTCTCGGTGACCCTTGTCATCACAATGCTCCATGCCTTTGTCAGCACAGTACTCCTTGACCCATGGCATCACAATGTGCCATGCCCTTGTCATCACAATGCTCCACATCGTTGTCATCACAATGCTCCATAAACCTTGTCATCACAGTGCTCCATGCATTTGTCAGCACAATGCTCCTGACCCATGTCATCACAAAGTGCCATGCGTTTGTCATCACAATGCTCCACAAGTTTGTCATCACAATGCTCCATGCTCATCTCATCAAAATGCTCTCTCACCACTGATATCACAATGTTCCATCGCTAATCATCACAATACTCCCACACCCCTGTCATTACAATGTTCCATGACCCTTGTCACAACAGTGCTACATGCCCTTATCATCACAATGCTCCATGACACTTGACATCACAATGTTCCATAACCCCTGTCATCACAGTGCTCCTTGACCATTTTCATCACAATGTTCCATGACACCTAACATCACAATGATCCATAAACACTGTCATCAAAATGTTTCATGACCATTTCATCCAATTGCTCCATGACCCTGTCATCACAATGCTCCCTGCCCTTCTCATCACAATGCACCACACACTTGTCATCAAAATGCTCCATGGCCAATGTAATCACAAAGCTCCATGACCTTTGGGATCACAATGCTCCATGTCATTGTCATCACAAAGTTCCATGAAACCTCTCATCACATTGCTCCATGGTGTTGTCATCACAAAGCTCCATGACGCTTGTCATCACAATGCTTGTTGCCCTTCTCATCACAATGCACCATGCCTTTGTCATTGCAATCCTCCAAGACACATGTATCACTGAGTTCCGTGCACTTGTCATCACAATGCTCCATGCCCACTCTCATCACAATAATCCACGAAAATTTTCAGACCAATGCTCCATGCCCGTGTCATCACAATGCTCCATTACACCTGTCATAACAATGCTCCATGACCCCTGCCTTTGTCATCACAAGACTCCATGACCCTTGTCATCACAATGCTCCAAGACCCCTGTAATCACAATGCTCCATGCCCATGTCATCACAAAGCTCCCTGACGCATGTCATCAGAATGCTCCATGGCCTTCTCATCACAATGCTCCATGCCCATTTCATCACAATGCTCCAAGACCCCTGTAATAACAATACCCCATGCCACTTTTCATCTCAATGCTCCGTGAACCCTGTCATCACAATGCACCATGCCCATCATCATAATGCTACATTCTATTGTCACCACAATGAAATCAAAATTTTCCACGACCTCTGTCATCACAATGCTCCAAACCCCTCTGATCACAATGTTCCATAAAACTGTTCATCACAATGCCCCATGATGCTGGTTATAACAGTTATCCATGGACTTCTCATCACAATGCTCCATGACGCCTGACATCACAATGTTCCATAAACACTGTCAGGAAAATATTTCATGATCATTTCATCCAATTGCTCCATGACCCTGTCATCACAATGCTCCCTGACCTTCTCATCACAATGCACCACACCCTTGTCATCAATATGCTCCATGGCCTATGTCATCAAAAAACTCGATGACCATTGGCATCACAATGTTGCATGCCATTGTCATCACAAAGCTCCATGAAACCTCTCATCACATTGCTCCATGACGTTGTCATCACATAGCTCCATGACGCTTGTCATCACAATGCTTGATGCGCTTCTCATCACAATGCACCATGCCTTTGTTATTGCAATCCTCCAAGACACATGTATCACTGTGTTCCGTGCACTTGTCATCACAATGCTCCATGCCCACTCTCATCACAATAATCCATGAAATTTTTCAGACCAATGCTCCATTCCCTTGTCATCACAATGCTCCATTACCACTTTCATAACAATGCTCCATAACCTCTGCAATCACAATGTTCCATGGCTTTGTCATCGCAAGACTCCATGACCCTTGTCATCACAATGCTCCAAGACCCCTGTAATCACAATGCTCCATGCCCATGTCATCACAAAGCTCCCTGACGCATGTCATCAGAATGCTCCATGGCCTTCTCATCACAATGCTCCATGCCCTTTTCATCACAATGCTCCAAGACCCCTGTAATAACAATACTCCATGCCACTTTTCATCTCAGTGCTCCTTGAACCCTATCATCACAATGCACCATGCCCATCATCATAATGCTTCATGCTATTGTCATCACAAAGAAATCAAAATTCTCCATGACCTCTGTCATCACAATGCTCCAAATCCCTGTGATCACAATGTTCCATAAAACTTGTCATCACAACGCCCCATGATGCTGGTTACCACAATTATCCATGGAATTCTCATCACAATGCTCCCTGGAACTTGTCATCAGTATGCTCATTGAAAACTGTCACGACAAGTCTCCATGCCCTTTTCATCACAATGATCCATGCCCTTTTCATCACAATGCTCCATGCCATTGTCATCACAATACTCCACAAGCTTGTCATCAGAATGCTCCGTGACACTTGTCATCACAATGATCCATGAACCCTGTCATCAAAATGTTCCATGACACCTGTCATCACAATGCTCCATGCCCCTTGTCATTACAGTGCTCCATGATGCTCGTCATCACAATTATCCATGGTCTTCTCATCACAGTGCTCCACTGTCTTGCCATCACAATGCTCCATGACCTGGTTATCACAATGCTCCATGTCCCCAGTCATCACAATGCTCCATGACCCCTGTCATCACAATACTCCATACCCCTTTTCATTACAGTGCTCCATGACGCTCGTAATCACAATTATCCATGCTCTTCTCATCACAATGCTCCACGCCCTTGTCATCAAAATGCTCCATGACACTTGTCATCACAATGCTCCATGACCACTGTCATCACAATGCTCCATGACCCCTGTCATCACAATGCTCCAAACCCCTTGTCATTACAGTGCTCCATGACGCTTGTCATCACAATTATCCATGGTCTTCTCATCACAATGCTCCACGGTCTTGCCATCACAATGCTCCATGCCCTGGTCATCACACTGCTCCATGTCCCTGTCATCACAATTCTCCACGTTCTTGGCACCAGAATGCTCCATGACACTTCTCATCATAGTGTTACATGCTTTGTCATCACAATTCTCAATGCACTTGTCATCGCAATGCTCCATGACCCCTGTCATAGCAAGCTCCATGTGCTTGTCATCACAATACTCCATGTGCTTGTCGTCACAATGCTCCATGACTTTTGTCATCACAAGGCTCCCTGACACTTGTTGTCAGAATGCTCCTTGAAACCTGTCATGAAAAGGCTCCATGCCTTTTTCATCACAATGCCCCATGTCGTTTTCTTAACAATGCTCCATGCCATTGTCATCAAAATACTCCACAAGCTTGTCATCAGAATGCTCCCTGACCCTTGTCATCACAATGCTCCATGACCCCTGTTATCACAATGCTCCATACCCCTTTTCATTACAGTGCTCCATTACGCTCGTCATCACAGTTACCCGTGGTCTTCTCATCACAATGCTCCACGGTCTTGCCAACACAGTGCTCCATGCCCTGGTCATCACAATGCTCCATGTCCCGTGTCATCACAATTCTCCACGTTCTTTGCATCACTATGCTCCATGACACTTCTCATCACAGTGTTACATGCTTTGTCATCACAATTCTCTATGCACTTGTCATCGCAATACTCCATGATCCCTGTCATAGCAAGCTCCATGTGCTTGTCATCAGAGTGCTTCATGAACTGGTCATCAAAATTCTCAATGGCCCTTGTCATCACAATGCTCCATGCCCTTGTCATCACAAAGCTCCATGAACCTTGTCATCACAATGCTCCAAGCCCTTGTCATCAAAATGCTCCATTACCTTTGTCAAAACAATCCTCCATGACACTTGGCATCACAATGCTCCATTCCATTGTCATCGCAATGACCATGACATATCTCATCACAATGCTCCCTGACACCTGTCTTCACAATACTCCATGACCTTCTCATCACAATGCCCCATGCCCTTGACATCACAATGTGCCATGCCCACTCTCATCACAATAGTCCATGAAATTTGTCAGACCAATGCAACATGCCCCTGTCATCACAATGCTCCATGCACTTTCATCACAATGCTCTATTACCCCTGTCATCACAATGCTCCGTGACTCCAGGCATCACAATGCTTCATGACCATTGTCACCACAATTCTCCATGAACATTTCATCACAATGCTCCGTGACCCTAGTCATTCCAATGCTCCATGCCTTTGTCAGCACAATACTCCATGACCCATGGCATCACAATGCGCAATGCGCTTGTCATCACAATGCTCCACATCGTTGTCATCACAATGCTCCATAAACCTTGTCATCACAATGCTCCATGCGTTTTTCAGCACAATGCTCCATGACCCATATCATCACAATGTGCCATGCGTTTGTCATCACAGTGCTCCACAACCTTGTTATCACAAAGCTCCATGCACTTCTCATCAAAATGCTCTCTCACCAATGATATCACAATGTCCCTTAACTAATCATCTCAATACTCCCTCACACCTGTCATCACAATGTTCCATAACCCTTGTCACAACAATGCTACATGCACTTATCATCACAATGCTCCATGCCCCTGACATCACAATGTTCCATAACCCCTGTCATCACAATGCTCCATGACCCTTTTCATCACAATGCTCCATGACCCCTGACATCACAATGTTCCATAAACACTGTCATCAAAATGTTCCATGACCATTTCATCCAATTGCTCCATGACCCTGTCATCACAATGCTCCCTGCCCTTCTCATCACAATGCACCACACACTTGTCATCAAAATGCTCCATGGCCTATGTCATCACAAAGCTCCATGACCCTTGGCATCACAATGCTGCATGCCATTGTCATCACAAAGCTCCATGAAACCTCTCATCACATTGCTCCATGACGTTGTCATCACAAAGCTCCATGACGCTTGTCATCACAATGCTCGATGCCCTTCTCATCACAATGCACCATGCCTTTGTCATTGCAATCCTCCAAGACACATGTATCACTGTGTTCCGTGCACTTGTCATCACAATGCTCCATGCCCACTCTCATCACAATAATCCATGAAACTTTTCAGACCAATGCTCCATGCCCTTGTCGTCACAATGCTCCATTATAACTGTCATAACAATGCTCCATGAGCCCTGCCATCACAATGTTCCACGGCTTTGTCATCGCAAGACTCCATGACCCTTGTCATCACAATGCTCCAAGACCCCTGTAATCACAATGCTCCATGCCCATGTCATCACAAAGCTCCCTGACGCATGTCATCAGAATGTTCCATGGCCTTCTCATCACAATGCTCCATGCCCTTCTCATCAGAATGCACCATGCCTTTGTCATTGCAATCCTCCAAGACACATGTATCACTGTGTTCCGTGCACTTGTCTTCACAATACTCCATGCCCACTCTCATCACAATAATCCATGATACTTTTCAGACCAATGCTCCATGCCCTTGTCATCACAATGCTCCATTACCACTGTCATAACAATGCTCCATGACCCCTGCCATCACAATGTTCCACGGCTTTGTCATCGCAAGACTCCATGACCCTTGTCATCACAATGCTCCAAGACCCCTGTAATCACAATGCTCCATGCCCATGTAATCACAAAGCTCCCTGACACATGTCATCAGAATGCTCCATGGCCTTCTCATCACAATGCTCCATGTCCTTTCCATAACAATGCTCCAAGACCCCTGTAATAACAATACTCAATGCCACTTTTCATCTCAGTGCTCCATGAACTCTGTCATCACAATGCAACATGCCCATCATCATAATGCTTCATGCTATTGTCATCACAATGAAATCAATATTCTCCATGACCTCTGTCATCACAATGCTCCAAACCCCTGTGATCACAATGTTCCATAAAACTTGTCATCACAACGCCCCACGATGCTGGTTACCACAATTATCCATGGAATTCTCATCACAATGCTCCATGACCTTTGTCATCACAATTCTCAATACACTTGTCATCACAATTCTCCCTGGAACTTGTCATCAGTATGCTCATTGAAAACTGTCATGACAAGTCTCCATGCACTTTTCATCACAATGCTCCATGCCATTGTCATCACAATACTCCATAAGCTTGTCATCAGAATGCTCCGTGACACTTGTCATCACATTGATCCATGAACCCTGTCATCAAAATGTTCCATGACACCTGTCATCACAATGCTCCATGCCCCTTGTCATTACAATGCTCCATGATGCTCGTCATCACAATTATCCATGGACTTCTCATCACAGTGCTCCACTGTCTTGCCATCACAATGCTCCATGACATGGTTATCACAATGCTCCATGTCCCCTGTCATCACAATGCTCCATGACTCCTGTCATCACAATACTCCATACCCCTTTTCATTACACTGATCCATGACGCTCGTAATCACAATTAGCCATGGTCTTCTCATCACAATGCTCCACACCCTTGTCATCAACACGCTCTATGACACTTGTCATCACAATGCTCCATGCCAACTCTCATCACAATGCTCCATGACCCCTGTCATCACAATGCTCCACACCCCTTGTCATTACAGTGCTCCATGACGCTTGTCATCACAATTATCCATGGTCTTCTCATCACAATGCTCCACCGTCTTGCCATGACAATGCTCCATGTCCCTGTCATCACAATTCTCCACGTTCTTGGCATCACTATGCTCCATGACACTTCTCATCAAAGTGTTATATACTTTGTCATCACAATTCTCTATGCCCTTGTCATCGAAATGCTCCATGACTCCTGTCATAGCAAGCTCCATGTGCTTTTCATCACAATACTCCATGTGCTTGTCGTCACAATGCTCCATGACCTTTGTCATCACAATTCACCCTGTCACTTGTTGTCAGAATGCTCCTTGAAACCTATCATGAAAAGGCTCCATGCCTTTTACATCACAATGCCCCATGCCGTTTTCTTCACAATGCTCCATGCCTTTGTCATCAAAATACTCTACAAGCTTGTCATCAGAATGCTCCCTGACCATTGTCATCACAATGCTCCATGACCCCTGTTATCACAATGCTCCATACCCCTTGTCATTACAGTGCTCCATGACGCTCGTCATCACATTTACCCGTGGCCTTCTCATCACAATGCTCCACGGTCTTGCCATCACAATGCTCCAAGCCCTGGTCATCACAACGCTTCATGTCCCATGTCAGCACAATTCTCCACGTTCTTGGCATCACTATGCTCCATGACACTCCTCGTCACAGTGTTACATGCTTTGTCATCACAATTCTCTTTGCACTTGTCATCGCAATGCTTCATGATCCCTGTCATAGCAAGCTCCATGTGCTTGTCATCACAATGCTTCATGAACTGGTCATCAAAATTCTCAATGGCCCTTGTCATCACAATGCTCCATGCTCTTGTCATCAAAATGCTCCATTACCTTTGTCATCACCATCCTCCATGACACTTGGCCTCACAATGCTCCATTCCATTGTCATCACAATGACCATGACATATGTCATCACAACGCTCCCTGACACCTGTCTTCACAATACTCCATGACCTTCTCATCACAATGCTCCATGCCGTTGTCATCACAATGCGCCATGCCCACTCTCATCACAATAGTCCATGAAATTTGTCAGACCAATGCAACATGCCCCTGTCATCACAATGCTCCATGCACTTTCATCACAATGCTCTATGTCCCCTGTCATCACAATGCTCCATGACTACAGTCATCAAAATGCTTCATGACCATTGTCACCACAATGCTCCATGAACATTTCATCACAATGCTCCATGACCCTAGTCATCACAATGCTCCATGCCTTTGTCAGCACAATACTCCATGACCCATGGCATCACAATGCGCCATGCGCTTGTCATCACAATGCTCCACAACGTTGTCATCACAATGCTCCATAAACCTTGTCATCACAATGCTCCATGCGTTTGTCAGCACAATGCTCCATGACCCATATCATTACAATGTGCCATGCGTTTGTCATCACAGTGCTCCACAACCTTGTTATCACAATGCTCCATGAACTTCTCATCAAAATGCTCTCTCACCAATGATATCGCAATGTTCCATCACTAATCATCTCAATACTCCCTCACGCCTGTCATCACAATGTTCCATAACCCTTGTCACAACAATGTGACATGCACTTATCATCACAATGCTCCATGCCCCTGACATCACAATGTTCCATAACCCCTGTCATCACAATGCTCCATGACCCTTTTCATCACAATGCTCCATGACCCCTGACATCACAATGTTCCATAAACACTGTCATCAAAATGTTCCATGACCATTTCATCCAATTGCTCCATGACCCTGTCATCACAATGCTCCCTGCCCTTCTCATCACTATGCACCACACACTTGTCATCAAAATGCTCCATGGCCTATGTCATCACAAAGCTCCATGACCCTTGGCATCACAATGCTGCATGCCATTGTCATCACAAAGCTCCATGAAACCTCTCATCACATTGCTCCATGACGTTGTCATCACAAAGCTCCATGACGCTTGTCATCACAATGCTCGATGCCCTTCTCATCACAATGCACCATGCCTTTGTCATTGCAATCCTCCAAGACATACGTATCACTGTGTTCCGTGCACTTGTCATCACAATGCTCCATGCCCACTCTCATCACAATAATCCATGAAATTTTTCAGACAAATGCTCCATGCCCTTGTCATCACAATGCTCCATTACCACTGTCATAACAATGCTCCATGACCCCTGCCATCACAATGTTCCACGGCTTTGTCATCACAAGACTCCATGACCCTTGTCATCACAATGCTCCAAGACCCCTGTAATCACAATTCTCCATGCCCATGTCATCACAAAGCTCCCTGACGCATGTCATCAGAATGTTCCACGGCCTTCTCATCACAATGCTCCATGCCGTTCTCGTCAGAATGCACCATGCCTTTGTCATTGCAATCCTCCAAGAAACATGTATCACTGTGTTCTGTGCCCTTGTCATCACAATGCTCCATGCCCACTCTCATCACAATAATCCATGAAACTTTTCAGACCAATGCTCCATGCCCTTGTCATCACAATGCTCCAAGACCCCTGTAATCACAATGCTCCATGCCCATGTCATCACAACGCTCCCTGACACATGTCATCAGAATGCTCCATGGCCTTCTCATCACAATGCTCCATGCCCTTTTCATCACAATGCTCCAAGACCCCTGTAATAACAATACTCAATGCCACTTTTCATCTCAGTGCTCCATGAACCCTGTCATCACAATGCACCATGCCCAACATCATAATGCTTCATGCTATTGTCATCACAATGAAATCAAAATTCTCCATGACCTCTGTCATCACAATGCTCCAAACCCCTGTGATCACAATGTTCCATAAAACTTGTGATCACAACGCCCCATGATGCTGGTTACCACAATTATCCATGGACTTCTCATCACAATGCTCCCTGGAACTTGTCATCAGTATGCTCATTGAAAACTGTCATGACAAGTCTCCATGCCCTTTTCATCACAGTGGTCCATGCTCTTTTCATCACAATGCTCCATGCCATTGTCATCACAATACTCCACAAGCTTGTCATCAGAATGCTCCGTGACACTTGTCATCACAATGATCCATGAACTCTGTCATCAAAATGTTCCATGACACCTGTCATCACAATGCTCCAAACCCCTTGTCATTACAGTGCTCCATGACGCTTCTCATCACAATTATCAATGATCTTCTCATCACAATGCTCCACAGTCTTGCCATCAATATGCTCCATGCCCTGGTCATAACACTGCTCCCTGTCCCTGACATCACAATTCTCCACGTTCTTCGCATCAGAATGCTCCATGACTCTTCTCATCAAAGTGTTACATGTTTTGTCATCACAATTCTCTATGCCCTTGTCATCGCAGTGCTCCATGACCCCTGTCATAGCAAGCTCCATGTGCTTGTTATCACAATACTCCATGTGCTTGTCGTCAAAATGCTCCATGACCTTTGTCATCACAAGGCTCCCTGACACTTGTTCTCAGAATGCTCCTTGAAACCTGTCATGAAAAGGCTCCATGCCTTTTTCATCACAATGTCCCATGCCGTTTTCTTCACAATGCTCCATGCCATTGTCATCAAAATACTCCACAAGCTTTTCATCAGAGTGCTCCCTGACACTTGTCATCACTCCATGACCCCTGTTATCACAATGCTCCATATCCTTTGTCATTACAGTGCTCCATGATGCTCGTCATCACGGTTTCCCGTGGTCTTCTCATCACAGTGCTCCACGGTCTTGCCATCACAATTCTCCATGCCCTGGTCATCACAATGCTCCATGTCCCGTCTCATCACAATTCTCCACGTTCTTGGCATCACTATTTTCCATGACACTTCTCATCACAATGTTACATGCTTTGTCATCACAATTCTCTATGCACTTGTCATCGCAATGCTCCATGATCCCTGTCATAGCAAGCTCCATGTGCTTGTCATCACAATGCTCAATGAACTGGTCATCAAAATTCTCAATGGTCCTTGTCATCCCAATGCACCATGGCCTTGTCATCACAAAGCTCCATGACACTTGTCATCACAATGCTCCAAGCCCTTGTCATCAAAATGCTCCATTACCTTTGTCATCACAATCCTCCATGACACTTGGCATCACAATGCTCCATTCCATTGTCATCGCAATGACCATGACATATGTCATCACAACCCTCCCTGACACCTGTCTTCACAATACTCCATGACCTTCTCATCACAATGCTCCATGCCGTTGTCATCACAGTGCGCCATGCCCACTCTCATAACAATAGTCCATGAAATTTGTCACACCAATGCAACATGCCCCTGTCAACACAATGCTACATGCACTTTCATCACAATGCTCTATGACCCCTGTCATCACAATGCTCCGTGACTCCAGTCATCACAATGCTTCATGACCATTGTCCCCACAATGCTCCATGAACATTTCATCACAATGCTCCGTGACCCTAGTCATCACAATGCTCCATGCCTTTGTCAGCGCAATACTCCATGACCCATGGCATCACAATGCGCCATGCACATGTCATCACAATGCTCGACATCGTTGTCATCACAATGCTCCATAAATTTTGTCATCACAATGCTCCATGCGTTTGTCAGCACAATGCTCCATGACCCATATCATCACAATGTGCCATGCGTTTGTCATCACAGTGCTCCACAACCTTGTTATCACAATGCTCCATGCACTTCTCATCAAAATGCTCTCTCACCAATGATATCACAATGTTCCATCACTAATCATCTCAATACTCCCTCACGCCTGTCATCACAATGTTCCATAACCCTTGTCACAACAATGCTACATGCACTTATCATCACAATGCTCCATGCCCCTGACATCACAATGTTCCATAACCCCTGTCATCACAATGCTCCATGACCCTTTTCATCACAATGCTCCATGACCCCTGACATCACAATGTTCCATAAACACTGTCATCAAAATGTTCCATGACCATTTCATCCAATTGCTCCATGACCCTGTCATCACAATGCTCCCTGCCCTTCTCATCACAATGCACCACGCCCTTGTCATCAAAATGCTCCATGGCCTATATCATCACAAAGCTCCATGACCCTTGGCATCACAATGCTCCATGCCATTGTCATCACAAACCTCCATGAAACCTCTCATCACATTGCTCCATGACGTTGTCATCACAAAGCTTCATGACGCTTGTCATCACATTGCTCAATGCCCTTCTCATCACAATGCACCATGCCTTTGTCATTGCAATCCTCCAAGACACATGTATCACTGTGTTCCGTGCACTTGTCATCACAATGCTCCATGCCCACTCTCATCACAATAATCCATGAAACTTTTCAGACCAATGCTCCATGCCCTTGTCATCAAAATGCTCCATGACCCCTGCCATCACAGTGTTCCACGGCTTTGTCATCGCAAGACTCCATGACCCTTGTCATCACAATGCTCCAAGACCCCTGTAATCACAATGCTCCATGCCCATGTCATCACAAAGCTCCCTGACGCATGTCATCAGAATGTTCCATGGCCTTCTCATCACAATGCTCCATGCCCTTCTCATCAGAATGCACCATGCCTTTGTCATTGCAATCCTCCAAGAAACATGTATCACTGTGTTCCGTGCCCTTGTCATCACAATGCTCCATGCCCACTCTCATCACAATAATCCATGAAACTTTTCAGAACAATGCTCCATGCCCTTTTCATCACAATGCTCCCAGACCCCTGTAATAACAATACTCAATGCCACTTTTCATCTCAGTGCTCCATGAACCCTGTCATCACAGTGCACCATGCCCATCATCATAATGCTTCATGCTATTGTCATCTCAATGAAATCAAAATTCTCCATGACCTCTGTCATCACAATGCTCCAAATCCCTGTGACCACAATTTTCCATAAAACTTGTCATCACAACGCCCCATGATGCTAGTTACCACAATAATCCATGGACTTCTCATCACAATGCTCCATGAACTTTGTCATCACAATTCTCAATACACTTGTCATCACAATGCTCCCTGGAACTTGTCATCAGTATGCTCATTGAAAACTGTCATGACAATTCTCCATGCCCTTTTCATCACAATGATGCATGCCCTTTTCATCACAATGCTCCATGCCATTGTCATCACAATACTCCACAAGCTTGTCATCAGAATGCTCCGTGACACTTTTCATCACATTGATCCATGAACCCTGTCATCAAAATGTTCCATGACACCTGTCATCACAATGCTCCATGCCCCTTGTCATTACAGTGCTCCATGATGCTCATCATCACAATTATCCATGGTATTCTCATCACAGTGCTCCACTGTCTTGCCATCACAATGCTCCATGACATGGTTATCACAATGCTCCATGTCCCCAGTCATCACAATGCTCCATGACCCCTGTCATCACAATAATCCATACCCCTTTTCATTACAGTGCTACATGATGCTCGTAATCACAATTATCCATGGTCTTCTCATCACAATGCTCCACGCCCTTGTCATCAACATGCTCCATGACAGTTGTCATCACAATGCTCCATGACCACTGTCATCACAATGCTCCATGACCCCTGTCTTCACAATGCTCCACACCCCTTGTCATTACAGTGCTCCCTGACGCATGTCATCAGAATGCTCCATGGCCTTCTCATCACAATGCTCCATGCCCTTCTCATCAGAATGCACCATGCCTTTGTCATTGCAATCCTCCAAGAAACATGTATCACTGTGTTCCGTGCCCTTGTCATCACAATGTGCCATGCCCACTCTCATCACAATAGTCCATGAAATTTTTCAGACCAATGCAACATGCCCCTGTCATCACAATGCTCCATGCACTTTCATCACAATGCTCCGTGACTCCAGTCATCACAATGCTTCATGACCATTGTCACCACAATGCTCCATGAACATTTCATCACAATGCTCCGTGACCCTAGTCATCACAATGCTCCATGCCTTTGTCAGCACAATACTCCATGACCCATGGCATCACAATGTGCCATGCGCTTGTCATCACAATGCTCCACATCGTTGTCATCACAATGCTCCATAAACCTTGTCATCACAATGCTCCATGCGTTTGTCAGCACAATGCTCCATGACCCATATCATCACAATGTGCCATGAGTTTGTCATCACAGTGCTCCACAACATTGTTATCACAATGCTCCATGCACTTCTCATCAAAATGCTCTCTCACCAATGATATCACAATGTTCCATCACTAATCATCTCAATATTCCCTCACGCCTGTCATCACAGTGTTCCATAACCCTTGTCACTACAATGCTACATGCACTTATCATCACAATGCTCCATGCCCCTGACATCACAATGTTCCATAACCCCTGTCATCACAATGCTATATGACCCTTTTCATCACAATGCTGCATGACCCCTGATAACACAATGTTCCATAACCCCTCTCATCAAAATATTCCATGACACATTTCATCCAATTGCTCCATGACCCTGTCATCACAATGATCCCTGCCCTTCTCATCACAATGCACCACGCCCTTGTCATCAAAATGCTCCATGGCCTATGTCATCACAAAGCTCCATGCCCCTTGGCATCACAATGCTGCATGCCATTGTCATCATAAAGCTCAATGAAACTTCTCATCACATTGATCCATGACATTGTCATTCACAAAGCTCCATGACGCTTGTCATCACAATGCTCCATGCCCTTGTCATTGCAATCCTCCATGACACATGTATCACTGTGTTCCGTGCCCTTGTCATCAAAATGCTCGATGCCCACTCTCATCACAATAATCCATGAAACTTTTCAGACCAATGTTCCATGCCCTTGTCATCACAATGCTCCATTACTCCTGTCATAAAAATTATCCATTACCCGTGCCATCACCATGTTCCACGGCCTTGTCATCACAAGGCTCCATGACCCTTGTCATCACAGTGTTCCAAGACACCTGTAATCACAAAGCTCCATGCCCCTCTTCATCTCAATGCTCCATGAACCCTGTCATCACAATGCACCATGCCGATAATCATAATGCTTCATGTTATTGCCATCACAATGAAATCAAAATTCTCCTTGACTTCGTCATCACAATGCTCCAAACCCTTGTGATCACAATGTTCAATAACACTTATCATCACAACACCCCATGACGCTCATCATCACAATTATCTATGGTCTTCTCATCACAGTGCTCCATGACCTTTGTCATCACAATGCTCAATACACTTGTTATCACAATTCTCCCTGACACTTGTCATCAGTATGCTCCTTGAACCCTGTCATGAAAAGGCTCCATGTCTTTTTCATAACAACGATCCATGCCCTTTTCATCACAATGCTTCAAGACCCCTGTAATCACAATGTTCCATGCCCTTGTCATCACAAAGCTCCATGATGCATTTCAGAATGCTCCATTGCCTTCTCATCACAATGCTCCATGCTCTTGTCATCACAATGCTCCAAGACCACTGTAATCACAATGTTCCATGCCCCTTTTCATCAGAATGCTCCATGAGACTTTTCATTACAAGGCTCCATGGTCTTCTCATCACAATGCTCCAGGAACTTGTCATCACAGTGCTCAATTTCATTGTCATCACAATGCTCCATGACCCCTGTCATCACAATACTCCATGAATATTTTCAGCCCAATGCTCCATGGCCTTGTCATCACAATGCTCCATTACCCCTGTCATAACAATGCTCCATGACCCCATCCATCACCATGTTCCACGGCCTTGTCATCACAAGGCTCCATGACTCTTGTCATCACAATGCTCCAATACCCTTGTAATCACCATGCTCCATGCCCCTTTTCATCTCATTGCTCCATGAACCCTGTCATCACAATGCACCATGCCCATTATGATAATGCTTCATGCTATTGTCATCACAATGAAATCAAAATTCTCCATGACCTCTGTCATCACAATGCTCCAAACCCTTGTGATCACAATGTTCCATGAAACTTGCCATCACAACGCCCCATGACGCTGGTCATCACAATTATCCATGGACTTCTCATCACAATGCTCCATGACCTTTGTCATCACAATTCTCAGTACACTTGTCGTCAGTATGCTCCTTGTACCCTGTCATGACAAGTCTCCATGCCTTTTTCATCACAGTGATCCATGCCATTGTCATCACAATGCTCCATGCCATTGTCATCACAATACTCCACAAGCTTGTCATCAGAATGCTCCGTGACCCTTGTCATCACAATGCTCCATGACACCTGTCAACACAATGCTCCACGCCCCTTGTCATTACAGTTCTCCATGATGCTCGTCATCACAATTATCCATGGTCTTCTCATCACAGTGCTCCACGGTCTTGCCATCACAATGCTCCATGCCCTGATCATGACAATATTCCATGTACCTTGTTATCACAATTCTCCATGTCCTTGTCATCACAATGCTCCATGACAGTTCTCATCACAATGATGCATGCTATTGTCATCACAATTCTCCTTGCACTTGTCATCGAAATGCCCCATGACCCCTGTCATAGCAAGTTCCATGCCTTTGTCATCACAATGCTTCACGAACTTTTCATCAAAATTCTCAATGCCCGTTGTCATCACAATGCTCCATGCCCTTGTCATCACAATGCTCCAAGCCCTTGTCATCACAATGCTCCATTACCTTTGTCATCACAATCCGCCATAACACTTGTGCATCACAATGTTCCATGCCATTGTCATCACAATGGGCCATGAAATATGTCATCACAATGCTCCCAGACACATTTCTTTACAATATTCCATGCCCTTTTCATCCCAATGTGCCATGCCCACTCTCAACTCATTTATCCATTAAACTTATCAGACCAATGCTCCATGCACCTGTCATCAAAATGCTCCATGTCATTTTCATCACAACGCTCCATGAACCCTCTCATCACATTGTTCCATGCCCTTGTCATCACAAAGCCCCATGATGCTTGTCATCACAGTACCCGATGCTCTTCTCACCACAATGCTCCATGCCCTTGTCATTACAATCCATCATGGTCCATGTATCAGAGTGTTCAGTGCCCTTGTCATCACAATGCTCCATGCCCACTCTCATCACAATAATCCACGAAACTTTTCAGACCAATGCTCCATGCCCTTCTCATCACAATGCTCCATTACCCCTGTCATAACAGTGCTCCATGACACCTGCCATCACAATGTTCCACAGCCTTGTCATCAAAATTCTCAATGACCCTTGTCATCACAATTCTCCAAGAACCCTGTAATCACAATGCTCCATGCCCTTGTCATCACAAAGCTCCAAGACGCATGTCATCAGAATGTTCCATGGCCTTCTCATTCATGATGCTCTATGCCCATGTCATAACAATGATCCAAGACTCCTGTAATCACAATGTTCCATGCCCCTTTTCATCTCAATGCACCATGAACACTATCATCACAATGCACCATGCCCCTTTTCATCTCAATGCTCCATGAACCCTGTTATCACAATGCACCATACCCATCATCATAATGGTTCAGGCTATTGTCATCACAATGAAATAAAAATGCTTCATGACCTCTCTCATCACAATGCTCCAAATCCTTGTGATCACAATGTTCCATAACACTTATCCTCACAACGCCGCATGACACTTGTCATAACAATTATCCATGGTCTTCTCATCACAATGCTCCATGACCTTTGTCATCACAATTCTCAATACCCTTGTCATCACAATGCTCCCTGACACTTGTTTTCATTATGCTCCTTGAACACTGTCATGACAAGGCTCCATGCCTTTTTCATGACAATGATCCATGCCCTTTTCATCACAGTGTTCCAAGACCCCTGTAATCACAATGCTCCATGCCCTTGTCATCACAAAGCTCCATGATGCATGTCATCAGAACGCTCCATGGCCTTCTCATCCCAATGCTTCATGCCCTTGTCATCACAATGCTCCAAGACCGCTGTAATCACAATGCTCACTGCCCCTTTTCATCAGAATGTTCCATGAGACTTGTAAACACAAGGCTCCATGGTCTTCTTATCACAGTGCTCCAGTACCTTGTCATCACAGTCCTCCATGAACCCTGTCATCACAATGCTCCATGACCACTGTCATCACAATAATCCATGAAACTTTTCAGACCAATGCTCCATGCCCGTGTCATCACAATGCTCCATTACACCTGTCATAACAGTGCTCCATGACCCCTGCCTTTGTCATCACAAGACTCCATGACCCTTGTCATCACAATGCTCCAAGACCCCTGTAATCACAATGCTCCATGCCCTTGTCATCACAAAGCTCCCTGACACATGTCATCCGAATGCTCCATGGCCTTCTCATCACAATGCTCCATGCCCTTTTCATCACAATGCTCCAAGACCCCTCTAATAACAATACTCCATGCCACTTTTCATCTCAGTGCTCCATGAACCCTGTCATCACAATGCACCATGCCCATCATCATAATGCTACATGCTATTGTCATCACAATGAAATCAAAATTCTCCACGACCTCTGTGATCACAATGCTCCAAACCCCTCTGAACACAATGTTCCATAAAACTGTTCATCACAATGCCCCATGATGCTGGTTATAACAGTTATCCATGGACTTCTCATCACAATGCTCCATGACCGCTGACATCACAATGTTCCATAAACACTGTCATCAAAATATTTCATGACAATTTCATCCAATTGCTCCATGACCCTCTCATCACAATGCTCCCTGCCCGTCTCATCACAATGCACCACACCCTTGTCATCAAAATGCTCCATGGCCTATGTCATCACAAAGCTCCATGACCCTTGGCATCACAATGTTGCATGCCATTGTCATCACAAAGCTCCATGAAACCTCTCATCACATTGCTCCATGACGTTGTCATCACAAAGCTTCATGACGCTTGTCATCACAATGCTCGACGCCCTTCTCATCACAATGCACCATGCCTTTGTTATTGCAATCCTATAAGACACATGTATCACTGTGTTCCGTGCACTTGTCATCACAATGCTCCATGCCCACTCTCATCACAATAATCCATGAAATTTTTCAGACCAATGCTCCATGCCCTTGTCATCACAATGCTCCATTACACTGTCATAACAATGCTCCATAATCTCTGCAATCACAATGTTCCATGGCTTTGTCATCGCAAGACTCCATGACCCTTGTCATCACAATGCTCCAAGACCCCTGTAATCACAATACTCCATGCCACTTTTCATCTCAGTGCTCCATGAACCCTGTCATCACAATGCACCATGCCCATCATCATAATGGTTCATGCTATTGTCATCACAATGAAATCAAAATTCTCCATGATATCTGTCATCACAATGCTCCAAATCCCTGTGATCACAATGTTCCATAAAACTTGTCATCACAACGCCCCATATTGCTGGTTACCACAATTATCCATGGACTTCTCATCACAATGCTCCATGACCTTTGTCATCACAATTCTCAATACACTTGTCATCACAATGCTCCCTGGAACTTGTCATCAGTATGCTCATTGAAAACTGTCATGACAAGTCTCCATGCCCTTTTCATCACAATGATCCATGCCCTTTTCATCACAATGCTCCATGCCATTGTCATCACAATACTCCACAAGCTTGTCATCAGAATGTTCCGTGACCCTTGTCATCACAATGATCCATGAACCCTGTCATCAAAATGTTCCATGACACCTGTCATCACAATGCTCCATGCCCCTTGTCATTACAGTGCTCCATGATGCTCGTCATCACAATTATCCATGGACTTCTCATCACAGTGCTCCACTGTCTTGCCATCACAATGCTCTATGACCTGGTTATCACAATGCTCCATGTCCACAGTCATCACAATGCTCCATGACCCCTGTCATCAAAATACTCCATACCCCTTTTCATTACAGTGCTCCATGACGCTCGTAATCACAATTATCCATGCTCTTCTCATTACAATGCTCCACGCCCTTGTCATCAAAATGCTCCATGACACTTGTCATCACAATGCTCCATGACCACTGTCATCACAATGCTCCATGACCCCTGTCATCACAATGCTCCAAACCCCTTGTCATTACAATGCTCCATGACGCTTGTCATCACAATTATCCATGGTCTTCTCATCACAATGCTCCACGGTCTTGCCATCACAATGCTCCATGCCCTGGTCATCACACTGCTCCATGTCCCTGTCATCACAATTCTCCACGTTCTTGGCATCAGAATGCTCCATGACACTTCTCATCAAAGTGTTACATGCTTTGTCATCACAATTCTCAATGCACTTTTCATCGCAATGCTCCATGACCCCTGTCATAGCAAACTCCATGTGCTTGTCATCACAATACTCCATGTGCTTGTCGTCACAATGCTCCATGACCTTTGTCATCACAAGGCTCCCTGACAGTTGTTCTCAGAATGCTCCTTGAAACCTGTCATGAAAAGGCTCCATGCCTTTTTCACCACAATAGCCCAAGTCGTTTTCTTCACAATCCTCCATGCCATTGTCATCAAAATACTCCACAAGCTTGTCATCAGAATTCTCCCTGACCCTTGTCATCACAATGCTGCATGACGCCTGTTATCACAATGCTCCATACCCCTTGTCATTACAGTGCTCCATGACGCTCGTCATCACAGTTTCCCGTGGTCTTCTCATCACAGTGCTCCACGGTCTTGCCATCACAATGCTCCATGCCCTGGTCATCACAATGCTCCATGTCCCGTGTCATCACAAGTCTCCACGTTCTTGGCATCACTATGCTCCATGACACTTCTCATCACAGTGTTACATGCTTTGTCATCACAATTCTCTATGCACTTGTCATCGCAATGCTCCATGATCCCTGTCATAGCAAGCTCCATGTGATTGTCATCACAATGCTTCATGGACTGGTCATCAAAATTCTCAATGGCCCTTGTCATCACAAAGCTCCATGACACTTGTCATCACAATGCTCCATGCCCTTGTCATCAAAATGCTCCATTACCTTTGTCATCACCATCCTCCATGACACTTGGCCTCACAATGCTCCATTCCATTGTCATCGCAATGACCATGACATATCTCATCACAATGCTCCCTGACACCTGTCTTCACAATACTCCATGACCTTCTCATCACAATGCTCCATGCCCTTGTCATCACAATGCGCCATGCCCACTCTCATCACAATAGTCCATGAAATTTGTCAGACCAATGCAACATGCCCCTGTCATCACAATGCTCCATGCACTTTCATCACAATGCTCTATGACCCCTGTCATCACAATGCTCCATGACTCCAGTCATCACAATGCTTCATGACCATTGTCACCACAATGCTCCATGAACATTTCATCACAATGCTCCGTGACCCTAGTCATCACAATGCTGCATGCCTTTGTCAGCCCAATACTCCATGACCCATGGCATCACAATGCGCCATGCGCTTGTCATCACAATGCTCCACATCGTTGTCATCACAATGCTCCATAAACCTTGTCATCACAATGCTCCATGCGTTTGTCAGCACAATGCTCCATGACCCATATCATCACAATGTGCCATGCGTTTGTCATCACAGTGCTCCACAACCTTGTTATCACAATGCTCCATGCACTTCTCATCAAAATGCTCTCTCACCAATGATATCACAATGTTCCATCACTAATCATCTCAATACTCCGTCACGCCTGTCATCACAATGTTCCATAACCCTTGTCACAACAATGCTACATGCACTTATCATCACAATGCTCCATGCCCCTGACATCACAATGTTCCATAACCCCTGTCATCACAATGCTCCATGACCCTTTTCATCACAATGCTCCATGACCCCTGACATCACAATGTTCCATAAACACTGTCATCAAAATGTTCCATGACCATTTCATCCAATTGCTCCATGACCCTGTCATCACAATGCTCCATGCCCTTCTCATCACAATGCACCACACCCTTGTCATCAATATGCTCCATGGCGTATGTCATCACAAAGCTCCATGACCCTTGGCATCACAATGCTGCATGCCATTGTCATCACAAAGCTCCATGAATCCTCTCATCACATTGCTCCATGACGTTGTCATCACAAAGCTCCATGACGCTTGTCATCACAATTCTCGATGCCCTTCTCATCACAATGCACCATGCCTTTGTCATTGCAATCCTCCAAGACACATGTATCACTGTGTTCCGTGCACTTGTCATCACAATGCTCCATGCCCACTCTCATCACAATAATCCATGAAACTTTTCAGACCAATGCTCCATGCCCTTGTCATCAAAATGCTCCATTATAACTGTCATAACAATGCTCCATGCCCATGTCATCACAAAGCTCCCTGACACATGTCATCAGAATGCTCCATGGCCTTCTCATCACAATGCTCCATGTCCTTTTCATAACAATGCTCCAAGACCCCTGTAATAACAATACTCCATGCCACTTTTCATCTCAATGCTCCATGAACCCTGTCATCACAATGCAACATGCCCATCATCATAATGCTTCATGCTATTGTCATCACAATGAAATCAATATTCTCCATGACCTCTGTCATCACAATGCTCCAAACCCCTGTGATCACAATGTTCCATAAAACTTGTCATCACAACGCCCCATGATGCTGGTTACCACAATTATCCATGGATTTCTCATGACAATGCTCCATGACCTTTGTCATCACAATTCTCAATACACTTGTCATCACAATGCTCCCTGGAACTTGTCATCAGTATGCTCATTGAAAACTGTCATGACAAGTCTCCATGCACTTTTCATCACAATGCTCCATGCCATTGTCATCACAATACTGCACAAGCTTGTCATCAGAATGCTCGGTGACACTTGTCATCACAATGATCCATGAACCCTGTCATCAAAATGTTCCATGACACCTGTCAGCACAATGCTCCATGCCCCTTGTCATTACAATGCTCCATCATGCTCGTCATCACAATTATCCAAGGTCTTCTCATCACAGTGCTCCACTGTCTTGCGATCACAATGCTCCATGACATGGTTATCACAATGCTCCATGTCCCCAGTCATCACAATACTCCATACCCCTTTTCATTACAGTGATCCATGACGCTCGTAATCACAATTAGCCATGGTCTTCTCATCAGAATGTTCCACGCCCTTGTCATCAACACGCTCTATGACACTTGTCATCACAATGCTCCATGCCCACTGTCATCACAATGCTCCATGACACCTGTCATCACAATGATCCACACCCATTGTATTACAGTGCTCCATGTCGCTTGTCATTACAATTATCCATGGTCTTCTCATCACAATGCTCCACGGTCTTGCCATGACAATGCTCCATGCCAAGGTCATCACACTGCTCCATGTCCCTGTCATCACAATTCTCCACGTTCTTGGCATCACTATGCTCCATGACACTTCTCATCATAGTGTTACATGCTTTGTCATCACAATTCTCTATGCCCTTGTCATCGCAATGCTCCTTGACCCCTGTCATAGCAAGCTCCATGTGTTTTTCATCACAATACTCCATGTGCTTGTCGTGACAATGCTCCATGACCTTTGTCATCACAATGCACACTGTCATTTGTTGTCAGAATGCTCCTTGAAACCTGTCATGAAAAGGCTCCATGCCTTTTTCATCACAATGCCCCATGCCGTTTTCTTCACAATGCTCCATGCCTTTGTCATCAAAATACTCCACAAGCTTGCCATCAAATTGCTCCCTGACCATTGTCATCACAATGCTCCATGACCCATGTTATCACAATGCTTCATACCCCTTGTCATTACAGTGCTCCATGACGCTCGTCATCAGAGTTACCCGTGGTCTTATCATCACAATGCTCCACGGTCTTGCCATCACAATGCTCCAAGCCCTGGTCATCACAATGCTCCGTGTCCCGTGTCAGCACAATTCTCCACGTTCTTGGCATTACTATGCTCCATGACACTTCTCATCACAGTGTTACATGCTTTGTCATCACAATTCTCTATGCACTTGTCATCGCAATGCTCCATGATCCCTGTCATATCAAGCTCCATGTGCTTGTCATCACAATGCTTCATGAACTGGTCATCAAAATTCTCAATGGCCCTTGTCATCAAAATGCTCCATGCCCTTATCATCAAAATGCTCCATTACCTTTGTCATCACCATCCTCCATGACACTTGGCCTCACAATGCTCCATTCCATTGTCATCGCAATGACCATGACATATCTCATCACAGTGCTCCCTGACACCTGTCTTCACAATACTCCATGACCTTCACATCACAATGCTCCATGCACTTGTCATCACAATGCGCCATGCCCACTCTCATCACAATAGTACATGAAATTTGTCAGACCAATGCAACATGCCCCTGTCATCACAATGCTCCATGCACTTTCATCACAATGCTCTATGACCCCTGTCATCACAATGCTCCATGACTCCAGTCATCACAATGCTTCATGACCATTGTCACCACAATGCTCCATGAACATTTCATCACAATGCTCCGTGACCCTAGTCATCACAATGCTCCATGCCTTTGTCAGCACAATACTCCATGACCCATGGCATCACAATGAGCCATGCGCTTGTCATCACAATGCTCCACATCGTTGTCATCACAATGCTCCATAAACCTTGTCATCACAATGCTCCATGCGTTTGTCAGCACAATGCTCCATGACCCATATCATCACAATGTGCCATGCGTTTGTCATCACAGTGCTCCACAACCTTGTTATCACAATGCTCCATGCACTGCTCATCAAAATGCTCTCTCACCAATGATATCACAATGTTCCATCACTAATCATCTCAATACTCCCTCACGCCTGTCATCACAATGTTCCATAACCCTTGTCACAACAATGCTACATGCACTTATCATCACAATGCTCCATGCCCCTGACATCACAATGTTCCATAACCCCTGTCATCACAATGCTCCATGACCCTTTTCATCACAGTGCTCCATGACCCCTGACATCACAATGTTCCATAAACACTGTCATCAAAATGTTCCATGATCATTTCATCCAATTGCTCCATGACCCTGTCATCACAATGCTCTCTGCCCTTCTCATCACAATGCACCACACCCTTGTCATCAAAATGCTCCATGGCCTATGTCATCACAAAGCTCCATGACCCTTGGCATCACAATGCTGCATGCCATTGTCATCACAAAGCTCCATGAAACCTCTCATCACATTGCTCCATGACGTTGTCATCACAAAGCTCCATGACGCTTGGCATCACAATTCTCGATGACCTTCTCATCAGAATGCACCATGCCTTTGTCATTGCAATCCTCCAAGACACATGTATCACTGTGTTCCGTGCACTTGTCATCACAATGCTCCATGCCCACTCTCATCCCAATAATCCATGAAAATTTTCAGACCAATGCTCCATGCCCTTGTCATCACAATGCTCCATTACCACTCTCATAACAATGCTCCATGACCCCTGCCATCACAATGTTCCACGGCTTTGTCATCGCAAGTCTCCATGACCCTTGTCATCACAATGCTCCAAGACCCCTGTAATCACAATGCTCCATGGCATGTCATCACAAAGCTGCCTGACGCATGTCATCAGAAGGCTCCATGGCCTTCTCATCACAATGCTCCATGCCCTTCTCATCAGAATGCACCATGCCTTTGTCATTGCAATCCTCCAAGACACATGTATCACTGTGTTCTGTGCCCTTGTCATCACAATGCTCCATGCCCACTCTCATCACAATAATCCATGAAACTTTTCAGACCAATGCTCCATGCCCTTGTCATCACAATGCTCCAAGACCCCTGTAATCACAATGCTCAATGCCCATGTCATTACAAAGCTCCCTGACACATGTCATCAGAATGCTCCATGGCCTTCTCATCACAATGCTCCATGCCCTTTTCATCACAATGCTCCAAGACCCCTGTAATAACAATACTCAATGCCACTTTTCATCTCAGTGCTCCATGAACCCTGTCATCACAATGCACCATGCCCAACATCATAATGCTTCATGCTATTGTCATCACAATGAAATCAAAATTCTCCATGACCTCTGTCATCACAATGCTCCAAACCCCTGTGATCACAATGTCCCATAAAACTTGTCATCACAACGCCCCATGATGATGGTTACCACAATTATCCATGGACTTCTCATCATAATGCTCCCTGGAACTTGTCATCAGTATGCTCATTGAAAACTGTCATGACAAGTCTCCATGCCTTTTTCATCACAATGATCCATGCCCTTTTCAGCACAATGCTCAATGCCATTGTCATCACAATACTCCACAAGCTTATCATCAGAATGCTCCGTGACATTTGTCATCACAATGATCCATGAACCCTGTCATCAAAATGTTCCATGACACCTGTCATCACAATGCTCCATGCCCCTTGTCATTACAGTGCTCCATGATGCTTGTCATCACAATTATCCATGGTCTTCTCATCACACTGCTCCACTGTCTTGCCATCACAATGCTCCATGACCTGGTTATCACAATGCTCCATGACCCCTGTCATCACAATACTCCATACCCCTTTTCATTTCAGTGCTCCATGACGCTCGTAATCACAATTATCCATGCTCTTCTCATCACAATGCTCCACGCCCCTGTCATCAAAATGCTCCATGACACTTATCATCACAATGCTCCATGACCACTGACATCACAGTGCTCCATGACGCCTGTCATCACAATGCTCCAAACCCCTTGTCATTACAGTGCTCCATGACGCTTGTCATCACAATTTTCAATGGTCTTCTCATCACAGTGCTCCACGGTCTTGCCATCACAATGCTCCATGCCCTGGTCATCACAATGCTCCATGTCCCTGACATCACAATTCTCCACGTTCTTGGCATCAGAATGGTCCATGACACTTCTCATCAAAGTGTTACATGCTTTGTCATCACAATTCTCTATGCCCTTGTCATCGCAATGCTCCATGACCCCTGTCATAGCAAGCTCCATGTGCTTGTCATCACAATACTCCATGTGCTTGTCGTCACAATTCTCCATGACCTTTGTCATCACAAGGCTCCCTGAGACTTGTTCGCAGAATGTTCCTTGAAACCTGTCATGAAAAGGCTCCATGCCTTTTTCATCACAATGCCCCATGCCGTTTTCTTCACAAAGCTCCATGCCATTGTCATCAAAATACTACACAAGCTTGTCATCAGACTGCTCCCTGAACCTTGTCATCACTCCATGACCCCTATTATCACAATGCTTCATACCCTTTGTCATTACAGTGCTCCATGACGCTCGTCATCACAGTTACCCATGGTCTTCTCATCACAGTGCTCCACGGTCTTGCCATCACAATGCTCCATGCCCTGGTCATCACAACGCTCCATGTCCCGTGTCATCACAATGCTCCACGTTCTTGGCATCACTCTGCTCCATGACACTTCTCATGACAGTGTTACATGCTTTCTCATCACAATTCTCTATGCACTCGTCATCGCAATGCCCCATGATCCCTGTCATAGCAAGCTCCATGTGCTTGTCATCACAATGCTCCATGAACTGGTCATCAAAATTCTCAATGGCCCTTGTCATCACAAAGCTCCATGACCCTTGTTGTCACAATGCTCCAAGCCCTTGTCATCAAAATGCTCCATTACCTTTGTCATCACAATCCTCCATGACACTTGGAAACACAATGCTCCATTCCATTGTCATCGCAATGACCATGACATATGTCATCACAACGCTCCCTGACACCTGTCTTCACAATACTCCATGACCTTCTCATCACAATGCTCCATGCCCTTGTCATCACAATGCGCCATGCCCACTCTCAAAACAATAGTCCATGAAATTTGTCAGACCAATGCAACATGCCCCTGTCATCACAATGCTCCATGCACTTTCATCACAATGCTCTATGACCCCTGTCACCATAATGCTCCGTGACTCCATTCATCACAATGCTTCATGACCATTGTCACCACAATGCTCCATGAACATTTCATCACAATGCTCCATGACCTTAGTCATCACAATGCTCCATGCCTTTGTCAGCGCAATACTCCATGACCCATGGCATCACAATGCGCCATGCACTTGTCATCACAATGCTCCACATCGTTGTCATCACAATGCTCCATAAACCTTGTCATCACAATGTCCATGCGTTTGTCAGCACAATGCTCCATGACCCATATCATCACAATGTGCCATGCGTTTGTCATCACAGTGCTCCACAACCTTGTTATCACAATGCTCCATGCACTTCTCATCAAAATGCTCTCTCACCAATGATATCACAATGTTCCATCACTAATCATCTCAATACTCCCTCACGGCGGTCATCACAATGTTCCATAACCCTTGTCACAACAATGCTACATGCACTTATCATCACAATGCTCCATGCCCCTGACATCACAATGTTCCATAACCCCTGTCGTCACAATGCTCCATGACCCTTTTCATCACAATGCTCCATGACCCCTGACATCACAATGTTCCATAAACACTGTCATCAAAATGTTCCATGACCATTTCATCCAATTGCTCCATGACCCTGTCATCACAATGCTCCCTGCCCTTCTCATCACAATGCACCACACCCTTGTCATCAAAATGTTCCATCACCTATGTCATCACAAAGCTCCATGACCCTTGGCATCACAATGATCCATGCCATTGTCATCACAAAGCTCCATGAAACCTCTCATCACATTGCTCCATGACGTTGTCATCACAAAGCTTCATGACGCTTGTCATCACAATGCTCGATGCCCTTCTCATCACAATGCACCATGCCTTTGTCATTGCAATCCTCCAAGACACATGTATCACTGTGTTCCGTGCCCTTGTCATCACAATGCTCCATGCCCACTCTCATCACAATAATCCATGAAACTTTTCAGACCAATGCTCCATGCCCTTCTCATCACAATGCTCCATTACCCCTGTCATAACAATGCTCCATGTCCCCTGCCATCACAATGTTCTCCGGCTTTGTCATCACAAGACTCCATGACCCTTGTCATCACAATGCTCCAAGACACCTGTAATCACAATGATCCATGCGCATGTCATCACAAAGCTCCCTGACACATGTCATCAGAATGCTCCATGGCCTTCTCATCACAATGCTCCATGCCCTTTTCATCACAATGCTCCCTGACCGCTGTAATAACAATACTCCATGCCACTTTTCATCTCAATGCTCCATGAACCCTGTCATCACAATGCAACATGCCCATCATCATAATGCTTCATGCTATTTTCATCACAATGAAATCAAAATTTTCCATGACCTCTGTCATCACAATGCTCCAAACCCCTGTGATCACAATGTTCCATAAAACTTGTCATCACAACGCCCCATGATGCTGGTTACCACAATAATCCATGGACATCTCATCACAATGCTCCATGACCTTTGTCATCACAATTCTCAATACACTTGTCATCAAAATGCTCCCTGGAACTTGTCATCAGTATGCTCATTGAAAACTGTCATGACAAGTCTCCATGCACTTTTCATCACAATGCTCCATGCCATTGTCATCACAATACTGCACAAGCTTGTCATCAGAATGCTCGGTGACACTTGTCATCACAATGATCCATGAACCCTGTCATCAAAATGTTCCATGACACCTGTCAGCACAATGCTCCATGCCCCTTGTCATTACAATGCTCCATCATGCTCGTCATCACAATTATCCATGGTCTTCTCATGACAGTGCTCCACTGTCTTGCCATCACAATGCTCCATGACATGGTTATCACAATGCTCCATGTCCCCAGTCATCACAATGCTCCATGACCCCTGTCATCACAATACTCCATACCCCTTTTCATTACAGTGCTCCATGATGCCCGTAATCACAATTATCCATGCATTTCTCAACACAATGCTCCACGCCCTTGTCATCAACATGCTCCATGACACTTGTCATCACAATGCTCCATGACCACTGTCATCACAATGCTCTATGACCCCTGTCATCACAATGCTCCACACCCCTTGTCATTACAATGCTCCATGACGCTTGTCATCACAATTTTCAATGGTCTTCTCATCACAATGCTCCACGGTCTTCCATCACAATGCTCCATGCCAAGGTCATCACACTGCTCCATGTCCCTGTCATCACAATTCTCCACGTTCTTGGCATCACTATGCTCCATGACACTTCTCATCAATGTGTTACATGGTTTGTCATCACAATTCTCTGTGCACTTGTCATCACAATGCTCCATGACCCCTGTCATAGCAAGCTCCATGTGCTTGTCATCACAATACTCCATGTGCTTGTCGTCACAATGATCCATGACCTTTGTCATCACAAGGCTCCCTGACACTTGTTGTCAGAATGCTCCTTGAAACCTGTCATGAAAAGGCTCCATGCCTTTTTCATCACAATGCCCCATGCCGTTTTCTTCACAATGCTCCATGCCATTGTCATCAGAATACTCCACAAGCTTGTCATCAGAGTGCTCCCTGACCCTTGTCATCACAATGCTTCTTGACCCCTTTTATCACAATGCTCCATACCCCTTGTCATTACAGTGCTCCATGACGCTCGTCATCACAGTTACCCGTGGCCTTCTCATCACAATGCTCCATGCCCTGGTCATCACAATGCTCCATGCCCCGTGTCATCACAATTCTCCACGTTCTTGGCATCACTATGCTCCATGACACTTCTCATCACAGTGTTACATGCTTTGTCATCACAATTCTCTTTGCACTTGTCATCGCAATGCTCCATGATTCCTTTCATAGCAAGCTCCATGTGCTTGTCATCACAATGCTTCATGAACTGGTCATCAAAATTCTCAATGGCCCTTGTCATCACAATGCTCCATGCCCTTGTCATCAATATGCTCCATTACCTTTGTCATCACCATCCTCCATGACACTTGGCATCACAATGCTCCATTCCATTGTCATCGCAATGACCATGACATATCTCATCACAATGCTCCCTGACAACTGTCTTCACAATACTCCATGACTTTCTCATCACAATGCTCCATGCCCTTGTCATCACAATGCGCCATGCCCACTCTCATAACAATAGTCCATGAAATTTGTCAGACCAATGCAACATGGCCCTGTCATCACAATGCTCCTTGCACTTTCATCACAATGCTCTATGACCCCTGTCATCACAATGCTCCATGACTCCAGTCATCACAATGCTTCATGACCATTGTCACCACAATGCTCCATGAACATTTCATCACAATGCTCCGTGACCCTAGTCATCACAATGCTCCATGCCTTTGTCAGCACAATACTCCATGACCCATGGCATCACAATGCACCACACCCTTGTCATCAAAATGCTCCATGGCCTATGTCATCACAAAGCTCCATGATCCTTGGCATCACAATGCTGCATGCCATTGTTATCACAAAGCTCAATGAAACTTCTCATCACATTGATCCATGACATTGTCATTCACAAAGCTCCATGACGCTTGTCATCACAATGCTCCATGCCCTTGTCATTGCAATCCTCCATGACACATGTATCACTGTGTTCCGTGCCCTTGTCATCACAATGCTCGATGCCCACTCTCATCACAATAATCCATGAATCTTTTCAGACCAATGATCCATGCCCTTTTCATCACAATGCTCCATTACTCCTGTCGTAAAAATGATCCATGACCCGTGCCATCACCATGTTCCACGGGCTTGTCCTCACAAGGCTCCATGACCCTTGTCATCACAGTGTTCCAAGACACCTGTAATCACAAAGCTCCATGCCCCTCTTCATCTCAATGCTCCATGAACCCTGTCATCACAATGCACCATGCCGATAATCATAATGCTTCATGCTATTGCCATCACAATGAAATCAAAATTCTCCATGACTTCGTCATCACAATGCTCCAAACCCTTGTGATCACAATGTTCAATAACACATATCATCACAACACCCCATGACGCTCATCATCACAATTATCCATGCTCTTCTCATCACAGTGCTCCATGACCTTTGTCATCACAATGCTCAATACACTTGTTATCACAATGCTCCCTGACACTTGTCATCAGTATGCTCCTTGAACCCTGTCATGAAAAGGCTCCATGTCTTTTTCATAACAATGTTCCATGCCCTTTTCATCACAATGCTTCAAGACCCCTGTAATCACAATGTTCCATGCCCTTGTCATCACAAAGCTCCATGACGCATTTCAGAATGCTCCTTTGCCTTCTCATCACAATGCTCCATGCCCTTGTCATCACAATGCTCCAAGACCACTGTAATCACAATGTTCCATGCACCTTTTCATCGGAATGCTCCATGAGACTTTTCATTACAAGGCTCCATGGTCTTCTCATCACAATGCTCCAGGAACTTGTCATCACAGTGCGCAATTTCGTTGTCATCACAATGCTCCATGACCCCTGTCATCACAATACTCCATGAATATTTTCAGCCCAATGCTCCATGGCCTTGTCATCACAATGCTCCATTACCCCTGTCATAACAATGCTCCATGACCCCATCCATCACCATGTTCCACGGCCTTGTCATCACAAGGCTCCATGACTCTTGTCATCACAATGCTCCAATACCCTTGTAATCACCATGCTCCATGCCCCTTTTCATCTCATTGCTCCATGAACCCTGTCATCACAATGCACCATGCCCATTATGATAATGCTTCATGCTATTGTCATCACAATGAAATCAAAATTATCCATGACCTCTGTCATCACAGTGCTCCAAACCCTTGTGATCACAATGTTCCATAACACTTGCCATCACAACGCCCCATGACGCTGGTCATCACAATTATCCATGGACTTCTCATCACAATGCTCCATGACCTTTGTCATCACAATTCTCAGTACACTTGTCATCACAATGCTCCCTGACACTTGTCGTCAGTATGCTCCTTGTACCCTGTCATGACAAGTCTCCATGCCTTTTTCATCACAATGATCCATGCCATTGTCATCACAATGCTCCAAGCCATTGTCATCACAATACTCCACAAGCTTGTCATCAGCATGCTCCGTGACCCTTGTCATCACAATGCTCCATGACACCTGTCAACACAATGCTCCATGCCCCTTGTCATTACAGTTCTCCATGATGCTCGTCATCACAATTATCCATGGTCTTCTCATCACAGTGCTCCACGGTCTTGCCATCACAATGCTCCATGCCCTGATCATCACAATACTCCATGTACCTTGTTATCACAATTCTCCATGTCCTTGTCATCACAATGCTCCATGACAGTTCTCATCACAATGATACATGCTATTGTCATCACAATTCTCCTTGCACTTGTCATCGCAATGCCCCATGACCCCTGTCATAGCAAGTTCCATGCCTTTGTCATCACAATGCTTCATGAACTTTTCATCAAAATTCTCAATGCCCGTTGTCATCACAATGCTCCATGCCCTTGTCATCACAATGCTCCAAGCCCTTGTCATCACAATGCTCCATGACAGTTCTCATCACAATGATACATGCTATTGTCATCACAATTCTCCATGTACTTGTCATCGCAATGCCCCATGACCCCTGTCATAGCAAGTTCCATGCCTTTGTCATCACAATGCTTCACGAAGTTTTCATCAAAATTCTCAATGCCCGTTGTCATCACAATGCTCCATGCCCTTGTCATCACAATGCTCCAAGCCCTTGTCATCACAATGCTCCATTACCTTTGTCATCACAATCCGCCATAACACTTGTGCATCACAATGCTCCATGCCATTGTCATCACAATGGGCCATGAAATATGTCATCACAATGCTCCCAGACACCTTTCTTCACAATATTCCATGACCTTGTCTTCCCAATGATCCATGCCCTTGTCATCCCAATGTGCCATGCCCACTCTCAACACATTTATCCATTAAACTTATCAGACCAATGCTCCATGCACCTGTCATCAAAATGCTCCATGTCATTTTCATCACAATGCTCCATGAACCCTCTCATCACATTGTTCCATGCCCTTGTCATCACAAAGCCCCATGATGCTTGTCATCACAGTACACGATGCTCTTCTCACCACAATGCTCCATGCCCTTGTCATTACAATCCATCATGGCCCATGTATCAGAGTGTTCAGTGCCCTTGTCATCACAATGCTCCATGCCCACTCTCATCACAATAATCCACGAAACTTTTCAGACCAATGCTCCATGCCCTTCTCATCACAGTGCTCCATTACCCCTGTCATAACAATGCTCCATGACACCTGCCATCACAATGTTCCACAGCCTTGTCATCAAAATTCTCAATGACCCTTGTCATCACAATGCTCCAAGAACCCTGTAATCACAATGCTCCATGCCCTTGTCATCACAAAGCTCCAAGACGCATGTCATCAGAATGTTCCATGGCCTTCTCATTCATGATGCTCTATGCCCATGTCATCACAATGCTCCAAGACTCCTGTAATCACAATGCTCCATGCCCCTTTTCATCTCAATGCACCATGAACACTGGCATCACAATGCACCATGCCCCTTTTCATCTCAATGCTCCATGAACCCTGTTATCACAATGCACCATGCACATCATCATAATGGTTCAGGCTATTGTCATCACAATGAAATAAAAATGCTCCATGACCTCTCTCATCACAATGCTCCAAATCCTTGTGATCACAATGTTCCATAACACTTATCCTCACAACGCCCCATGACACTTGTCATAACAATTATCCATGGTCTTCTCATCACAATGCTCCATGACCTTTGTCATCACAATTCTCAATACCCTTGTCATCACAATGCTCCCTGACACTTGTTTTCATTATGCTCCTTGAACACTGTCACGACAAGGCTCCATGCCTTTTTCATGACAATGATCCATGCCCTTTTCATCACAGTGTTCCAAGACCCCTGTAATCACAATGCTCCATGCCCTTGTCATCACAAAGCTCCATGATGCATGTCATCAGAACGCTCCATGGCCTTCTCATCCCAATGCTTCATGCCCTTGTCATCACAATGCTCCAAGACCCCTGTAATCACAATTCTCACTGCCCCTTTTCATCAGAATATTCCATGAGACTTGTAATCACAAGGCTCCATGGTTTTCTTATCACAGTGCTCCAGTACCTTGTCATCACAGTGCTCCATGAACCCTGTCATCACAATGCTCCATGACCACTGTCATCACAACGCTCCATGAACCCTGACAACACAATGATCTGGGACACTTGTCATCAAAATGCTCCATGACACTTGTCATCACAGTGATCCATGCCCTTGTCATCCCAATGCTCCATGATCCCTGTAATCACAGTGCTCCGTGACGCTTGTCATCACAGTGTTCCATGAACCTTGTCATCAAAATGCTCCTTGCCTTTGTCAGCAAAATGCTACATAATCTTGTCATCACAATGCTCCATGCGCTTGTCATCACATTCCTCCATGTCTTTGGCATCATATTGCTTCATGCCCTTGTCATCTCTCTCTTGCCTCTCTGGTTTTTACAGATATTCGGATGTCCCTTTTGACCGGTGGGAAGTGACAATTCTTTGTAGTGTGGATTTGCATTGTGCGCTGGCTTGATTGGCCAGAAAGGGCGTATGCGTTTTCTCCTGAATATATTCAGGAGAAAAGGCATACGCCCTTTTAGGCCAAGGGCATCACTGTCCAAGTTGTGATGCTTCTCCTGTGCTTTAAAGGTGATTCCAATTTACCTCTTGAAATATGTTTTGTGCAATTCTGCCTCATTTTCCAGTCCCCTTCTTTGCCTTCCCTCAACAGATTTTTGGAAGAGAGTAGTCCTTTATAAATCTGCAGGTTTTTGAGTTGCTGTGCCGCTGAGCCCCAATTTTCAAATCCCATTTTTGTGAGCTGGCCACAAATCCACAATTTTGCTTCAGGACCTATACTGGTTCCAGGGGTGGCTATATTGGTTCCCTGTGGGTGCCTGAGGCTTTGGTTAATTCTTCTTCCTGCCGGGAAATTAGAGTGCCATGTGCCCGTCCAAATGTCTACATCTAATCTCTGATAGGTTCTCCCTCTTCCCTTTCATCCTCTGCACAATTAGCAAACTGTGTGTACCAGGTGGTTATAGGGGCTGACTCTCCTAAGTTGGTAGATTGATAGTAAAGCAGTTGGAATACCAAACTGGAGCAGAAGGAGAAGAAAAATTAGGAGAGTTTTAGAAACCTTTCGCCATCACATGTTGTCCATTCTCTAGGTTTCCCATACATGTTATAACTGTAGTGATATTCCCTTCTACCTGGAGATTTGGGACCCATGGAATGGTTGCATGCATTACTACCTTAAGGGTCTGCATTTTCTATCCCAATCTCACCAGTCCTCTCAGCCCCAAGTGTCGAGCTTTATGTCTCATCCAGCTGTCTTTGCTGATAGGGTCATTCCAAGTTTCATCAGAACCTTTGAAGGAATTGTGTAAGAATTTCGCTGTTTTTTGGTTTTGTTTTTGAAATTCATGTTTATAATGGGGTTGAGCTGATTATCACTGACTTGTTTATGCTGGTCTAGACACAATTGATTCCCTTACGGAGACATATCAATACATAGGTTTCAAGATTCTTACTAGTCAGATATATACCTATGTGGGAAATCAGGGTGTTGAGTCCCGTTCACTGAGGAAGGTGTAGGTCTTGTATATTCTGTATTTGGTTTATGGAATGGTACCTGTGTTAATATCAAACTATGGATTTATGCATCACCCAACCTCTCCTTTCTCCTGAAGCAGGCCTAAGATTTTTTTTCTAAATGTGAGACTCTGTTCTCTTTTTAAATTCAGTTCATGTGTTGTGATATAGACATTCCCTCTATAAGTGATATCTTATGATAAGATTCTTTTTCTGTGTGACTAATTTCCCTTAGAATCATCATACTTAAATCCACTCATTATGCTGCTACTGGCCTTTTATACATTGATTTCACGTCTGAGTGATATTCCGTTGTACAAAATTACCACAAGTTCTTTATGCATTTCTGTTTTTCCTGGGATATTTTAGGTGTACCAAAGTTGAGGTTCTTGTATGCAGAGCAGCCCTAAACTTTGGGGTGCCTGCGTCTTATTGATATTTAGTCTTCCGAAGTTATATGCCCATGAATTGAAGTCCCCTTTGCTCGGGGGCTTTGTATTTTAGATGTTTTAGTTAACAGCATACACTTCTTCACAGTGGCTCTTGGATATTTATACCCCACCCATCAGCGTGACTTGGCTCCCTGTTTTCCATGGCCTCTCCTGCATTTCTGGTTTGTACACATTTTTTGGATGACCTTACTGAGCAGTGGAAATTAAGACTTCTTTGTTGTGCAGATATGCATTTCCCTCTTGCTTGGTTGGCCAAAAACTGTGTCTGTGTTTTTTTTCTGAAGATATTCACGAAAAAAACGTATACACCCTTTTGCCCAACTGCATCACTTTATAAATTCTGCTGCTTTTCATATGCTTTAAATGTGAGTAGAATCTACCTTTTGAAATCTGTTTCCTGCAATTCTGCCTCTCATTCAGATCCTCTTCGTTGCCTTACCTGAATATATTTTTGGACGTTGGTTATCGTTTATATCTTTGCAGGTCTTTGAATTGTCTGCTCCTGAGCTGCATTTTGCAACTCGCTTTTTTTTGTGTGCTGTATGCCAAACCATTGGATTGCTTCCGGCCCAATTCTGGTTCTGGGGAGGCAGGCTGAGCCTTTGGTTAATTCTTCTTCTAATAGGAAATTAGAGTAACATGTTCCTGTCAAAACTCCTACAGCTAATCTCTCATTGGTTCCCCCTCTTCCCATTTATCCTCTGCACAAATTGAAAACTGTGTAAAACAGGAGGTTAAAGGTGCTGATTCTCCAAGTGGGGAGATTGTTAGTAATGTGGCTGGAATGGCGAAACCCAGCACCAGGAGATCAAAAATGAGGTGCATTTTAGACACCTTTCCTGAGCACACGGTGTACATTCATCTCGGTTTCCCAGGCATGTTTTCGCTGTCAGAAGATTCCCTTGAACCTGCAGATTTGGGACCCATGGAATGGGTACCAGGCAGTATTACTTTAAAAGGTCTGCATTTTCTCACCAAGCCTCTCTAACATCTCTTAGCGTGCATAGATTCCAGCCTTATATATAATCCTGCTGTGGGTCTACATGTGTTCAATCCATGTTACATCGTAGCCCTTCAACAAAAGTTGTAAGAATTTTTGTCTGTCTCACTGTTTTTATAAATATTTTTAAATTTATTTTTATATTGGTTACAGCTGATTTTCAAAGCTCTGTTTTTTGCTGCTGTACATCCACTTGATTCACGTACTGTGAGACAACAATAAATTCTTTTTCAGATGCTTACCAGTCATATGTATTATTTTCCAGTGACTTGAGTGGGCTGAGTGCAGTTCTTTGAGGTACCGTGTAGGCCTTGTCAGTTATTCAATTTGGTACTTGGAATGGTATCTTTGCTAATTTCAACCTCCTGGATAATACCTCACCATTCCCCACCTTTCCCATTTAGCAGCCTTATGTCTATTTTCTACATATTTGACTATGTTTCTGTATTGTAATTTATTTCATGTGTAGCCATTTTTGATTCCACCTTTAAGTGACATCTTATGATATGTGTCTTTTTCTTTCTGACATATGTCACTTAGAATGATCGTATGTAACTCCTCCAGAGTTGTTCCAACTGGCCTTATTTCATTGATTTCTGGATGAGTCATATTCCACTCTATATAAGTACCCCATCTCTTTTATCCATTTTATCCTTCCAGGGACATTTAGGTTATATCCAAGTTGAGGCCCTTTTTAACAGAGAGGTGGTAAACGTTGGGGTGCCTGTTTTCTGTCGATTTTTGTTTTTCCCAAGGTATACGCCCATGAGTGCAAGTGCCCTATGCTCTGTAGCTCATTTTTTAGATGTTTTAGCAAACACAATACACTTCTCCAGAGTGGCCGTTGGCAAATTACATTTCCACAATCAGCCTCACAGGGCTCCCTTTTCTCCTCGCCCTGTCTTGCATTTCTGGTGTTTACACTTTATGTGGATGACCCTTCTGACTGATGTGAAGTGATACATTTTGTAGTATTGATTTCCAGTGTCCACCTGTTTGGTTGGATAAAAAGTGTGTATGGCCTTTACTTGAATATATTCAGAAAAAATGCATATGCCCTGTTTGGCCAACTGTGTCATTAACGATATTCAGACCCTTTTCTTGTGCTTTAACGGGGAGTCCTTTCTACCTGTTCAAGTATGTTTCCTGCCACTCTCCCTTGCTTACAAGTCCTTTTCTGTGACTTACCTCAAGACATTTTTCGACGATAGATATTTTCAACTCTGCAGTTTCATGAATTTTAGTGTCCCTGAGTTCCATTATTCAACTTGTGTTTTTGGAAACTGGACACAAAACAGCGGGATTTCCTCTAGCCGTATTCTGTTTGCGTGGGCAATTCTAGCCTTTGATGAATTTGTCTTCCGGATTGGAAATTAGAGTGCCATGTGCCTGTCCGAACACCTAAGACTTGTCTCTAAATTTTTCTCATCCTTCTGCTTCATCCTCTGGACAAATTCCAAACTGTGTGCAACAGGATGTTGACGTTGTTGATATCCCCAAGTGAGGATGTTGTTAGGAAAGATTTTGGAGGGGTGAACCCAAGCAGCAGGCGATGAGGAGATGAGGTGCCTTTTCCAAACTCTTTCCGATCAAATGGTGTACCATCCTCTAGGTGTGACAGGCATGTTTTAGCTGTAGGAAGTGTCCCGTGCATGTAAGGAGGACACCAGGTATTTTTCCACATCAGTGCCTCCCCAAACCCCAAACTGGGGAATTTTTAAGCTACGACTACACGCATGTCCATTAAGGGCCTTGGGAAATAGGCAGAGCCCAAACTTTAGATGATTGAAATCTTCAGGGTCAGAAGTGCTCACCATCGGCTTTGCTTAGGTTACATTTTATCTGTCATTGATAGATGATGTCAATAAAAATATCTATTCATTTTCAGATTATTTCCCCTTATAGGTTATTGCAAAATATTCAGTGTAGTTCCCTGTGCTATACAGTAGTTCCTTGTTGATGATCTATTTTATATACAGCAGTGTGTATGTGTCAAACCCAAACTGTTAACTTATCCCTTCTCCTACCTTTCCCCTTTGGTAATAATAAATTATAAGATTTTATACTTCTCAGAAATGGGGGAGCTGAAGAGAGGTATCATTTTCAATGGAAAAGCATTGAAAACACGATTGAAGCTTCAGCCAAGAGTATTCGATGTACATTCATGGAAATAAATCACTTAATTTCTCTAATGTTGACCTGACAAATAAGACAAACGTCTTCACTGAATTTGCTTATAGGAAAGTGATGGAAGTATCAAATGTAAGTCTTAGAAACATCTTATTTTACCCGAACGTTATACACTGCTCTATGTTAACTACAGTTTGGCTCACACATCTGTTCATTGAAGTTACAATGTTCTCAATTTCTGTTACTGATCCTCCAGAGTGGACCCCAACAGGAGTCCCCGTGCCCAGTGTCATTGGAGCCAACAGATCAAGACTGAGTTTGGTTCAGAAGCAAAGGAAACATTATTTTGTAAACAGAAAGGAGAGGTGAGAGCGTGCACTCCCCCACGGGCTGTGGGCTGGGCTGCTGTGTAGGGATCCCGGCAGCGTCAGTGGGAGGGAGGGGATGGAGATCTCGAGGGCTGGGTTGGCTGCAGCTCAGGCTCTATGCCGCAGAGTCTGCATGGGACGCCGCTAGCTGAGGTGTCGACCCAGCCATTCTGCACTAGGAAATCGGGTTTGAAGTGCCGGGTGTGGGACCTCTGCATGCTGAACCCTAGGAGCACGTGAAATTAGACAAAGCACAAAGGAAAAACAGGTTAGACTTTATTTTATTGCCCAGATTCTCTTTTTATCTCCCAGGAGTTTTTAATGAACGTTGCCGGAGATGAACACCTCCTCTGCTTTTTGTTCTGTTCCTCATTCTTGGGGTGTTGAGGGTGCAGACCCCTCTTTTGTAACTGCTTCATGCTGTGGTGGGAGCCCTGATACATGGGGGGAGGGGAAAACTTCTCCCCACCAGCCTCCAGGTGAGGTCGATTGTCCCAAGGCCTCCTGCCTCACTTCTCGTCTGCCTGAGCACCAGCATTGGAAGTGTTATAGATTCTAATGACCTTTAAGGGTCCAGGAAACAGATATGCAGAGATGCTGCGGTGGCAGGTTTCACCCCACCCAACATTTGTTCGGTGACCTTAGGCTGACGGCTTTTGCCAGCCTAGATGCTCTGACCAGTAGTCTGTGCTTTCTTTAAGTAGGTCCCTGAATTAATGTACAAACAGCACCATGTGTCAGAGCCCTGCCCGCACAACTCCCAGACATTCAAGGGTCAGTGGTGATCCAGGACCATGACTTCCACTGAGTCAACGGCCTTTAGAAGTAGCCAGCAGTCCAGCCGGTCATATTGACCATCATCACCACGGTGTCTGTAGGGCTTTCTATGGTGAAAGCATGATATACGTTTCCCCCGCCAAGCTTATTAGCTCCCCTCTGTGTGCAGTAAGTCCTGCAAGCAGTAGTCTGCTCTTTCGGGGCACAGTCTTGTTGTTTTCTGAGAGAAACTCCAGGTCAAGTGATGGTCACACGAGTCATTTTGCGGGCCTGTTGCCCCCGTTTGTCTCTCTGGAGGTTGGAGTTGGAGGGCCTCCTCACTCAAGGTCAGTGTGTCCACAGAGCGACCCCTGCAACTTCAGGGCATGATGGGTGGTTAGGATCACCACGTGGGGTCCTTTTCCCTTAGGAGGGACCTGGCCTTGGGGGCTGCTGATTTCCAGCTTTTTAGATACCCCAGTATCCTGGCCTGATGAGTCGGTGGGCAAAGCCCTTGGTGACCATAGTTTATCATACCTGAAGGGCATTCTTGTGTTGCTCCAATTCAAGTGGTCCCAGTTTTTGCACTAAGGCTCCAAGGGCGATTAACCTATGACCGGGTATGTAAAGGTCAAAGGGTTTAGCTAAATTAGGGAGTTCCTGGACAAGGGTCTGAATTGACTGCTCTTTCCATTCTTGAAAGGCTGCTTCTGGATTCTATTCAAAAGGATCATCATCTTTTCGTGTCAGTGTTTCATGTAGAGGCCCAGCTATTAGACTGTAGTTAGGGATCCAGATGCAGAAAACCTTGGCCTCCCCAGGAACCCCTAAGCTGTCTTCTAGTTTTAGAAGAGGTAAGGCTGCAAATGGCTTCTTCCCTATCCTGGGATGCGTTTCTCCGAATACCTGTGAGAATGAAGCCCAGGCATGTCACCTTAGCCTGGGATATTTGAGCCTTTTTCTTGGACACCTTCTATCCTTTCTTGGCTAGGTAGTTCAGAGGCGTCTTTAGTAGGCCTGGCGATCAGAATGTCCTCTGCATATTGAAGGAGGGTTCCCTTTTACAGAGGTAGAACTTTTAGGCCTTTAAAGGACATTTCCCCAATGATGGTGTGGGGATTTTTGAACCATTGGGGAAGGATGGCCCAGCATTATTGCTTTGGTTGCATGTTGTGTCCTGCCACTCACAAGCCAAAAATTCTTGTGACTCTGAGATGAATGGAACACAGAAGAAGGCATCATTGAAGTCTAATACAGAATGTCATGGCCTGGTGGATGGTAGAATGACCTGAAGGGTGTAGGACATAGGAGCTTCTGGAGGTATATCCTCGGTGGCTTCACTGACTGTCCTTACATCCTTTACCAGGTCCCCAGCAGCCAATGGGACTCTCGTGGTCAGGCCATTCCCAGGATATGGAGCTCACCTGGGCAGCACGCCCCACCGAACCGCCCACGGGGCTCTTGTGGTCAAGTCCCTCCCAGGGTATGGAGTTCACATGTGCAGTTACCCAGCAACCCATGGGGCTCTCATAGTCAGGCCCTTCCCAGGATACGGAGCTCCCCTGGGCAGGTACCCGAGCACGGCTGGACACACAGGAACTGTGCACATAGCCCACATTGCAGAGAACCCCCAGCTCACCTGTCACTCACAGCTGACACAAAACGCCTCAGAGCAGGACTTGAACTAACAAAGAGCAGCCCTGACAGGTCTGTGACCCTGGCTATCACTCTGTGAAGCCTCTCGCGGCCTGGTGTTCCAGACACTTCCACTGCAGCCAGGGCACCAGGCCTCTGTCTCCAACCACCATCACTCCTCTCCCTGACTCCTGGGTTCCTCTCATTAATATAGGGTGTTCTTGAAGTTGTTTTCCACTCATGGACCAGATAAAATGATGAGAAAAAAAACGCAGCTGCAGCCCCTTGTCTATCCTGACTCTCAAGAGCCCACACCTGTTCCTTGGCCGCGGCCCATTTAGCAAGGTTCATTTTCTGCAACTGTGATCCCCTGAGGGGTGAGGATTGGCTGATATGGGCAGCCTGACACTGCCTGCCAGCCCTCCACAGGTGTGCCTCGGTGGAGGTCAATATAAACACCTCTCCAGTCAGCAAGAGCCCCTGTAGCTGTGCCTGACGCCATATTTTCTGCCCCGTCAGCAGTGTCGGGGCTGGGGTGGTGGGAGGGAGTGAGGGGCCATGGCTTTGTGGGTGGCCCAGTGTGAGTGGGGCTCTGCTGGACTTTCTGCAGGAGTTGCCAGGCTGCCACCTGCTAAAGAAGAGGATGTGTCACCCATACCTGCCGCTGGAATTTCTCCCCAAGCAGAGGTGAGGAAGTAAAAAGCAGTGGGGGCCGTGGCAGGAGGGGTATCTCAGTTAGGGAAATGGAAAGCTTCCAGAAGAGCATCTGGGGCCATGACCATCCTGTCTGGCCAGCAGGCATCAAGTCTGCCTGTGTGCTGTCGCTGGTGTGGCACCACAGCCCTTCCTCTAGGCTTGCAAGTTCTTGTACATATTCAGCTGTTTTACCTGGAAAGGGTGGGAAGAGTTCAGCTGCAACAGGACTGGGGCTCAGCTCACATTTACTCACAGACGCCTCGACAGTCCCCCAGCTTTGCAATGAGGATGTTCCTTGTTGGGGGGGGGAGCGCTGCTCACTGCATGGGAGACGATTTCCCATCTCTGACCAACTTAAGAATTTTTTACAACTGGAGCAAGTGCCCTGATACGATTTTCCTCTGTATAACTGGTGGGTTCTGTTTTTTTTTTTTTTTTTTTTTTTTTTTTTTTCTTTTTGGTTCAAGGTAGATTTTATTTATTTCTCTTTTTTTAATTTGCAGATATAAACATGGAAATAATGCATTAATATAAAGACATCTATGTGAAAGGAAAAACGTTTTTTTCGTTTATTTTATTAAATGTTATTTATTTATTTTTATTTTTTTTAATTTATTTATTTCTTTTATACAGCAGGTTCTTACTGGATATCTATTTTATACATATGTGTGCACATGTGAATCCCGGTCTCCCAATTCATCCCACCACCACCCTCACATGGCATTCCCCCGTTGGTGTCCATATGTTTGTTCTCTACATCTGTGTCTCTATCTCTGCCCTGCAAACCGGTTAATCTGTACCATTTTTCTAGGTTCCACATATATGCATTAACATACAATATTTGTTTTTCTCTTTCTGACTTACTTCACTCTGTATGACAGTCTCTAGATCCATCAAGGTCTCTACAAATGACCCAATTTCATTCCTATGTATGGCTGAGTAATATTCCATTGTATATATGTACCACATCTTTATCCATTCATCTGTCTGTGGGCACTTAGGTTGCTTTCATTACCTGGCTATTGTAAATAGTACTGCAATGAACATTGTGGTGAATGTGTCTTTTTGATTTATGGTTTTCTCTGGGTATATGCCCAGTAGTGGGATTGCTGGATTATATGGTAATTCTATTTTTAGTTTTTTAAGGAACCTCCATACTGTTCTCCGTAGAGACTATATCGATTTACATTCCCAGCAATAGTGGAAGAAGGTTCCTTTTCTCCACACCCTCTCCAGCATTTGTTGTTTGTAGATTTTCTGATGATGCCCATTCTAACAGGTGTGACGTGATACCTCATTTTAGTTTCGATTTCCATTTCTCTAATAATTAGTGATGTTGAGCAGATTTTCATGTGCGTACTGGCCATCTCTATGTCTTCTTGGAAGAAATGTCTATTTAGATCTTCTTCCATTTTTGTATTGGGTTGCTTGTTTTATTAATATTGAGCTGCATGAGCTGTTTATATATATTGGAGATTAATCATTTGTCCATTGATTCATTGGCAAATATGTTCTGCCATTCTGAGGGTTGTCTTTTCATCTTGTTTGTAGTTTCCTTTGCTTTGCAAAAGCTTTTACATATTATTAGGTCCCATCTGTTTAGTTTACTTTTTTATTTCATTACTATAGGAGGTGGATCAAAAAAGATCTTGCTGTGATTTACGTCAGAGTATCCTTCGAAAGTTTTCCTCTCAGAGTTTTATACTGTCCGGTCTTACATTAAGGTCTCTAATCCATTTTGAATATATTTTTATGTATGGTGTTTGGGAGTGTTCTAATTTCATTCTTTTACATGTAGCTGTCCATATTTCCCAGCACCAATGATTGAAGAGACTGTCTTATCTCCATTGTAGAGTCTTGCCTCCTTTGTCATAGATTAGTTGACCATAGGTGTGTAGGTTTATCCCGGGGCTTTCTTTTTCTTTTTTTTTCCTTTTACACGTTTATTGGAGTATAATTGTTTTACAATGGAGTGTTAGTTTCTGCTGTATAACAAAGTGAATCAGCTATACATATACAAATATCACCAGATCCCCTCCCTCTTGCATCTCCCTCCCACATTCCATATCACACACCTTTATGTTGTCACAAAGCACCGAGCTGGTCTCCCTGGTCTATGTGGCTGATTCTCAGTAGCTATCGGTGTTACATTTGGTAATGTATTTATGTCCATGCCACTCTGTCACTTCGTCTCAGCTTACCCATCCCCCTTCCGGTGTCCTCAAGTCCTTTCTCTACGTCTGTGTCCTTAAACTTGTCCTGCCACTAGGTTCTTCAAAATCATTTTTTTTTCTTCATTAGATTCCGTATATCTCTGTTAACATACAGTATTTGTTTTTCCCTTTCTGACTTACTTCACTGTGTAGGACAGATTCTAAGTCCATCCACCTCAGTACAAATAACTCAGTTTTGCTTCTTTTTATGGCTGAGTAATATTCCATTGTATATATGTGTCAGATCTTCTTTATCCATTCATCTGTCGATGGACACTTAGGTTGCTTCCATGTCCTGGCTATTGTAAATAGAGCTGCAATGAACTTTTTTGTACATAACTCTTTTGGAATTATGGTTTTCGCAAGGCAAATGTCCAGTAGTTGGATTGTTGTGTCGTATGGTACCTCTATTGTTAGTTATTTAGAGGAACCTCCGTACTGTTCTCCCTAGTGCCCATATCAATTTACATTCCCACCCACAGTGCACGTGTGTTCCCTTTTCTCCAATAAAGGCCTCTCCAGCATTTATTGTTTTGTAGATTTTTTTGATGATTGCCACTCTGACTGCTGTGTGGTGATACCTCACGATAGTTATGATTTGCATTTCTCTAATGATTAGTGATGTTCAGCATCCTTTCATGTGTTTCTTGGTAATCTGTATATCTTCTTTGGAGAAATGTCTATTTAGGTCTTCTGGCCGTTTTTGGATTGGGTTGTTTGTTTTTGTGATATTGAGCTACATGAGGTGCTTGTAAAGTTTGGAGATTAATCCTTTGTCAATTGCTCCATTTGAAAATATTTTCTCCCATTCTGAGGGTTGTTTTTGCATCTTGTTTATGTTTTCCTGTACTGTGTAAAAGCTTTTAAGTTTCTTTAGGTCCCATTTGTTGATTTCTGTTTTTATTTCCATTTCTCTAGGAGGTGAGTCAAAAAGGATCTTGCTGTGATTTATGTCATAGAATGTTCTGCCTATGGTTTCCTCTAAGTGTTTTATAGTGTCTGGTCTTATATTTAGATCTCTAATCCATTTAGAGTTTATTTTTGTGTATGGTGTTATGGAGTGTTCTAATTTCATTCTTTTATGTGTAGGGTTCCAGTTTTCTCAGCACCAATTACTGAAGAGACTGTCTTTTCTCCATTGTATATCCTTAGCTCCTTTGTCATAGATGAGATAGCCATAGGTATGTAGGTTTATCTCTGGGCTTTCTGTCCTGTTCCATTGATCTGTGTTTATGCCAATCTACATACACTTGATTCCATTATGGAGACATATAAATACATAGGTTTCAAGATTGTTACCAGTCAGATAAATTCCTCTTCAGTGAATAGGGTGTTTTGTGTCCAGTTCATTGAGAAAGGTGTAGGTCTTGTCTATTACATATTTGGTATATGGAATGGTATCTGTGCTAATTTCAAACTCTGCTTTTACACATCACCCCACGTCACCTTTCCCCTTAAGGAGGCATAAGTGTGTTTTCTAAATGTGTAACTCTGTTCTCTTTTGAAATTCAGTTCATGTGTAGCCATGTTTACATTCCCTCTATAAGTGATATATTACAATAAGTTTCTGTTTCTTTGTGGCTCATTTCACTTAGCATCATCGTACCTAAAGCCACTCATTATGCTGCTATTGGCCTTATGACATTGATTTTATGTCTGAGTGACATTCCATTGTATATAAGTACCACAACATCTATATCCATTTTTTTCCTTTCCTGGGATATTTAAAGTGTACCAAAGTCGAGCTTCTTGTAAACAGAGCAGCCCTAAACTTTGCGCTGGCTGTGTGTTGCGGATTTTTAGTTTTCCCAAAATACACACCCATGAGTGGAAGTGTGCTATGCTCTGTAGCTCTGTTTTAGAAAACAACATACAGTTCTGCAGAGAGGCTGTTGGCAATTTACATCCTGTCCATCGGTGTAACCAGGCTCCCTTTTCTCCATGGCCTATCCTGCATTTGTGGTTTTCACACTATTTGTGGATGGCCCTTTGGACTGGAGGTAAGGGACACTTCTATGTAGTGTGGATTTTCAATGCCTGATGGCTTGCTTGGCCAAAAAGGGCGTATGCATTTTTTCCCAAATATATTCAAGAAAATACACATACACTCTTTTCAGCTAAGGGCAACATTGTCGAAGTTCTGTCGCTTTTCATATGCTTTAAAGATGACTCCAATGTACCTCTTGAAATCTGTTTCCTTCAAATCTGCCTTGCATTCAAACCCTCTTCATGGCCTTACCTCAATATATTTCTGGATGATAGTTGTCCTTTATAACTCTGCAAGTTTGTGAATTGCTGTGCCCCTGATTTCCATTTTTCAAATCGCCTATTTGTGAGCTGGCTGCAATACCGCAGGATGGCTTTAGGCCCTAGTCCGGTTCCGGGGCTTCAGGCTGAGCCTTTGGTTAATGCTTCTTCCTGATGGGAAATTAGAGTGATATGTGCCCATCCAAACACCTACAGCTAATCTCTCATTTGTTTTCTCTCTTCCTGTTCATCCTCTGCACAATTTGCAAACTGTGCCTAACAGGAGGGTAAAGGCGCTGACACTCCAAGTGGGGAGATTTTTAGTAATGCAGATGGAATGGTGAAGCCCAGCACGACGAAAGGAAAAATGAGGTACCTTTTATAAAACTTTCCCAATTACACAGTGTACCATCCACTGGGTTTCCCATGCATGTTTTAACTGTAGGAAGATTCCCTTAAACCTGGAGAGTTGGGACCACTAGAATGCGTAGCACACAGTATTGCTCTAAGTGGTGTTCATTTGCTCACACAACCTCAGCAATCTTGTCAGCCCCAAGTGTCCAGTCTTATGTCTCATCCAGCTGTGGGTGTAAAGGTGGTCAATCCAGGTTGGATCACAGGCCCTGAACGTAATTTTTAAGATTTCTTTCTGTGTCGCTGTTTTTGCATTTTGCTTTTGAAACTTATTTTGTTAAGGGGATTTAGCTGAATTTCAGCGCTGTGTTCATGCAATTATACACACATATGATTCCTTTATGGAGACATGAGAATACATATGATTTAAAATACTCAGAGTCAGATATATTCCTCTGCAATGAATAGGGGGTGTTGAGTCCAGTTCATTGTGCTCGAGGTAGGTGTTGTCTATTACATACTTAGTTTATGTAACGGTATCTGTGTTAATTTAAAACTGTGGTTTTATGCATCACCCCACCTCGGCTTTCCCCTTAAGCAGGCAGAAGATTGTTTTCTAAATGTGTGACTCTGTTGTGTTTGTAATTCAGTTCATGTGTAGCCATGTGTTCATTCACCCTATGAGTGATATGTTATGATAAGATTAGTTACTCTGTTATCTTTCCTAACTCAGTTCATGTGTAGACATGTTTACAGGATCTTCATAAGTGATATCTTATGATAAGTTTCGTTTTCTGTGTGACTTATTTCACTTAGAATCATCGTACCTGAATCCACTCACTTTGCTGCTACTGGTCTTATGACATTGATTTCATGGCTGAGGGATATTCCATCGTACGTAAGTACCACAATTTTTGAACCATTTTTATATTTCCTGGGATATTTAAGGTGTACCCAATTTGAGGTTCTTGTAAGCAGTGCAGTCTTAAATTTGGGGGTGTCTCTGTCTTATTGATTTTCAGGTTTCCCAAGGTATATTCCCTAGACTGGAAGTGCCCGTGGCTCTGTAGCTCTGTTGATTACTTGTTTTAGGGAACACAATGCACTCCTCCAGTGAGGCAGTTGGCAATTTACATCCTGCCCATCAGCATAACAAGGCTCCTTCTTCTCGAAGGCCTGTCTGGCCTTTCTGGTTTTTACAAATTTTTTGGATGTCCCTATGGACCGGTGGGAAGTGATACTTCTTTGTAGTGCAGATTTGCATTGTCCTCTTGCTTGCTTGGCCAAAAAGGGTGTATGCATTTCCTCCTGAATATATTCAGGAGAAAACAGATACGCCCTTTTTGGCCAAGTGCATCATTGTCGAAGTTGTTCCCCTCTTCCTGTGCTTTACAGGAGACTCCAACGTACCTCTTGAAATCAGTTTCCTGCTATTCTGCCTCGCTTTCAAGTCTGCCTCGTTGAGTTCCTTCAATGGATTTTTGAGGATAGTTGTCCATTATTACTCTGCCAGTTTGTGAATTGCTGTGCCCCTGAGGTCCATTTTTCAACTTGTTTTTTGTGAGCTGAACGCAAGTCCAAAATTTTGGTTCAGGATTTATACTGGTTCCCGGTGGGTGGCTGAGACTTTGGTTAATTCTTCTTCCTGCCGGGAAATTAGAGTGACATGTGTCAGTCCAAATGCCTATCAGCTACTCTCTCATTGCTTCTCCCTCTTCCCTTCAAACCTCTGCCAAATTGGCAACCTGTGCAAACCAGGAGATTAAAGGGGCTGTCTCTCCAAGTTGGGCGATTTTAGTAAAGCATTTGGAAAGTCAAACTGGAGCACCAGGAGAGGGACTAATTGTTGAGATTTAGAAACCTTTTGTGTATTCACCGTGTGTCCATTATATAGGTTTCCTGTACATGTTATAGTTGTAGTAATACTCCCTTCAACCTGGAGAGTTGGGACCCATGGAATTGGGGCCATGCATTATTGCTGTAAAGGGTCTGCATTTGCTCACCGAATCTCACCAATCCTCTCAGTCCCAAATGTCCAGCCTTATGCCAGATCCAGCTGTCATTGTAGATAGGGTCATTCCAGGTTTCATCAGAGACCCTGAAGGAATTGAAAAGAATTTCCCTGTTTTTTTCTTTTGCCTTTGAAATACCTTTTTATACTGGGTTTGAGCTGATTCTCGCTGCCATGTTTATGCCAGTCTAGACACACTTTTTTCCCTTAGGGAGACATATCAATCCATATGTTTTATGATTCTTACTAGTCATATCTATTCCTCTGCGGCATATATGGGGTTTTGAAGCCCTTTCACTGAAGAAGGTGTATGTCTTGTCTATTCCAAATTTGGTTTTTGGAACGGTACCTGTGCTTATATCAAACTGTGGTTTTATGCATCACCGCACCTCTCCTTCCCCCTTAAGAAGGCATAAGAGTGTTTTCTAAATGTGTGACTCGGTTCTCTTTCCTAACTCTGTTCATGTGTAGCCATGTTTACAGGATCTTCATAAGTGATATCTTATGATAAGTTTCTTTTTCTGTGTGACTTATTTCACTTAGAATCATCGTACCTATATTCACTCACTTTGCTGCTACTGGTCTTATGACATTGATTGCATGGCTGAGGGATATTCCATTGTCCATAAGTACCACAATTTTTTGAACCATTTTTATATTTCCTGGGATATTTAAGGTGTACCCGAGTTGAGGTTCTTGTGAGCAGTGCAGACCTAAATTTGGGGGTGGCTGTGTCTTACTGATTTTCAGTTTTCCCAAGGTATATTCCCTAGACTGGAAGTGCCCTTGGCTCTGTAGCTCTGTTGTTTACTTGTTTTAGGGAACACAATGCACTCCTCCAGTGAGGCAGTTGGCAATTTACATGCCGCCCATCAGCATAACAAGGCTCTCTGTTCTCCAGGGCCTTTCTTGCCTTCCTGGTTTCTTGCAAATTTTGTGGATGACTCTTTTGACCGGTGGGAAGAGATACTTCCTTTTAGTGCTGATTTGTATTGCCCGCTTGCTTCCTTGCCCAAAAAGGACGTATGCGTTCTCTCCTGAATATATTCAGGAGAGAACGCATACGTCGTTTTTGGCCAAGTGCATCATTGTCGAAGTTGTGCCCCTCTTCCTGTGCTTTACAGGCGATTCCAATGTATCTCTTGAAATCTCTTTCCTGCTATTCTGCCTCGCTTTCGAGTCCGCCTTGTTGCCTTCCCTCAACAGATTTTTGGACGATAGTTGTCCTTTATTACTCTTCAAGGTTGTGAATTGCTGTGCCCCTGAGCTCCATTTTTCAACTCGTTTTTTTTCGATCTTAACACAAGTCAAAAATTTTGGTTCAGGACCTATACTGTTTCCCGGTGGGTGGCTGAGACTTTCGTTAATTATTCTTCCTGCTGTGAAATTAGAGGGACATGTGCCAGTCCAAAAGCCTAACAGCTACTCTCTCATTGGTTCTCCCTCTTCCCTTCCATCGTCTGCCAAATTGTCAACCTGTGCGAACCAGGAGGTTAAAGGGTCTGTCTCTCCAATTTGGGAGATTGATAGTAAAGCAGTTGGAAAGTCAAAGCGGAGCACCAGGAGAGGGACTATTCGTTGAGTTTTAGAAATCTTTCATATTCACAGTGTGTCCATTCTCTATGTTTCCCGTACATGTTATAGCTGTAGTAATATTCCCTTCAACCTGGAGAGTTGGGACCCATGGAAAGGGGGCCATGCATTATTGCTTTAAAGGGTCTGCATTTGCTCACACAGACTCACCAATCCTCTCAGTTCCAAGTGTCCAGCCTTATTCCACATCCAGCTGTCATTGTAGTTAAGGTCATTCCAGGTTTCATCAGAGACCCTGAAGGAATTGTAAAGAATTTCCCTGTTTTTTGGTTTTGTTTACGAATTTCCTTTTTATAGTGGGTTTCAGCTGATTCTCGCTGCCATGTTTATGACAGTCGAGACACAACTTGATTCCCTTATGGAGTCATATCAATACATAGGTGTTAAGAATCTTACTAGGCAGATATATTCCTCTGCAGGAAATATGGGGTTTTGAGTCCTTTTCACTGAGGAAGGTTTAGGTCTTTTCTATTGCATAGTTGGTTTTTGGAATGGTACCTGTGCTGATATCAAACTTTGGTGTTATGCATCACCCCATCTCTCCATCCCCCTTAAGCATGCATAAAAGTGATTTCTAAATGTGAGACTCTGTTCTCTTACCTAACTCAGTTCATGTGTAGCCATGTTCACAGGATCTACATCAGTGATATCTTATGAAAAGTTTCTTTTTCTGTGTGACTTATTTCACTTAGAATCATCGTACCTGAATCCACTCACTTTGCTGCTACTGCTCTAATGACATTGATTTCATGGCTGAGGGATTTTCCATCGTACGTAAGTACCACAATTTTTTGAACCATTTTTATATTTCCTGGGATATTTAAGGTGTACCCAAGTTGAGGTTCTTGTAAGCAGTGCAGCCCTAAATTTGGGGGTGGCTCTGTCTTATGGATTTTCAGCTTTCCCAAGGTATATTCCCTAGACTGGAAGTGCCCTTGGCTCTGTAGTTCTGTTGTTTACTTGTTTTAGGGAACACAATGCACTCCTCCTTTGAGTCACTTGGCAGTATATATCACGCTGATCAGAATAACAATGATCCCAGGTCTCCAGGGCCTGTATTGCCTTTCTTGTTTTTACACATTTTGTGGATGTCCCTTTTGACCGGTGGGCAGTGATACTTCTTTGTAGTGCAGATTTGAATTGCCCACTTGCTTGCTTGGCCAAAAAGGCCGTATGCGTTTTCTCCTGAATATATTCAGGGGAAAACGCATACGCCCGTTTTTGCCAAGTGCATCATTGTCGATGTTGTGCCCCTCTTCCTGTGCTTTACAGGTGATTCCAACATACCTCTTGAAATCAGTTTCCTGCTATTCTCCTTCGCTTTCAAGTCCTACTCGTTGCCTTCTCTCAACAGATTTTTGGACGATAGTTGTCCATTTTTACTCTGCTAGGTTGTGAATGGCTGTGCCCCTGAGCTCCATTTATCAATTTGTTATTTGTGGGCTGAACGCAAGTACAAAATTTTGTTTCAGGACCTATACTGTTTCCCAGTGGGTGGCTGAGACTTTGGTTAATTATTCTTCCTGCCGGGAAATTAGATTGACGTATGTCCGTCCAAATGCCTAACATTTAATCTCTCATTGTTTCTCCCTCTTCCCTTCCATCCTCTGCCAAATTGGCAACATGTGCGAATCAGGAGGTTAAAGCGGCTGTCTCTCCAAGTTGGGAGATTGATAGTAAGGCAGTTGGAAAGTCAAACAGGAGCACCAGGAGAGGGACTATTCTTTGAGTTTTAGAAACCTTTCGTATTAATAGTGTGTCCATTCTCTAGGTTTCCTGTACATGTTATAGCTGTACTAATATTCCCTACAACCTGGAGAGTTGGGACACATGGAATTGGGGCCATGCTTTATTTCTTTAAAGGGTCTGCATTTCCTCAACCAATCTCAACAATAGTCGCAGTCCCAAGTGTCCAGCCTTATGCCACATCCAGCTGTCATTGTAGATAGGGTCATTCCAGGTTTCATCAGAGACCCTGGAAGAATTGCAAAGATTTTCAGTGCTTATTTGTTTTGTTTTTGAAATCCTTTTTATAGTGGGTTTGAGCTGATTCTCACTGCCATGTTTATGTCAGTCTAGACACAACTGATTCCCTTACAGAGACATATCAATACATATGTTTAAAATTCTTACCAGGCAGATCAATTCCTCTGCGTGAAATATGGGGTTTTGAGTACCTTTCACTGAGGAATGTGTATGTCTTATCTATTCCACAGTTGGTTTTTGGAACGGTACCTGTGCTTATATCAAACTCTGGTTTTATGCATCACCCCACCCCTCCTTCCCCCTTAAGCAGGCATAAGAGTGTTTTCTAAATGTGAGACTCTGTTCTCTTTCCTAACTGAGTTCAAGTGTAGCCATGTTTACAAGATCTTCATAAGTGATATCTTATGATAAGTTTCTTTTTCTGTGTGACTTATTTCACTTAGAATCATCGTACCTGAATCCACTCACTTTGCTGCTACTGGTCTTATGACATTGATTTCACGGCTAAGGGATATTCCATCGTATGTAAGTATCACAAATTTTTGAACCATTTTTATATTTCCTGGGATATTAAAGGTGAACCCATGTTGAGGTTCTTGTAAGCAGTGCAGCCCTAAATTTGGGGGTGGCTCTGTCTGTATAATTTTCAGTTTTTCCACGGTATATTCCCTAGTATAGAAGTGCCTTCGGCTCTGTAGCTCTGTTGTTTAATTGTTTTAGGGAACACAATGCACTCCTCCAGTAAGGCAGTTGGCAGTTTACATCCCGCCCATCAGCATAACAAGGCTCCCTGTTCTCCAGGGCCTGTCTTGCCTTTCTGGTTGTTACACATTTTGTGGATGTCCCTTTTGACCGGTGGGAAGTGATACTTCTTTGTAGTGCAGATTTGCATTGCCCGCTTGCTTGCTTGGCCAAAAAGGGCGTATGCGTTTTCTCCTGAATATATTCAGGGGAAAACGCATACACCCTTTTTGCCCCAGTGCATCATTTTTGAAGTTGTGCCCCTCTTCCTGTGCTTTACAGGCAATACTTATGTACCTCTTGAAATCTGTTTCCTGCTATTCTGCCTCTCATTCAAGGCGGACTCGTTGCCTTCCCTCAACAGATTTTTGGACGATAGTTGTCCTTTATTACTCTGCCAGTTTGTGAATTGCTGTGCCCCTGAGCTCTATTTTTCAACTCAGTTTTTGCGAGCTGAACGCAAGTCCAAAATTTTGGTTCAGGAACTATACTGCTTCCCGGTGCGTGCCTGAGAATTTGGTTAATTCTTCTTTCTGCCGGGAAATTAGACTGACATGATCCCCACCAAATGCCTAACATCTTCTCTCTCATTGGTTCTCCCGCTTCCCTTCCATCGTCTGCCAAATTGTCAACCTGTGCGAACCAGGAGGTTAAAGGGCCTGTCTCTCCAATTTGGGAGATTGATAGTAAAGCAGTTGGAAAGTCAAAGCGGAGCACCAGGAGAGGGACTATTCGTTGAGTTTTAGAAATCTTTCATATTCACAATGTGTCCATTCTCTAGGTTTCCCGTACATGTTATAGCTGTAGTAATATTCCCTTCAACCTGGAGAGTTGGGACCCATGGAAAGGGGGCCATGCATTATTGCTTTAAAGGGTCTGCATTTGCTCACACAGAATCACCAATCCTCTCAGTTCCAAGTGTCCAGCCTTATGCCACATCCAGCTGTCATTGTAGTTAAGGTCATTCCAGGTTTCATCAGAGACCCAAAGGAATTGTAAAGAATTTCCCTGTGTTTTGGTTTTGTTTACGAATTTCCTTTTTATACTGGGTTTCAGCTAATTCTCGCTGCCATGTTTATGACAGTCGAGACACAACTTGATTCCCTTATGGAGTCATATAAATACATAGGTGTTAAGAATCTTACTAGGCAGATATATTCCTTTGCAGGAAATATGGGGTTTTGAGTCCCTTTCACTGAGGAAGGTGTAAGTCTTGTCTATTCCACAGTTGGGTTTACAAACGGTACCTGTGCTTATATCAAACTCTGGTTTTATGCATCACCCCACCTCTCCTTTCCCCTTAAGTAGGCATAAGAGTGTTTTCTAAATGTGAGACTCTGATCTCTTTCCTAACACAGTTCATGTGTAGCCATGTTCACAGGATCTACATCAGTGATATCTTATAAAAAGTTTCTCTTTCTGTGTGACTTATTTCACTTAGAATCATCGTACCTGAATCCACTCACTTTGCTGCTACTGCTCTTATGACATTGATTTCATGGCTGAGGGATATTCCATCGTACGTAAGTACCACAATTTTTTGAACCATTTTTTATATATCCTGGGATATTTAAGGTGTACCCAAGTTGAGGTTCTTGTAAGCAGTGCAGTCCTAAATTTGGGGGGTTTTCTGTCTTTTTGATTTCCAGTTTGCCCAAGGTACATTCCCTAGACTGGAAGGGCACGTTGCTCTGTAGCTCTGTTGTTTACTTGTTTTAGGGAACACAATGCACTCCTCCAGTGAGGCATTTGGCAATATTCATCCCACCCATCAGCATAAGAAGGCTCCCTGTTCTCGAGGGCCTGTCTTGCCTTTCTAGTTTTTACACATTTTTTGGATGTCCCTTTAGACCGGTGCGAAGTGATACTTCTTTGTAGTGCAGATTTGCATTGCCCTCTTGCTTGCTTGGCCAAAAAGTGCGTATGCATCTACACCACAATATATTCAGGAGAAAACGCATACGCACTTTTCGGCCAAGTGCATCATTGTCGAAGTTCTGCCCCTCTTCCTGTGCTTTACAGGCGAATCCTACGTACCTCTTGAAATCAGTTTCCTGCTATTCTGCCTCGGTTTCAAGTCCGCCTCGTAACCTTCCCTCAACAGATTTTTGGACGATAGTTGTCCTTGATTACTCTGACAGTTTGTGAATTGCTGTGCCCCTGAGCTCCTTATAACAACTCGTTTTTTTGTGAGCTGAACGCAAGTCCAAAATTTTGGTTCCGGACCTATACTGGTTCCCGGTGGGTGGCTGAGCCTTTGGTTAATTCTTCTTCATGCCGGGAAATTAGAGTGACATGTGCCCGTCCAAATGCCTAACAGCTACTCTATCATAGTTTTTCCTTCTTCCCTTCCATCCTCTGCCAAATTGTCAACATGTGCGAACCAGGAGGTTAAAAGGTCTGTCTCTCCAATTTGGGAGACTGATAGTAAAGCAGTTGGAAAGTCAAACCGGAGCACCAGGAGAAGGAATATTCGTTGAGTTTTAGAAACCTTTCGTATTCACAGTGTGTCCATTCTCTAGGTTTCCATACATGTTATAGCTGTAGTAATATTCCTTTCAACCTGGAGAGTGGTGACCCATGGAATGGGGGCCATGCATTATTGCTTTAAAGGGTCTGCATTTGCTCACACAAACTCACCAATCCTCTCAGGTCCAAGTGTCCAGCCTTATTCCACATCCAGCATTCATTGTATATAGGTTCATTCCAGGTTTCATCAGAGACCCTGAAGGAATTGTATAGAATTTCCCTGTTTTTTTGTTTTGTGTTTGAAGTTCATTTTTATAGTGAGTTTGAACTTATTCTCGCTGACATGTTTACGCCAGTCTAGACACCCTTGATTCCATTATGGAGACATATCAATACATAGGTTTTAAGATTCTTACTAGTCAGATATATTCCTCTTTGGGAAATATGGGGTTTTGAGTCCCTTTCAATGGAAGCTGTACGTCTTCTCTATTCCATATGTGGTTTTTGGAACGGTACCTGTGCTTATATCAAACTCTGGTTTTATGCATCTCCCCACCTCTCCTTCCCCCTTAAGCAGGCATAACAGTGTTTTCTAAATGTGAGACTCTGTTCTCTTTCCTAACTCACTTCATGTGTAACCATGTTTACAGCATCTTCAAAAGTTATATCTTATGATAAGTTTCTTTTTCTGTGTGACTTATTTCACATAGAGTCATCGTACCTGAATCCACTCACTTTGCTGCTACTGGTCTTATGACATTGATTTCATTGCTGAGGGATATTCCATCATACGTAAGTACCACAATTTTTTGAACCATTTTTATATTTCCTGGGATATTTAAGTTGTACCCAAGTTGAGGTTCTTGTAAGCAGTGCAGCCGTAAATTTGGGGGTGGCTCTGTCTTATTGATTTTCAGCATTCCCAAGGTATATTCCCTAGACTGGAAGTGCCCTTGGCTCTGTAGTTCTGTTGTTTACTTGTTTTAGGGAACACAATGCACTCTCCACTGAATCAGTTGGCAGTTTACATCACGCTGATAGGAATAACAAGGCTCCCTGTTCTCAAGGGCCTGTCTTGCCTTTCTGGTTTTTACAAATTTTGTGGATGTCCCTTTTGACCAGTGGGAAGTGATACTTCTTTGTAGAGCAGATTTGAATTGCCCGCTTGCTTGCTTGGCCAAAAAGGGCGTATGCATTTTCTCCAGAATATATTCAGGAGAAAACACATACACCCTTTTTGGCCAAGTGCATTATTGTCGAAATTGTGCCCCTATTCCTGTACTTTAGAGGCGATTCCTATGTACCTCTTGAAATCAGTTTCGTGCTATTCTGCCTCGCTTTCAAGTGCGCCTTGTTGCCTTCCCGCAACAGATTTTTGGATGATAGTTGTCCTTTATTACTCTGCCAGTTTGTGAATTGTTCTGCCCCTGAGCTCCATTTATCAATTCGTTATTTGTGAGCTGAACGCAAGTCCAAAATTTTAGTTCAGGATCTATACTGGTTCCCGGTGGGTGGCTGAGACTTTGGTTAATTCTTCTTCCTGCCGGGAAATTAGAATGATATATGACCGTCCAAATGCCTAACAGCTACTCTCTCATTGGTTCTCCCTCTTCCCTTCCATCCTCTGCCTAATTGGCAACCTGCGTGAATCAGGATGTTAAAGGGGCTGTCTCTCCTAGTTTGTTGATTGATAGTAAGGCAGTTGGAAAGTCAAACAGGAGCACGAGGAGAGGGACTCTTCGTTGAGTTTTAGAAATCTTTCGTATTAACTGTGTGTCCATTCTCTAGGATTACTGTACATGTTATATCTGTAGTAATATTCCCTTCAACCTGGAGAGTTGGGACCCATGGAATGGGGGCCATGCATTATTGCTTTAAAGGGTGTTCATTTTCTCACACAGTCTCACCCATGCTCGCAGTCCCAAGTGTCCAGCCTTATGCCACATCCAGCTGTCATTGTAGATAGGGTCATTCCAGGTTTTGTCAGAGACCCTGAAGGAATTGCAAAGAATTTCCCTGTTTATTTGTTTTGTTTTTGAAATTCCTTTTTATAGTGGGTTTGAGCTGATTCTCACTGCCATGTTTATGCCAGTCTAGACACACCAGATTCCCTTAGGGAGACATATCAATACATAGGTTTTAAAATTCTTACTAGTCAGATGTATTCCTCTGCGGCAAATATGGGGTTTTGAGTCCCTTTCACTGAGGAATGTGTACGTCTTATCTATTCCATAGTTGGTTTTTTGAACGGTACCTGTGCTTATATCAAACTCTGGTTTTATGCATCACCCCACCTCTCCTTCCCCCTTAAGCAGGCATAAGAGTGTTTTCTAAATGTGAGACTCTGTTCTCTTTCCTAACTCAGTTCATGTGTAGCCATTTATACAGGTTCTTCATAAGTGATATCTTACGATAAGTTTCTTTTTCTGTGTGACTTATTTCACTTAGAATCATCGTACGTGAATCCACTCACTTTGCTGCTACTGGTCTTATGACATTTATTTCATAGCTGAGGGATATTCCATCGTACGTAAGTAGCACAATTTTTTGAACCATTTTTATATTTCCTGGGTTAATTAAGGTGTACCCAAGTTGAGGTTCTTGTAAGCAGTGCAGCCCTAAATTTGTGGGTGGCTCTGTCTTATTGATTTTCAATTTTCCCAAGGTATATTCCCTAGACTGGAAGTGCCCTTGGCTCTGTAGCTCTGTTGTTTACTTGTTTTAGGGAACACAATGCACTCCTCCAGTGAGGCAGTTGGCAATTTACATCCCGCCCATCAGCATAACAAGGCTCCCTGTTCTCCAGGGCCTGTCTTGCCTTTCTGGTTTTTACACATTTTGTGGATGTCCCTTTTGACCGGTGGGAAGTGATACTTCTTTGTAGTGCAGATTTTCATTGCCCACTTGCTTGCTTGGCCAAAAAGGGCGTATGCGTTATCTCCTGAATATATTCAGGAAACAACACATATGCCATTTTTGGCCAAGCGCATCATTGTCGAAGTTGTGCCCCTCTTCCTGTGCTTTACAGGCGATTCCAACGTACCTCTTGAAATCTGTTTCTTGCTATTCTGCCTCGCTTTCAAGTCCGCCTCGTTGCCTTCCCTCAACAGATTTTTGGACGATAGTTGTCCTTTATTACTCTGCCAGTTTGTGAATTGCTGTGCCGCTGAGCTCCATTTTTCAACTCGGTTTTTGTGAGCTGTACGCAAGTCCAAAATTTTGGATCAGGACGTTTACTGGTTCCCGGTGGATGGCTGAGACTCTGGTTAATTCTTCTTCCTGCCGGGAAATTAGAGTGACATGTGCCCGTCCAAATGCCTAACAGCTACTCTCTCATTGGTTCTCCCTCTTCCCTTCCATCCTCTGCCAAATTGGCAACCTGTGCGAACCAGGAGATTATTGGGGCTGTCTCTCCAATTTGGGAGATTGATAGTAAAGCAGTTGGAAAGTCAAACCGGAGCACCAGGAGAGGGACTATTCGTTGAGTTTTAGAAACCTTTTGTATTCACAGTGTGTCCATTCTCCAGGTTTCCCGTACATCTTATAGCTGTAGTAATATTCCCTTCAACCTGGAGAGTTGGGACCCATGGAATGCGGGCCATGCATTTTTGCTTTAAAGGGTCTGCATTTGCTCACCCAATCTCACCAATCCTATCAGTCCCAAGTGTCCAGCATTATGCCACATCCAGCTGTCATTGTAGATAGGGTCATTCCAGGTTTCATCAGACACCCTGAAGGAATTGTAAATTATTTCCCTGTTTTTTGGTTGTGTTTTTGAAATTCCTTTTTATAGTCGGTTTCAGCTGAATCTCGCTGCCATGTTTATGCCAGTCTAGACACACTTGATTCCCTTACGGAGACATATCAATACATAGGTTTTAAGATTCTTACTAGTCAGATCTATTCCTCTGCGGGAAATATGGGGTTTTGAGTCCCTTTCACTGAGGAAAGTGTAGGTCTTGTCTATTCCAAATTTGGTTTTACAAACGGTACCTGTGCTTATATCAAACTCTGGTTTTATGCATCACCCCACCTCTCTTCCCCCCTTAAGCAGGCATAACAGTTTTTTCTAAATGTGAGACTCTGTTCTCTTTCTTAACTCAGTTCATGTGTAGCCATGTGTACAGGATCTTCATAAGTGATATCTTATGATAAGTTTCTTTTTCTGTGTGACTTCACTTAGAATCATCGTACCTGAATCCACTCACTTTGCTTCTCCTGGTCTTATGACATTGATTTCATGGCTGAGGGATATTCCATCGTACATAAGTACCACAATTTTTTGAACCATATTTATATTTCCTGGGATATTTAAGGGGTACCCAAGTTGAGGTTCTTGTAAGCAGTGCAGCCCTAAATTTGGGAGTGGCTCTGTCTTATTGATTTTCAGTTTTCCCAAGGTATATTCCCTACACTGGAAGTGCCCTTGGCTCTGTAGCTCTGTTGTTTACTTGTTTTAGGGAACACAGTGCAATCCTCCAGTGAGGCAGTTGGCAATATACATCCCGCCCATCAGCATAACAAGGCTCCCTGTTCTCCAGGGCCTGTCTTGTCTTTCTGGTTTTTATACATTTTGTGGTTGACCCTTTTGACCGGTGGGAAGTGATACTTCTTTGTAGTGCAGATTTTCATTGCCCGCTTGCTTGCTTGGCCAAAAAGGTCGTATGCGTTTTCTCCTGAATATATTCAGGAGAAAACACATACGCCCTTTTTGGCCAACTGCGTCATTGTCGAAGTTGTGCCACTCTTCCTGTGCTTTAAAGGCTATTCCAACGTACCTCTTGAAAACTGTTTCCTGCTATTCTGCTTCGCTTTCAAGTCCGCCTCATTGCCTTCCCTCAACCGATTTTCGGACCATAGTGGTCATTTATTACTCTGCCAGTTTGTTAATTGCTGTGCCCCTGAGCTCCATTTTTCGACTCGTTTTTTGTGAGCTGTACGCAAGTCCAAAATTTGGTTCAGGACCTATACTGGTTCCCTGTGGGTGGCTGAGACTTTGGTTAATTCTTCTTCCTGCCGGAAATTAGAGTGACATGTGACCATCCAAATGAAAACAGCTAGTCTCTCATTGGTTCTCCCTCTTCCCTTCCATCCTCTGCCAAATTGGCAACCTGTGCGAACGAGGAGTTTAAAGGGGCTGTCTCTCCATGTTGGGAGATTGATAGTAAAGCAGTTGGAAAGTCAAACCCGAGCACCAGGAGAGGGACTATTCGTTGAGTTTTAGAAACCTTTTGTATTCACAGAGTGTCTATTCTCTTGGTATCCAGTACATGTTATAGCTGTAGTAATATTCCCTTTAACCTGGATAGTTAGGACCCATGGAATGGGGGCCATGCATTATTGCTTTAAAGGGTCTGCATTTGCTCACCCAATCTCAACAATCCTCTCAGCCTCAAGTGTCCAGCCTTATGCCACATCCAGCTGTCATTGTAGATAGGGTCATTCCAGGTTTCATCAGAGACCCTGAAGGTATTGTAAAGAATTTCCCTGTTTTTTGGTTTTGTATTTGAAATTCCTTTTTATAGTGTGTTTGAGCTGTTTCTCGCTGCCATGTTTATGCCAGTCTAGACACACTTGATTCCCTTACGGAGACATATCAATAGATAGGTTTTAAGATTCTTACTAGTGAGATCTATTACTCTGCGCGAAATATGGGGTTTTGAGTCCCTTTCACAGCGGAAAGTGTAGGTCTTGTCTATTCCACAGTTGGTTTTAGAAACGGTAACTGTGCTTATATCAAACTCTGGTTTTATGCATCACCCCAACTCTCCTCCCCCCTTAAGCAGGCATAAGAGTGTTTTCTAAATGTGAGACTCTGTTCTCTTTCTTAACTCATTTCTTGTGTAGCCATGTTTACAGGATCTTCATAAGTGATATCTTATGATAAGTTTCTTTTTCTTTGTGACTTCACTTAGAATCATCGTACCTGAATCCACTCACTTTGCTGCTCCTGGTCTATTGACATTGATTTTATGGCTGAGGGATATTCCATCGTGCATAAGTACCACAATTTTTTGAACAATTTTTATATTTCCTGGGATATTTAAGGTGTACCCATGTTGAGGTTCTTGTAAGCAGTGCAGCCCTAAATTTGGGGGTGGCTCTGTCTTATTGATTTTCTGTTTTCCCAGTGTATATTCCCTAGACTGGAAGTGCCCTTGGCTCTGTAGCTCTGTTGTTTACTTGTATTAGGGAACACAATGCACTCCTCCTGTGAAGCAGTTGGCAATTTACATCCCGCCCATCAGCATAACAAGGCTCCCTGTACTCCAGGGCCTGTCTTGCCTTTCTGGTTTTTACACATTTTGTGGCTGACACTTTTGACCTGTGGGACGTGATACTTCTTTGTAGTGCAGATTTGCATTGCCCGCTTGCTTGCTTGGCCAAAAAGGGTGTATGCGTTTTCTCCTGAATATATTCAGGAGAAAACGCATACACCATTTTTGGCCCAGTGCGTCATTGTCGAAGTTGTGCCATTCTTCCTGTGCTTTAAAGGCGATTCCAACATACCTCTTGAAATCTGTTTCCTGCTATTCTGCCTCGCTTTCAATTCCGCCTCGTTGCCTTCCCTCAACAGATTTTTGGACGATAGTTGTCCTTTATTACTCTGCCAGTTTGTGAATTGCTGTGCCCCTGAGCTCCATTTTTCAACTCGTATTTGTGAGCTGTACGCAAGTCCAAAATTTTGGTTCAGGACCTATACTGGTTCCCGGTGGGTGGCTGAGACTTTGGTTAATTCTTCTTCCTGCCGGGAAATTAGAGTGGCATGTGCCCGTCCAAATGCCTAACAGCTACTCTCTCATTGGTTCTCCCTCTTCCATTCCATCCTCTGCCAAATTGGCAAACTGTGCAAACCAGGAGCTTAAAGGGTCTGTCTCTCCAAGTTGGGAGATTGATAGTAAAGCAGTTGGAAAGTCAAACCAGAGCACAAGGAGAGGGACTATTTGTTGAGTTTTAGAAACCTATTTTATTCACAGTGTGTCCATTCTCTAGGTTTCCCATACATGTTATATCTGTAGTAATATTCCCTTCAACATGGAGAGTTGGGACCCATGGAATGGGGGCCATGCATTTTTGCTTTAAAGGGTCTGCATTTGCTCACCCAATCTCACCAATCCTCTCAGTCCCAAGTGTCCAGGCTTATACCACATCCAGCTGTCATTGTAGATAGAGTCATTCCAGGTTTCATCAGAGACCCTGAAGGAAATGTAAAGAATTTCCCTGTTTTTGGTTTTGTTTTTGAAATTCGTTTTTATAGTGTGTTTGAGCTGATTCTTGCTGCCATGTTTATGCCAGTCTAGACACACTTGATTCCCTTACAGAGACATATCAATACATAGGTTTTAAGTTTCTTACTAGTCAGATCTCTTCCTCTGCGGGAAATATGGGGTTTTGAGTCTCTTTCACTGAGGAAGGTGTAGGTCTTGTCTATTCCAAAGTTGGTTTTAGAAATGGTACCTATGCTTATATCAAACTCTGGTTTTATGCATCACCCCACCTCTCCTTCCCCCTTAAGCAGGCATAAGAGTGTTTTCTAAATGTGAGACTCTGTTCTCTTTCCTAACTCACTTCATGTGTAGCCATGTTTACAGGATCTTCATAACTAATATCTTATGATAAGTTTCTTTTTCTGTGTGACTTATTTCACTTAGAATCATCGTACCTGAATCCACTCACTTTGCTGCTCCTGGTCTTATGACATTGATTTCATGGCTCTGGGATATTCCATCGTACATAAGTACCACAATTTTTGGAACCTTTTTTATATTTCCTGGGATATTTAAGGTGTACCCAAGTTGAGGTTCTTGTAAGCAGTGCAGCCCTAAATTTGGGGGTGGCTCTGTCTTATTGATTTTCAGTTTTCCCAAGGTATATTCCCTAGACTGGAAGTGCCCTTGGCTCTGTAGCTCTGTTGTTTACTTCTTTTAGGGAACACAATACACTCCTCCAGTGAGGCAGTTGGCAATTTACCTCCCGCCCATCAGCATAACAAGGCTTCCTGTTCTCCAGGGCCTGTCTTGCCTTTCTGGTTTTTACACATTTTGTGGATGTCCCTTTTGACCGGTGGGAAGTGATACTTCTTTGTAGTGCAGATTTGCATTGCCCGCTTGCTTGCTTGGCCAAAAAGGGCGTATGCGTTTTCTCCTGAATATATTCAGGAGAAAACGCTAATGCCCTTTTTGGCCAAGTGCGTCACTGTCAAAGTTGTGCCCCTCTTCCTATGCTTTAAAGGTGATTCCAACGTACCTCTTGAAATCTGTTTCCTGCTATTCTGCCTCGCTTTCAAGTCCGCCTCGTTGCCTTCCCTCAACAGATTTTTTGACTATGGTTGTCCTTTATTACACTGCCTGTTTGTGAATTGCTGTGCCCCTGAGCTCCATTTTTCAACTCGTATTTGTGAGCTGTACGCAAGTCCAAAATTTTGGTTCAGGAACTATACTGGTTCCCGGTGGGTGGCTGAGACTTTGGTTAATTTTTCTTCCTGCCGGGAAATTAGAGTGGCATGTGCCCGTCCAAATGCCTAACAGCTACTCTCTCATTGGTTCTCCCTCTTCCATTCCATCCTCTGCCAAATTGGCAACCTGTGCAAACCAGGAGCTTAAAGGGTCTGTCTCTCCAAGTTGGGAGATTGATAGTAAAGCAGTTGGAAAGTCAAACCGGAGCACAAGGAGAGGGACTATTTGTTGAGTTTTAGAAACCTATTGTATTCACAGTGTGTCCATTCTCTAGGTTTCCCATACATGTTATATCTGTAGTAATATTCCCTTCAACATGGAGAGTTGGGACCCATGGAATGGGGGCCATGCATTTTTGCTTTAAAGGGTCTGCATTTGCTCACCCAATCTCACCAATCCTCTCAGTCCCAAGTGTCCAGCCTTATACCATATCCAGCTGTCATTGTAGATAGAGTCATTCCAGGTTTCATCAGAGACCCTGAAGGAAATGTAAAGAATTTCCCTGTTTTTTGGTTTTGGTTTTGAAATTCGTTTTTATTGTGGGTTTGAGCTGATTCTTGCTGCCATGTTTATGCCAGTCTAGACACACTTGATTCGCTTACGGAGACATATCAATACATAGGTTTTAAGTTTCTTACTAGTCAGATCTATTCCTCTGCGGGAAATATGGGGTTTTGAGTCTCTTTCACAGAGGAAGGTGTAGGTCCTTTCTATTCCAAAGTTGGTTTTAGAAATGGTACCTGTGCTTATATCAAACTCTGGTTTTATGCATCACCCCACCTCTCCTTCCCCCTTAAGCAGGCATAAGAGTGTTTTCTAAATGTGAGACTCTGTTCTCTTTCCTAACTCACTTCATGTGTAGCCATGTTTACAGGATCTTCATAACTAATATCTTATGATAAGTTTCTTTTTCTGTGTGACTTATTTCACTTAGAATCATCGTACCTGAATCCACTCACTTTGCTGCTCCTGGTCTTATGACATTGATTTCATGGCTGTGGGATATTCCATCGTACATAAGTACCACAATTTTTGGAAACATTTTTATATTTCCTGGGATATTTAAGGTGTACCCAAGTTGAGGTTCTTGTAAGCAGTGCAGCCCAAAATTCGGGGGTGGCTCTGTCTTATTGATTTTCAGTTTTCCCAAGGTATATTCCCTAGACTGGAAGTGCCCTTGGCTCTGTAGCTCTGTTGTTTACTTGTTTTAGGGAACACAATACACTCCTCCAGTTAGGCAGTTGGCAATTTACCTCCCGCCCATCAGCATAACAATGCTTCCTGTTCTCCAGGGCCTGTCTTGCCTTTCTGGTTTTTACACATTTTGTGGATGTCCCTTTTGACCGCTGGGAAGTGATACTTCTTTGTAGTGCAGATTTTCATTGCCCGCTTGCTTGCTTGGCCAACAAGGGCGTATGTGTTTTCTCCTGAATATATTCAGGAGAAAACGCTAATGCCCTTTTTGGGCAAGTGCGTCACTGTCGAAGTTGTGCCCCTCTTCCTATGCTTTAAAGGTGATTCCAACGTACCTCTTGAAATCTGTTTCCTGCTATTCTGCCTCGCTTTCAAGTCCGCCTCGTTGCCTTCCCTCAACAGATTTTTGGACGATAGTTGTCCTTTATTACTCTGCCAGTTTGTGAATTGCTGTGCCCCTGAGCTCCATTTTTCAACTCGTATTTGTGAGCTGTACGCAAGTCCAAAATTTTGGTTCAGGACCTATACTGGTTCCCGGTGGGTGGCTGAGACTTTGGTTAATTTTTCTTCCTGCCGGGAAATTAGAGTGACATGTGCCCGTCCAAATGCCTAACAGCTACTCTCTCATTGGTTCTCCCTCTTCCATTCTATCTTCTGCCAAATTGGCAACCTGTGCAAACCAGGAGCTTAAAGGGTCTGTCTCTCCAAGTTGGGAGATTGATAGTAAAGCAGTTGGAAAGTCAAATCGGAGCACAAGGAGAGGGACTATTTGTTGAGTTTTGGAAACCTATTGTATTCACAGTGTGTCCATTCTCTAGGTTTCCCATACATGTTATATCTGTAGTAATATTCCCTTCATCCTGGAGAGTTGGGACCCATGGAATGGGGGCCATGCATTTTTGCTTTAAAGGGTCTGCATTTGCTCACCCAATCTCACCAATCCTCTCAGTCCCAAGTGTCCAGCCTTATACCACATCCAGCTGTCATTGTAGATAGAGTCATTCCAGGTTTCATCAGAGACCCTGAAGGAAATGTAAAGAATTTCCCTGTTTTTTGGTTCTGTTTTTGAAATTCGTTTTCATAGTGGGTTTGAGCTGATTCTTGCTGCCAAGTTTATGCCAGTCCAGACACACTTGATTCCCTTACGGAGACATATCAATACATAGGTTTTATGTTTCTTACTAGTCAGATTTATTCCTCTTCGGGAAATACGGGGTTTTGAGTCTCTTTCACTGAGGAAGGTGTAGGTCTTGTCTATTCCAAAGTTGGTTTTAGAAATGGTATCTGTGCTTATGTCAAACTCTGGTTTTATGCATCACCCCACCTTTCCTTTCCCCTTAAGCAGGCATAAGAGTGTTTTCTAAATGTGAGACTCTGTTCTCTTTCCTAACTCATTTCATGTGTAGCCATGTTTACAGGATCTTCATAAGTGATATCTTATGAGAAGTTTCTTTTTCTGTGTGACTTCACTTAGAATCATCGTACCTAAAACCACTCACTTTGCTGCTCCTGGTCTTATGACATTGATTTCATGGATGAGGGATATTCCATCATACATAAGTACCACAATTTTTTGAACCACATTTATATTTCCTGGGATATTTAAGGTGTACCCAAGTTGAGGTTCTTGTAAGCAGTGCAGCCCTAAATTTGGGGGTGGCTCTGTCTTATTGATTTTCAGTTTTCCCAAGGTATATTCCCTAGACTGGAAGTGCCCTTGGCTCTGTAGCTCCGTTGTTTACTTGTTTTCGGGAACACAGTGCACTCCTCCAGTGAGGCAGTTGGCAATTTACATCCCGCCCATCAGCATAACAATGCTCCCTGTTCTCCAGGGCCTGTCTTGCCTTTCTGGTTTTTACACATTTTGTGGTTGACCCTTTTGACCGGTGGGAAGTGATACTTCTTTGTAGTGCAGATTTGCATTGCCCGCTTGCTTGCTTGGCCAAAAAGGTCGTATGTGTTTTCTCCTGAATATATTAAGGAGAAAACGCATACAATTTTTTGGCCAAGTGCGTCATTGTCGAAGTTGTGCCCCTCTTCCTGTGCTTTAAAGACGAATCCAACGTACCTCTTGAAATCTGTTTCCTACTATTCTGCCTCGCTTTCAAGTCCGACTCGCTGACTTCCCTCAACAGATTTTTGGACGATAGTTGTCCTTTATTACACTGCCTGTTTGTGAATTGCTGTGCCCCTCAGCTCAATTATTCAACTCGTTTTTTGTGAGCTGTACGCAAGTCCAAAATTTTGGTTCAGGACCTATACTGATTCCGGGGGGTGGCTGAGACTCTGGTTAGTTCTTCTTCCTGCCGGGAAATTAGAGTGACATGTGCCCGTCCAAATGTCTAACAGCTACTGTCTCATTGGTTCTCCCTATTCCCTTCCATCCTCTGCCAATATGGCAACCTGTGCGAACCAGAAGTTTAAAGGGGCTGTCTCTCCAATTTGGGAGATTGATAGTAAAGCAGTTGGAAAGTCAAACCGGAGCACCAGGAGAGGGACTATTCGTTGAGTTTTAGAAACCTTTTGTATTCACAGTGTGTCCATTCTCCAGGTATCCCGTACATGTTATAGCTGTAGTAATATTCCCTTCAACCTGGAGAGTTGGGACCCATGGAATGCGGGCCATGCATTTTTGCTTTAAAGGGTCTGCATTTGCTCACCCAATCTCACCAATCCTCTCAGTCCCAAGTGTCCAGCCTTATGGCACATCCAGCTGTCTTTGTAGATAAGGTCATTCCAGGTTTCATCAGAGACCCTGAAGGAATTGTAAAGATCTTCCCTGTTTTTTGGTTTTGTTTTTGAAATTTCTTTTTATAGTGGGTTTGAGCTGATTCTTGCTGCCATGTTTATGCCAGTCTACACACTTGATTCCCTTACGGAGACATATCAATACATAAGTTTTAGGATTGTTACTAGTCAGATCTACTCCTTTGCGGGAAATATGGGGTTTTGAGTCCCTTTCACTGAGGAAGGTGTAGGTCTTGTCTATTCCATAGTTGGTTTTACAAACGGTACCTGTGCTTATATCAAACTCTGGTTTTATGCATCACCCCACCTCTCTTCCCCCCTTAAGCACGCATAACAGTGTTTTCAAAATGTGAGACTCTGTTCTCTTTCTTAACTCATTTCATGTGTAGCCATGTTTACAGGATCTTCATAAGTGATAACTTAGGATAAGTTTCTTTTTCTGTGTGACTTATTTCACTTAGAATCATCGTACCTGAATCCACTCAGTTTGCTGCTCCTGGTCTTATGACATTGATTTCATGGCTGAGGGATATTCCATCGTACATAAATACCACAGTTTTTTGAACCATTTTTATATTTCCTGGGATATTTAAGGTGTACCCAAGTTGAGGTTCTTGTAAGCAGTGCAGCCCTAAATTTGGGGGTGGCTCTGTCTTATTGATTTTCAGTTTTCCCAAGGTATATTCCCTAGACTGGAAGTGCCCTTGGCTCTGTAGCTCGGTTGTTTACTTGTTTTAGGGAACGCAAGACACTCCTCCAGTGAGGCAGTTGGCAATTTACATCCCGCCCATCAGCATAACAAGGCTCCCTGTTCTCCAGGGCCTGTCTTGCCTTTCTGGTTTTTACTCATTTTGTGGATGTCCCTTTTGACTGGTGGGAAGTGATACTTCTTTGAGTGCAGATTTGCATTGCCCGCTTGCTTGCTGGGCCCAAAAGCGCGTATGCGTTTTTTTTTCTGAATATATTCAGGAGAAAACGCAAATGCCCTTTTTGGCCAAGTGCTTCATTGTCGATGTTGTGCCCCTCTTCCTGTGGTTTAAAGGCGATTCCAACGTACCTCTTGAAATCTGTTTCCTGCTATTCTGTCTCGCTTTCAAGTCCACCTCGATGCCTTCCCTCAACAGATTTTTGGACGATAGTTGTCCTTTATTACTCTGCCAGTTTGTGAATTGCTGTGCCCCTGAGCTCCATTTTTCAACTCGTTTTTTGTGAGCTGTACGCAAGCCCAAAATTTTGGTTCAGGACCTGTACTTGTTCCCTGTGGGTGGCTGAGACACTGGTTAATTCTTCTTCCTGCCGGGAAATTAGAGTGACATGTGCCCGTCCAAATTCCTAACAGCTACTCTCTCATTGGTTCTCCCTCTTCCCTTCCATCCTCTGCTAAATTGGCAACCTGTGCGAACCAGGAGGTTAAAGGGTTTGCATCTCCAAGTTGGGAGATTGATAGTAAAGCAGTGGGAAAGTCAAACCAGAGCACCAAGAGAGGGACTACTCGTTGAGTTTTAGAAACCTTTTGCATTCACCATGTTTCCATTCTCTAGGTTTCCCGTACATGTTATAGCTGTAGTAATATTCCCTTCCACATGGAGAGTTGGGACCCATGGAATGGGGGCCATGCATTTTTGCTTTAAAGGGTCTACTTTTGCTCACCCAATCTCACCAATCCTCTCTGTCCCAAGTGTCCAGCCTTATACCACATCCACCTGTCGTTGTAGATAGGGTTATTCCAGGTTTCATCAGAGACCCTGAAGGAATTGTAAAGAATTTCCCTGTTTTTCGGTTTTGTTTTTGAAATTCCATTTTATAGTGGGTTTGAGCTGATTCTCGCTACCATGATTATGCCAGTCTAGACACACCTGATTCCCTTACGGAGACATATCAATACATAGGTTTTAAGATTCTTACTAGTCAGATCTATTCCTCTGCGGGAAATATGGGGTTTTGAGTCCCTTTCACTGAGGAAGGTGTAGGTGTTGTCTATTCCACAGTTGGTTTATGAAATGGTACCTGTGCTTATATCAAACACTGGTTTTATGCATCACCCCACCTCTCCTTTTCCCTTAAGCAGGCTTAAGAGTGTATTCTAAATGTGAGACTCTGTTCTCTTTCCTAACTCATTTCATGTGTAGCCATGTTTACAGGATCTTCATAAGTGATATCTTATGATAAGTTTCTTTTCCTGTGTGACTTATTTCACTTAGAATCATCGTAGCTGAATCCACTCACTTTGCTGCTCCTGGTCTTATGACATTGATTTCATAGCTGAGGGAAATTCCATCGTACATAAATACCACAGTTTTTTGAACCATATTTATATTTCTTGGGATATTTAAGGTGTACCCAAGTTGAGGTTCTTGTAAGCAGTGCACCCCTAAATTTGGGGGTGGCTCTGTCTTACTGATTTTCAGTTTTCCCAGGTGTATTCCCTAGACTGGAAGTGCGGTTGGCTCTGTAGCTCTGTTTTTTACATGTTTTAGGGAACGCAATGCACTCCTCCAGTGAGGCATTTGGCAATTTACATCCCGCCCATCAGCATAACAACGCTCCCTGTTCTCCAGGGCCTGTCTTGCCTTTCTGGTTTTTACACATTTGTGGAAGTCCCTTTTGACCGGTGGGAAGTGATACTTCTTTGTAGTGCAGATTTGCATTGCCCGCTTACTTGCTTGGCCAAAAAGGGCGTATGCGTTTTCTCCTGAATATATTCAGGAGAAAATGCATACGCCCTTTTTGGCCAAGTGCGTCATTGTAGAAGTTGTGCCCCTCTTCCTGTGCTTTAAAGGCGATTCCAACGTACCGCTTGAAATCAGTTTCCTGCTTTTCTGCCTCGCTTTCAAGTCCGCCTCGTTGCCTTCCCTCAGCATATTTTTGGACGATAGTTGTCCTTTATTACTCTGCCAGTTTGTGAATTGCTATGCCCCTGAGCTCCATTTATCATCTCGTATTTTGTGAGCTGTACGCAAGTCCAAAATTTTGGTTCAGGACCTATACTGGTTCCCGGTGGGTGGCTGAGACTTTGGTTAATTTTTCTTCCTGCCGGGAAATTAGAATGATATATGACCGTCCAAATGCCTAACAGCTACTCTCTCATTGGTTCTCCCTCTTCCCTTCCATCCTCTGCCTAATTGGCAACCTGCGTGAATCAGGATGTTAAAGGGGCTGTCTCTCCTAGTTTGTTGATTGATAGTAAGGCAGTTGGAAAGTCAAACAGGAGCACGAGGAGAGGGACTCTTCGTTGAGTTTTAGAAATCTTTCGTATTAACATTGTGTCCATTCTCTAGGTTTCCCGTACATGTTATAGCTGTAGTAATATTCCCTTCAACATGGAGAGATGGGACCCATGGAATGCGGGCCATGCAATTTTTACTTTAAAGGGTCTGCATTTGCTCACCCAATCTCACCAATCCTATCAGTCCCAAGTGTCCAGCCTTATGCCACAACCAGTTGTCATTGTAGATAGGGTCATTCCAGGTTTCATCAGAGACCGTGAAGGAAATGTAAAGAATTTCCCTGTTTTTTAGTTGTGTTTTTTTTTTTTTTTGCGGTACGCGGGCCTCTCACTGTTGTGGCCTCTCCCATTGCGGAGCACAGGCTCCAGACGCGCAGGCTCAGCGGCCATGGCTCACGGGCCCAGCCGCTCTGCAGCATGTGGGATCTTCCTGGACCGGGGCACGAACCCGTGTCCCCTGCATCGGCAGGCGGACTCTCAACCACTGTGCCACCAGGGAAGCCCTTGTTTGTGTTTTTGAAATTCCTTTTTATAGTGGGTTTGAGCTGATTCTCGCCTCCATGTTTATGCCAGTATACACACTTGATTCCATTACGGAGACATATCGATACATAAGTTTTAGGATTGTTACTAGTCAGATCTATTCCTCTGCGGGAAATATGGGGTTTTGAGTCCCTTTCACTGAGGAAGGTGTAGGTCTTGTCTATTCCACAGTTGGTTTTACAAACGGTACCTGTGCTTATATCAAACTCTGGTTTTATGCATCACCCCACCTCTCCTCCCCCCTTAAGCAGGCATAACAGTGTTTTCTAAATGTAAGACTCTGTTCTCTTTCTTAACTCATTTCATGTGTAGCCATGTTTACAGGATCTTCATAAGTGATATCTTATGATATGTTTATTTTTCTGTGTGACTTCACTTAGAATCATCGTACCTGAATCCACTCACTTTGCTGCTCCTGGTCTTATGACATTGATAACATGGCTGAGGGATATTCCATCGTACATAAATACCACAGTTTTTGAACCATTTTTATATTTCCTGGGATATTTAAGGTGTACCCAAGTTGAGGTTCTTGTAAGCAGTGCAGCCCTAAACTTGGGGGTGGCTCTGTCTTATTGATTATCAGTTTTCCCAAGGTATATTCCCTGGACTAGAAATGCCCTTTGCTCTGTAGCTCTGTTGTTTACTTGTTTTAGGGAACACAATACACTCCTCCAGTGAGGCAGTTGGCAATTTACATCCCGCCCATCAGCATAACAAGGCTCCCTGTTCTCCAGGGCCTGTCTTGCCTTTCTTGTTTTTACACATTTTGTGGATGTCCCTTTTGAACGGTGGGAAGTGATACTTCTTTGTAGTGCAGATTTGCATTGCCCGCTTGCTTGCTTGGCCAAAAAGGGCGTATGCGTTTTCTCCTGAATATATTCAGGAGAAAACGCTAATGCCCTTTTTGTCCAAGTGCGTCATTGTCGAAGTTGTGCCCATCTTCCTATGCTTTAAAGGCGATTCCAAAGTACCTCTTGAAATCTGTTTCCTGCTATTCTGCCTCGCTTTCAAGTCCGCCTCGTTGCCTTCCCTCAACAGATTTTTGGACGATAGTTGTCCTTTATTACTCTGCCAGTTTGTGAATTGCTGTGCGGTGAGCTCCATTTTTCAACTCGTATTTTGTGAGCTGTACGCAAGTCCAAAATTTTGGTTCAGGATCTATACTGGTTCCCGGTGGGTTTCTGAGACTTTGGTTAATTCTTCTTCCTGCCGGGAAATTAGAGTGACATGTGCCCTTCCAAAGGCCTAACAGCTACTCTCTCATTGGTTCTCCCTCTTCCCTTCCATCCTCTGCCAAATTGGCAACCTGTGCGAACCAGGAGGTTAAAGGTGTTGTCTCTCAAAGTTGGGAGATTGATAGTAAAGCAGTTGGAAAGTCAAACTGGAGCACCAGGAGAGGGACTACTCGTTGAGTTTTAGAAACCTTTTGTATTCACAGTGTGTCCATTCTCTAGGTTTCCCGTACATGTTATAGCTGTAGTAATATTCCCTTCAACATGGAGAGTTGGGACCCATGGAATGGGGGCCATGCATTTTATCTTTAAAGAGTCTGCATTTGCTCACCCACTCTCACCAATCCTCTCAGTCCCAAGTGTCCAGACTTATGCCACATCCAGCTGTCATTGTAGTTAGGGTCATTCCAGGTTTCATCAGAGACCCTGAAGGAATTGTAAAGAATTTCCCTGTTTTTTGGTTTTGTTTTTGAAATTCCTTTTTATAGTGGGTTTGAGCTGATTCTCCCTGCCATGTTTATGACAGTCTACACACTTAATTCCCTTACGGAGACATAGCAATACATAGGTTTTAGGATTGTTTCTAGTCAGATCTACTCCTCTGCAGGAAATATGTGGTTTTTAGTCCCTTTCACTGAGGAAGGTGTAGGTCTTGTCTATTCCACATTTGGTTATAGAAATTGTACCTGTGCTTATATCAAACTCTGATTTTATGCATCACCCCACCTATCCTCCCCACTTAAGCATTCATAACAGTGTTTTCTAAATGTGAGACTCTGTTCTCTTTCTTAACTCAGTTCATGTGTAGCCATGTTTACAGGATCTTCATAAGTGATATCTTATGATAAGTTTCTTTTTCTGTGTGACTTATTTCACTTAGAATCATCGTACCTGAATCCACTCACTTTGCTGCTCCTGGTCTTATGACATTGATTTCATGGCTGAGGGATATTCCATCGTACATAAATACCACAGTTTTTTGAACCATATTTATATTTCCTGGGATATTTAAGGTGTACCCAAGTTGAGGTTCTTGTAAGCAGTGCAGCCCTAAATTTGGGGGTGGCTCTGTCTTATTGATTTTTAGTTTTCCCAAGGTATATTCGCTAGACTGGAAGCGGCCTTGGCTCTGTAGCTCTGTTGTTTACTTGTTTTAGGGAACGCAATGCACTCCTCCAGTGAGGCAGTTGGCAATTTACATCCCGCCCATCAGCATAACAAGGCTCCCTGTTCTCCAGGGCATGTCTTGCCTTTCTGGTTTTTACACATTTGTGGATGTCACTTTTGACCGGTGGGAAGTGATACTTCTGTGTAGTGCAGATTTGCATTGCCCGCTTGCTTGCTTGGCCAAAAAGGGCGTATGCGTTTTCTCCTGAATATATTCAGGAGAAAACGCATACGCCCTTTTTCGCCAAGTGTGTCATTGTCAAAGTTGTGCCCCTCTTCCTGTGCTTTGAAGGCGATTCCAACGTATCTCTTGAAATCTGTTTCCTGGTATTCTGTCTCGCTTTCCAGTCCTCCTCGCTGCCTTCCCTCAACAGATTTTTGGACGATAGTTGTCCTTTATTACTCTGTCAGTTTGTGAATTGCTCTGCCCCTGAGCACCATTTTTCAACTCATTTTTTGTGAGTTGTACGCAAGTCCAAAATTTTGGTTCAGGACCTATACAGGTTCCTGGTGGGTGGCTGAGACTCTGGTCAATTCTTCTTCCTGCCGGGAAATTAGAGCGACATGTGCCCTTCCAAATGCCTAACAGCTACTCTCTCATTGGTTCTCCCTCTTCCCTTCCATCCTCTGAGAAATTGGCAACCTGTGCGAACCAGGAGGTTAAAGGGGTTGTCTCTCCAAGTTGGGAGATTGATAGTAAAGCAGTTGGAAAGTCAAAGCGGAGCACAAGGAGAGGGACTATTCGTTGAGTTTTAGATACCTTTTCTATTCACAGTGTGTCCATTCTCTAGGTGTCCCGTACATGTTATAGATGTAGTAATATTCACTTCAACATGGAGAGTTGGGACCCATGGAATGGGGGCCATGCATTTTTGCATTAAAGGGTCTGCATTTGCTCACCCAATCTCAGCAATCCTCTCAGTCCCAAGAGTCCAGCCTTATGTCACATCCAGCTGTCATTGTAGATAGGGTCATTCCAGGTGTCATCACAGACCCTGAAGGAAATGTAAAGAATTTCCCTGTTTTTTTGTTTTGTTTTTGAAATTGCTTTTTATAGTGGGTTTGAGCTGATTCTCGCTGCCATGTTTATGCCTGTCTAGACACACATGATTCCCTTACAGAGACGTATCAGTACATAGGTTTTAAGATTCTTACTAGTCAGATCTATTCCTCTGCGGGACATATGGGGTTTTGAGTCCCTTTCACTGAGAAAGGTGTAGGTCTTGTCTATTCCACAGTTGGTTTTAGAAATGGTACCTGCACTTATATCAAACTCTGGTTTTATGCATCACCCCACCTCTCCTTTCCCCTTAAGCAGGCATAAGAGTGTTTTGTAAATGTGAGACTCTGTTCTCTTTCCTACATCAGTTCATGTGTAGCCATGCTTACAGGATCTTCATAAGTGATATCTTATGATAAGTTTCTTTTTCTGTGTGACTTATTTCACTTAGAATCATTGTACCTGAATCCACTCACTTTGATACTCCTGGTCTTATTACATTGATTTCATGGCTGAGGGATATTCCATCGTACATAAATACCACAGTTTATTGAACCATTTTTATATTTCCTGGGATATTTAAGGTGTACCCAAGTTGAGGTTCTTGTAAGCATTGCAGCCCTAAATTTGGGGGTGGCTCTGTCTTATTGATTTTCAGTTTTCCCAAGGTATATTCCCTAGACGGGAAGTGCCCTTGGCTCTGTAGCTCTGTTGTTTACTTGTTTTAGGGAACGCAATGCACTCCTCCAGTGAGGCAGTTGGCAATTTACATCCCGCCCATCAGCATAACAAGGCTCCCTCTTCTCCAGGGCCTGTCTTGCCTTTCTGGTTTTTACATATTTTGTGGATATACCTTTTGACAGGTGGGAATTGATACTTCTTTGTAGTGCAGATTTGCATTGCCCGCTTGCTTGCTTGGCCAAAAAGGGCGTATGCGTTTTCTCCTGAATATATTCAGGAGAAAACGCATACGCCCTTTTTGGCCAAGTGCGTCATTTTCGAAGCTGTGCCCCTCTTCCTGTGCTTTAAAGGCGATTCCAACGTACCTCTTGAAATCTGTTTCCTGCTATTCTGCCTCGCATTCAAGTCCACCTCGTTGCCTTCCCTCAACAGATTTTTGGACGACAGTTGTCCTTTATTACTCGGCCAGTTTGTGAATTCCTGTGCCCCTGAGCTCCATTTTTCAACTCGTTTTTTGTGAACTGTACGCAAGTCCAAAATTTTGGTTCAGGACCTATACTGGTTCCCGGTGGGTGGCTGAGACTGTGGTTAATTCTTCTTCCTGCCGGGAAATTAGAGTGACATGTGCCCGTCCAAATGCCTAACAGCTACTGTCTCATTGGTTCTCCCTCTTCCCTTCCATCCTCTGCGAAATTGGCAACCTGTGCGAACCAGGAGCTTAAAGGGGTTGTCTCTCCAAGTTGGGAGATTGATAGTAAAGCAGTTGGAAAGTCAAACCAGAGCACCAGGAGAGGGACTGTTCGTTGAGTTTTAGAAACCTTTTGTATTCACAGTGTGTCAATTCTCTAGGATTCCCGTACATGTTATAGCTGTAGTAATATTCCCTGCAACCTGGAGAGTTGGGACCCATGGAATGGGGGCCATGCATTATTGCTTTAAAGTGTCTGCATTTGCTCACCCAATCTCATCAATCCGCTCAGTCCCAAATGTCCAGCCTTATGCCACATCCAGCTGTCATTGTAGATAGGGTCATTCCAGGTTTCATCAGAGACCCTGAAGGAATTGTAAAGGATTTCCCTGTTTTTTGGTTTTGTTTTTGAAATTCCTTTTTATAGTGGGTTTGAGCTGATTCTCGCTGCCATGTTTATTGCAGTCTAGACACACTTGTTTCCGTTACAGAGATATGTCAATACATAGGTTTTAAGATTCTTACTAGTCAGATCTATTCCTCTGCGGGAAATATGGGGTTTTGAGTCCCTTTCACTGAGGAAGGTGTAGGCCTTTTCTGTACCAAAGTTGGTTTTAGAAACGGTACCTGTGCTTACATCAAACTCTCGTTTTATCCATCACCCCTCCTCTCCTTCCCCCTTAAGCAGGCATAAGAGTGTTTTCTAAATGTGAGAATCTGTTCTCTTTCCTAACTCAGTTCATGTGTAGCCATGTTTACAAGAACTTCCTAAGTGATACCTTATGATAAGTTTCTTTTTCTGTGTTACTTATTTCACTTAGAATCATCGTTCCTGAATCCACTCACTTTGCTGCTCCTGGTCTTATGACTTTGATTTCATGGCTGAGGGATATTCCATCGTACATAATTACCACAATTTTTTGAACCATTTTTATATTTCCTGGGATATTTAAGGTGTACCCAAGTTGAGGTTCTTGTAAGCAGTGCAGCCCTAAATTTGGGTTGGCTCTGTCTTATTGATTTTCAGTTTTCCCTAGATATATTCCCCAGACTGGAATTGCCCTTGGCTCTGTAGCTCTGTTTTTTACTTGTTTTAGGGAACACAATGCACTCCTCCAGTGAGGCAGTTGGCAATTTACATCCCGCCCATCATCATAACAAGTCTCCCTTTTCTCCAGGGCCTGTCTTGTCTTTCTGGTTTTTACACATTTTGTGGATGTCCCTTTTGACCGGTGGGAAGTGATACTTCTTTGTAGTGCAGATTTGCATTGCCCGCTTGCTTGCTTGGCCAAAAAGGGCGTATGCGTTTTCTCCTGAATATATTCAGGAGAAAACGCATACGCCCTTTTTGGCAAAGTGCGTCATTGTCGATGTTGTGCCCCCCTTCCTGTGCTTTTAAGGCGATTCCAATGTCCCTCTTGAAATCTGTTTCCTACTATTCTGCCTCACTTTCAAGTCCGCTCGTTGCCTTCCATCAACAGATTTTTGGACGATAGTTGTCCATTATTACTCTGCCAGTTTGTGTATTGCTGTGACCCTGAGCTCCATTTTTCAACTCGTTTTTTGTGAGCTGAACGCAAGTCCAAAATTTTGGTTCAGGAATTATACTGGTTCCCGGTGGGTGGCTGAGACTCTGGTTAATTCTTCTTCCTGCCGGGAAATTAGAGTGATATGTGCCCGTCCAAATGCCTAACAGCTACTCTCTCATTGGTTCTCCCTGTTCCCTTCCATCATCTGCCAAATTGGCAATATGTGCGAACCAGGAGCTTAAAGGGGATTTCTCTCCAAGTTGGAAGATTGATAGTAAAGCAGTTGGAAAGTCAAACCGGAGCCCCAGGAGAGGCACTTTTCGTTGAGTTTTAGAAACCTTGTGTATTCATATTGTGTCCACTCTCTAGGTTTCCTGTACATGTTATAGCTATATTAATATTCACTTCAAGCTGCAGAGTTGGGACCCATGGAATGGGGCCCATGCATGTTTGCTTTAAAGGGTCTGCATTTGCTCACCCAATCTCACCAATCCTCTCAGTCCCAAGTGTCCAGCCTTATGCCACATCCAGCTGCCATTGTAGATAGGGTCATTCCACGTTTCATCAGAGAACCTGAAGGAATTGTAAAGAATTTTCCTGTTTTTTGGTTTTGTTTTTGAAATTCCTTTTTATAGTGGGTTTGAGCTGATTCTCGCTGTCATGTTTATGCCAGTCTAGACACACTTGATTCCCTTACAGAGACATATCAATGCATAGGTTTTAAGATTCTTACTAGTCAGATCTATTCCTCTTGGGAAATGTGGGGTTTTGAGTCCCTTTCACTGAGGAAGGTGTATGTCTTGTCTATTCAAAAGCTGGTTTTTGAAACGGTACCTGTGCTTATATCAAACACTGGTTTTATGCATCACCCCACCCCTCCTTCCCCCTTAAGCAGGCATAAGAGTGTTTTCTAAATGTGAGACACTGTTCTCTTTCGTAACTCAGTTCATATGTAGCCATGTTTACAGGAACTTCATAAGTGATATCTTCTGATAAGTTTCTTTTTCTGTGTGACTTATTTCACTTAGAATCATCGTACCTGAATCCACTCACTTTGCTGCTCCTCGTCTTATGACATTGATTTCATGGCTGCGGGATATTCCATCGTACGTAAGTACCACAATTTTCTGAACCATTTTTATATTTCCTGGGATATTTAAGGTGTACCCAAGTTGAGGTTCTTGTAAGCAGTGCAGCCCTAAATTTGGGGGTGGCTTTGTCTTATTGATTTTCAGTTTTCCCTAATTATATTCCCTAGACGGGAAGTGCCCTAGGCTCTGTAGCTGTGTTGTTTACTTGTTTTAGGTAACACAATGCACAACTCCAGTGAGGCAGTAGGCCCTTTACATCCCGCCCATCAGCATAACAAGGCTCCCTGTTCTCCAGGGCGTGTCTTGCCTTTTTGGTTTTTACACATTTTGTGGATGACCCTTTTGACCGGTGGGAAGTGATACTTCATTGTAGTTCAGATTTGCATTGTCCGCTTGCTTGCTTGGCCAAAATGGGCATATGCGTTTTCTCCTGAATATATTCAGGTGAAAAGGAATACGCCCTTTATGGCCAAGTGCGTCATTGTCGAAGTTGTGCACCTCTTCCTGTGCTTTAAAGGCGATTCCAACGTACCTCTTGAAATCTGTTTCCTGCTATTCTGCCTCGCTTTCAAGTCCGCCTCGTTGCCTTCCCTCAACAGATTGTTGGACGATAGTTGTCCTTTATTACTCTGCCAGTTTGTGAATTGCTGTGCCCCTGAGCTCCATTATTCAACTTTTTTTGTGTGAGCTTTACGCAAGTCCAAAATTTTGGTTCAGGACCTATACTGGTTCCCGGTGTGTGGCTGAGACTTTGGTTAATTCTTCTTCCTCCCGGGAAATTAGAGTGACATGTGCCCGTCCAAATGCCTAATAGCTAGTCTCTCATTGGTTCTCCCTCTTCCCTTCCATCTTCTGCCAAACTGGCAACCTGTGCGAACCAGGAGCTTAAAGGGTCTGTCTCTCCAAGTTGGAAGATTGAGAGTAAAGCAGTTGGAAAGTCCAATCGGAGCACCAGGAGAGGGACTATTCGTTGAGATTTAGAAACCTTTTGTATTCACAGTGTGTCCATTCTCTAGGTTTCCCATACATGTAATAGCTGTAGTAATATTCCCTTCAACATGGAGAGTTGGGACCCATGGAATGGGGGCCATGCATGTTTGCTTTAAAGGGTCTGCATTTGCTCACCCAATCTCACCAATCCTCTCACTCCCAAGTGTTCAGCCTTATGCCACATCAAGCTGTCATTGTAGATAGGGTCATTCCAGGTTTCATCAGAGACCCTGAAGGAATTGTAAAGAATTTCCCTGTTTTTTGGTTTTGTTTTTGAAATTCCTTTTTATAGTGGGTTTGATCTGATTCTCGCTGCCATGTTTATGCCAGTCTAGACACACTTTATTCCCTTATGGAGACATATCAATACATAGGTTTTAAGATTCATACTCGTTAGATCTATTCCTCTGCGGGAAATATGGGGTTTTGAGTCCCTTTCACTGAGGAAGGTGTAGGTCTTTTCTATTCCAAATTTGGTTTTAGAAACGGTACCTGTGCTTATATCAAACTCTCGTTTTATGCATCACCCCACCTCTCCTTTCCCCTTAAGCAGGCATTAGAGGGTTTACTAAATGTGAGACTCTGTTCTCTTTCCTAAATCAGTTCATGTGTAGCCATGTTTACAGGATCTTTATAAGTGATATCTTAGGATACGTTTCTTTTTCTGTGTGACTTATTTCACTTAGAATCATCGTACCTGAATCCAATCACTTTGCTTCTCCTGGTCTTATGACATTGATTTCATGGCTGAGGGATATTCCAAAATACATAAATACCACAGTTTTTGAACCATTTTTATATTTCCTGGGATATTTAAGGTGTACCCAAGTTGAGGTTCTTGTAAGCAGTGCAGCCCTAAATTTGGGGGTTGGTCTGTCTTATTGATTTTCAGTTTTCCCAAGGTATATTCCCTAGACTGGAAGTGCCCTTGGCTCTGTAGCTCTGTTGTTTACTAGTTTTAGGGAAAGCAATGCACTCCTCCTGTGAAACAGTTGTCCATTTACATCCCGCCCATCAGCATAACAAGGCTCCCTGTTCTCCAGGGCCTGTCTTGCCTTTCTGGATTTTACACATTGCTGGATGTCCCTTTTGACCAGTGGGAATTGATACTTCTTTGTAGTGCAGATTTGCATTGCCCGCTTGCTTGCTTGGCCAAAAAGGGCGTATGCGTTTTCTGCTGAATATATTCAGAAGAAAACGCATACACCCTTTTTGGCCAAGTGTGTCATTGTCGAAGTTGTGCCCCTCTTCCTGTGCTTTAAAGGTGATTCCAACATACCTCTTGATATCTGTTTCCTGCTATTCTGCCTCGCTTTCAAGTCCGCCTCGTTGCCTTCACTCAACAGATTTTTGGACGATAGTTGTCCTTTAATATTCTGCCAGTTTGTGAATTGCTGTGCCCCTGAGCTCTGTTTTTCAACTCGTTTTTTGTGAACTGTACGCAAGTCCAAAATTTTGGTTCAGGACCTATACTGGATCCCGGTGTGTGGCTGAGTCTTTCTTCCTGCCGGAAATTAGAGTGACATGTGCCCGTCCAAATGCCTAACATCTACTCTCTCATTGGTTCTCCCTCTTCCCTTCCATCCTCTGCATAATTGGCAACCTGTGCGAACCAGGAGCTTAAAGGGGCTGTCTCTCCAATTTGTGAGATTGATAGGAAAGCAGTTGGAAAGTCAAACCGGAACACCAGGAGAGGGACTATTCATTGAGTTTTAGAAACCTCTTGTATTCACATTTTGTCCACTCTCTAGGTTTCCATACATGTTATAGCTGTAGTAATATTCCCTTCAACACGGAGAGTTGGGACCCATGGAATTGGGGCCATGCATTTTTGATTTAAAGGGCCTGCATTTGATCACCCAATCTCACCAATCCTCTCAGTCCCAAGAGCTCAGCCTTATACCACATCCAGCTGTCCGTGTAGATAGGGTCATTCCAGGTTTCACCAGAGACCCTGAAGGAATTGTTAAGAATTTCCCTGTTTTTTGGTTTTGTTTTTGAAATTCCTTTTTATAGTGGGTTTGAGCTGATTCTCGCTGCCATGTTTATGCCAGTCTAGACACACTTGATTCCCTTACAGAGAAATATCAATACATAGGTTTTAAATGTCTTAGTAGTCAGATCTATTCCTCTGTGGGAAATATGGGGTTTTCAGTCCCTTTCACTGAGGAAGTTGTAGATCTTGTCTATTCCACAGTTGGTTTTAGAAACGGTACCTGTGCTTATATCAAACTCTGGTTTTATGCATCACCCCACCTCTCCTTCCCCATTAAACAGGCATAAGAGTGTTTTCTAAATGTGAGACTCTGTTCTCTTTCCTAAATCAGTTCATGTGTAGCCATGTTTACAGGATATTCATAAGTGATATCTATGATAAGTTTCTTTTTCTGTGTGACTTATTTCACTTAGAATCATCGTACCTGTATCCACTCATTTTGCTGCTCCTGGTCTTATGACATTGATTTCTTGGCTGAGGGATATTCCATCGTACATAAGTACCACAATTTTTTGAACCATTTATATATTTCCTGGGATACTTAAGGTGTACCCAAGTTGAGGTTATTGTAAGCAGTGCAGCCCTAAATTTGGGGGTGGCTCTGTCTTATTGCTTTTCAGTTTTCCCAAGGTATATTCCCTAGACAGGAAGTGCCCTTGGCTCTGTAGCTCTGTTGTTTACTTGTTTTAGGGAACACAATGCACTCCTCCAGTGAGGCAGTTGGCAATTTACATCCCGCCCATCAGCATAACAAGGCTCCCTGTTCTCCAGGGCCTGTCTTGCCTTTCTGGTTTTTACAGATTTTGTGGATGTCCCTTTTGACCGGTGGGAAGTGATACTTCTTTTTAGTGCAGATTTGCATTGCCCGCTTGCTTGCTTGGCCAAAAAGGGCGTATGCGTTTTCTCCTGAATATATTCAGGAGAAAACGCATACGCCCTTTTTGGCCAAGTGCGTCATTGTCGAAGTTGTGCCCCTCTTCCTGTGCTTTACAGGTGATTCCTACATACCTCTTGAAATCTGTTTCCTGCTATTCTGCCTCGCTTTCAAGTCCGCCTCGTTGCGTTCCCTCAAGAGATTTTTGGATGATAGTTGTCCTTTATTACTCTGCCAGTTTGTGAATTGCTGGAGCCCTGAGGTCCATTTTTCAACTCGATTTTTGTGAGCTCTACGCAAGTCCAAAATTTTGGTTCAGGACCTATACTGGTTCCCGGGGGGTGGCTGAGACTTTGGTTAATTCTTCTTCCTGCCGGGAAATTAGAGTGACATGTGCCCGTCCAAATGCCTAACAGCTACTCTCTCATTGGTTCACCCTCTTCCCTTCCATCCTCTGCCAATTTGGCAACCTCTGCGAACCAGGGGTTTAAAAGGCTGTCTCTGCATGTTGGGAGATTGATAGTAAAGCAGTTGGAAAGTAAAACCAGAGCACCAGGAGAGGGACTATTCATTGAGTTTTAGAAACCTTTTGTATTTACAGAGTGTCTATTCTCTAGGTTTCTCGTACATGTTATAGCTGTAGTAATATTCCCTTTAACCTGGAGAGTTGGTACCCATGGAATGGTGGCCTTGCATTATTGCTTTAAAGGGTCTGCATTTGCTCACCCAATCTCACCAATCCTCTCAGTCCCAAGTGTCCAGCCTTATGCCACATCAACCTGTCATTTTAGATAGGGTCATTCCAAGTTTCATCAGAGACCCTGAAGGAATTGTAAAGAATTTCCCTGTTTTTTGGTTTTGTTTTTGAAATTCCTTTTTATGGTGGGTTTGAGCTGATTTCGCAGCCATGTTTATGCCAGTCTAGAAACACTTGATTCCCTAACGGAGACATATGAATACATAGGTTTTTAGATTCTTACTAGTCAGATCTATTCCTCTGCAGTAAATATGGGGTTTTGAGTCCCTTTCACTGAGGAAGGTGTAGGTCTTTTCTATTCCAAAGTTGGTTTTAATAACGGTACATCTGCTTATATCAAACTCTGGTTTTATGCATCACCCCACCTCTCCTTCCCCTTAAGCAGGCATAAGAGTGTTTTCTAAATGTGAGACTCTGTTCTCTTTCCTAACTCACTTCATGTGTAGCCATGTTTACAGGATCTTCATAACTAATATCTTATGATAAGTTTCTTTTCCTGTGTAACTTATTTCACTTAGAATCATCGTACCTGAATCCACTCACTTTGCTGTTCCTGGTCTTCTGACATTGATTTCATGGCTGAGGGATATTCCATCGTACATAAATACCACAATTTTTTGTACCATTTTTATATTTCCTGGGATATTTAAGGTGTACCCAAGTTGAGATTCTTGTAAGCAGTGCAGCCCTAAATTTGGGGGTGGCTCTGTCTTATTGATTTTCAGTTTTCCCAAGGTATATTCCCTATTATGGAAGTGCCCTTGGCTCTGTAGCTCTGTTGTTTACTTGTTTTAGGGAACGCAATGCACTCCTCCAGTGAGGCAGTTGGCAATTTACAGGCCGCCCATCAGCATAACAACGCTCCCTGTTCTCCAGGGCCTGTCTTGCCTTTCTGGTTTTTACACATTTTGTGGATGTCCCTTTTGACCGTTGGGAAGTGATACTTCTTTGTAGTTCAGATTTGCATTGCCCGCTTGCTTGCTTGGCCAAAAAGGGCGTATGCGTTTTCTCCTGAATATATTCAGGAGAAAACGCATACGCCCTTTTAGGCCAAGTGCGTCATTGTCGAAGTTTTGCCCCTCTTCCTGTGCTTTAAAGGCGATTCCATCGTACCTCTTGAAATCTGTTTCCTGCTATTCTGCCTCGCTTTCAAGTCCGCCTCGTTGCCTTCTCTCACCAGATTTTTGGACGATAGTTGTCCTTTATTTCTCTGCCAGTTTGTGAATTGCTGTGCCCCTGAGCTCCATTTTTCAACTCGTTTTTTGTGAGCTCTACACAAGTCCAAAATTTTGGTTCAGGACCTATACTTGTTCCCGGTGGGTGGCTGAGACATTGGTTAATTCTTCTTCCTGCCGGGAATTTAGAGTGACATGTGCCCGTCCAAATGCCTAACAGCTACTCTCTCATTGGTTCTCCCTCTTCCCTTCCCTTCCATTCTCTGCCAAATTGGCAACCTCTGCGAACCAGGGGTTAAAAGGGGCTTTCTCTCCATGTTGGGAGATTGATAGTAAAGCAGTTGGAAAGTAAAACCGGAGCACCAGGAGAGGGACTATTCATTGAGTTTTAGAAACCTTTTGTATTCACAGAGTGTCTATTCTCTAGGTTTCCCGTACATGTTATAGCTATAGTAATATTCCCTTTAACCTGGAGAGTTGGTACCCATGGAATGGGGGCCATGCATTATTGCTTTAAAGGGTCTGCATTTGCTCACCCAATCTCACCAATCCTCTCAGTCCCACGTGTCCAGCCTTATGCCATATCCAGCTGTCATTTTAGATAGGGTCATTCCAAGTTTCATCAGAGACCCTGAAGGAATTGTAAAGAATTTCCCGGTTTTTTGGTTTTGTTTTTGAAATTCATTTTTATGGTGGGTTTGAGCTGATTCTCGCAGCCATGTTTATGCCAGTCTAGACACACTTGATTCCCTAATGGAGACATATGAATACATAGGTTTTAAGATTCTTACTAGGCAGATCTATTCCTCTGCAGTAAATATGGGGTTTTGAGTCCCTTTCACTGAGGAAGGTGTAGGTCTTTTCTATTCCTCAGTTGGTTTTAATAACGGTACCTGTGCTTATATCAAACTCTGGTTTTATGCATCACCCCACCTCTCCTTCCCCTTAAGCAGGCATAAGAGTGTTTTCTAAATGTGGGACTCTGTTCTCTTTCCTAACTCAGTTCATGTGTAGCCATGTTTACAGGATCTTCATACGTGATATCTTATGATAATTTCTTTTTCTGTGTGACTTATTTCACTTAGAATCATCGTACCTGAATCCACTCACGTTGCTGCTCCTGGTCTTATGACATTGATTTCATGGCTGAGGGATATTCCATCGTATATAAATACCACAATTTTTTGTACCATTTTTATATTTCCTGGGATATTTAAGGTGTACCGAAGTTGAGGTTCTTTTAAGCAGTGCAGCCCTAAATTTGGGGGTGGCTCTGTCTTATTGATTTTCATTTTTCCCAAGGTATATTCCCTAGAATGGAAGTGCCCTTGGCTCTGTAGCTCTGTTGTTTTCTGGTTTTAGGGAACGCAATGCACTCCTCCAGTGAGGCAGTTGGCAATTTTCCTCCCTCCCATCAGCATATCAAGGCTCCCTGTTCTCCAGAGCCTGTCTTGCCTTTCTGGTTTTTACAAATTTTGTGGATGTCCCTTTTGACCGGTGGGAAGTGATACTTCTTTGTAGTGCAGATTTGCATTGCCCGCTTGCTTGCTTGGCCAAAAAGGGCGTACGCGTTTTCTCCTGAATATATTCAGGAGAAAACGCATACGCCCTTTTAGGCCAAGTGCGTCATTGTCGAAGTTGTGCCCCTCTTTCTGTGCTTTAAAGGCGATTCCAACGTACCTCTTGAAATCTGTTTCCTGCTATTCTGCCTCGTTTTCATGTCCGCCTCGATGCCTTCCCTCAACAGATTTTTGGACGATAGTTGTCCTTTATTTCTCTGCCAGTTTGTGAATTGCTGTGCCCCTGAGCTCCATTTCTGAACTCGTTTTCTGTGAGCTCTACACAAGTACAAAATTTTGGTTCACGACCTATACTGGTTCCCGGTGGGTGGCTGAGACTTTGGTTAATTCTTCTTCCTGCCGGGAAATTAGAGTGACATGTGCCCGTCCAAATGCCTAACAGCTACTCTCTCATTGGTTCTCCCTCTTCCCTTCCATCCTCTGCCAAATAGGCAACCTGTGTGAACCAGGAGTTTAAAGTGGCTGTCTCTCCATGTTGGGAGATTGATAATAAAGCAGTTGGAAAGTCAAACCGGAGCACCAGGAGAGAGACTATTCGTTGAGTTTTAGAAACATTTTTTATTCACAATGTGTCCATTCTCTAGGTTTCCCGCACATTTTATAGCTTTAGTAATATTCCCTTCAACATAGAGAGTTGGGACCCATGGAATGGGGGCAATGCATTATTGCTCTAAAGGGTCTGCCTTTGCTCACCAATCTCACCAATCCTCTCAGTCCCAAGTGTCCAGCCTTATGCCACATCCAGCTGTCATTGTAGATTGGGTCATTCCAGGTTTCATCAGAGGCCTGAAGGAAATGTAAAAAATTTCCCTGTTTTTTGGTTTTGTTTTTGAAATTCCTTTTTATAGTGTGTTTGAGCTGATTCTAGCTGCCATGTTTATGCCAGGCTAGAAACACTTGATTCCCTTACGGAGACATATCAATACATTGGTTTTAAGATTCTTACTAGTGAGATCTATTACTCTACGGGAAATATGGGGTTTTGAGTCCCTTTCACTGAGGAAAGTGTAGGTCTTGTCTATTCCACAGTTGGTTTTAGAAACGGTACCTTTGCTTATATCAAACTCTGGTTTTATGCATCCCACCACCTCTCCTTCCCCGTTAAACAGGCATAAGAGTGTTTTCTAAATGTGAGTCTCTGTTCTCTTCCCTAACTCAGTTCATGTGTAGTCATGTTTACAGGATCTTCATAAGTGATATCTTATGATAAGTTTCTTTTCCTGTGTGACTTATTTCACTTAGAATCATCGTACCTGAATCCACTCACTTTGCTGCTCCTGGTGTTATGACATTGATTTCATGGCTGAGGGATATTCCATCGTACATAAGTACCACAAATTTTTGAACCATTTTTATATTTCTTGGGATATTTAAGTTGTACCCATGTTGAGGTTCTTGTAAGCAGTGCAGCCCTAAATTTGGGAGTGGCTCTGTCTTATTGATTTTCAGTTTTCCCAAGTTATATTCCCTAGACTGGAAGTGCCCTTGGCTCTGTAGCTCTGTTGTTTACTTGTTTTAGGGAACACAATGCACTCCTCCAGTGAGGCAGTTGGCAATTTACATCCCGCCCATCAGCATAAAAAGGTTCCCTGTTCTCCAGGGCCTGTCTTGCCTTTCTGGTTTTTACACATTTTGTGGATGTCCCTTTTGACCGGTGGGAAGTGATACTTCTTTGTAGTGCAGATTTGCATTGCCCGCTTGCTTGCTTGCTTCGCCAAAATGGGCGTATGCGTTTTCTCCTGAATATATTCAGGAGAAAACGCATACGACGCTTTTGGCCAAGTGCGTCATTGTCGAAGTTGTGCCCCTCTTCCTGTGCTTAAACGCGATTCCATCATACCTCTTGAAATCTGTTTCCTGCTATTCTGCCTCGATTTCAAGTCCGCCTCGTTCCCTTCCCTCAACAGATTTTTGGACGATAGTTGTCCTTTATTACTCTGCCAGTTTGTGAATTGCTGTGCCCCTGAGCTCCATTTTTCAACTTGTTTTTTGTGAGCTGTACGCAACTACAAAATTTTGGTTCAGGACCTATACTGGTTCCCGGTGGGTTGCTCAGACTTTGGTTAATACTTCTTCCTGCCGGGAAATTAGAGTGACATGTGCCCGTCCAAATGCCTAACAGCTACTCTCTCACTGGTTCTCTCTCTTCCCTTTCATCCTCTGCCAAATTGGCACCCTGTGCGAACCAGGTGCTTAAATGGGCTGTGTCTCCAATTTGGGAAATTGATAGTAAAGCAGTTGGAAGTCAAACCTGAGCACCAGGAGAGGGACTATACGTTGTGTGTTAGAAACCTTTTGTATTCACAGTGTGTCTATTCTCTAGGTTTCCCGAACATGTTATAGCTATAGTAATTTTCCCTTCAACCTGTAGAGTTGGGACCCATGGAATGGGGGCCATGCATTTGTGCTTTAAATGGTCTGCATTTGCTCACCCAATCTCACCAATCCTCTCAGCCCCAGTTGTCCAGCCTTATGCCACATCCAGCTGTAATTGTAGATAGGGTCATTCCAGGTTTCATCAGATACACTGAAGGAATTGTAATGAATTTCCCTGTTTTTTGGATTTGTTTTTGAAATTACTTTTTATAGTGTCTTTGAGCTGATTCTCGCTGCCATGTTTATGCCAGTCTAGACACACTTGATACCCTTACGGAGACATTTCAATACATAGGTTTTAAGATTCTTACTAGTCAGATCTATTCCTCTGCGGGAAATATGGGGTTTTGAGTCCCTTTCACTGAGGAAGGTGTAGGTCTTCTCTATTCCACAGTTGGTTTTAGAAACGGTACCTGTGCTTATATCAAACTCTGGTTTTATGCATCCCACCACCTCTCCTTCCCCCTTAAACAGGCATAAGAGTTTTTTCTAAATGTGACACTCTGTTCTCTTTCCTAACTCAGTTCCTGTGTAGCCATGTTTACAGCGTCTTCATAAGTGATATCTTATGATTAGTTTCTTTTTCTGTGTGACTAATTTCACTTAGAATCATCGTACCTGAATACACTCACTTTGCTGCTCCTGGTCTTATGACATTGATTTCATGGATGAGGGATATTCCATCATACGTAAGTATCACAATTTTTTGAACCATTTTATTATTTCCTGGGATATTTAAGGTGTACCCAAGTTGAGGTTGTTGTAAGCATTGCAGCCCTAAATTTGGGGGTGGCTCTGTCTTATTGATTTTCAATTTTCCCAAGGTATATTCCCTAGACTGGAAGTGCCCTTGGCTCTGTAGCTCTGTTGGTTACTTGTTTTAGGGAACGCAATGCACTCTTCCAGTGAGGCAGTTGGCAATATACATCCCAAGCATCAGCATAACAAGGCTCCCTGTTCTCCAGGGCCTGTGTTGCCTTTCTGGTTTTTACACTTTTTGTGGATATCCCTTTTGACCGGAGGGAAGTGATACTTCTTTGTAGTGCAGGTTTGCATTGCCCGCTTGCTTCCTTGGCCAAAAAGGGCGTATGGGTTTTCCCCTGAATATATTCAGGAGAAAATGTATACGCCCTTTTTGGCCCAGTGCATCATTGTCGAAATTGTGCCCCCCTTTCCTGTGCTTTAAAGGCGATTCCAACGTACCTCTTGAAATCTGTTTCCTGCTATTCTGCCTCGCTTTCAAGTCCGCCTCGTTCCCTTCCCTCAACAGATTTTTGGACGATAGTTGTCCTTTATTACTCTGCCAATTTGTGAATTGCTGTGCCCCTGAGCTCCATTTTTCAACTCGTTTTTTGTGAGCTGTACGCAAGTCCAAAATTTTGGTTCAGGACCTATACTGGTTCCCGGTGGGTGGCTGAGACTTTGGTTAATTATTCTTCCTGACGGGAAATTAGAGTGACATGTGCCCGTCCAAATGCCTAACAGCTACTCTCTCATTGGTTCTCCCTCTTCCCTTCCATCCTCTCCCAAATTGGCAAACTGTGCGAACTAGGAGCTTAAAGGGGCTGTCTTTCCAAGTTGGGAGATTGATAGTAAATCAGTTGGAAAGTCAAACCGCAGCACCAGGAGAGGGACTATTCGTTGAGTTTTAGAAACATTTTGTATTCACAGTGTGTCCATTCTCTAGGTTACCCGTACATGTTATAGCTGTAGTAATATTCCCTTCAACCTGGAGAGTTGGGACCCATGGAATGGGGGCCATGCATTTTTGCTTTAAAGGGTCTGCATTTGCTCACCCAATCTCACCAATCCTCTCAGTCCCATGTGTCCAGCCTTATACCACAACCAGCTGTCATTGTAGATAGGGTCATTCCAGGTTTCATCAGAGACCATGAAGGAATTGTAAAGAATTTCCCTGTTTTTTGGTTTTGTTTTTGAAATTCCTTTTTATAGTGGGTTTGATCTGATTCTCGCTGCCATGTTGTTGCCAGTCTAGACACACTTGATTCCCTGATGGAGACATAGCAATACATAGGTTTTAAGATTCTTACTAGTCAGATGTATTCCTTTGTGGGAAATATGGGGTTTTGAGTCCCTTTCACTGAGGAAGGTGTAGGTCTTGTCTATTCTGTATTTGGATTATGGAACGGTAACTGTGCTAATATCAAACTCTGCTTTTGTGCATCTCCCCACCTCTACTTTCCCCTTAAGCAAGCATAAGAGTGTTTTCTAAATCTGAGACTCTGTTCTGTTTCCTAATTCAGTTCATATGTAGCCATGTTTACATTCCCTTCATAAGTGATATCTTATGTGAGAATGCACCATGGCCCTTGTCATAATAATGCTCCATGACCCCTGTCATCACATTGCACCATGTCCTAGTTATCACAATGCTCCATGTCCCTTGTCATCACAATTCTCCTCGTCCTTGTCATCACGATGCTACATGACACTTCTCATCACAACATTACATGCTCTTGTTATCACAGTGCTCCATGACCCCTGTCATCTCAATGCTCCCTGACCTCAGTCATCACAGTGCTTCATGCCCCTTTTCATTACAGTGCTCCATGATGCTCGTCATCACAATTACCCAAGGTCTTCTCATCACAATGCTCCACGGTTTTGCCATCAGAATGCTCCATGCCCTGGTCATCTCGCAGCTCAATGTCCCTTGTCCTCACAATTCTCCACGTCCTTGTCATCACAGTGCTCCATGGCACTTCTCATCACCATGTTATATGCTCTTGTCATCACAATACTCCATGCACTTGTCATCACAATACTCCATTACCATTGTCATCACGATCCTCCATGAAACTTGGGATCACATTGCTTCATGCCCTTGTCATCACAATGTTCCATGCTCCTTGACATCAAAATGATCCATGACCTCTGTCATCACAATGCTCCAAACTCTTGTGATCACAATGTTCCATAACACTTGTCATCACAACTCTCCATGACGCCTGTCATCTCAATACTCCATGCCCTTATTGTCACAATGCTCCATGACCTTTGTCATCACAATGCTCAATACACTTGTCATCACAATGCTCCCCGTCTGATTGCTCCTTGAACCCTGTCACAAAAAGGCTCCATGCCTTTTTCATCACAATGTCCCATGCCATTTTCATCACAATGCTCCATGCCATTGTCATCAAAATACTCCACAAGATTGTCATCAGAATGCTCCCTGACCCTTGTCATCACAATACTCCAAGCCATTGTCATCACAATGCTCCATTATCTTTGTCATCATAATCCTCCATGACACTTGGCATCACAATGCTCCATGCCACTGTCATCACAATGGGCTATTACATATTTCATCACAATGCTCCCTGACACCTGTCTTCATAATACTGCATGACCTTGTCATCACAATTCTGCATTCCCTTGCCATCACAGTGCACCATTCCAACTGTCATCGCAATAATCCATGAAACTTATTAGGCCAATGCTCCATGCCCTTGTCATCACAATGCTCCATGACCGTGTCATCACAATGCTCCGTGACTCCAGGCATCACAATGCTTCATGACCTGTGTCATCACAATGGTCCATGCCTTCGTCATCAACAGTCTCTATGACTTTTTAACCACAGTGCTCCATGAAGTTTTCATCACAATGCTCTTTGACCCATGTCATCACAATGCTCTATGCCTTTCTCAACACAATGCTCCATGACCCTTGTCATCACAATGCTCCATGGGCTTGTCAGCACAATGCTCCATGACCCTCGTCATCACAATGTGCCATGTGCTTGTCATCACAGTGCTCCACAATCTTGTCATCACAATGCTCCTTATACCTTGTCATCACAATGCTCCATGCACTTCTCATCAAAATGCTCTCTCACCACTGATATCACAATGTTACATCACTATTCATCACAGTACTCCCTCACCGCTGTCATCACAATGCTACATGCACTTATCATCACAATGTTCGATGACCCCTGACATAACAGTGCTCCGTAACCCCTGTCATCAAAATGCTCCATGACCATTTTCAGCAAAATGCTCCATGACCCCTGACATCACAATGTTCCATAACCATTGTCATCAAAATGTTCCATGAGCCTTTTCATCAAATTGCTCCATGAACCTGTCATCACAATGCTCCCTGCCCTTCTCATCACAATGCACCACACCCTTGTCATCAAAATGCTCCATGACCTTTGTCATCACAAAGCTCCATGACCCTTGGCATCACAATGCTCCATGCCATTGCCACCACAATGCTCCATGGACCCTCTCATCACATTGATCCATGCAATTGTCATCAAAAAGCTCCATGACACTTGTCATCACACTACTCGATGCCCTTTTCATCACAATGCTCCATGCCCTTGTCATTACAATCCTCCATGACACATGTATCACTGTGTTCCGTGCCCTTGTCATCACAATGTTCCATGCCCACTCTCATCACAATAATCCATGAAATATTTCAGACCGATGCTCCATGCACTTCTCATCACAATGCTCCATTACCCCTGTCATAACAATGCTCTATGACCCCTGTCATCACAATGCTCCACACCCCTTGTCATTACAGTGCTCCATGAGGCTTGTCATCAAAATTATCCATGGTCTTCTCATCACAATGCTCCACGGTCTTGCCATCACAATGCTCCATGCCCTGGTCATCACACTGCTCCATGTCACTGTCATCACAATTCTCCACGTTCCTGGCATCACTATGCTCCATGACACTTCTCATCAAAGTGTTACATGCTTTGTCATCACAATTCTCAATGCACTTGTCATCGCAATGCTCCATGACCCCTGTCGTAACAAACTCCATGTGCTTGTCATCACAATACTCCATGTCCTTACCGTCACAATGGTCCATGACCTTTGTCATCACAGTGCTCAATACACTGGTCATCAAAATGCTCCCTGACACTTGTTGTCTGTATGCTCCTTGAAACCTGTCATGAAAAGGCTCCATGTATTTTTCATAAGAATGATCCATGCTCTTTCATCACAATGCTCCAAGACCCCTGTAATCACAATGCTCCATGCCCTTGTCATCACAAAGCTCCATGACGCCTGTTAGAATGCTCCATTGCCTTCTCATCACAATGCTCCATGCCCTTGTCATCACAATGCTCCAAGACCACTGTAATCACAATGCTCCATGCCCCTTTTCATCAGAATGCTCCATGAGACTTTTCATTATAAGGCTCCATGGTTTTCTCATCACAATGCTCCATGCTCTGATCATCACAATACTCCATGTCCCTTGTTATCACAATTCTCCTCGTCCTTGTCATCACAATGCACCATGACAGTTATCATCACACTGCTCCATGACAGTTCTCATCACAATGTTACATGCTCTTGTCATCACAATTCTCCATGCAATTGTCATTGCAACGTCCCATGACCCCTGTCATAGCAAGCTCCATGCCTTTGTCATCACAATGCTTCACGACCTTTTCATCAAAATTCTCAATGACCGTTGTCATCACAATGCTACTTGCCCTTGTCATCACAATGCTCCAAGCCCTTGTCATCACAATGTTCCATTACCTTTGTCATCACAATCCTCCATAACACTTGGCATCACAATGCTCCATGCCATTGTCATCACAATGGTCCATGAAATATGTCATCACAATGCTCCCAGACACCTGTCTTCACAATATTCCATGACCTTGTCTTCCCAATGCTCCATGCCCTTGTCATCACAATGTGCCATGCCCACTCTCAACACAATTATCCATGAAATTTATCAGACCAATCCTCCATGCCCCTGTCATCAAAATGCTCCAAGTCTTTTTCATCACAATGCTCCAGGAACCCTCTCATCACATTGTTCCATGTCCTTGTCATCACAAAGCCCCATGATGCTTGTCATCACAATGCCCGATGCCCTTCTCATCACAATGCTCCATGCCCTTGTCATTACAATCCACCATGACCCATGTATCAGAGTGTTCAGTGCCCTGGTCATCACAATGCTCCATGCCCACTCTCATCACAATAATCCATGAAACATTTCAGTCCAATGCTCCATGCCCTTCTCATCACAATGCTCCATTACCCCTGTCATAACAATGCTTCATGACCACTGCCATCACAATGTTCCACAGCCTTGTCATCACAAGGCTCAATGACCCTTGTCATCACAGTGCTCCAAGAACCCTGTAATCACAATGCTCCATGCCCTTGTCATCACAAAGCTCCATGATGCATGACATCAGAACCCTCCATGGCCTTCTCATCCTAATGCTTCATGCCCTTGTCATCACAATGCTCCAAGACTCCTGTAATCACAATGCCCAATGCCCCTTTTCATCAGAATGCTCCATGAGACTTGTCATCACAAGGCTCCATGGTCTTCTCATCACAGGGCTCCAGTACCTTGTCATCACAATGCTCCATGACCCCTTTCATCACAATACTCCATGAGCATTTTCAGCCCAATGCTCCATCAACTTCTCATCACAATGCTCCATGACTCCTGTCATCACAATGCTCCATGACCACTGTCATCACAACGCTCCATGAACCCTGACAACACAACGATCTGGGACTCTTGTCATCAAAATGCTCCATGACCCTTGTCATCACAGTGGTCCATGCCCTTGTCATCCCAATGCTCCATGATCCCTGTAATCACAGTGCTCCGTGACGCTTGTCATCACAGTGCTCCATGAACCTTGTCATCACAATGCTCCTTGCCTTTGTCAGCAAAATGCTACATAATCTTTTCATCACAATGCTCCATGCGCTTGTCATCACATTCCTGCATAACCATTGGGATCACATTGCTTCATGCCCTTGTCAACTCTCTCTTGCCTTTCTGGTTTTTACAGATATTCGGATGTCCCTTTTGACCAGTGGGAAGTGACAATTCTTTGTAGTGTGGATTTGCATTGTGTGCCTTGCTTAATTGGCCAGAAAGGGCGTATGCCTTTTCTCCTGAATATATTCAGGAGAAAAGGCATACGCCCTTTTTGGCCAAGGGCATCACTGTCCAAGTTGTGATGCTTTTCCTGTGCTTTAAAGGCGATTCCAATTTACCTCTTGAAATATGTTTTGTGCAATTGTGCCTCATTTTCAAGTCCCCTTCTTTACCTTCCCTCAACAGATTTTGGAAGAGAGTAGTCCTTTATAACTCTGCAGGTTGGTGAATTGCTGTGCCCCTGAGTCCCAATTTTCAAATCCCATTTTTGAGAGCTGGCCGCAAATCCACAATTTTGCTTCAGGACATATACTGGTTCCAGGGGTGGCTATATTGGTTCCCTTTGGGTGGCTGAGGCTTTGGTTAATTCTTCTTCCTGACGGGAAATTAGAGTGACATGTGCCCATCCAAATGCCTACAACTACTCTCTGATAGGTTCTCCCTCTTCCATTTCATCCTCTGCACAGTTAGCAAACTCTGTGAACCAGGAGGTTATAGGGGCTGACTCTGCTAAGTTGCGGGATTGATAGTAAAGCAGTTGGAATACCAAACTGGAATACAAGGAGAAGAAAAATTAGGAGAGTTTTAGAAACCTTTTGCCATGACAGGTTGTCCATTCTCTAGGTTTCCCATACATGTTATAACTGTAGTGATATTCCCTTCTACCTGGAGATTTGGGACCCATGGAATGGTTGCATGCATTACTAGTTTAAGGGTCTGCATTTTCTCTCCCAATCTCACCAGTCCTCTCAGTCCCAAGTCTCCAGCCTTATGTCTCATCCAGCTGTCTTTGCCGATAGGGTCATTCCAGGTTTCATCAGAACCTTTGAAGGAATTGCGTAAGAATTTCGCTGTTTTTTGGTTTTGTTTTTGAAATTCATGTTTAAAATGGGGTTGAGCTGATTATCACTGACTTGTTTATGCCGGTCTTGACACAATTGGTTCCCTTACGAAGACATATTAATACATAGGTTTTAAGATTCTTACTAGTCAGATATATACCTATGCGGGAAATAGGGGTGTTGAGTCCCGTTCACTGAGGATGTTGTAGGTCTTGTCTATTCTGTATTTGGTTTATGGAATGGTACCTGTGTTAATATCAAACTCTGGTTTTATGCATCACCCCACCTCTCCTTTCTCCTGAAGCAGGCATAAGATTTTTTTTTTCTAAATGTGAGACTCTGTTCTCTTTCCTAATTCAGTTCATGTGTTGTGATATTGACATTTCCTCTATAAGTGATATCTTATGATAAGATTCTTTTTCTGTGTGACTAATTTCCCTTAGAATCATCATACTTAAATCCACTCATTATGCTGCTAATGGCCTTATATACATTGATTTCACATCTGAGTGATATTCTGTTGTACAAAATTACCACAAGTTCTTTATGCATTTCTGTTTTTCCTGGGATATTTTAGGTGTACCAAAGTTGAGGTTCTTGTATGCAGAGCAGCCCTAAACTATGGGGTGCCTGTGTCTTATTGATATTTAGTCTTCCCAAGTTATATGCCCATGAGTTGAAGTCCCCTTTGCTTGGGGGCTTTGTATTTTAGATGTTTTAGGAAACAGCATACACTTCTTCAGAGTGGCTCTTGGATATTTATACCCCACCCATCAGCGTGACTTGGCTCCCTGTTTCCCATGGCCTCTTCTGCATTTCTAGTTTGTACACATTTTTTGGATGGCCTTTCTGAGCACTGGAAATTGAGACTTCTTTGTTGTGCGGATATGCATTTCCCTCTTGCTTGGTTGGCCAAAAACTCTGTCTGTGTTTTTTTCCTGAAGATATTCACGAAAAAATCACATACACCCTTTTGCCCAACTGCATCATTTTAGAAATTCTGCTGCTTTTCATATGATTTAAATGTGAGTAGAATCTACCTTTTGAAATCTGTTTCCTGCAATTCTGCCTCTCATTCAGATCCTCTTCGTTGCCTTACCTGAATATATTTTTGGACGTTGGTTATCATTTATATCTTTGCAGGTCTTTGAATTGTCTGCTCCTGAGCTGCATTTGGCAACTCACTTTTTTTGTGTGCTGTATGCCAAACCATTGGATTGCTTCCGGCCCTATTCTGGTTCTGGGGAGGCAGGCTGAGCCTTTGGTTAATTCTTCTTCCTAATGGGAAAATAGAGTGGCATGTGCCTGTCAAAACTCCTACAGCTAACCTCTCATTTGTTCCCCCTCTTCCCATTTATCCTCTGCACAAATTGAAAACTGTGTAAAACAGGAGGTTAAAGGTGCTGATTCTCCAAGTGGGGAGATTGTTAGTAATGTGGCTGGAATGCCGAACCTCAGCACCAGGAGATCAAAAATGAGGTGCATTGTAGACACCTTTTCCTGAGCACATAGTATACATTCATCTCGGTTTCCCAGGCATGTTTTCACTGTCAGAAGATTCCCTTGAACCTGCAGATTTGGGACCCATGGAATGGGTACCAGGCAGTATTATTTTAAAAGGTCTGCATTTTCTCACCAAGCCTCTCTAACATCTCTTAACGTGCATAGCTTCCAGCCTTATATATCATCCTGCTGTGGGTCTACATGTGTTCAATTCATGTTACATCGTAGACCTTCAACAAAAGTTGTAAGAATTTTTGTCTGTCTCACTGTTTCTATAAATATTTTTAAATTTATTTTCATATTGGTTACAGCTGATTTTCAAAGCTCTGTTTTTTGTTCCTGTACATCCACTTGATTCATGTACTGTGAGACAACAATAAATTCCTTTTCAGATGCTTACCAGTCATATGAATTATTTTCCAGTGACTTGAGTGGGCTGAGTGCAGTTCTTTGAGGTACCGTTTAGGCCTTGTCAGTTATTCAATTTGGTACTTGGAATGGTATCTTTGCTAATTTCAACCTCCTGGATAATACCTCACCATTCCCCACCTTTCCCATTTAGCAGCCTTATGTCTATTTTCTACATATTTGACTATGTTTCTGTATTGTAATTTATTTCATGTGTAGCCATTTTTGATTCCACCTTTAAGTGACATCTTATGATATGTGTCTTTTTCTTTCTGACATGTGTCACTTAGAATGATCGTATGTAACTCCTCCAGAGTTGTTCCAACTGGCCTTATTTCATTGATTTCTGGATGAGTCATATTCCACTCTACATAAGTACCCCATCTCTTTTATCCATTTTATCCTTCCAGGGACATTTAGGTTATATCCAAGTTGAGGCCCTTTTTAACAGAGAGGTGGTAAACGTTGGGGTGCCTGCTTTCTGTCGATTTTTGTTTTTCCCAAGGTATACGCCCATGAGTGCAAGTGCCCTATGCTCTGTAGCTCATTTTTTAGATGTTTTAGCAAACACAATACACTTCTCCAGAGTGGCTGTTGGCAAATTGCATTTCCACTATCAGCCTCACAGAGCTCCCTTTTCTCCTTGCCCTGTCCTGCATTTCTGGTGTTTCCACGTTACGTGGATGGCCCTTCTGACTGATGTGAAGTGATACATTTTGTAGTATTGATTTCCAGTGTCCACCTGTTTGGTTGGATAAAAAGTGTGTATGGCCTTTACTTGAATATATTCAGAAAAAATGCATACGTCCTTTTTGGCCAACAGCATCATTGGCGATGTTCAGACCCGTTTCTTGTACTTTAACGGGGAGTCCTTTCTACCTGTTCAAATATGTTTCCTGCCACTCTCCCTTGCTTACAAGTCCTTTTCTGTGACTTACCTCAAGACATTTTTCGATGATAGATATTTTCAACTCTGCAGTTTCATGAATTTTAGTGACCCTGAGTTCCATTTTTCAACTTGTGTTTATGGAAACTGGACACAAAACAGCGGGATTTCCTCTAGCCCTATTCTGTTTCCGTGGGCAATTCTAGCCTTTGATGAATTTGTCTTCCGGATTGGAAATTAGAGTGGCATGTGCCTGTCCGAACACCTAAGACTTGTCTCTAAATTTTTCTCATCCTTCCGCTTCATCCTCTGGACAAATTCCAAACTGTGTGCAACAGGATGTTGACGGTGCTGATATGCCCAAGTGAGGAGGTTGTTAGGAAAGATGCTGGATGGGTGAACCCAAGCACCAGGCGATGAGGAGATGAGGTGCCTTTTCCAAACTCTTTCCGATCAAATGGTGTACCATCCTCTAGGTGTGACAGGCATGTTTTAGCGGTAGGAAGGGTCCCGTGCATGTAAGGAGGACACCAGGGATTTTTCCACATCAGTGCCTCCCCAAACCCCAAACTGGGGAATTTTTAAGCTACGGCTACACGCATGTCCATTAAGGGCCTTGGGAAATAGGCAGAGCCCAAACTTTAGATGATTGAAATCTTCAGGGTCAGAAGTGCTCACCATTGGCCTTGCTTAGGTTACATTTTATCTGTCATTGATAGATGATGTCAATAAAAATATCTGTTCTTTTTCAGATTATTTCCCCTTATAGGTTATTGCAAAATATTCAGTGTAGTTCCCTGTGCTATACAGTAGTTCCTTGTTGATGATCTATTTTATACATAGCAGTGTGTATGTGTTAATCCCAAACTGTTAATTTATCCCTTCTCCTACCTTTCCCCTTTGGTAATAATAAATTATAAGATTTTATACTTCTCAGAAATAGGGGAGCTGAAAGAGAGGTATCATTTTCAATGGAAAAGCATTGAAAACACGATTGAAGCTTCAGCCAAGAGTATTCGATGTACATCCATGGAAATAAATCCCTTCATTTCTCTAATGTTGACCTGACAAATAAGACAAACGTCTTCACTGAACTTGCTTATAGGAAAGTGATGGAAATATCAAATGTAAGTCTTAGAAACATCTTATTTTACCCGAGCGTTATACACTGCTCTATGTTAACTACAGTTTGGCTCACACATCTGTTCATTGAAGTTACAATGTTCTTAATTTCTGTTACTGATCCTCCAGAGTGGACCCCAACAGGAGTCCCCGTGCCCAGTGTCATTGGAGCCAACAGATCAAGACTGAGTTTGGTTCAGAAGCAAAGGAAACATTATTTTGAAAACAGAAAGGAGAGGTGAGAGCGTGCACTCCCCAACGGGCTGTGGGCTGGGCTGCTGTGTAGGGATCACGGCAGCATCAGTGGGAGGGAGGGGATGGAGCTCTCGAGGGCTGGGTTGGCTGCAGCTCAGGCTCTATGCCGCGGAGTCTGCATGGGACCCCGCTAGCTGAGGTGTCGACCCAGCCATTCTGCACTAGGAAATCGGGTCTGAAGTGCCGGGTGTGGGACCTCTGCATGCGGAACCCTAGGAGCACGTGAAATTAGACAAAGCACAAAGGAAAAACAGGTTAGACTTTATTTTATTGTCCAGATTCTCTTTTTATCTCCCAGGATTTTTTAATGAACGTTGCCGGAGATGAACACCTCCTCGGCTTTTGGTTCTGTTCCTAATTCTTGGGGTGTTGAGGGTGCAGACCCCTCTTTTGTAACTGCTTCATGCTGTGGTGGGAGCCCTGATACATGGGGGGAGTGGCAAAACGTCTCCCCACCAGCCTCCAGGTGAGGTTGATTGTCCCAAGGACTCCTGCCTCACTTCTCGTCCGCCTGAGCACCAGCATTGGAAGTGTTATAGATTCTAATGACCTTTAAGGGTCCAGGAAAGAGATGCACAGAGATGCTGCGGTGGCAGGTTTCACCCCACCCCACATTTGTTCGGCGACCTTAGGCTGATGTTTTTTGCCAGCCTAGATGCTCTGACCACTAGTCTGTGCTTTCTTTAATTAGGTCCCTGAATTAATGTACAAACAGCACCATGTGTCAGAGCCCTGCCCGCACAACTCCCAGACAGTCCAGGGTCAGTGGTGATCCAGGACCATGACGTCCACTGAGTCAACGGCCTTTAGAAGTATCCAGCAGTCCAGCCGGTCATATTGACCATCATCACCGCGGTGTCTGTAGGGCTTTCTATGTTGAAAGCATGATATATGTATCCCCCGCCAAGCTTATTAGCTCCCCTCTGGGTGCAGTAAGTCCTGCAAGCAGTAGTCTGCTCTTTCGGGGCACAGTCTTGTTGTTTTCTGAGAGAAACTCCAGGTCAAGTGATGGTCACACGAGTCATTTTGGGGGCCTGTTGCCCCCGTTTGTCTCTCCGGAGGTTGGAGTTGGAGGGCCTCCTCACTCGAGGTCAGTGTGTCCACAGAGCGACCCCTGCAACTTCAGGGCATGATGGGTGGTTAGGATCACCACGTGGGGTCCTTTTCCCTTAGGAGGGAGCTGGCCTTGCGGGCTTCTGATTCAGCTTTTTAGATACCCCAGTATCCTGGCCTGATGAGTCGGTGGGCAAAGCCCTTGGTGACCATAGTTTATCATACCTGAAGGGCATTCTTTTGTTGCTCCATTTCAAGTGGTCCCAGTTTTTGCACTAAGGCTCCAAGGGCGATTAACCTATGACTGGGTATGTAAAGGTCAAAGGGTTTAGAGAAATTAGGGAGATCCTGGGCAAGGGTCTGAATTGACTGTTCTTTCCATTCTTGAAAGGCTGCTTCTGGATTCTATTCAAAAGGATCATCATATTTTCGTGTCAGTGTTTCATGTAGAGGCCCAGCTATTAGACTGTAGTTAGGGATCCAGATGCAGAAAACCTTGGCCTCCCCAGGAACCCCTAAGCTGCCTTCTAGTTTTAGAAGAGGTAAGGCTGCAAATGGCTTCTTCCCTATCCTGGGATATGTTTCTCCGAATATCTGTGACAATGAAGCCCAGGCATGTCACCTTAGCCTGGGACATTTGAGCCTTTTTCTTGGACACCTTCTATCCTTTCTTGACTAGGTAGTTCAGAGGTGTCTTTAGTAGGCCTGGTGATCAGAATGTCCTCTGCATATTGAAGGAGGGTTCCCTTTTACAGAGGTAGAACTTTTAGGTCTTTAGAGGACATTTCCCCAATGATGGTGTGGGTATTTTTGAACCATTGTGGAAGGATGGCCCAGCATTATTGCTTTGGTTGCATGTTGTGTCCTGCCACTCACAAGCCAAAAATCCTTGTGACTCTGAGATGAATGGAATACAGAAGAAGGCATCATTGAAGTCTAATACAGAATGCCATGGCCTGGTGGATGGTAGAATGACCAGCAGGGTGTAGGAAATAGGAGCTACTGGATGTATATCCTCGGTGGCTTCACTGACTGTCCTGATATCATTTACCAGGTCTCCAGCAGCCAATGGGACTCTCGTGGTCGGGCCAATCCCAGGATATGGAGCTCACATGGGCTGCACCCCCCACCCCTCAGCCCACGGGGCCCTCGTGGTCATGTCCCTCCCAGCGTATGGAGCTCACCTGTGCAGTTACCCAGCAGCCCATTGGGCTCTCAAATCCAGGCCCTTCCCAGGATATGGAGCTCCCCTGGGCAGGTACCCAAGCAGGGCTGGAAACACAAGAACTGTGCACATAGCCCACCTTGCAGAGAACCCCCATCTCACCTGTCGCTCACACCTGACACAGAACGCCTCAGAGCAGGACTTGAACTAACAAACAGCAGCCCTGACAGGTCTGTGACCCTGGCTATCACTCTGTGCAGCCTCTCTCGGCCTGGTCTTCCAGACACTTCCACTGCAGCCAGGGCACCAGGCCTCTGTCTCCACCCACCATCACTCCTCTCCCTTACTCCTGGGTTCCTCTCATTAGTATAGGGTCTTCTTGAAGTTGTTTTCCACTCATGGACCAGATAAAATGATGAGAAAAAAAGCCGCAGCTGCAGCCCCTTGTCTATCCTGACCCTCAAGAGCCCACACCTGTTCCTTGGCCGTGGCCTGTTTAGCAAGGTTCATTTTCTGCAACTGTGATCCCCTGAGGGTTGAGGATTGGCTGATTTGGGCAGCCTGACACTGCCTGCCAGCCCTCCCCAGGTGTGCCTGGGTTAAGGTCAATATAAACTCCTCTCCAGTCAGCAAGAGCCCCTGTAGCTGTGCCTGACGCCATATTCTCTGCCCCGTCAGCAGTGTCGGGGCTGGGGTGGTGGGAGGGAGTGAGGGGCCATGGCTTTGTGGGTGGCCCAGTGTGAGTGGGGCTCTGCTGGACTTTCTGCAGGAGTTGCCAGGCTGCCACCTGCTAAAGAAGAGGATGTGTCACCCATACCTGCCGCTGGAATTTCTCCCCAGGCAGAGGTGAGGAAGTAAAAAAGCAGTGTGGGCCGTGGCAGGAGGGGTATCTCAGGTAGGGAAATGGAAAGCTTCCAGAAGAGCATCTGGGGCCAGGACCATCCTGGCTGGCCAGCAGGCACCAAGTCGGCCTGCATGCTGTCGCTGGTGTGGCTCCACAGCCCTTCCTCTAGGCTTGCAAGTTCTTGTACATATTCAGCTGTTTTACCTGGAAAGGGTGGGAAGAGTTCAGCTGCAGCAGGACTGGGGCTCAGCTCACATTTACTCACAGACGCCTCGACACAGTCCCCCAGCTTTGCAATGAGGATGTTCCTTGTGGGGGGGGAGCGCTGCTCACTGCATGGAGATGATTTCCCACCTCTGACCAACTTAAGAATTTTTTACAATTGGAGCAAGTGCCCTGATACGATTTTCCTCTGTATAACTGGTGGGTTCTGTTTTTTTTTTTTTTTCTTTTTTTCTTTGTGGTTCAAGGTAGATTTTATTTATTCCTCTTTTTCTTAAATTTGGAGATAGAAACATGGAAATAATGCATTAATATAAAGACATCTATGTGAAGGGAAAAACGTTTTTTTTGGTTTATTTTATTAAATGTTATTTATTTATTTTTAATTTTTTTAAAATTTATTTATTTCTTTTATACAGCAGGTTCTTACTGGATATCTATTTTTTTTTTTTTTTTTTTTTTTTTTGCTGTACGCGGGCCTCTCACTGCTGTGGCCTCTCCCGTTGCGGAGCACAGGCTCCGGACACACAGGCTCCACGGCCATGGCTCGCGGGCCCAGCCGCTGCGCGGCATGTGGGATCTTCCGGGATAGGGGCACGAACCCGTGTCCCCTGCATCGGCAGGCGGACTCTCAACCACTGCGCCACCAGGGAAGCCCTGGATATCTATTTTATACTTATGTGTGCACATGTGAATCCCAGTCTCCCAATTCATCCCACCACCACCCTCACATGGCGTTCCCCCCTTGGTGTCCATATGTTTGTTCTCTACATCTGTGTCTCTAACTCTGCCCTGCAAACCGGTTCATCTGTACCATTTTTCTAGGTTCCACATATATGCATTAACGTACAATATTTGTTTTTCTCTTTCTGACTTACTTCACTCTGTATGACAGTCTCTAGATCCATTAAGGTCTCTACAAATGACCCAATTTCATTCCGATGTATGGCTGAGTAATATTCCATTGTATATATGTACCACATCTTTATCCATTCATCTCTCTATGGGCACTTAGGTTGCTTTCATTACCTGGCTATTGTAAATAGTGCTGCAATGAACATTGTGGTGAATGTGTCTTTTTTTTTTTTTTTTTTTTTTTTTTTGCGGTATGTGGGCCTCTCACTGTTGTGGCCTCTCCCGTTGCGGAGCACAGGCTCCGGACGTGCAGGCTCAGCAGCCATGGCTCACGGGCCCAGCCACTCCGCGGCATGTGGGATCCTCCCAGACCGGGGCACGAACCCGCGTCCCCTGCATCGGCAGGTGGACTCTCAACCACTGCGCCACCAGGGAAGCCCTGTCTTTTTGATTTATGGTTTTCTCTGGGTATATGCCCTGTAGTGGGATTGCTGGATTATATGGTAATTCTATTTTTAGTTTTTTAAGGAACCTCCATACTGTTCTCCATAGAGACTATATCGATTTACATTCCCAGCAATAGTGGAAGAAGGTTCCTTTTCTCCACACCCTCTCCATCATTTGTTGTTTGTAGATTTTCTGATGATGCCCATTCTAACAGGTGTGATGTGATACCTCATTGTAGTTTCGATTTCCATTTCTCAAATAATTAGTGATGTTGAGCAGATTTTCATGTGCGTACTGGCCATCTCTATGTCTTCTTGGAACAAATGTCTATTTAGATCTTCTTCCATTTTTGTATGGGGTTGTTTGTTTTATTAATATTGAGCTGCATGAGCTGTTTATATATATTGGAGATTAATCATTTGTCCATTGATTCATTGGCAAATATGTTCTGCCATTCTGAGGGTTGTCTTTTCGTCTTGTTTGTAGTTTCCTTTGCTTTGCAAAAGCTTTTACATTTCATTAGGTCCCATCTGTTTAGTTTTCTTTTTTATTTCATTACTATAGGAGGTGGATCAAAAAAGATCTTGCTGTGATTTACGTCAGAGTATCCTTCGTAAGTTTTCCTCTCAGAGTTTTATACTGTCCGGTCTTACATTAAGGTCTCAAATCCATTTTGAATATATTTTTATGTATGGTGTTGGGGAGTGTTCTAATTTCATTCTTTTACATGTAGCTGTCCATATTTCCCAGCACCAATGATTGAAGAGACTGTCTTATCTCCATTGTATTGTCTTGCCTCCTTTGTCATAGAATAGTTGACCATAGGTGTGTAGGTTTATCCCTGGGCTTTCCTTTGCTTCTTTTTTTCTTTTACACGTTTATTGTAGTATAATTGTTTTACAATGGAGTGTTAGTTTCTGCTGTATAACAAAGTGAATCAGCTATACGTATACAAATATCACCAGATCCCCTCCCTCTTGCATTTTCCTCCCACATTCCATATCCCACCCCTTTATGTGGTCACAAAGCACCGAGCTGATCTCCCTGGTCTATGTGGCTGATTCTCAGTAGCTATCGGTGTTACATTTGGTAATGTATTTATGTCCATGCCACTCTGTCACTTCGTCTCAGCTTACCCATCCCCCTTCCGGTGTCCTCAAGACCTTTTTCTATGTCTGTGTCCTTAATTCTGTCCTGCCACTAGGTTCTTCAAAATCTTTTTTTTTCTTCATTAGATTCCGTATATCTCTGTTAACATACAGTATTTGTTTTTCCCTTTCTGACTTACTTCACTGTGTAGGACAGATTCTACGTCCATCCACCTCAGTACAAATAACTCAGTTTTGCTTCTTTTTATGGCTGAGTAATATTCCATTGTATATATGTGCCAGATCTTCTTTATCCATTCATCTGTCGATGGACACTTAGGTTGCTTCCATGTCCAAGCTATTGTAGATAGAGCTGCAATGAACTTTTTTGTACATAACTCTTTTTGAATTATGGTTTTCACAAGGCAAATGCCCAGTAGTTGGATTGTTGTGTCGTATGGTACCTCTATTGTTAGTTATTTAGAGGAACCTCCGTACTGTTCTCCTTAGTGCCCATATCAATTTACATTCCCACCCACAGTGCAAGTGTGTTCCCTTTTCTCCAATAAAGGCCTCTCCAGCATTTATTGTTTTGTAGATTTTTTTGATGATTGCCACTCTGACTGCTGTGTGGTGATACCTCACGATAGTTATGATTTGCATTTCTCTAATGATTAGTGATGTTCAGCATCCTTTCATGTGTTTCTTGGTAATCTGTATATCTTCTTTGCAGAAATGTCTATTTAGGTCTTCTGGCCGTTTTTGGATTGGGTTGTTTGTTTTTGTGATAGTGAGCTACATGAGGTGCTTGTAAAGTTTGGAGATTAATCCTTTGTCAACTGCTTCATTTGAAAATATTTTCTCCCATTCTGAGGGTTGTTTTTGCATCTTGTTTATGTTTTCCTGTACCGTGTAAAAGCTTTTAAGTTTCATTAGGTCCCATTTGTTGATTTCTGTTTTTATATCCATTTCTCTAGAAGGTTAGTCAAAAAGGATCTTGCTGTGATTTATGTCATAGAGTGTTCTGCCTATGGTTTCCTCTAAGTGTTTTATAGTGTCTGGTCTTATATTTAGATCTCTAATCCATTTAGAGTTTATTTTTGTGTATGGTGTTATGGAGTGTTCTAATTTCATTCTTTTATGTGTAGGGGTCCAGTTTTCCCAGCACAAATTACTGAAGAGACTGTCTTTTCTCCATTGTATATCCTTAGCTCCTTTGTCATAGATGAGATAGCCATAGGTATGTAGGTTTCTCTCTGGGCTTTCTGTCCTGTTCCATTGATCTGTGTTTATGCCAATCTACATACACTTGATTCCATTATGGAGACATATAAATACATAGGTTTCAAGATTGTTACCAGTCAGATAAATTCCTCTTCAGTGAATAGGGTGTTTTGTGTCCAGTTCATTGAGAAAGGTGTAGGTCTTGTCTATTACATATTTGGTATATGGAATGGTATCTGTGCTAATTTCAAACTCTGCTTTTACACATCACCCCACGTCACCTTTCCCCTTAAGGAGGCATAAGTGTGTTTTCTAAATGTGTAACTCTGTTCTCTTTTGAAATTCAGTTCATGTGTAGCCATGTTTACATTCCCTCTATAAGTGATATATTACAATAAGTTTCTGTTTCTTTGTGGCTCATTTCACTTAGCATTATCGTACCAAAAGCCACTCATTATGCTGCTATTGGCCTTATGACATTGATTTTATGTCTGAGCGACATTCCATTGTATATAAGTACCATGACATCTATATCCATTTTTTTTCCTTTCCTGGGATATTTAAAGTGTACCGAATTCGAGGTTCTTGTAAACAGAGCAGCCCTAAACTTTGCGCTGGCTGTGTGTTGCGGATTTTTAGTTTTCCCAAAATACACGCCCATGAGTGGAAGTGTGCTATGCTCTATAGCTCTGTTTTAGAAAACAACATACAGTTCTCCAGAGAGGCTGTTGGCAATTTACATCCTGTCCATCGGTGTAACCAGGCTCCCTTTTCTCCATGGCCTGTCCTGCATTTGTGGTTTTTACACTATTTGTGGATGGCCCTTTTGACTGGAGGTAAGGGACACTTCTATGTAGTGTGGATTTTCAATGCCTGATGGCTTGCTTGGCCAAAAATGGCGTATGCATTTTTTCCCGAATATATTCAAGAAAATACACATACTCCCTTTTCTGCCAAGGGCAACTTTGTTGGAGTTCTGTCGCTTTTCATGTGCTTTAAAGATGACTCCAATGTACCTCTTGAAATCTGTTTCCTTCAATTCTGCCTTGCATTCAAATCCTCTTCACGGCCTTACCTCAATATATTTCTGGATGATAGTTGTCCTTTATAACTCTGCAAGTTTGTGAATTGCTGTGCCCCTGATATCCATTTTTCAAACCGCCTATTTGTGAGCTGGCTGCAATACGGCAGGATGGCTTTAGGCCCTAGTCTGGTTCCAGGGCTTCAGGCTGAGCCTTTGGTTAATGCTTCTTCCTGATGGGAAAGTAGAGTGATATGTGCCCATCCAAACACCTCCAGCTAATCTCTCATTTGTTTCCCCTTTTCCTGTTCATCCTCTGCACAATTTTCAAACTGTGCATAACAGGAGGGTAAAGGCGCTGACACTCCAAGTGGGGAGATTTTTAGTAATACAGATGGAATGGTGAAGCCGAGCACGACGAAAGGAAAAATGAGGTACCTTTTAGAAAACTTTCCCAATTACACAGTGTACCATCCACTGGGTTTCCCAGGCATGTTTTAACTGTAGCAAGATTCCCTTAAACCGGGAGAGTTGGGACCACTAGAATGGGTAGCACACAGTATTGCTCTAAGTGGCGTTCTTTTGCTCAAACAACCTCAGCAATCTTGTCAGCCCCAAGTTTCCAGTCTTATGTCTCATCCAGCTGTGGGTGTAAAGGTGGTCAATCCAGGTTGGATCACAGGCCCTGAACGTAATTTTTAAGATTTCTCTCTGTTTCGCTGTTTTTGCATTTTGCTTTTGAAACTTATTTTTATAAGGGGGTTTAGCTGAATTTCAGTGCTGTGTTCATGCCATTATACACACATATGCTTTCTTTATGGAGACATGAGAATACATATGTTTTAAAATTCTTAGAGTCAGATATATTCCTCTGCAAGGAATAGGGGGTGTTGAGTCCAGTTCATTGTGTGGGGAGTAGCTGTTGTCTATTACATACTTGGTTTAGGTAACGTTATCTGTGTTAATTTAAAACTTTCTTTTATGCATCACCCCACCTCGGCTTTCCCCTTAAGCAGGCAGAAGATTGTTTTCTAAATGTGTGACTCTGTTGTGTTTGTAATCCAGTTCATGGGTAGCCATGTGTACATTCACCCTATGAGTGATAACTTATGATAAGATTTGTTACTCTGTTATCTTTCCTAACTCAGTTCATGTGTAGCCATGGTTACAGGACCTTTGTAAGTGATATCTTATGATAAGTTTCTTTTTCAATGTGACTTATTTCACTTAGAATCATTGTACCTGAATCCACTCATTTTGCTGCTACTGGCCTTATGACATTGATTTCATGGCTAAGGGATATTCATTCGTACGTAAGTACCACAATTTCTTGAACCATTTTTTTCTTTCCTGAGACATTTAAGGTCTACCTAAGTTGAGGTTCGTGTAAGCAGTGCAGCCCTACATTTTCGGGTGGCTCTGTCTTACTGATTTTCATTTTTCCAAATGTATATTCCCTAGACTGGAACTGCCATTGGCTCTGTAGCTCTGTTTTTCATTTCTTTTAGGGAACACAATGCACTCCCCCAGATAGGCATTTAGAAATTTACATCCTGCCGATTAGCCTAACAAGACACCCTGTTCTCCAGGGCCTGTCTTGCCTTTCTGGTTTTTAAACATTTTTCGGATGTCCCTTTTGACCAGTGGGAAGTGATCGTTCTTGTAGTGCAGATTGGCATTACCTTCTTGCTTGCTTGGCCAAAAAGGGCGTATGCATTTTTTCTTGAATATATTCAGAAGAAAACGCATATGCCCTTTTGGAGAAGTGCATCACTGATGAAGTAGTTCCCCTTTGCCTGTACTTTAAAGGCAATTCCAATGTACTTCTTGAAATCTGTTTCCTGCTATTCTGCCTCGCATTCATGTCCGCCTCGTTGGCTTCCCTCAAAAGATTTTTGGAAGATAGTTGTCCTTTTTTAATCTGCCAGATTGTGAATTGCTGTGCCCCTGAGCTCCATTTTTCAACTCGTTTTTTGTGAACTGAACGCAAGTCCAAAATTTTGTTTCAGGACCTCTACTGCTTCCTGGTGGGTGGCTGAGAATTTGGTAAATTCTTCTTCCTGCCGGGAAATTAGAGTGACATGTGCCCCTCCAAATGTCTAACAGCTGCTCTCTCATTGGTTCTCCCTCTTCCCTTCCATCCTCTGCCAAATTGGCAACCTGTGCGCACCAGGAGGTTAAAGGGGCTGTCTCTCCAAGTTGGGAGCTTGATAGTAAAGCAGTTGGAAAGTCAAACCAGAGCACCAGGAGAGGGACTATTCAATGAGTTTTAGAAAAGTTTTGTGTTCACAATGTGTCCATTCTCTAGGTTTCCCGTACATGTTATAGCTGTAGTAATATTCCCTTCAATCTGGAGAGTTGGGTCCCATGGAATGGGGGCCATGCGTTATTGCTATCAAGGGTCTGCATTTGCTCACCCTATCTCACCAATGCTCTCAGTCCCAAGTGTCCAGCCTTATGCCACATCTAGCTGTCATTGTAGATAGGGTCATTCCAGGTTTCATCAGAGACCCTGAAGGAATTGTAAAGAAATTTCCTGTTTTTTTTTATTTTGTTTTGAAATACATTTTTATAGTGGGTTTGATCTGATTCACGCTGCCATGTTTATGCCAGTCTAGACACACTTGAGTCCCTTACGGACAAACATCAATACATAAGTTTTAAGATTCTTCTTAGTCACATCTACTTGTCTGCAGTAAATATGGCTTTTTCAGTCCCTTTCACTGAGGAAGGTGAAGGTCTTTTCTATTCCACAGTTCGTTTTTGGAATGGTACTTGTACTTATATCAAACACTGGTTTTATGCATCCCCCCACCTCTCCTTCCCCCTTAAGCAGGCATAAGAGTGTTTTCTAAATGTGAGACTCTGTTCTCTTTCCTAACTCAGTTCATGTGTAGCCATGTTTACAGGATCTTCATAAGTGATATCGTATGATGTTTCTTTTTCTGTGTGACTTATTTCACTTAGAATCATCGTACCTGAATCCACTCACTTTGCTGCTACTGGTCTTATGACATTGATTTCACGGCTGAGGGATATTCCATCGTACATATGTACCACAATATTTTGAACCATATTTATATTTCCTGGGATATTTAAGGTGTACCCAAGTTGAGGTTTTTGTAAGCAGTGCAGCCCTATATTTGGGGGAGGCTCTGCCTTATTGATTTTCAGTTTTCCCAAGGTATATTCCCTAGGCTGGAAGTGGCCTTGGCTGTGTAGCTCTGTTGTTTACTTGTTTTAGGGAACAGCATGCACTCCTCCCGTGAGGCAGTTGGCAATTTACATCCCGCCCATCAGCACAACATGGCTCCCTGTTCTCCAGGGCCTGTCTTGCCTTTCTAGGTTTTACACATTTTCTGGATGTCCCTTTTTACCAGTGGGAAGTGATACTTCTTTGTAGTGCAGATTTGCTTTGCCCGCTTGCTTGCTTGCTTGGCCAAAAAGTGTGTATGCATTTTCTCCTGAATATATTCCCTGCAGTTATATTACCTTCAACCTGGAGAGTTGCGAACCATTGAATGGGGGCCATGCATTATTGCTTTAAAGGGTCTGCGTTTGCTCAACCTATCTCAACAATCCTCTCAGTCCCAAGTGTCCAGCCTTATGCCACATCCAGCTATCATTGTAGACAGGGTCATTCCAGGTTTCATCATAGACCCTGAAGGAATTGTAAAGAATTTCCCTGTTTTTTTGTTTTGTTTTTGAAATTCCTTTCTATAGTGGACTTGAGCTGATTCTCGCTGCCATGTTTATGTCAGTCTAGACACACTTGATTCCCTGATGGAGACATAGCAATACATAGGTTTTAAGATTCTTACTAGTCAGACCTATTCCTTTGTGGGAAATATGGGGTTTTGAGTCCCTTTAACTGAGGAAGCTGTAGGTCTAGTCTATTCCATAGTTCGTTTTTGGAACGGTACCTGTGCTTATACCAAACTCTGGTTTTATGCATCAGCCCACCTCTCCTTGCCCCTTAAACAGGCATAAGAGTGTTTTCTAAATGTGAGATTCTGTTCTCTTTCCTAAATCAGTTCATGTGTAGCCATGTTTACAGAATCTTCATCAGTGATATCTTATGATGTTTCTTTTTCTGTGTGACTTATTTCACTTAGAATCTTCGTACCTGAATCCACTCACTTTTCTGCTACTTGTCTTATGATATTGATTGCATGGCTGAGGGATATTCCATCCTACGTAAGTACCACAATTTTTTGAAACATTTTTATATTTCCTGGGATATTTAAAGTGTACCCAAGTTGAGGTTCTTGTTAGCAGTGCAGCCCTAAATTTGGGGCTTGCTCTCTCTTATTGATTTTCAGTTTTCCCAAGGTATATTCCCTAGACTAGAAGTGCCTTTGCCTTGTAGCTCTGTTGTTTACTTTTTTCAGGGAACACAATGCACTTCTCCAGTGCGGCAGTTGGCAATTTACATTCCGCTCCTCAGCATAACAAGGCTCCCTGTTCTCTAGAGTCTGTCGTGCCTTCCTGGTTTTTACCCATTTTGTGGATGTCCCTTTTGACCGGTGGGAAGTGATACATCTTTGTAGTGCAGATTTGCATTGCCCGCTGTCTTGCTTGGCCAAAAAGGGCGTATGCGTTTTCTCCTGAATATATTCAGGAGAAAACGCAAACACCCTTTTTGGCCAAGTGCATCATTGTCGAAGATGTGCCCCTCTTCCTGTGCTTTAGAGGCAATTCCTACATACCTGTTGAAATCTGTTTCCTGCTATTCTGTCTCGCTTTCAAGTCCGCTTCGTTGTCTTCCCTCAACAGATTTTTGGACGATAGATGTCCTTTATTACTCTGCCAGTTTGTGAATTGCTGTGCCCCTGAGCTCAATTTTTCAACTCGTTTTTTGTGAGCTGAATGCAAGTCCAAAATTTTGGTTCGGGACCTATACTGGTTACTGGTGCGTGGCTGAGACTTTTGTTAATTCTTCTTCCTGCCGGTAAATTAGAGTGACATGTGCCTGTCCAAATGCCTAACAGCTACTCTGTCACTGGTTCTCCCTCTTCCCTTCCATCCTCTGCCAAACTGGCAACCTGTGCAAACCAGGAGGTTAAAGGGGCTGTCTCTCCAATTTGGGAGGTTGATACTATAGCAGTTGGAATGTGAAACCAGAACACCAAGAGAGGGACTCTTCGTTGAGTTTTAGAAACATTTCGTATTCACAGTGTGTCCATTCTCTAGGTTTCCCGTACATGTTATAGCAGTAGTAATATACCCTTCAACTTGCAGAGTTGGGACCCATGGAATGGGGGCCATGCATTATTGCTTTAAAGGGTCTGCATTTGCTCACACAATCTCACCAATACTCTCAGGCCCATGTGTCCAGCCTTATACCACATCGAGCTGTCATTGTAGATAGGGTCATTCCAGGTTTCATCACAGACTCTGAAGGAATTGGAAAGAATTTCCCTGTTATTTGGTATAGTTTTTGAAATTCCTTTTTATAGTGGGTTTGAGCTGATTCGCGCTGCCATGATTAAGCCAGTCTAGACACACTTGATTCCCTTACAGAGACATATCAATACATATGTTTTAAGATTCTTACTAGTCAGAACTATACCTCTGTGGGAAATACGCCATTTTTAGTCCCTTTAACTGAGGAAGCTGTAGGTCTAGTCTATTCCATATTTGGTTTTTGGAACGGTACCTGTGCTTATACAAACTCTGGTTTTATGCATCACCCCACCTATCCTTCCCCCTTAAACAGGCGTAAGAGTGTTTTCTAAATGTGAGATTCTATTCTTTTTCCTATCTCAGTTCATGTGTAGCCATGTTTACAGGGTCTTCATAAGTGATATCTTATGATGTTTGTTTTTCTCTGTGACCTATTTGACTTACAATCTTCATACCTGAATACACTCACTTTGCTGCTACTGGTCTTATGACATTGATTTCATGGGTGAGGGATATTCCATCGTTCGAAAGTACCACAATTTTTTGAACCATTCTTATATTTCCTGGGATATTTAAGGTATACCCAAGTTGAGGTTCTTGTAAGCAGTGCAGCCCTTAATTTTGTTGTGGCTCTGTCTTATTGATTTTCAGTTTTCCCAAGGTATATTCCCTTGACTTGAAGTGCCCTTGGCTCTGTAGCTCTGTTGTTTACTTGTTTTAGGGAATGCAATGCACTCCTCCAGTGAGGCAGTTGGCAATTTACATCCCGCCCATCAGCATAACAAGGTTCCCTGTTCTCCAGGGCCTGCCTTGCCTTTCTGGTTTTTACACATTTTGTGGATGTCCCTTTTGACCTGTGGGAAGTGATACTACTTTGTAGTGCAGATTTGCATTGCCCACTTGCTTGCTTGGCCAAAAAGGGCTTATGTGTTTTCTCCTGAATATATTCAGGAGAAAACACATATGCCCTTTTTGGCCAAGTGCGTCATTGTCGAAGTTGTGCCCCTCTTCCTGTGCTTTAAAGGCGATTCCAACGTACCTCTTGAAATCTATTTCCTGCTACTCTGCCTCTCATTCAATTCCACCTCGTTGCCTTCCCTCAACAGATTTTTGGACGATAGTTGTCCTTTATTACTCTGCCACTTTGTTAATTGCTGTGCCTCTGAGCTCCATTTTTCAAATCGTTTTTTTGTGAGCTGAACGCAAGTCCAAAATTTTGGTTCAGTACCTCTACTGGTTCCCGGTGGGTGGCTGAGACTCTGGTTAATTCTTCTTCCTGCCAGGAAATTAGAGTGACATGTGCCCGTTCAAATGCCTAACAGCTACTCTATCATTGGTTCTCCCTCTTCCCTTCCATCCTCTGCCAAATTGGCAACCTCTGTGAACCAGGAGCTTAAAGCGGCTGTCTCTCCAAGTTGGAAGATTCATAGTAAATCAGTTGGAAAGTCAAACCGGAGCACCAGGAGAGGGACAATCCGTTGAGTTTTAGAAACCTTTTGTATTCACAGTGAGTCCATTTTCTAGGTTTCCCGTACATATTATAGCTGTAGTAATAGTCCCTTCAACATGGAGAGTTGGGACCCATGGAATGTTGGCCATGCATTTTTGCTTTAAAGGGTCTGCATTTGCTCACTCAATCTCACCAATCCTCTCAGTCCCAAGTGTCCAGCCTCATGCCACATCCAGCTGTCATTGTAGATAGGGTCATTCCAGGTTTCATCAGAGACCCTGAAGGAATTGTAAAGAATTTCCCTGTTTTTGTGTTTTGTTTTTGAAATTCCTTTTTATAGTGGGTTTGAGCTGATTCTCGCTGCCATGTTTATGCCATTCCAGACACACTTGATTCCCTTATGGAGACATATCAATACATAGGTTTTAAGATTCTTACTAGTCAGATCTATTCCTCTGCGGGAAATATGGGGTTTTGAGTCCCTTTCACTGAGGAAGGTGTAGGTCTTTTCTATTCCAAAGTTGGTTTTAGAAACGGTACGCGTGCTTATTTCAAACTCTGCTTTTATGCATCACCCCACCTCTCCTTCCCACTTAAGCAGGCATAACAGTGTTTTCTAAATGTGAGACTCTGTTCTCTTTCCTAACTCAGTTCATGTGTAGCCATGTTTACAGGATCTACATAAGTGATATCTTATGATATGTTTCTTTTTCTGTGTGACTTCACTTAGAATCATCATATCTGAATCCACTCACTTTGCTGCTCCTGGTCTTATGACATTGATTTCATGGTTGAGGGATATTCCATCGTATATAAGTACCACAATTTTTGAAACATTTTTATATTTCCTGGGATATTAAAGGTATACCGAAGTTTAGGTTCTTGTAAGCAGTGCCGCCCTAAATTTGGGGGTGCTATGTCTTGTTGATTTTCAGTTTTTCCAAGGTATATTCCCTAGACTGGAAGTGCCCTTGGCTCTGTAGCTCTGTTGTTTACTTGTTTTAGGGAACGCAATGCACTCCTCCAGTGAGGCAGTTGGCAATTTACATCCTGCCCATCAGCATAAAAAGGCTCCCTGTTCTCCAGGGCCTGTCTTGCCTTTCTGGTTTTTACAGATTTTGTTGATGTCCCTTTTGACCGGTGGGAAGTGATACTTCTTTGTAGTGCAGATTTGCATTGCCCACTTGCTTGCTTGGCCAAAAAGGGCGTATGCGTTTTCTCCTGAATATATTCAGGAGAAAACGCATACGCCCTTTTTGGCCAAGTGCGTCATTGTTGAAGTTGTGCCCCTCTTCCTGTGCTTTAAAGGCGATTGCAACGTACCTCTTGAAATCTGTTTCCTGCTATTCTGGCTCGCTTTCAAGTCCGCCTCGTACCCTTCCCTCAGCAGATGTTAGGACGATAGTTGTCCTTTATTACTCTGCCATTTTGTGAATTGCTGTGCCCCTGAGCTCCATTTTTCAACTCGTTTTTTGTGAGCTGAACGCAAGTCCAAAATGTTCGTTCAGTACCTATACTGGTTCCCGGTGGGTGGCTTAGACTTTGGTTAATCTTCTTCCTGCCGGGAAGTTAGAGTGACATGTGCCCGTCCAAATGCCTAACAGCTACTCTCTCATTGGTTCTCCCTCTTCCCTTCCATCCTCTGCCAAATTGGCAACCTGTGCGAACCAGGAGCTTAAACGGGCTGTCTCTCCAATTTGGGAGACTGATAGTAAAGCAGTTGGAAAGTCAAACCGGAGCACCAGGAGAGGGACTATTCATTGAGTTTTAGAAACCTTTTGTATTCACAGAGAGTCCATTCTCTAGGTTTCCCATACATGTTATAGCTGTAGTAATATTCCCTTCAACCTGGAGAGTTGGGACCCATGGAATGGGGGCCATGCATTTTTGCTTTAAAGGGTCTGCATTTGCTCACCCAATCTCACCAATCCTCTCAGTCCCAAGTGTCCAGCATTATACCACATCCAGCTGTCATTGTAGATAAGGTCATTCCAGGTTTCATCAGAGACCCTGAAGGAATTGTAAAGAATTTCCCTGTTTTTTTGTTTTGTTTTTGAATTTCCTTTTTATAGTTGGTTTGAGCTGATTCTCGCTGCCATGTTTATGCCAGTCTAGACACACTTGATTCCCTTACAGAGACATATCAATACATAGGTTTCAAGATTCTTACTAGTCAGATATAATCCTCTGCGGGAAATATGGGGTTTGGAATCCCTTTCACTGAGGAAGGTGTAGGTCTTGTCTATTCCACAGTTGGTTTTAGAAATGGTACTTGTACTTATATCAAACTCTGGTTTTATGCATCACCCCACCTCTCCTTTCCCCTTAAGCAGGCATAAGAGTGTTTTCTAAATGTGAGACACTGTTCTCTTTCCTAACTCAGTTCATGTGTAGCCATGTTTACAGGATCTTCATAAGTGATATCTTATGATAAGTTTCTTTTTCTGTGTGACTTATTTCACTTAGAATCATCGTACCTGAATCCACTCACTTTGCTGCTCCTGGTCTTATGACATTGATTTCATGGCTGAGGGATATTCCATCGTATATAAATACCACAGTTTTTTGAACCATTTTTATATTTCCTGGGATATTTAAGGTGTACAGACGTTGAGGTTCTTGTAAGCAGTGCAGCCCTAAATTTGGGGGTGGCTCTGTCTTATTGATTTTCAGTTTACCCAAGGTATATTCCCTAGACTGGAAGTGCCCTTGGCTCTGTAGCTCTGTTGTTTTCTTGTTTTAGGGAACGCAATGCACTCCTCCAGTTAGGCAGTTGGCAATTTACATCCCGCCCATCAGCATAACAAGGCTCCCTGTTCTCCAGGGCCTGTCTTGCCTTTCTGGTTTTTACACATTTGTGGATGTCCCTTTTGACCGGTGGGAAGTGATACTTCTTTGCAGTGCAGATTCGCATTGCCCGCTTGCTTGCTGGGCCAAAAAGAGCGTATGCATTTTCTCCTGAATATATTCAGGAGAAAACGCATACGCACTTTTTGGCCAAGTGCGTCATTGTCGAAGTTGTGCCCCTCTTCCTGTGCTGTAAAGGCGATTCCAACGTACCTCTTGCAATCTGTTTCCTGCTATTCTGCCTCGCTTTGAAGTCCACTCGTTGCCTTCCCTCAACAGATTTTTGGACGATAGTTGTCCTTTATTACTCTGCCAGTTTGTGAATTGCTGTGCCCCTGAGCTCCATTTTTCAACTCGTATTTTGTGAGCTGTACGCAAGTCGAAAATTTTGGTTCAGGACCTTTACTGGTTCCTGGTGGGTGGCTGAGGCTCTGGTTAATTCTTCTTCCTGCCGGGAAATTAGAGTGACATGTGCCCGTCCAAATGCCTAACAGCTACTCTCTCATTGGTTCTCCCTCTTCCCTTCCATCCTCTGCCCAATTGGCAACATGTGCGAACCAGGAGCTTAAAGGGGCTGTCTCTCCAATTTGGGAGATTGATAGTAAAGCAGTTGGAAAGTCAAACCGGAGCACCAGGAGAGGGACTATTCGTTGAGTTTTATAAACCTTTTTTATTCACAGTGTGTCCATTCTCTAGGTTTCCCATACATGATATAACTGTAGTAATATTCCCTTCAACCTGGAGAGTTGGGACCCATGGAATGGGGGCCATGTATTTTTGCTTTAAAGGGTCTGCATTTGCTCACCCAATCCCAGCAATCCTCTCAGTCCCAAGTGTCCAGCCTTATACCACATCCAGCTGTCATTGTAGATAGGGTCATTCCAGGTTTCATCAGAGACCCTGATGAAATGTAAAGAAGTTCCCTCTTTTTTGGTTTTGTTTGTGAAATTCATTTTTATAGTGGGTTTGAGCTGATTCTCGCTGCCATGTTTATGCCAGTCTAGACACACTTGATTCCCTTACAGAGACATATCAATACATAGGTTTTAAGATCCTTACTAGTCAGATCTATTCCTCTGCGGGAAATATGGGGTTTTGAGTCCCTTTCACTGAGGAAGGTGTAGGTCTTGTCTATTCCACAGTTGGTTTTAGAAATGGTACCTGTACATTTATCAAACTCTGGTTTTATGCATCACCCCACCACTCCTTTCCCCTTAACCAGGCATAAGAGTGTTTTCTAAATGTGAGACTCTGTTCTCTTTCCTAACTCAGTTCATGTGTAGCCATTTTTACAGGATCTTCATAAGTGATATCTTATGACAAGTTTCTTTTTCTGTTTCACTTATTTCACTTAGAATCATCGTACCTGAATCCACTCAATTTACTGCTCCTGGTCTTATGACATTGATTTCATGGCTGAGGGATATTCCATCGTACATAAATACCACAGTTTTTTGAACCATTTTTATATTTCCTGGGATATTTAAGGTGTACCCAATTTGAGGTTCTTGTAAGCAGTGCAGCCCTAACTTTGGGTGTGGCTCTTTCTTATTGATTTTCAGTTTTCCCAAGGTATATTCCCTAGACTGGAAGTGCCCTTGGCTCTGTAGCTCTGTTGTTTACTTGTTTTAGGGAACGCAATGCACTCCTCCAGTGAGGCAGTTGGCAATTTACATCCCGCCCATCAGCATAACAAGGCTCCCTGTTCTCCAGGGCCTGTCTTGCCTTTCTGGTTTTTACACATTTGTGGATGTCACTTTTGACCGGTGGGAAGTGATACTTCTTTGCAGTGCAGATATGCATTGCCCGCTTGCTTCCTGGGCCAAAATGGGTGTATGCATTTTCTCCTGAATATATTCAGGAGAAAACGCATACGCCCTTTTTGGCCAAGTGCGTCATTGTCGAAGTTGTGCCCCTCTTCCTGTGCTTTAAAGGCGATTCCAACGTACCTCTTGAAATCTGTTTCCTGCTATTCTGCCTCGCTTTCAAGTCCACTCGTTGCCTTCCCTCAACAGATTTTTGGACGATAGTTGTCCTTTATTTCTCTGCCAGTTTGTGAATTGCTGTGCCCCTGAGCTCCATTTTTCAACTCGTATTTTGTGAGCTGTACGCAAGTCGAAAATTTTGGTTCAGGACCTTTACTGGTTCCTGGTGGGTGGCTGAGGCTCTGGTTAATTCTTCTTCCTGCCGGGAAATTAGAGTGACATGTGCCCTTCCAAATGCCTAACAGCTACTCTCTCATTGGTTCTCCCACTTCCCGTCCATTCTCTGCCCAATTGGCAACATGTGCGAACCAGGAGCTTAAAGGGGCTGTCTCTTGGGGCTTCCCTGGTGGTGCAGTGGTTGAGAGTCCGCCCGCCGATGCAGGGGACGCGGGTTCATGCCCCCGTCCGGGAAGATCCCACATGCCACAGAGCGGCTTGGCCTGTGAGACATGGCCGCTGAGCCTGTGCGTGTGGAGCCTGTGCTCCGCAAAGGGAGAAGGGCACAACAGTGAGAGGCCCACATACCGCAAAAAAAAAAAAAAAAAAAAAAAAGGGGCTGTCTCTCCAATTTGGGAGATTGATAGTAAAGCAGTTGGAAAGTCAAACCAGAGCACCAGGAGAGGGACTATTCGTTGAGTTTTATAAACCTTTTGTATTCACAGTGTGTCCATTCTCTAGGTTTCCCATAAATGTTATAGCTGTAGTAATATTCCCTGCAACCTGGAGAGTTGGGACCCATGGAATGGGGGCCATGTATTTTTGCTTTAAAGGGTCTGCATTTGCTCACCAAATCCCACCAATCCTCTCAGTCCCAAGTGTCCAGCCTTATACCACATACAGCTGTCATTGTAGATAGGGTCATTCCAGGTTTCATCAGAGACCCTGATGAAATGTAAAGAATTTCCCTGTTTTTTGGTTTTGCTTGTGAAATTCATTTTTATAGTGGGTTTGAGCTGATTCTCGCTGCCATGTTTATGCCAGTCTAGACACACTTGATTCCCTTACAGAGACATATCAATACATAAGTTTTAAGATCCTTACTAGTCATATCTATTCCTCTGCGGGAAATATGGGGTTTTGAGTCCCTTTCACTGAGGAAGGTGTAGGTCTTGTCTATTCCACAGTTGGTTTTAGAAATGGTACCTGTACTTATATCAAACTCTGGTTTTATGCATCACCCCACCTCTCCTTTCCCCTTAACCAGGCATAAGAGTGTTTTCTAAATGTGAGATTCTGTTCTCTTTCCTAACTCAGATCATGTGTAGCCATGTTTACAGGATCTTCATAAGTGATATCTTATGATAAGTTTCTTTTTCTGTGGGACTTATTTCACATAGAATCATCGTACCTGAATCCACTCACTTTACTGCTCCTGGTCGTATGACATTGATTTCATGGCTGAGGGATATTCCATCGTACATAAATACCACAGTTTTTTGAACCATTTTTATATTTCCTGGGATATTTAAGGTGTACCCACTTTGAGGTTCTTGTAAGCAGTGCAGCCCTTACTTTGGGGGTTCCTCTTTCTTATTGATTTTCAGTTTTCCCAAGGTATATTCCCTAAACTGGAAGTGCCCTTGGCTCTGTAGCTCAGTTGTTTACTTGTTTTGGGAACGCAATGCACTCCTCCAGTGAGGCAGTTGGCAATTTACATCCCGCCGATCAGCATAACAAGACTCCCTGTTCTCCAGGGCATGTCTTGCCTTTCTGGTTTTTACACATTTGTGGATGTCCCTTTAGACCGGTGGGAAGTGATACTTCTTTGTAGTGCAGATTTGCATTGCCCGCTTGCTTGCTTGGTCACAAAGGGCGTATGCGTTTTCTCCTGAATATATTCAGGAGAAAACGCATATGCCCTTTTTGGCCAAGTGCGTCATTGTCGAAGTTGTGCCCCTCTTCCTGTGCTTTAAAGGCGATTCCAACGTACCTCTTGAAATCAGTTTCTTGCTATTCTGCCTCGCTTTCAAGTCCGCCTCGTTGCCTTCCCTCAACAGATTTTTGGACGATAGTTTTCCTTTATTACTCTGCCAGTTTGTGAATTGCTGTGTCCCTGAGCTCCATTTTTCAACTCGTTTTTTGTGAGCTGTACGCAAGTCCAAAATTTTGGTTCAGGACCTTTACTGGTTCCTGGTGGGTGGCTGAGACTCTGGTTAATTCTTCTTCCTGCCGGGAAATTAGAGTGACATGTGCTCGTCCAAATGCCTAACAGGTACTCTCTCATTGGTTCTCCCTCTTCCCTTCCATCCTCTGCAAAATTGGCAACCTGTGCGAACCAGTAGCTTAAAGGGGCTGTCTCTCCAATTTGGGAGATTGATAGTAAAGCAGGTGGAAAGTCAAACTGGAGCACCAGGAGAGGGACTATTCGTTGTGTTTTAGAAACCTTTTGTATTCACAGTGTGTCCATTCTCTAGGTTTCCCATACATGTTATAGCTGTAGTAATATTCCCTTCAACCTTGAGAGTTGGGACCCATGGAATGGGGGCCATGCATTTTTGCTTTAAAGGGTCTGCATTTGCTCACCCAATCTCACCATTCCTCTCAGTCCCAAGTGTCCAGCCTTATACCACATCCAGCTGTCATTGTAGATAGGGTCATTCCAGGTTTCATCAGAGACCCTGAAGGAATTGTAAAAATTTCCCAGTTTTTTGGTTTTGTTTTTGAAATTCCTTTTTATAGTGGGTTTGAGCTGATTCTCGCTGCCATGTTTATGCCAGTCTAGACACACTTGATTCCCTTACAGAGACATATCAATACATAGGTTTTAAGATTCTTACTAGTCATATCTATTCCTCTGCGTGAAATATGGGGTTTTGAGTCCCTTTCACTGAGGAAGGTGTAGGTCTTGTCTATTCCACAGTTGGTTTTAGAAATGGTACCTGTACTTATATCAAACTCTGGTTTTATGCATCACCCCACCTCTCCTTTCCCCTTAAGCAGGCATAAGAGTGTTTTCTAAATGTGAGACTCTGTTCTCTATCCTAACTCAGTTCATGTGTAGCCATGTTTACAGGATCGTCATAAGTGATATCTTATGATAAGTTTCTTTTTCTGTGTGACTTATTTCACTTAGAATCATCGTACCTGAATCCACTCACTTTGCTGCTCCTGGTGTTATGACATGGATTTCATGGCTGAGGTATATTCCATCGTACATAAATACCACAGTTTTTTGAACCATTTTTATATTTCCTGGGATATTTAAGGTGTACCCACGTTGAGGTTCTTGTAAGCAGAGCAGCCCTAAATTTGGGGGTGGCTCTGTCTTATTGATTTTCAGTTATCCCAAGGTATATTCCCTAGACTGGAAGTGCCCTTGGCTCACTAGCTCTGTTGTTTACTTGTTTTAGGGAACACAATGCACTCCTCCAGTTAGGCAGTTGGCAATTTACATCCCGCCCATCACCATAACAAGGCTCCCTGTTCTCCAGGGCCGGTCTTGCCTTTCTGGTTTTTACACATTTCTGGATGTACCTTTTGACCGGTGCGAAGTGATACTACTTTGCAGTGCAGATTTGCATTGCCCGCTTGCTTGCTGGGCCAAAAAGGGTGTATGCGTTTTCTCCTGAATATATTCAGGAGAAAACGCATACGCCCTTTTTGGCCAAGTGCGTCATTGTCGAAGTTGTGCCCCTCTTCCTGTGCTTTAAAGGCGATTCCAACGTACCTCTTGAAATCTGTTTCCTGCTATTCTGCCTCGCTTTCAAGTCCAGTCGTTGCCTTCCCTCAACAGATTTCTGGAGGATAGTTGTCCTTTATTACTCTGCCAGTTTGTGAATTGCTGTGCCCCTGAGCTCCATTTTTCAACTCGTTTTTTTGTGAGTTGTACGCAAGTCCAAAATTTTGGTTCACGACCTATACTGGTTTCTAGTGGGTGGCTGAGACTTTGGTTAATTCTTCTTCCTGCCGGGAAATTAGAGTGACATGTGCCCGTCCAAATGCCTAAAAGCAACTCTCTCATTGGTTCTCAATATTCCCTTCCATCATCTGCAAAATTGGCAACCTGTGCGATCCAGGAGCTTAAAGGGGCTGTCTCTCCATTTTGGGAGATTGATAGTAAAGCAGTTGTAAAGTCAAACCGGAGCACCAGGAGAGGGACAATTCGTTGAGTTTTAGAAACCTTTTGTATTCACAGTGTGTCCATTTTCTAGGTTTCCCATACATGTTAGAGCTGTACAAATATTCCCTTCAACCTGGAGAGTTGGGACCCATGGAATGGGGGCCATGCATTTTTGCTTTAAAGTGTCTGCATTTGCTCACCCAATCTCACCAATCCTCTCAGTCCCAAGTGTCCAGCCTTATACCACGTCCAGCTGTCATTGTAGATAGGGTCGTTCCAGGTTTCATCAGAGACCCTGAATGAAATGTAAAGAATTTCCCTGTTTTTTGGTTTTGTTTTTGAAATTTCCTTTTATAGTGGGTTTGAGCTGATTCTCGCTGCCATGTTTATGCCAGTCTAGACACACTTGATTCCCTTACAGAGACATAACTATACAGAGGTTTTATGATTCTTACTAGTCAGATCTATTCCTCTGCGGGAAATATGGGGTTTTGAGTCCCTTTCACTGAGGAAGGTGTAGGTCTTGTCTATTCCCCAGTTGTTTTTAGAAATGGTACCTGAACTTATATCAAATTCTGGGTTTATGCATCACCCCACCTCTCCTTTCCCCTTAAGCAGGCATAAGAGTGTTTTCAAAATGTGAGACTCTGTTCTCTTTCCTAACTCAGTTCATGTGTAGCCATGTTTACAGGATCTTCATAAGTGATATCTTATGATAAGTTTCTTTTTCTGTGTGTCTTATTTCACTTAGAATCATCATACCTGAATCCACTCACTTTGCTGCTCCTGGTCTTATGACATTGATTTCATGGCTGAAGGATATTCCATCGTACATAAATACCACAGTTTTTTGAACCATTTTTATATTTCCTGGGATATTTAAGGAGTACCCAAGTTGAGGTTCTTGTAAGCAGTGCAGCCCTAAATTTTGGGGTGGCTCTGTCTTATTGATTTTCAGTTTTCCCAAGGTATATTCCCTAGACTGGAAGTGCCCTTGGCTCTGTAGCTCTGTTGTTTACTTGTTTTAGGGAACTCAATGCACTCCTCAAGGGAGGCACTTGGCAATTTACATCCCGCCCTTCAGCATAACAAGGCTCCCTGTTCTCCAGGGCCTGTCTTGCCTTTCTGGTTTTTATACATTTGTGGATGTCCCTTTTGACCGGTGGGAAGTGATACTTCTTTGTAGTGCAGATTTGCATTGCCCGCTTGCTTGCTTGGCCATAAAGGGGGTATGCGTTTTCTCCTGAATATATTCAGGAGAAACCACATATGCCCTTTTGGCCAAGTGCGTCATTGTCGAAGTTGTACCCCTCTTCCTGTGCTTTAAAGGCGATTCCAACATACCTCTTGAAATCTGTTTCCTGCTATTCTGCCTCGCTTTCAAGTCCGCCTCGTTGCCTTCCCTCAACAGATTTTTGGACGATAGTTGTCCTTTATTACTCTGCCTGTTTGTGAATTGCTGTGCCCCTGAGCTCCATTATTCAACTCGCTTTTTGTGAGATGTACGCAAGTCCAAAATTTTGGTTCAGGACCTTTAATGATTCCCGGTGTGTGGCTGAGACTCTGGTTAATTCTTCTTCCTGCCGGGAAATCAGAGTGACATGTGTCCTTCGAAATGCCTAACAGCTACTCTCTCATTGGTTCTCCCTCTTCCCTCCTTCCTCTGCAAAATTGGCAACCTGTGCGAACCAGGAGGTTAAAGGTGTTGTCTCTCCAAGTTGGGACATTGATAGTAAAGCAGTTGGAAAGTCAATCCGGATCACCAGGAGAGGGACTACTCGTTGAGTTTTAGAAAACTTTTGTATTCACAGTGTGTCCATTCTCTAGGTTTCCCGTACATGTTATAGCTGTAGTAATATTCCCTTCAACATGGAGAGTTGGGACCCATGGAATGGGGGCCATGAATTTTTGTTTTAAAGAGTCTGCATTTGCTCACCCAAATTCACAAATCTGCTCAGTCCCAAGTGTCCAGCCTTATGCCACATCCAGCTGTCATTGTAGATAGGGTCATTCCAGGATTCATTAGAGAGCCTGAAGGAAATGTAAAGAAATTCCCTGTTTTTTGGTTTTGTATCTGAAATTCCTTTTTATATTGGGTTTGAGCTGATTCTCGCTGCCATGTTTATGCCAGTCTAGACACACTTGTTTCCCTTACAGAGACATATCAATACATGGGTTTTAAGATTCTTACTAGTCAGATCTATTCCTCTGCGGGAATTATGGTGTTTTGAGTCCCTTTCACTGTGGAAGGTGTAGGTCTTGTCTATTCCAAAGTTGGTTTTAGAAACTTTACCCGTGCTTAAATCAAACTCTGGTTTTATGCATCACCCCACCTCTCCTTCCCCCTTAAGCAGGCATAACAGTGTTTTCTAAATGTGAGACTCTATTCTCTTTCTTAAATCAGTTCATGTGTAGCCATGTTTACAGGATCTTCATAAGTGATATCTTATGATAAGTTTCATTTTTCTGTGTGACTTATTTCACTTAGAATCATCGTACCTGAATCCACTCACTTTGCTGCTCCTGGTCTTATGACATTGATTTCATGGCTGAGGGATATTCGATCGTAAATAAGTACCACCATTTTTTGAACCCTTTTTATATTTCCTGGGATATTTAAGGTGTACCCAAGTTGAGGTTCTTGTAAGCAGTGCAGCCCTAAGTTGGGGTTGCTCTGTCTTATTGATTTTTAGTTTTCCCAAGGTATATTCCCAAGACTGGTAGTGCCCTTGGCTCTGTAGCTCTGTTGGTTACTTGTTTTAGGGAACGCAATGCACTCCTCCAGTGAGGCAGTTGGCAATTTACATCCCAAATATCATCATAACAAGGCTCCCTGTTCTCCAGGGCCTGTCTTGCCTTTCTGGTTTTTACACATTTTGTGGATGTCCCTTTTGACCGGTGGGAAGTGATACTTCTTTGTAGTGCAGATTTGCATTGCCCGATTGCTTGCTTGGCCAAACAGGGCGTATGTGTTTTCTCCTGAATATATTCGACAGAAAACGCATACGCCCTTTTTGGCCAAGTGTGTTATTGTCGAAGTTGTGCCCCTCTTCCTGTGCTTTAAAGGCGATTCCAACGTACCTCTTGAAATCTGTTTCCTGCTATTCTGCCTCGCTTTCAAGTCCGCCTCGTTGCCTTCCCTCAACAGATTTTTGGACGATAGTTGTCCTTTATTACTCTGCCAGTTTGTGAATTACTGTGCCCCTGAGCTCCATTTTACAACTCGTTTTTTGTGAGCTGAACGCAAGTCCATAATTTAGGTTCAGGACCTATACAGGTTCATGGTGGGTGGCTGTGACTTTGGTTAATTCTTCTTTCTGCCGGGAAATTAGAGTGACATGTGACCGTCCAAATGCCTAACAGCTAGTCTCTCATTGGTTCTCCCTCTTCCCTTCCATCCTCTGCAAATTTGGCAACCTGTGCGAACCAGGAGCTTAAAGGGGCTGTCTCTCCAAGTTGGGAGATTGATAGTAAAGCAGTTGGAATGTCAAACCAGAGCACCCGGAGAGGGACTAAACGTTGAGTTTTAGAAATCTTTTGTATTCACTGTGTGTCCATTCTCTAGGTTTCCTGTACATGTTATAGCTGTAGTAATATTGCCTTCAACCTGGAAGGTTGGAACCCATGGAATGGGGGCCATGCATTATTGCTTTAAAGGGTCTGCATTTTCTCACCCAATCTCACCAATCCTCTCACTCCCAAGTGTCCAGCCTTACGCCAAATCCAGCTGTCATTGTAGATAGGGTCATTCCAGGTTTCATCAGAGACCCTGAAGGAATTGTAAAGAATTTCCCGGTTTTTTGGTTTTGTTTTTGAAATTCCTTTTTATAGTTGGTTTGAGCTGATTCTCGCTGCCATGTTTATGCCAGTCTAGACACACTTGATTCCCTTACGGAGACATATCAATACATAGGTTTTAAGATTCTTACTAGTCAGATCTATTCCTCTGCGGGAAATATGGGGTTTTGAGTCCCTTTCACTGAGGAAGGTGTAGGTCTTTTCTATTCCACAGGTGGTTTTAGAAACGGTACCTGTGCTTATATCAAACTCTGGTTTTATGCATCACCCCACCACTCCTTCCCCATTAAGCAGGCATAATAGTGTTTTCTAAATGTGAGACTCTGTTCTCTTTCCTAAATCAGTTCATGTGTAGCCATGTGTACAGAATCTTCCTAAGTGATATCTTTTGATAAGATTCTTTTTTCTGTGTGACTTATTTCACATAGAATCAGTGTACCTGAATCCATTCACTTTGCTGCTCCTGGTCTTATGACATTGATTTCATGGCTGAGGGATATTCCATCGTACATAAGTACCACAATTTTTTGAACCATTTTTATATTTCCTGGGATATTTAAGGTGTACCCAAGTTGAGGTTCTTGTAAGCAGTGCAGCCCTAAGTTTGGGGTGTCTCTGTCTTTTTGATTTTCAGTTTTCCCAAGGTATATTCCTTAGACTGGAAGTGCCCTTGTCTCTGTAGCTCTGTTGTTTACTTGTTTTAGGGAACACAATGCACTCCTCCTGTGAGGCAGTTGGCAATTTACATCCCGCCCATCAGCATAACAAGGCTTCCTGTTCTCCAGGGCCTGTCTTGCCTTTCTGGTTCTTATACATTTTGTGGATGTAGCTTTTGTCCGGTGGGAAGTGATACTTCTTTGTAGTGAAGATTTGCATTGCCCGCATGCTTGCATGGCCAAAAAGGGTGTATGCGTTTTCTCCTCAATATATTCAGGAGAAAACGCATACGCCCTTTTTGGCCAAGTGCATCACTGTCGAATTTGTGGCCCTCTTTCTGTGCTTTAAAGGTGATTCCAACGTACCTCTTGAAATCTGTTTCCTGCTATTCTGCCTCGTTTTCAAGTCCGCCTCTTTGCCTTCACTCAACAGATTTTTGGACGATAGATGTCCTTTATTACTCTGTCAGTGTGTGAATTGCTGTGCCCCTGAGCCCCATTTTTCAACTCGTTTTTTGTGAGCTAAACGCAAGTCCAAAATTTTGGTTCAGGACCTATACTGGTTCCCGGTTGGTGGCTGAGAGTTTGGTTAATACTTCTTCCTGCCGGGAAATTAGAGTGACATGTGCCCGTCCAAATGCCTAACAGCTACTCTCTCATTGGTGCTCCCTCTTCCCTTCCATCCTCTGCCAAATTGGCAACCTGTGCAAACCTGGAGGTTAAAGTGGCTTTCTCTCCAACTTGGGAGATTGATAGTAAGGCAGTTGGAAAGTCAAACCGGAGCACCAGGAGAGGGACTATTCGTAGAATTTTAGAAACCTTTTGTATTCACAGTGTGTCCAGTCTCTAGGTTTCCCGTACATGTTATAGCTGTAGGAATATTCCCTTCAACCTGGAGAGTTGGGACCCATGGAATGGGGGCCATCCATTTTTGCTTTAAAGGGTCTGCGTTTGCTCACCCAATCTCTCCAATCCTCTCAGTCCCAAGTGTCCAGCCTTATGCCACATCCAGCTGTCATTGTAGATAGGGTCATTACAGGTTTCATCAGAGACCCTGAAGGAATTGTAAAGAATTTCCCTGTTTTTTGGTTTTGTTTTGAAATTCCTTTTTATAGTGGGTTTGAGCTGATTCTCGCTGCGATGTTTATGCCAGTCTAGACACACTTGATTCCCTTTCGGAGACATATCAATACATAGGTTTTAAGATTCTTACTAGTCACATCTATTCCTCTGCGGGAAATATCGGGTTTTGAGTACCTTTCACTGAGGAAAGTGTAGGTCTTTTCTATTCCAAAGTTGGTTTTAGAAACGGTACCTGTGCTTATATCAAAGTCTTGTTTTATGCATCACCCCACCTCTCCTTCCCCCTTAAGCAGGCATAAGAGTGTTTTCTAAATGTGAGACTCTGTTCTCTTTCCTAACTCAGTTCATGTGTAGCCATGTTTACAGGATCTTCCTAAGTGATATCTTATGATAAGTTTCTTTTTCTGTGTGACTTATTTCATTTAGAATCATCGTACCTGAATCCACACCCTTTGCTGCTCCTGGTCTTATGACATTGATTTCATGGCTGAGGGATATTCCATCGTACATAAGTACCACAATTTTTTAACCATTTTTATATATCCTGGGATATTTAAGGTGTACCTAAGTTGAGGTTCTTGTAAGCAGTGCAGCCCTAAATTTGGGGTTGGCTCTGTCTTATTGATTTTCAATTTTCCCAAGGTATATTCCCTTGAAGGGAAGTGCCCTTGGCACTGTAGCTCTGTTGTTTACTTGTTTTAGGGAAAACAATGCACTCCTCCAGTGAGGCAGTGGGCAATTTACATAACGCCCATCAGTATAACAAAGCTCCCTGTTCTCCAGGGCCTGTCTTGCCTTTCTGGTTTTTACACATTTTGTGGATGTCCCTTTTGACCGGTGGGAAGTGATACTTCTTTGTAGTGCAGATTTGCATTGCCCGCTTGTTTGCTTGGCCAAAAAGGTCGTATGCCTTTTCTACTGAATATATTCAGGAGAGAACGCATACGCTCTTTTTGGCCAAGTGCATCATTGTCGAAGTTGTTCCCCTCTTCCTGTGTTTTAAAGGCGATTCCAACATACCTCTTGAAATCAGTTTCCTGCTATTCTGCCTCGCTTTCAAGTCCGCTCGTTGCCTTCCCTCAACAGATTTTTGGACGATATTTGTCCTTTATTATTCTGCCAGTTTGTGAATTGCTGTGCCCCTGAGCTCCATTTTTCAACTCCTTTTTTTTGAGCTGAACGCATGTCCAAAATTTTGGTTCAGGACGTATACTGGTTCCCGGTGGGTGGCTGAGACTTTGGTTAATTCTTCTTCCTGCCGGGAAATTAGAGTGACATGTGCCCGTCCAAATGCCTAAAAGCTAATCTCTCATTGGTTCTCCCTCTTCCCTTCCATTCTCTGCAAAATTGGCAACCTGTGCGAACCAGGAGCTTAAAGGGGCTGTCTCTCCAATTTGGGAGATTGATAGTAAAGCAGTTGGAAAGTCAAACCGGAGCACCAGGAGAGGGACTATTCGTTGAGTTTTAGAAACCTTTTGTATTCACAGTGTGTCCATTCTCTAGGTTTCCCATACATGTTATAGCTGTAGAAATATTCCCTTCAACCTGGAGAGTTGGGACACATGGAATGGGGGCCATGCATTTTTGCTTTAAAGGGTCTGCATTTGCTCACCCAATCTCACCAATCCTCTCAGTCCCAAGTGTCCAGCCTTATACCACATCCAGCTGTCATTGTAGATAGGGTCATTCCAGGTTTCATCAGAGACCCTGAAGGAAATGTAAAGAATTTCCCTGTTTTTTGGTTTTGTTTTTGAAATTCCTTTTTATATTGGGTTTGAGCTGATTCTCGCTGTCATGTTTATGCCAGTCTACACACACTTGATTCCCTTAGAGAGACATATCAATACATAGGTTTTAAGATTCTTACTAGTCAGATCTATTCCTCTGCGGGAAATATGGGGTTTTGAGTCCCTTTCACTGAGGAAGGTGTAGGTCTTGTCTATTCCACAGTTGGTTTTAGAAATGGTACCTGTACTTATATCAAACTCTGCTTTTATGCATCACCCCACCTCTCCTTTCCCCTTAAGCAGGCATAAGAGTGTTTTCTAAATGTGAGACTCTGTTGTCTTTCCTAACTCAGTTCATGTGTAGCCATGTTTACAGGATCTTCATAAGTGATATCTTATGATAAGTTTCTTTTTCTGTGTGACTTATTTCACTTAGAATCATCGTACCTGAATCCACTCACTTTGCTGCTCCTGGTCTTATGATATTGATTTCATGGCTGAGGGATATTCCATCGTACATAAGTACTACAATTTTTTCAACCATTTTTATATTTCCTGGGATATTTAAGGTGTACACAAGTTGAGGTTCTTGTAAGCAGTGCAGCCCTAAATTTGGGGGTGGCTCTGTCTTATTGATTTTCAGTTTTCCCAAGGTTGTTCTGTAGACTGGAAGTGCCCTTGGCTCTGTAGCTCTGTTGTTTACTTGTTTTAGGGAACGCAATGCACGCCTCCAGTGAGGCAGTTGGCAATTTACATCCCGCCCATCAGCATAACAAGGCTCCCTCTTCTCCAGGGCCTCTCTTGCCTTTCTGGTTTTTACACATTTGTGGATGTCCCTTTTGACCGGTGGGAAGTGATACTTCTTTGTAGTGCAGATTTGCATTGCCTGCTTGCTTGCTTGGGAAAAAAGGGGGTATGCGTTTTCTCCTGAATATATTCAGGGGAAAACACATACGCCCTTTTGGCCATGTGTGTCATTGCCGATGTTGTACCCCTCTTCCTGTGCTTTAAAGGCGATTCCAACGTACCTCTTGAAATCTGTTTCCTGCTATTCTGCCTCGCTTTCAAGTCCTCCTCGTTGCCTTCCCTCAACAGATTTTTGGAAGATAGTTTACTTTATTACTCTGCCAGTTTGTGAATTGCTGTGCCCCTGAGCTCCATTTTTCAACTCGTTTTTTGTGAGCTGTACGCAAGTTCAAAATCTTGGTTCAGGACCTTTACTGGTTCCCAGTGGGTGGCTGAGACTCTGGTTAATTCTACTTCCTGCCGGGAAATTAGAGTGACATGTGCCCGTCCAAATGCCTAACAGCTACTCTCTCATTGACTCTCCCTCTTCCCTTCCATCCTCTGCAAAATTGGCAACGTGTGCGAACCAGGAGGTTAAAGGGGATGTCTCTCCAATTTGGGAGATTGATAGTAAAGCAGTTGGAAATTCAAAACGGAGCACCAGGAGAGGGACTATTCATTGAGTTTTAGAAACCTGTTGTATTCACACTGTGTCCATTCTCTAGGTTTCCCATACATGTTATAGCTCTAGTAATATTCCCTTCAAACTGGAGAGTTGGGACCCATGGAATGGGGGCCATGCATTTTTGCTTTAAAGGGTCTGCATGTGCTCACCCAATCTCACCAATCCTCTCAGTCCCAAGTGTCCAGCCTTATACCACATCCAGCTGTCATTGTAGATAGGGTCATTGCATGTTTCATCAGAGACCCTGAAGGAATTGTAAAGAATTTCCCTGTTTTTTGGGTTTGTTTTTGAAATTCCTTTTTAAACTGGGTTTGAGCTGATTCTCGCTGCCATGTTTATGCCAGTCTAGACACACTTGATTCCCTTACAGATACATATCAATACATAGGTTTTAAGTTTCTTACTAGTCAGATCTATTCCTCTGCGGGAAATATGGGGTTTTGAGTCCCTTTCACTGAGGAAGGTGTAGGTCTTGTCTATTCCAAAGTTGGTTTTAGAAATGGTACCTGTGCTTATGTCAAACTTTGGTTTTATGCATCACCCCGCCTCACCTTCCCCCTTAAGGAGGCATAAGAGTGTTTTCTAATTGTGAAACTCTGTTCTCTTTCCTAACTCAGTTCATGTGTAGCCATGTTTACAGGATCTTCATAAGTGATATCTTATGATAAATTTGTTTTTCTGTGTGACTTATTTCACTTAGAATCATCGTACCTGAATCCACTCACGTTGCTGCTCCTGGTCTTATGACATTGATTTCATGGCTGAGGGATATTCCATCGTACATAAGTACCACAATTTTTTGAAACAACTTTATATTTCCTGGGATATTTATGGTGTCCCCAAGTAGAGGTTCTTGTAAGCAGTGCAGCCCTAAATTTGGGGGTGGCTCTGTCTTATTTATTTTCAGTTTTCCCATGGTATATTCCCTACACTGGAAGTGCCCTTGGCTCTGTAGCTCTGTTGTTTACTTGTTTTAGGGAATGCAATGCACTCCTCCAGTGAGGCAGTTGGCAATTTACATCCCGCCCATCAGCATAACAATGCTCCCTGTTCTCCAGGGCCTGTCTTGCCTTTCTGGTTTTTACACATTTTGTGGATGTCCCTTTTGAACGGTAGGAAGTGATACTTCTTTGTAGTGCAGATTTGCATTGCCCGATTGCTAGCTTGGCCAAAAAGGGCGTATGCGTTTTCTCCTGAATATATTCAGGAGAAAACGCATACGCCCTTTTTGGCCAAGTGCGTCATTGTTGAAGTTGTGCCCCTCTTCCTGTGCTGTAAAGGCGATTCCAACGTACGTCTTGAAATCTGTATCCTGCTATTCTGCCTCGCTTTCAAGTCCGCCTCGTTGCATTCCCTCAACAGATTTTCGGACCATAGTTGTCCTTTATTACTCTGCCAGTTTGTGAATTGCTGTGCCCCTGAGCTCCGTTTTTCATCTCGTTTTATGTGAGCTGTACGCAATTCCAAAATTTTGGTTCAGGACCTATACTGGTTCCCGGTGTGTGGCTGAGACTTTGGTTAATTCTTCTTCCTGCCTGGAAATTAGAGTGACATGTGCCCGTCCAGATGCCTAACAGCTATTGTCTCATTGGTTCTCCCTCTTCCCTTCCATCCTCTGCCAAATTGGCAACCTGTGCGAACCAGGAGGTTAAAAGGTGTTGTCTCTCAAAGTTGGGAGATTGATAGTAAAGCACTTGGAAAGTCAAACCGGGGCACCAGGAGAGGGACTACTCGTTGAGTTTTAGAAACCTTTTGTATTCACAGTGTGTCCATTCTCTAGGTTTCCCGTACATGTTATAGCTGTACTAATATTCCCTTCAACCTGGAGAGTTGGGACCCATGGAATAGGGGCCATGCATTTTTGCTTTAAACGGTCTGCATTTGCTCACCCAATCTCACCAATCCTCTCAGTCCCAAGTGTCCAGCCTTATACCACATCCAGCTGTCATTGTAGATAGGGTCATTCCAGGTTTCATCAGAGACCCTGAAGGAAATGTCAAGAATATCCCTGTTTTTTGGTTTTGTTTTTGAAATTCCTTTTTATAGTGAGTATGAGCTGATTCTCGCTGCCATGTTTATGCCAGTCTACACACACTTGATTCCCTTACGGACACATATCAATACATAGGTTTTAATTTCTTACATGTCAGATCTATTCCTCTGCGGGAAATATGGGGTTTTGAGTCCCTTTCACTGAGGAAGGTGTAGGTCTTTTCTATTCCACAGTTGGTTTTAGAAATGGTACCTGTACTTATAACAAACTCTGGTTTTATGCAACACCCCACCTCTCCGTTCCCCTTAAGCAAGCATAATAGTGTTTTCTAAATGTGAGACTCTGTTCTCTTTCCTAACTCAGTTCATGTGTAGCCATGTTTCCAGGATCTTCATAAGTGATATCTTATGATAAGTTTCTTTTTCTCTGTGACTTATTTGACATAGAATCATCGTACCTGAATCCACTCACTTTGCTGCCCCTGGTCTTATGACATTGATTTCATGGCTCAGGGATATTCCATCGTACATAAATACCACAGTTTTCTGAACCATTTTTATATTTCCTGGGATATTTAAGGTGTACCCAAGTTGAGGTTCTTGTAGGCAGTGCAGCCCTAAATATGGGGGTGGCTGTGTCTTATTGATTTTCAGTTTTCCCAAGGTATATTTCCTAGACTGGAAGTGCCCTTGGCTCTGTAGCTCTTTTGTTTCCTTGTTTTAGGGAACGCAATGCACACCTCCAGTGAGGCAGTTGGCAATTTACATCCCGCCCATCAGGATAACAAGGCTCCCTGTTCTCCAGGGCCTGTCTTGCCTTTCTGGTTTTTACACATTTGTGGATGTCCCTTTTAACCGGTGGGAAGTGATACTTCTTTGTAGTGCAGATTTGCATTGCCCGCTTGCTTGCTTGGCCAAAAAGGGGGTATGTGTTTTCTCCTGAATATATTCAGGAGAAAACGCATACGCCCTTTTTGGCCAATTGTGTCATTCTCGAAGTTGTGCCCCTCTTCCTGTGCTTTAAAGGAGATTCCAACGTACCTCTTGAAATCTGTTTCCTGCTATTCTGCCTCGCTTTCAAGTCCGCCTCGTTGCCATCCCTCAACAGATTTTTGGACGATAGTTGTCCTTTATTACTCTGCCAGTTTGTGAATTGCTGTGCCCCTGAACACCATTTTTCAACTCGTTTTTTGTGAGCTGTACGCAAGTCCAAAATTTTGGTTCAGGACCTATACTGGTACGCAGTGGGAGCTGAGACTTTGGTTAATTCTTCTTCCTGCCGGGAAATTAGAGTGACATGTGCCCGTCCAAATGCCTAACAGCTACTCTCTCATTGGTTCTCCCTCTTCCCTTCCATCATCTGCAAAATTGGCAACCTGTGTGAACCAGGAGCTTAAAGGGTCTGTCTCTCCAATTTGGGAGTTTGATAGTAAATCAGTTGAAAAGTCTAACCGGAGCACCTGGAGAGGGACTATTCGTTGAGTTTTAGAAACTTTTGTGTTCACAATGTGTCCATTCCTTAGGTTTCTCGTACATGTTATAGCTGTAGTAATATTCCCTTCAACATGGACAGTTGGGACCCATGGAATGGGGGCCATGCATTTTTGCTTTTAAGGGTCTGCATTTGCTCACCCAATCTCACCAATCCTCTTAGTCCCAAGTGTCCAGCCTTATGCCACTTCTAGCTGTCATTGTAGATAGGGTCATTCCATGTTTCATCAGAGACCCTGAAGGTATTGTAAAGAAATTCCCTGTTTATTGGTTTTGTTTATGAAATTCCTTTTTATAGTGGGTTTGAGGTGATTCTCGCTGCCATGTTTATGCCAGTCTAGACACTCTTGATTCCCTAATGGAGACATATCAATACATAGGTTTTAAGATTCTTACTAGTCAGATCTATTCCTCTGCGGGAAATATGGGGTTTTGAGTCCCTTTCACTGAGGAAGGTGTAGGTCTTGTCAATTCCACAGTTAGTTTTAGAAACGGTACCTGTGCTTATATCAAACTCTGGTTTTATGCATCACCCCTCCTCTCCTTCCCCCTTAAACAGGCATAAGAGTGTTTTCTAAATGTGAGACTCAGTTATCTTTCCTAACTCAGTTCATGTGTAGCCATGTTTACAGGATCTTCATAAGTGATATCTTATGTTAAGTTTCTTTTTCTGTGTGACTTATTTCACTTACAATCATCGTACTTGAATCCACTCACTTTGCTCCTCCTGGTCTTATGACATTGATTTCATGGCTGAGGGATATTCAAAAGTACCTAAGTACTACAAATTTTTGAAGCATTTTTATATTTCCTGGGATATTTAAGGTGTACACAAGTTGAGGTTCTAATAAGCAGTGCAGGCCTAAATTTGGGGGTGGCTCTGTCTTATTGATTTTCAGTTTTCCCAAGGTATATTTCCTAGACTGGAAGTGCCCTTGGCTCTGTAGCTCGGTTCATTCCTTGTTTTAGGGAACGCAATGCACACCTCCAGTGAGGCAGTTGGCAATTTACATCCCGCCCATCAGCATAACAAGGATCCCTGTTCTCCAGGGCCTGTCTTGACTTTCTGGTTTTTACACATATGTGGATGTCCCTCTTGACCGGTGGGAAGTGATACTTCTTTGTAGTGCAGATTTGCATTGCCCGCTTTCTTGCTTGGCCAAAAAGGGGGTATGCGTTTTCTCCCGAATGTATTCAGGAGAAAACACATACGCCCTTTTGGCCAAGTGCGTCATTGTCGAAGTTGTACCCCTCTTCCTGTGCTTTAAAGGCTCTTCCAACGTACCTCTTGAAATCTGTTTCCTGCTATTCTGCCTTGCTTTCAAGTCCGCCTCATTGCCTTCCCTCAACAGATTTTTGGACGATAGTTGTCCTTTATTACTCTGCCAGTATGTGAATTGCTGTGCCCCTGAGCTCCATTTTTCAACTCGTTTTTTGTGAGGTGTACGCAAGTCCAAAATTTTGGTTCAGGACCTATACTGGTTCCCGGTGGGTGGCTGAGACTTTGGTTTATACTTCTTCCTGCCGGGAAATTAGAGTGACATGTTCCCGTCCAAATGCCTAACAGCTACTCTGTCATTGGTTCTCCCTCTTCCCTTCCATCTTCTGCAAAATTGGCAACCTGTGCGAACCAGGAGCTTAAAGGGTCTGTCTCTCCAATTTGGGAGATTGATAGTAAAGCAGTTGGAAAGACAAACCAGGGCACCAGAAGTGGGACTATTCGTTGAGTTTTAGAAACCTTTTGTATTCACAGTGTGTCCATTCTCTAGGTTTCCCATACATGTTATCGCTGTAGAAATATTCCCTTCAACCTGGAGAGTTGGGACCCATGGAATGGGGGCCATGCATTTTTGCTTTAAAGGGTCTGCATTTGCTCACCCAATCTCACCAATCCTCTCAGTCCCAAGTGTCCAGCCTTATACCACATCCAGCTGTCATTGTAGATAGGGTCATTCCAGGTTTCACCATAGACCCTGAAGGAAATGTAAAGAAATTCCCTGTTTTTTGGTTTTGTTTTTGAAATTCCTTTTTATAGTGGGTTTGAGCTGATTCTCGCTGTCATGTTTATGCCATTCTAGACACACTTGATTCCCTTACAGAGACATATCAATACATGGGTTTTAAGTTTCTTACTAGTCAGATATGTTCCTCTGCGGGAAATATGTGGTTTTGAGTCCCTTTCACTGAGGAAGGTGTAGGTCTTGTCTATTCCAAAGTTGGTTATAGAAATGGTACCTGTGCTTATGTCAAACTCTGGTTTTATGCATCACCCCACCTCTCCTTCCCCCTTAAGCAGGCATAAGAGTGTTTTCTAAATGTGAGACTCTGTTCTCTTTCCTAACTAAGTTCATGTGTAGCCATGTTTACAGGAACTTCATAAGTGATATCTTATGAAAAGTTTCTTTTTCTGTGTGACTTCTTTCAATTAGAATCATCGTACCTGAATCCACTCACGTTGCTGCTCCTGGTCTTATGACATTGATTTCATGGCTGAGGGATATTCTATCGTACATAAATACCACAGTATTTTGAACCATTTTTATATTTCCTGGGATATTTAAGGTGTACCCAAGTTGAGGTTCTTGTAAGCAGTGCAGCCCTAAATATGGGGTTGGCTCTGTCTTATTGATTTTCAGTTTTCCCAAGGTATATTCCCTAGACTGGAAGTGCTCTTGGCTCAGTAGCTCTGTTGTTGACTTCTTTTAGGGAACACAATGCACTCCTCCAGTGAGGCAGTTGGCAATTTACATCCTCCCCATCAGCATAACAAGGCTCCCTGTTCTCCAGGGCCTGTCTTGCCTTTCTGGTTTTTACATATTTGTGGATGTCCCTTTTGACCGGTGGGAAGTGATACTTCTTTGTAGTGCAGATTTGCATTGCCCGCTTGCTTGCTTGGCCAAAAAGGGCGTATGCGTTTTCTCCTGAATATATTCAGGAGAAAACGCATACGCCGTTTTTGGCCAAGTGCGTCATTGTCGATATTGTACCCCTCTTCCTGTTCTTTAAAGGTGATCCCAACGTACCTCTTGGAATCTTTTTCCTGCTATTCTGCCTCGCATTCAAGTCCTCCTCGTTGCCTTCCCTCAACAGATTTTCGGACGATAGTTGTCCTTTATTACTCTGCCAGTTTGTGAATTGCTGTGCCCCTGAGCTCCGTTTTTCAACTCGTTTTTTGTGAGCTGTACACAAGTCCAAAACTTTGGTTCAGGACCTATACTGGTTCCCGGTGGATGGCTGAGACTTTGGTTAATTCTTCTTCCTGCCGGGAAATTAGAGTGACATGTGCCCGTCCAAATGCCTAACAGCTATTGTCTCATTGGTTCTCCCTCTTCCCTTCCATCCTCTGCCAAATTGGCAACCTGTGCGAACCAGGAGGTTAAAGGTGTTGTCTCTCAAAGTTGGGAGATTGATAGTAAAGCACTTGGAAAGTCAAACCGGGGCACTGGGAGAGGGACTACTCGTTGAGTTTTAGAAACCTTTTGTATTCACAGTGTGTCCATTCTCTAGGTTTCCCGTACATGTTATAGCTGTAGTAATATTTCCTTCAACCTGGAGAGTTGGGTCCCATGGAATGGGGGCCATGCATTTTTGCTTTAAACGGTCTGCATTTGCTCACCCAATCTCACCAATCCTCTCAGTCCCAAGTGTCCAGCCTTATACCACATCCAGCTGTCTTTGTAGATAGGGTCATTCCAGGTTTCATCAGAGACCCTGAAGGAAATGTCAAGAATTTCCCTGTTTTTTGGTTTTGTATTTGAAATTCCTTTTTATAGTGGGTATGAGCTGATTCTCACTGCCATGTTTATGCCAGTCGAGACAAACTTGATTCCCTTACAGAGACATATCAATACATAAGTTTTAAGTTTCTTACTTGTCAGATGTATTCCTCTGCGGGAAATATGGGGTTTTGAGTCCCTTTCACTGAGGAAGGTTTAGGTCTTGTCTATTCCAAAGTTGGTTTTAGAAATGGTACCTGTGCTTATGTCAAACTCTGGTTTTATGCATCACCCCACCTCTGCTTCCCCCTTAAGCAGGCATAAGAGTGTTTTCTATCTGTGAGACTCTGTTCTCTTTCCTAACTCAGTTCATGTGTAGCCATGTTTACAGGATCTTCATAAGTGATATCTTATGATAAGTTTCTTTTTCTGTGTGACTTATTTCACTTAGAATCATCGTACCTGAATCCACTCACGTTGCTGCTCCTGGTCTTATGACATTGATTTCATGGCTGAGGGATATTCTATCGTACATAAATACCACAGTATTTTGAACCATTTTTATATTTCCTGGGATATTTAAGGTGTACCCAAGTTGAGGTTCTTGTAAGCAGTGCAGCCCTAAATATGGGGTTGGCTCTGTCTTATTGATTTTCAGTTTTCCCAAGGTATATTCCCTAGACTGGAAGTGCTCTTGTCTCAGTAGCTCTGTTGTTGACTTCTTTTAGGGAACACAATGCACTCCTACAGTGAGGCAGTTGGCAATTTACATCCTCCCCATCAGCATAACAAGGCTCCCTGTTTTCCAGGGCCTGTCGTGCCTTTCTGGTTTTTACATATTTGTGGATGTCCCTTTTGACCGGTGGGAAGTGATACTTCTTTGTAGTGCAGATTTGCATTGCCCGCTTGCTTGCTTGGCCAAAAAGGGCGTATGCGTTTTCTCCTGAATATATTCAGGAGAAAACGCATACGCCGTTTTTTGCCAAGTGCGTCATTGTCGATATTGTACCCCTCTTCCTGTTCTTTAAAGGCGATTCCAACGTACCTCTTGGAATCTGTTTCCTGCTATTCTGCCTCGCATTCAAGTCCGCCTCGTTGCCTTCCCTCAACAGATTTTCGGACGATAGTTGTCCTTTATTACTCTGCCAGTTTGTGAATTGCTGTGCCGCTGAGCTCCGTTTTTCAACTCGTTTTTTGTGAGCTGTACACAAGTCCAAAACTTTGGTTCAGGACCTATACTCATTCCCGGTGGATGGCTGAGACTTTGGTTAATTCTTCTTCCTCCCGGGAAATTAGAGTGACATGTGCCCGTCCAAATGCCTAAGAGCTATTGTCTCATTGGTTCTCCCTCTTCCCTTCCATCCTCTGCCAAATTGGCAACCTGTGCGAACCAGGAGGTTAAAGGTGTTGTCTATCAAAGTTGGGAGATTGATAGTAAAGCACTTGGAAAGTCAAACCGGGGCACCAGGAGAGGGACTACTCGTTGAGTTTTAGAAACCTTTTGTATTCACAGTGTGTCCATTCTCTAGGTTTCCCGTACATGTTATAGCTGTAGTAATATTTCCTTCAACCTGGAGAGTTGGGTCCCATGGAATGGGGGCCATGCATTTTTGCTTTAAACGGTCTGCATTTGCTCACCCAATCTCACCAATCCTCTCAGTCCCAAGTGTCCAGCCTTATACCACATCCAGCTGTCATTGTAGATAGGGTCATTCCAGGTTTCATCAGAGACCCTGAAGGAAATGTCAAGAATTTCCCTGTTTTTTGGTTTTGTATTTGAAATTCCTTTTTATAGTGGGTATGAGCTGATTCTCACTGCCATGTTTATGTCAGTCGAGACAAACTTGATTCCCTTACAGAGACATATCAATACATAGGTTTTAAGTTTCTTACTTGTCAGATGTATTCCTCTGCGGGAAATATGGGGTTTTGAGTCCCTTTCACTGAGGAAGGTTTAGGTCTTGTCTATTCCAAACTTGCTTTTAGAAATGGTACCTGTGCTTAAGTCAAACTCTGGTTTTATGCATCACCCCACCTCTGCTTCCCCCTTAAGCAGGCATAAGAGTGTTTTCTATCTGTGAGACTCTGTTCTCTTTCCTAACTCAGTTCATGTGTAGCCATGTTTACAGGATCTTCATAAGTGATATCTTATGATAAGATTCTTTTTCTGTGTGACTTATTTCACTTAGAATCATCGTACCTGAATCCACTCACTTTGCTGCTCCTGGTCTTATGACATTTATTTCATGGCTGAGTGATGTTTCATCGTACATAAGTACTACAATTTTTTGAACCATTTTTTTATTTCCTGGGATATTTAAGGTGTACCCAAGTTGAGGTTCTTGTAAGCAGTGCAGCCCTAAATTTGGGGGTGGCTCTGTCTTATTGATTTTCAGTTTTCCCAAGGTATATTCCCTAGACTGGAAGTGCCCTTGGCTCTGTAGCTCTGTTGTTTACTTGTTTTAGGGAACACAATGCACTCCTCCAGTGAGGCAGTTGGCAGTTTACATCCCGCCCATCAGCATAACAATGCTCCCTGTTCTCCATTGCCGGTCTTGCCTTTCTGGTTTTTACACATTTTGTGGATGTCCCTTTTGACCGGTGGGAAGAGATACTTCTTTGTAGTGCAGATTTGCATTGCCCGCTTGCTTGCTTGGCCAAAAAGTGCGTATGCGTTTTCTCCTGAATATATTCAGGAGAAAACGCATACGCCCTTTTTGGCCAAGTGCGTCATTGTTGAAGTTGTGCCCCTCTTCCTGTGCTTTAAAGGCGATTCCAACGTACCTCTTGAAATCTGTTTCCTGCTATTCTGCCTCACTTTCAAGTCCGCCTCGTTGCCTTCCCTCAACAGATTTTTGGACGATAGTTGTCCTTTATTACTCTGCCAGTTTGTGAATTGCTGTGCCCCTGAGCACCATTACTCAACTCGTTTTTTGTGAGCTGTACGCAAGTCAAAATTTTGGTTCAGGACCTATACTGGATCCCGGTGGGTGGCTGAGACTTTGGTTAATTCTTCTTCCTGCCGGGAAATCAGCGTGACATGTGCCCCTCCAAAAGCCTAAGAGCTACTCTCTCATTCGTTCTCCCTCTTCCCTTCCATCCTCTGCAAATTCGGCAACCTGTGCGAACCATGAGGTTAAAGGGGCTGTCTCTCCAATTTGGGAGATTGTTAGTAAAGCAGTTGGAAAGTCAAACCGGAGCACCAGGAGAGGGACTATTCGTTGAGTTTTAGAAACCTTTTGTATTCACAGTGTGTCCATTCCCTAGGTTTCCCGTACATGTTATAGCTGTAGTAATATTCCCTTCAACATGGAGAGTTGGGACCCATGGAATGGGGTCCATGCATTTTTGCTTTAAATGGTCTGCATTTGCTCACCCAATCTCACCAATCCTGTCAGTCCAAAGTGTCCAGCCTTATGCCACATCCAGCTGTCATTGTAGATAGGGTCATTCCAGGTTTCATCAGAGACCCTGAAGGAAATGTAAAGAATTTCCCTGTTTCTTGGTTTTGTTTTTGAAATTCCTTTTTATAGTGGGTTTCAGCTGATTCTCGCTGCCATGTTTATGCCAGTCTAGACACACTTGATTCCCTTACAGAGACATATCAATACATAGGTGTTCAGATTCTTACAAGTCAGATCTATTCCTCTGTGGGAAATATGGGGTTTTGAGTCCCTTTCACTGAGGAAGGTGTAGGTCTTGTCTACTCCACAGTTGGATATAGAAATGGTACCTGTGCTTATATCAAACTCTGGTTTTATGCATCACCCCACCTCTCCTTTCCCCTTAAGCAGGCATAAGAGTGTTTTGTAAATGTGAGACTCTGTTCTCTTTCCTACATCAGTTCATGTGTAGCCATGTTTACAGGATCTTCATAAGTGATATCTTATGATAAGTTTCTTTTTCTGTGTGACTTATTTCACTTAGAATCATTGTACCTGAATCCACTCTCTTTGATACTCCTGGTCTTATGACATTGATTTCATGGCTGAGGGATATTCCATCGTACAAAAATACCACAGTTTTTTGAACCATTTTTATATTTCCTGGGATATTTATGGTGTACCCAAGTTGAGGTTCTTGTAAGCATTGCAGCCCTAAATTTGGGGGTGGCTCTGTCTTATTGATTTTCAGTTTTCCCAAGGTATATTCCCTAGACGGGAAGTGCCCTTGGCTCTGTAGCTCTGTTGTTTACTTGTTTTAGGGAACGCAATGCACTCCTCCAGTGAGGCAGTTGGCAATATACATCCCGCCCATCAGCATAACAAGGCTCCCTGTTCTCCAGGGCCTGTCTTGCCTTTCTGGTTTTTACATATTTTGTGGATGTCCCTTTTGACTGGTGGGAATTGATACTTCTTTGTAGTGCAGATTTGCATTGCCCGCTTGCTTGCTTGGCCAAAAAGGGCGTATGCGTTTTTTCCTGAATATATTCAGGTGAACACGCATACGCCCTTTGTGGCCAAGTGCGTCATTGTCGAAGTTGTGCCCCTCTTACTGTGCTTTAAAGGCGATTCCAACGTACCTCTTGAAATCTGTTTCCTGCTATTCTGCCTCGCTTTCAAGTCCGCCTCGTGGCCTTCCGTCAACAGATTTTTGGACGATAGTTGTCCTTTATTACTCTGCCATTTTGTGAATTGCTGTGCCCCTGAGCTCCAGTATTCAACTCGTTTTTTGTGAGCTGTACGCAAGTCCGAAATTTTGGTTCAGGAATTATACTGGTTTCCGGTGGGTGGCTGAGACTCTGGTTAACTCTTCTTACTGCCGGGAAATTAGAGTGACATGTGCCCGTCCAAATGAATAACAGCTAGTCTCTCATTGGTTCTCCCTCTTCCCTTCCATCCTCTGCCAAATTGGCAACCTGTGCGAACCAGGAGGTTAAATGGGATGTCTCTCCAAGTTGGGAGATTGATAGTAAAGCAGTTGGAAAGTCAAACCAGAGCACCAGGAGAGGGACTACTCGTTGAGTTTTAGAAACCTTTTGTATTCACTGTGTGTCCATTCTCTAGGTTTCCCGTACATGTTATAGTTGTAGTAATATTCCCTTCAACATGGAGAGTTGGGACCCATGGAATGGGGGCCATGCATTTTTGCTTTAAACGGTCTGCATTTGCTCACCCAATCTCACCAAACCTCTCAGTCCCAAGTGTCCAGCCTTATGCCACATCCAGCTGTCATTGTAGATAGGGTCATTCCAGGTTTCATCAGAGACCCTGAAGGAAATGTAAAGAATTTCCCTGTTTTTTAGTTTTGTTTTTGAAATTCCTTTTTATAGTGGGTTTGAGCTGATTCTCGCTGCCATGTTTATGCCAGTCTAGACACACCTGATTCCCTTACGGAGACATATCAATACATAGGTTTTAATATTCTTACTAGTCAGATCTATTCCTCTGCGGGAAATATGGGGTTTTGAGTCCCTTTCACTGAGGAAGGTGTAGGTCTTGTCTATTCCACAGTTGGTTTTAGAAATGGTACCTGTGCTTATATCAAACTCTGGTTTTATGCATCACCCCACCTCTCCTTACCCCTTAAGCAGGCATAAGAGTGTTTTCTAAATGTGTGACTCTGTTCTCTTTCCTAACTCAGTTCATGTGTAGCCATGTTTACAGGATCTTCATAAGTGATATCTTATGATAAGTTTCTTTTTCTGTGTGACTTATTTCACTTAGAATCATCGTACCTGAATCCACTCACTTTGCTGCTCCTGGTCTTATGACATTGATTTCATGGCTGAGGGATATTCCATCGTACAAAAGTACCAAAATTTTTCGAACCATTTTTATATTTCCTGGTATATTTAAGGTGTACCCAAGTTGATGTTCTTGTAAGCAGTGCAGCCCTAAATTTGGGGGTTGCCCTGTCTTATTGATTTTCTGTTTTCCCAAGGTATATTCCGTAGACTGGAAGTGACCTTGGCTCTGTAGCTCTGTTGTTTACTTGTTTTAGGGAACGCAATGCACTCTTCCAGTGAGGCAGTTTGCAATTTACATCCCGCCAATCAGCATAACAAGGCTCCCTGTTCTCCAGGACCTGTCTTGCCTTTCTGTTTTTTTTTTTTATTTTTTTTATTTTTTTAATTTTTTAATTAGTTTCTGCTTTATAACAAAGTGAATCAGTCATACATATTCATCTGTTCCCACATCCCTTCCCTCATGCATCTCCCTCCCTCCCACCCTCCCCATCCCACCCCTCCAGGCGGTCACAAATCACCGAGCTGATCTCCCTGTGCTCTGTGGCTGCTTCCCACTATCTATCTACCTTACGTTTGGTAGTGTATATATGTCCATGCCTCTCTTTCGCTTTGTCACAGCTTACCCTTCCCCCTCCCCATAGCCTCAAGTCCATTCTCAAGTAGGTCTGTGTCTTTATCCCTGTTTTGCCCCTAGGTCCTTCATGACTTTTTTTTTTTTTACATTCCGTATATATGTGTTAGCATACGGTATTTGTCTTTCTCTTTCTGACTTACTTCACTCTGTATGACAGACTCCAAGTCTATCCACCTCATTACTAATAGCTCAGTTTCGTTTCTTTTTATGGCTGAGTAATATTCCATTGTATATATGTGCCACATCTTCTTTATCCATTCATCCGATGATGGACACTTAGGTTGTTTCCAGCTCCGGGCTATTGTGAATAGAGCTGCAATGAACATTTTGGTACATGTCTCTTTTGGAATTATGGTTTTCTCAGGGTATATGCCTAGTAGTGGGATTGCTGGGTCATATGGTAGTTCTATTTTTAGTTTTTTAAGGAACCTCCATACTGTTCTCCATAGTGGCTGTACCAATTCACATTCCCACCAGCAGTGCAAGAGTGTTCCCTTTTTTTCACACCCTCTCCAGCATTTATTGTTTCTAGATTTCTTGATGATGGCCATTCTGACTGGTGTGAGATGATATCTCATTGTAGTTTTGATTTGCATTTCTCTAATGATTAATGATGTTGAGCATTCTTTCATGTGTTTGTTGGCAGTCTGTATATCTTCTTTGGAGAAATGCCTATTTAAGGCTTCTGCCCATTTTTGGATTGGGTTGTTTGTTTTTTTTGCTATTGAGCTGCATGAGCTGTTTATAAATTTTGGAGATTAATCCTTTGTCAGTTGCTTCATTTGCAAATATTTTCTCCCATTCTGTGGGTTGTCTTTTGGTCTTGTTTATGGTTTCCTTTGCTGTGCAAAAGCTTTGAAGTTTCATTAGGTCCCATTTGTTTATCTTTGTTTTTATTTCCATTTCTCTAGGAGGTGGGTCCAGAAGGATCTTGCTGTGATTTATGTCATAGAGTGTTCTACCTATGTTTTCCTCTAAGAGTTTGATAGTTTCTGGCCTTACATTTAAGTCTTTAATCCATTTTGAGCTTATTTTTGTGTATGGTGTTAGGGAATGATCTAATCTCAAACTTTTACATGTCCCTGTCCAGTTTTCCCAGCACCACTTATTGAAGAGGCTGTCCTTTCTCCACTGTATATTCCTGCCTCCTTTATCAAAGATAAGTTGGCCATATGTGCGTGGGTTTATCTCTGGGCTTTCTATCCTGATCCACTGATCTATCTTTCTGTTTTTATGCCAGTACCACACTGTCTTCATTACTGTAGCTTTGTAGTATAGTCTGAAGTCAGGGAGCCTGATTCCTCCAGCTCCGTTTTTCGTTCTCAAGATTGCTTTGGCTCTTCGGGGTCTTTTGTTTTTCCAAACAAATTTTGAAATTTTTTGTTCTAGTTCTGTGAAAAATGCCAGTGGTAGTTTGATAGGGATTGCATTGAATCTGTAGATTGCTTTGGGTAGTAGAGTCATTTTCACAATATTGATTCTTCCAATCCAGGAGCATGGTATATCTCTCCATCTATTTGTATCATCTTTAATTTCTTTCATCAGTGTCTTATAATTTTCTGCATACAGGTCTTTTGTCTCCTTAGGTAGGTTTATTCCTAGATATTTTATTCTTTTTGTTGCAATGGTAAATGGGAGTGTTTTCTTGATTTCATTTTCAGATTTTTCATCATTAGTGTACAGGAATGCCAGAGATTTCTGTACATTAATTTTGTATCCTGCTACTTTACCAAATTCATTGATTAGTTCTAGTAGTTTTTCGGTAGCATCTTTAGGATTCTCTATGTATAGTATCATGTCATCTGCAAACAGTGACAGCTTTACTTCTTCTTTTCCAATTTGGATTCCTTTTATTTCCTTTTCTTCTCTGATTGCTGTGGCTAAAACTTCCAAAAGTATGTTGAATAAGAGTGGTGAGAGTGGGCAGCCTTGTCTTGTTCCTGATCTTAGTGGAAATGGTTTCAGTTTTTCACCATTGAGGACAATGTTGGCTGTGGGTTTGTCATATATGGCCTTTATGATGTTGAGGAAAGTTCCCTCTATGCCTACTTTCTGCAGGGTTTTTATCATAAATGGTTGTTGAATTTTGTCGAAAGCTTTCTCTGCATCTATTGAGATGATCATATGGTTTTTCTCCTTCAACTTGTTAATATGGTGTATCACATTGATTGATTTGCGTATATTGAAGAATCCTTGCATTCCTGGAATAAACCCCACTTGATCATGGTGTATGATCCTTTTAATGTGCTGTTGGATTCTGTTTGCTAGTATTTTGTTGAGGATTTTTGCATGTATGTTCATCAGTGATATTGGCCTGTAGTTTTCTTTCTTTGTGACATCCTTGCCTGGTTTTGGTATCAAGGTGATGGTGGCCTCGTAGAATGAGTTTGGGAGTGTTCCTTCCTCTGATATTGTTTGGAAGAGTTTGAGAAGGATGGGTGTTAGCTCTTCTCTAAATGTTTGATAGAATTCGCCTGTGAAGCCCTCTGGTCCTGGGCTTTTGTTTGATGGAAGATTTTTAATCACAGTTTCAATTTCAGTGCTTGTGATTGGTCTATTCATATTTTCTATTTCTTCCTGAGTCAGTCTTGGCAGGTTGTGCATTTCTAAGAATTTGTCCATCTCTTCCAGGTTGTCCATTTTATGGGCATAGAGTTGCTTGTAGTAATCTCTCATGATCTTTTGTATTTCTGCAGTGTCAGTTGTTACTTCTCCTTTTTCATTTCTAATTCTATTGATTTGAGTCTTCTCCCTTCTTTTCTTGATGAGTCTGGCTAATGGTTCATCAATTTTGTTTATCTTCTCAAAGAACCAGCTTTTAGTTTTATTGATCTTTGCTATCGTTTCCTTCATTTGTTTTTCATTTATTTCTGATCTGATTTTTATGATTTCTTTCCTTCTGCTAACTTTGGGGTGTTTTTGTTCTTCTTTCTCTAATTGCTTTAGGTGCAAGGTTAGGTTGTTTATTCGAGATGTTTCCTGTTTCTTAAGGTGGGATTGTATTGCTATAAACTTCCCTCTTAGAACTGCTTTTGCTGCATCCCATAGGTTTTGGGTCGTCGTGTCTCCATTGTCATTTGTTTCTAGGTATTTTTTAATTTCCTCTTTGATTTCTTCAGTGATCACTTCGTTATTAAGTAGTGTATTGTTTAGCCTCCATGTGTTTGTATTTTTTACAGCTCTTTTCCTGTAATTGATATCTAGTCTCATAGCATTGTGGTCAGAAAAGACACTTGATACAATTTCAATTTTCTTAAATTTACCAAGGCTTGATTTGTGACCCAAGATATGATCTATCCTGGAGAATGTTCCATGAGCACTTGAGAAAAATGTGTATTCTGTTGTTTTTGGATGGAATGTCCTATAAATATCAATTAAGTCCATCTTGTTTACTGTATCATTTAAAGCTTGTGTTTCCTTATTTATTTTCATTTTGGAAGATCTGTCCACTGGTGAAAGTGGGGTGTTAAAGTCCCCTACTATGATTGTGTTACTGTCGATTTCTCCTTTTATGGCTGTTAGTATTTGCCTTATGTATTGAGGTGCTCCTATGTTGGGTGCATAAATATTTACAATTGTTATATCTTCTTCTTGGATCGATCCCTTGATCATTATGTAGTGTCCTTCTTTGTCTCTTCTAGTAGTCTTTATTTTAAAGTCTATTTTGTCTGATATGAGAATTGCTACTCCAGCTTTCCTTTGGTTTCCATTTGCATGGAATATCTTTTTCCATCCCCTTACTTTCAGTCTGTATGTGTCTCTAGGTCTGAAGTGGGTCTCTTGTAGACAGCATATATATGGGTCTTGTTTTTGTATCCATTCAGCCAATCTGTGTCTTTTGGTGGGAGCATTTAGTCCATTTACATTTAAGGTAATTATCGATATGTATGTTCCTATTCCCATTTTCTTAATTGTTTTGGGTTCGTTATTGTAGGTCTTTTCCTTCTGTTGTGTTTCTTGCCTAGAGAAGTTCCTTTAGCATTTGTTGTAAAGCTGGTTTGGTGGTGCAGAACTCTCTCAGCTTTTGCTTGTCTGTAAACGTTTTAATTTCTCCATCAAATCTGAATGAGATCCTTGCTGGGTAGAGTAATCTTGGTTGCAGGTTTTTCTCCTTCATCACTTTAATTATGTCCTGCCACTCCCTTCTGGCTTGTAGAGTTTCTGCTGAGAGATCAGCTGTTATCCTGATGGGGATTCCCTTGTGTGTTATTTGTTGCTTTTGCCTTGCTGCTTTTAATATGATTTCTTTGTGTTTAATTTTTGACAGTTTGATTAATATGTGTCTTGGCGTATTTCTCCTTGGATTTATTCTGTATGGGACTCTCTGTGCTTCCTGGACTTGATTAACTATTTCCTTTCCCATATTAGGGAAGTTTTCAATTATAATCTCTTCAAATATTTTCTCAGTCCCTTTCTTTTTCTCTTCTTCTTCTGGAACCCCTATAATTCGAATGTTGGTGCGTTTAATGTTGTCCCAGAGGTCTCTGAGACTGTCCTCTGTTCTTTTCATTCTTTTTTCTTTATTTTGCTCTTCAGCAGTTATTTCCACTATTTTATCTTCCACCTCACTTATCCATTCTTCTGCCTCAGTTATTCTGCTCTTGATCCCATCTAGAGTATTTTTTATTTCATGTATTGTGTTTTTAATCGATGCTTGATTCATCTTTAGTTCTTCTAGGTCCTTGTTAACTGTTTCTTGCATTTTGTCTATTCTATTTCCAAGATTTTGGATCTGGGAAATAGAATCTTGGATCATCTTTACCATCATTATTCTGAATTCTTTTTCAGGTAGACTGCCTATTACCTCTTCATTTGTTAGGTCTGGTGGGTTTTTATCTTGCTCCTTCTCCTGCTGTGTGTTTTTCTGTCTTCTCATTTTGCTTATGTTACTGTGTTTGGGGTCTCCTTTTTGCAGGCTGCAGGTTCTTAGTTCCCGTTGTTTTTGGTGTCTGTCCCCAGTGGCTAAGGTTGGTTTAGTGGGTTGTGTAGGCTTCCTGGTGGAGGGGACTAGTGCCTGTGTTCTGGTGGATGAGGCTGGATCTTGTCTTTCTGGTGGGCAGGTCCACGTCTGGTGGTGTGTTTTGGGGTGTCTGCGTACTTTTTATGATTTTAGGCCACCTCTCTGCTAATGGGTGGCGTTGTGTTCCTGTCTTGCCAGTTGTTTGGCATAGGGTGTCCAGCACTGTAGCTTGCCGGTCGTTGAGTGAAGCTGGGTGCTGGTGTTGAGATGGAGATCTCTGGAAGATTTTCGCCGTTTGATATTATGTGGAGCTGGGAGGTCTCTTGTGGACCAGTGTCCTGAAGTTGGCTCTCCCACCTCAGAGGCACAGCACTGACTCCTGGCTCCTCAATTTGGGATGATTTGTTGTCTATTCATGTATTCCACAGATGCAGGGTACATCAAGTTGATTGTGGAGCTTTAATCCGCTGCTTCTGAGGCTGCTGGGAGAGGTTTCCCTTTCTCTTCTTTGTTCTCACAGCTCCTGGGTCTCAGCTTTGGATTTGGCCCCGCCTCTGCGTGTAGGTCGCCGGAGGGCGTCTCTTCTTCGCTCAGACAGGACAGGGTTAAAGGAGCAGCCTCTTCGGGGACTCTGGCTCACTCAGGCCGGGCGGGAGGGAGGGGCACGGAGTGCGGTGCGAGCCTGCAGCGGCAGAGGTCGGCGTGACGTTGCACCAGCCCGAGGCGCGCCGTGCATTCTCCCAGGGAAGCCGCCCCTGGATCCCGGGACCCCAGCAGGGGCGGGCTGCACAGGCTCCCGGAAGGGCGGTGTGGACAGAGACCTGCACTCGCACACAGGCTTCTTGGCGGCGGCAGCAGCAGTCCCAGCGTCCCACGCCCGTCACTGGGCTCCGCGCTTTCAGTCGTGACTCGCGCCCGTCTGTGGAGCCACTTTAAGCAGCGCTCTTAATCCCCTCTCCTCGCGCACCAGGAAACCAAGAGGGAAGAAAAAGTCTCTTGACTCTTCGGCAGCTCCAGAGTTTTCCCGGACTCCCTGCCGGCTAGCTGTGGCACATTAGCCCCATACAGGCTGACTTCTCGCCGCCAGCCCCAGTCCTTTCCCTGCGCTCTGACCGAAGCCCGAGCCTCAGCTTCCAGCGCCGCCCGCCCTGACGGGCGGGCAGACAAGCCTCTCGGGCGGGTGAGTGCCGCTCGGCACCGATCCTCTGTGCAGGAATCTCTCCGCTTTGCCCTACCCAGGTATGTGGGGAGTTTCTTGCATTTTGGGAGGTCTGGGGTCTTCTGCCAGCATTCAGTAGGTGTTCTGTAGGAGTTGTTCCACGTGTACCTGTATTTCTGGTGTATCCGTGGGGAGGAAGGTGATCTCCGCGTCTTACTCATCCGCCATCTTACACGGAAGTCCTGCCTTTATGGTTTTTACACATTTGTGGATGTCCCTTTTGACCGGTGGGAAGTGATACTTCTTTGTAGTGCAGATTTGCATTGCCCGCTTGCTTGCTTGGCCAAAAAGGGCGTATGCATTTTCCCCTGAATATATTCAGGAGAAAACGCATACGCCCTTTTTGGCCCAGTGCGTCATTGTCGAAGTTGTGCCCCACTTCCTGTGCTTTAAAGGCGATTCCAACGTACCTCTTGAAATCTGTTTCCTGCTATTCTGCCTCACTTTCAAGTCCGCCACGTTGCCTTCCCTCAACAGATTTTTGGATGATAGTTGTCCTTTATTATTCTGCCAGTTTGAGAATTGCTGTGCCCCTGAGCTCCATTTTTCAACTCGTTTTTGTGAGCTATACGCAAGTCCAAAATTTTGGTTCAGGACGTATACTGGTTCCCGGTGGGTGGCTGAGACTCTGGTTAATTCTTCTTCCTGCCGGGAAATTAGAGTGACATGTGCCCGTCCAAATGCCTAACAGCTACTGTCTCATTGGTTCTCCCTCTTCCCTTCCATCCTCTGCCAAATTGGCAACCTGTGCGAACTAGGAGGTTAAACGGGTTGTCTCACAAGTTGGAAGATTGATAGTAAAGCAGTTGGAAAGTCAAACCTGAGCACCAGGAGAGGGACTACTCGTTGAGTTTTAGAAACCTTTTGTATTCACAGTGTGTCCATACTCTAGGTTTCCCGTACATGTTATAGCTGTAGTAATATTCCCTTCAACATGGAGAGTTGGGACCCATGGAATGGGGGCCATGCATTTTTGCTTTAAACGGTCTGCATTTGCTCACCCAATCTCACCAAACCTCTCAGTCCCAAGTGTCCAGCCTTATGCCACATCCAGCTGTCATTGTAGATAGGGTCATTCCAGGTTTCATCAGAGACCCTGAAGGAAATGTAAAGAATTTCCCTGTTTTTTGGTTTTGTATTTGAAATTCCTTTTTATAGTGGGTTGGAGCTGATTCTCGCTACCATGTTTATGCCAGTCTAGACACACTTGATTCCCTTACAGAGACATATCAATACATAGGTTTTAAGATTCTTACTAGTCAGATCTGTTCCTCTGCGGGAAATATGTGGTTTTGAGTCCCTTTCACTGAGGAAGGTGTAGGTCTTGTCTATTCCAAAGTTGGTTATAGAAATGGTACCTGTGCTTATGTCAAACTCTGGTTTTATGCATCACCCCACCTCTCCTTCCCCCTTAAGCAGGCATAAGAGTGTTTTCTAAATGTGAGACTCTGTTCTCTTTCCTAACTAAGTTCATGTGTAGCCATGTTTACAGGAACTTCATAAGTGATATCTTATGAAAAGTTTCTTTTTCTGTGTGACTTCTTTCACTTAGAATCATCGTACCTGAATCCACTCACTTTGCTGCTCCTTGTCTTATGACATTGATTTCATGGCTGAGGGATATTCTATCGTACATAAATACCACAGTATTTTGAACCATTTTTATATTTCCTGGGATATTTAAGGTGTACCCAAGTTGAGGTTCTTGTACGCAGGGCAGCCCTAAATTTGGGGGTGGCTCTGTCTTATTGATTTTCAGTTTTCCCAAGGTATATTCCCTAGACTGGAAGTGCCCTTGGCTATGTAGCTCTGTTGTTTACTTGTTTTAGGGTCGCAATGCACTCCTCCAGTGAGGCAGTTGGCAATTTACATCCCGCCCAACAGCATAAAAAGGCTCCCTGTTCTCCAGGGCCTGTCTTGCCTTTCTGGTTTTTACATATTTTGTGTATGTCCCTTGTGACTGGTGGGAAGTGATATTTCTTTGTAGTGCAGATTTGCATTGCCCGCTCGCTTGCTTGGCCAAAAAGGGCGTACGCATATTCAGGAGAAAACGCATACGCCCTTTTTGTCCAAGTGCCTCATTTTCGAAGTTGTGCCCCTCTTCCTATGGTTTAAAGGCGATTCCAACATACCTCTTGAAATCTGTTTCCTTCTATTCTGCCTTACTTTCAAGTCCGCCTCGTTGCCTTCCCTCAACAGATTTTTGGACGATAGTTGTCCTTTATTACTCTGCCAGTTTGTGAATTGCTGTGCCCCTGAGCTCTATTTTTCAACTCGTTTTTTGTGAGCTGTACGCAAGTCCAAAATTTTGGTTCAGGATCTATACTGTTTCCCGGTGGGTTTCTGAGACTTTGGTTAATTCTTCTTCCTGCCGGGAAATTAGAGTGACATGTGCCAGTCCAAATGCCTAACAGCTACTCTCTCATTGGTTCTCCCTCTTCCCTTCCATCCTCTGCCAATTTGGCAACCTGTGCGAACCAGGAGTTTAAAGGGGCTGTCTCTCCAAGTTGGGAGATTGATAGTAAAGCAGTTGGAAAGTCAAACCGGAGAACCAGGAGAGGGACAACTCGTTGAGTTTTAGAAACCATTTGTATTCACAGTGTTTCCATTGTCTAGGTTTCCCGTACATGTTATACCTGCAGTAATATTCCCTTCAACATGGAGAGTTGGGACCCATGGAATGGGGGCCATGCATTTTCGCTTTAAAGGGTCTGCATTTGCTCACCCAATCTCACCAATCCTCTCAGTCCCAAGTGTCCAGCCTTATGCCACATCCAGCTGTCATTGTAGATAGGGTCATTACAGGTTTCATCAGAGACCCTGAAGGAATTGTAAATAATTTCCCTGTTTTTTGGTTTTGTTTTTGAAATTCACTTTTATAGTGGGTTTGAGCTGATGCTCGCTGCCATGTTTATGCCAGTCTAGACACAATTGATTCCCTTACAGAGACATATCAATACATAGGTTTTAAGATTCTTACTAGTCAGATCTATTCCTCTGCGGGAAATATGGGGTTTTGAGTCCCTTTCACTGAGGAAGGTGTAGGTCTTGTGTATTCCACAGTTGGTTTTAGAAATGGTTCCTCTGCTTATATCAAACTCGGGTTTTATGCAACACCCCAACTCTCCTTTCTCCTTAAGCAGGCATAAGAGTGTTTCCTAAATGTGAGACTCTGTTCTCTTTCTTAACTCAGTTCATGTGTAGACATGTTTACAGTAACTTCATAAGTGATGTCTTATGATAAGTTTCTTTTTCTGTGTGACTTCACTTAGAATCATCGTACCTGAGTCCACTCACTTTGCTGCTCCTGGTCTTATGACATTGATTTCATGGCTGAGGGATATTCCATCGTACATAACTACCACAAATTTTTTGAACCATTTTTATATTTCCTGGGATATTTAAGGTGTACCCAAGTTGAGGTTCTTGTAAGCAGGGCAGCCCTAAATTTGGGTGTGGATCTGTCTTATTGATTTTCAGTTTTCCCAAGGTATATTCCCTAGACTGGAAGTGCCCTTGGCTATGTAGCTCTGTTGTTTTCTTGTTTTAGGGAACGCAATGCACTCCTCCAGTGAGGCAGTTGGCAATTTACATCCCGCCCAACAGCATAAAAAGGCTCCCTGTTCTCCAGGGCCTGTCTTGCCTTTCTGGTTTTTACATATTTTGTGTATGTCCCTTGTGACCGGTGGGAAGAGATATTACTTTGTAGTGCAGATTTGCATTGCCCTCTTGATTGCTTGGCTAAAAAGGGCGTATGCGTTTTCTCCTGAACATATTCAGGAATATATTCAGGAGAAAACGCATACGCCCTTTTTGGCCCAGTGCGTCATTGTCGAAGTTGTGCCCCTCTTCCTGTGCTTTAAAGGCGATTCCAACGTACCTCTTGAAATCTGTTTCCTGCTATTCGGCCTCGGATTCAAGTCCGCCTCGATGCCTTCCCTCAACAGATTTTTTGGACGATAGTTGTCCTTTATTACTCTGCCTGTTTGTGAATTGCTGTGCCCCTGAGCTACAATTTTCAACTCGTTTTTTGTGAACTGTACGAAAGTCCAAAATTTTGGTTCAGGACCTATACTGTTTCCCGGTGGGTGGCTGAGACTCTGGTTAATTCTTCTTCCTGCCGGGAAATTAGAGTGACATGTGCCCTTCCAAATGCCTAACAGCTACTCTCTCATTGGTTCTCCCTCTTCCCTTCAATCCTCTGCAAAATTGGCAACCTGTGCGAACCAGGAGTTTAAAGGGGCTGTCTCTCCAAGTAGGGAGATTGATAGTAAAGCAGTTGGAAAGTCAAACCGGAGCACCAGGAGAGGGACTACTCGTTGAGTTTTAGAAAACTTTTTTGTTCACAGTGTGTCCATTTTCTAGGTTTCCCGTATGTTATAGCTGTAGTAATATTCCCTTCAACATGGAGAGTTGGGACCCATGGAATGGGGGCCATGCATTTTTCCTTAAAGGGTCTGCATTTGCTCATCCAATCTCACCAATCCTCTCAGTCCCAAGTGTCCAGCCTTATGCCACATACAGCTGTCATTGTAGATAGTGTCATTCCAGGTTTCATCAGAGACCCTGAAGGAATTGTAAAGAATTTCCCTGTTTTTTGGTTTTGTTTTTTAAATTCCCTTTTATAGTGGGTTTGAGCTGATGCTCGCTGCCATGTTTATGCCAGTCTAGACACACTTGATTCCCTTACAGAGACATATCAATACATAGGTTTTACGATTCTTACTAGTCAGATCTATTCCTCTGCGGGAAATATGGGATTTTGAGTCCCTTTCACTGAGGAAGGTGTTGGTCTTGTCTATTCCACAGTTGGTTTTAGAAATGGTACCTGTACTTTTATCAAACTCGGGTTTTATGCATCACCCCACCTCTCCTTTCTCCTTAAGCAGGCATAAGAGTATATTCTAAATGTGAGACACTGTTCTCTTTCTTAACTCAGTTCATGTGTAGCCATGTTTACAGTAACTTCATAAGTGATATCTTATGATAAGTTTCTTTTTCTGTGTGACTTCACTTAGAATCATCGTACCTGATTCCACTCACTTTGATGCTCATGGTCTTATGACATTGATTTCATGGCTGAGGTATATTCCATCGTACATAATTACCACAATTTTTTGAACCATTTTTATATTTCCTTGGATATTTAAGGTGTACCCAAGTTGAGGTTCTTGTACGCAGGGCAGCCCTAAATTTGGGGGTGGCTTTGTCTTATTGATTTTCAGTTTTCCCAAGGTATATTCCCAAGAATGGAAGTGCCCTTGGATATGTAGCTCTGTTGTTTTCTTGTTTTAGGCAACGCAATGCACTCCTCCAGTGAGGCAGTTGGCAATTTACATCCCGCCCAACAGCATAAAAATGCTCCCTGTTCTCCAGGGCCTGTCTTGCCTTTCTGGTTTTTACACATTTTGTGGATGTCCGTTTTGACCGGTAGAAAGTGATACTTCTTTGTAGTGCAGATTTGCATTGCCCTCTTGCTTGATTGGCCAAAAAGGGCGTATGCGTTTTCTCCTAAATATATTCAGGAGAAAACGCATACGCCCTTTTTGGCCAAGTGCGTCATTGTCGAAGTTGTGCCCCTCTTCCTGTGCTTTAAAGGCGATTCCAACGTACCTCTTGAAATCTGTTTCCTGCTATTCTGCCTCACATTCAAGTCCGCCTCATTGCCTTCCCTCAACAGATTTTTGGACGATAGTTGTCCTTTATTACTCTGCCAGTTTGTGAATTGCTGTGACCCTGAGCTCCATTTTTCAACTCGTTTTTTGTGAGCTGTACGCAAGTCCAAAATTTTGGTTCAGAACCTATACTGGTTCCCGGTGGGTTTCTGAGACTTTGGTTAATTCTTCTTCCTGCCGGGAAATTAGAGTGACATGTGCCCGTCCAAATGCCTAACAGCTACTCTCTCATTGGTTCTTCCTCTTCCCTTCCATCCTCTGCTAATTTGGCAACCTGTGCGAACCAGGAGGTTAAAGGTGTTGTCTCTCAAAGTTGGGAGATTGATAGTAAAGCAGTTGGAAAGTCAAACCGGAGCACCAGGAGAGGGACAATTCGGTGAGTTTTAGAAACATTTTGTATTCACAGTGTGTCCATTCTCTAGGTTTCCCGTACATGTTATAGCTGTAGTAATATTCCCTTCAACATGGAGATTTGGGACCCATGGAATGGGGGCCATGCATTTTTGCTTTAAAGGGTCTGCATTTGCTCACCCAATCTCACCAATTCTCTCAGTCCCAAGTGTCCAGCCTTATGCCACATCCAGCTGTCATTGTAGATAGGGTCATTCCAGGTTTCATTAGAGAGCCTGAAGGAAATGTAAAGAATTTCCCTGTTTTTTGGTTTTGTTTTTGAAATTCCTTTTTATAGTGGGTTTGAGCTGATTCTCGCTGCCATGTTTATGCCAGTCTACACACTTGATTCCCTTATGGAAACATATCAATACATAGGTTTTAGGATTGTTTCTAGTCAGATCTATTCCTCTGCGGGAAATACGGGGTTTTGAGTCCCTTTCACTGAGGAAGGTGTAGGTCTTGTCTATTCCACAGTTGGTTATAGAAATGGTACATGTGCTTATATCAAACTCTGGTTTTATGCATCACCCCACCTCTCCTCCCCCCTTAAGTAGGCATAACAGTGTTTTCTAAATGTGAGACTCTGTTCTCTTTCTTATCTCAGTTCATGTGTAGCCATGTTTACAGGATCTTCATAAGTGATATCTTATGAAAAGTTTCTTTTTCGGTGTGACTTATTTCACTTAGAATCATCGTACCTGAATGCACTCATTTTGCTGCTCCTGGTCTTATGACATTGATATCATGGCTGAGGGATATTGCATCGTACATAAATACCACAGTTTTTTGAACCATTTTTATATTTCCTGGGATATTTAAGGTGTACCCAACTTGAGGTTCTTGTTAGCAGTGCAGCCCTAAATTTGGGGGTGGCTCTGTCTTATTGATTTTCAGTTTTTCCAAGGTATATTCCCTAGACTGGAAGTGCCCTTGGCTCTGTAGCTCCGTTGTTTTTTGTTTTAGGGAATGCAATGCACTTCTCCAGTGAGGCAGTTGGCAATTTACATCATGCCCATCAGCATAACAAGGCTCCCTTTTCACCAGGGCCTGTCTTGCCTTTCTGGTTTTTACATATTTTGTGGATGTCCCTTTTGACCGGTGGGAAGTGATACTTCTTTGTAGTGCAGATTTGCATTGCCCGCTTGCTTGCTTTGTCAAAAATTGCGTATGCATTTTCTCCTGAATATATTCAGGAATATATTCAGGAGAAAACTCATACGCCCTTTTTGGCCAAGTGCGTCATTGTCAACGTTGTGCCCCTCTTCCTGTGCTTTAAAGGCGATTCCAACTTACCTCTTGAAATATGTTTCCTGCTACTTAGCCTCGCTTTCAAGTCCGCCTCGTTGCCTTCCCTCAACAGATTTTTGGACGATCGTTGTCCTTTATTACTCTGCCAGTTTGTGAATTGCTATGCCTTTGAGCTCCATTTTTCAGCTCGTTTTTTGTGAGCTGTAAGCGAGTCCATAATTTCGGTTCAGGACCTATACTTGTTCCCGGTGGGTGGCTGAGACTCTGGTTAATTCTTCTTCCTGCCGGGAATTTAGAGTGACATGTGCCCGTCCAAATGCGTAACAGCTACTCTCTCATTGGTTCTCCCTCTTCCCTTCCATCCTCTTGAAAACTGGCAACCTGTGCGAACCAGGAGGTTAAAGGGTTTGTCTCTCCAAGTTGGGAGGTTGATAGTAAAGCAGTTGGAAAGTCAAACCACAGCACCAGGAGAGGGACTACTCGTTGAGTTTTAGAAACCTTTTGTATTCAGAGTGTGTCCATTCTCTTGGTTTCCCGTATATGTTATAGCTGTAGTAATATTCCCTTCAACATGGAGAGTTGGGACCCATGGAATGGGGTCCATGCATTTTTGCTTTAAAGGGTCTGCATTTGCTCACCCAATCTCACCAATCCTCTCAGTCTCAAGTGTCCAGCCTTATGCCACATCCAGCTGTCATTGTAGATAGGGTCATTCCAGGTTTCATCAGAGACCCTGAAGGAATTGTAAAGAATTTCCCTGTTTTTTGGTTTTGTTTTTGAAATTCCTTTTTATAGTGGGTTTGAGCTGATTCTCGCTGCCATGTTTATGCCAGTCTACACACTTGATTCCCTTACGGAGACATATCAGTACAAAAGTTTTAGGATTGTTACTAGTCAGATCTATTCCTCTGCGGGAAATATGGCGTTTTGAGTCCCTTTCACTGAGGAAGGTGTAAGTCTTGTCTATTCCACAGTTGGTTTTACAAACAGTACCTATGCTTATATCAAACTCTGGTTTTATGCATCACCCCACCTCTCCTCCCCCCTTAAGCAGGCATAACAGTGTTTTCTAAATGTGAGACTCTGTTCTCTTTCTTAACTCATTTCATGTATAGCCATGTTTACAGGGTCTTCATAAGTGATATCTTATGATAAGTTTCTTTTTCTGTGTGACTTATTTCACTTATAATCATCGTACCTGAATCCACTCACTTTGCTGCTCCTGGTCTTATGACATAGATTTCATGGTGAGGGATATTCCATCGTACATAAATACCACAGTTTTTGGAACCATTTTTATATTTCCTGGGATATTTAAGGTGTACCCAAGTTGAGGTTCTTGTAAGCAGTGCAGCCCTAAATTTGGGGGTGGCTCTGTCTTTCTGATTTTCAGTTTTCCCAAGGTATATTCCCTAGACTGGAAGTGCACTTGACTCTGTAGCTCTGTTGTTTACTTGTTTTAGGGAACGCAATGCACTCCTCCAGTGAGGCAGTTGGCAATTTACATCCCGCGCATCAGCATAACAAGGCTCTTTTTTCTCCAGGGCCTGTCTTGTCTTTCGGTTTTTTACACATTTTGTGGATGTCCCTTTTGACCGGTGGGAAGTGATACTTTTTGTAATTCAGATTTGCTTTGCCCGCTTGCTTGCTTGGCCAAAAATGGCTTATGCGTTTTTTCGTGAATATATTCAGGAGAAAACGCATACGCCCTTTTTGGCCAAGTGCGTCATTGTCGAAGTTGTGCCCGTCTTCCTGTGCTTTAAAGGCGATTCCAACGTACCTCTTGAAATCTGTTTCCTGCTATTCTGCCTCGCTTTCAAGTCCTCCTCGTTGCCTACCCTCAACAAATTTTTGGACGATAGTTGTCCTTTATTACTCTAACAGTTTGTGAATTGCTGTGCCCCAGAGCTCCATTTTTCAACTCGTTTTTTATGAGTTGTACGCAAGTCCAAAATTTTGGTTCAGGACCTATACTGGGTTCCGGTGGGTGGCTGAGACTCTGGTTAATTCTTCTTCCTGCCGGGAAATTAGAGTGACATGTGCCCGTCCAAATGCCTAACAGCTACTCTCTCTTTGCTTCTCACTCTTCCCTTCCATCCTCTGCCAAATTGGCAACCTGTGCGAACCAGGAGGTTAAAGGTGTTGTCTCTCCAAGTTGGGAGATTGATAGTAAAGCAGTTGGAAAGTCAAACCGTAGCACCAGGAGAGGGACTATTCGTTGAGTTTTAGAAACCTTTTGTATTCACAGTGTGTCCATTCTCTAGGTTCCCCATACATGTTATAGCTGTAGAAATATTCCCTTCAACCTGGATAGTTGGGACCCATGGAAGGGGGCCATGCATTTTTGCTTTAAAGGGTCTGCATTTGCTCACCCAATCTCACCAATCCTCTCAGTCCCAAGTGTCCAGCCTTATACCACATCCAGCTGTCATTGTAGAAAGGGTCATTCCAGGTTTCACCAGCGACCTTGAAGGAAATGTAAAGAATTTCCCTGTTTTTTGGTTTTGTTTTTGAAATTCCTTTTTATAGTGGGTTTGAGCTGATTCTCGCTGTCATGTTTATGCCAGTCTAGACACACTTGATTCCCTTACAGAGACATATCAATACATAGGTTTTAAGTTTCTTACTAGTCAGATCTATTCCTCTGCAGGAAATATGGGGTTTTGAGTCCATTTCACTGAGGAAGGTGTAGGACTTGTCTATTCCAAAGTTGGTTATAGAAATGGTACCTGTGCTTATGTCAAACTCTGGTTATATGCATCACCCCACCTCTCCTTCCCCCTTAAGCAGGCATAAGAGTGTTTTCTAAATGTGAGACTCTGTTATCTTTCCTAACTCAGTTCATGTGTAGCCATGTTTACAGGAACTTCATAAGTGATATCTTATGATAAGTTTCTTTTTCTGTGTGAATTATTTCACTTAGAATCATCGTACCTGAATCCACTCACTTTGCTGCTCCTGGTCTTATGACATTGATATCATGGCTGAGGGATATACCATCGTACATAAATACCACAGTATTTTGAACCATTTTTATATTTCCTAGGATATTTAAGGTGTACCCAAGTTGAGATTCTTGTAAGCAGTGCAGCCCTAAATATGGGGGTGGCTCTGTCTTATTGATTTTCAGTTTTCCCAAGGTATATTCCCTAGACTGGAAGTGCACTTGGCTCAGTAGCTCTGTTGTTGACTTCTTTCAGGGAACACAATGCACTCCTCCAGTGAGGCAGTTGGCAATTTACATCCTGCCCATCAGCATAACAAGGCTCCCTGTTCTCCAGGGCCTGTCTTGCCTTTCTGGTTTTTACACATTTGTGGATGTCCCTTTTGACCAGTGGGAAGTGATACTTCTTTGTAGTGCAGATTTGCATTGCCCGCTTGCATGCCTGGCCAAAAAGGCCGTATGCGTTTTCTCCTGAATATATTCAGGAGAAAACGCATACGCCCTTTTTGGCCAAGTGCGTCATTGTCGATGTTGTACCCCTCTTCATGTTTTTTAAAGGCGATTCCAACGTACCTCTTTGAATCTGTTTCCTGCTATTCTGCCTCGCTTTCAAGTCCGCCTCGTTGCCTTCCCTCAACAGATTTTTGGACGATAGTTGTCCTTTTTTACTCTGCCAGTTTGTGAATAGCTGTGCCCCTGAGCTCCATTATTCAACTCGTTTTTCGTGAGCTGTACGCCAGTACAAAATTTTGGTTCAGGACCTATACTGGTTCCCGGTGGGTGGCTGAGACTCTGGTTAATTCTTCTTCCTGCTGGGAAATTAGAGTGACATGTGCCCGTCCAAAGGCCTAACAGCTACTCTCTCATTGGTTCTCCCTCTCCCTTCAATCCTCTGCCAAATTGGCAACCTGTGCGAACCAGGAGGTTAAAGGGGTTGTCTCTCCAATTTGGGAGATTGATAGTAAAGCAGCTGGAAAGTCAAACCGGATCACCAGGAGAGGGACTACTCGTTCAGTTTTAGAAACCTTTTGTATTCACAATGTGTCCATTCTCTAGGTTTCCCGTACATATTATAGCTGTAGTAATATTCCCTTCAACATAGAGAGTTGGGACCCATGGAATGGGGGCCATGCATTTTTGCTTTAAAGGGTCTACATTTGCTAACCCAATCTCACCAATCCCCTCAGTCCCAAGTGTCCAGCCTTATGCCACATCCAACTGTCATTGTAGATAGGGTCATTCCAGGTTTCATTAGAGAGCCTGAAGGAAATGTAAAGAATTTCCCTGTTTTTTGGTTTTGTATGTGAAATTCCTTTTTATAGTGGGTTTGAGCTGCATCTCGCTGCCATGTTTATGCCAGTCTAGACACACATAATTCCCTTACAGAGACATATCAGTACATAGGTTTTAAGATTCTTACTTCTCAGATCTATTCCTCTGCGGGAAATATGGGGTTTTGAGTTCCTTTCACTGATGAAGGTGTAGGTCTTGTCTATTCCAAATTTGGTTTTAGAAATGGTACCTGTGCTTATGTCACACTCTGGTTTTATGCATCACCCCACCTCTCCTTCCCCTTTAAGCAGGCATAAGAGTGTTTTCTAAATGTGAGACTCTCTTCTCTTTCCTAACTCAGTTCATGTGCAGCCATGTTTACAGGATCTTCATAAGTGATATCTTATGATAAGATTCTTTTTCTGTGTGACTTATTTCACCTAAAATCATCGTACCTGAATCCACTCACTTTGCTGCTCCTGGTCTTATGACATTGATTTCATGGCTGAGGGATATTCTATCGTACATAAGTACTACAATTTTTTGAACCATTTTTATATTTCCTGGGATATTTAAGGTGTACACAATTTGAGGTTCTTATAAGCAGTGCAGCCCTAAATTTGGGGGTGGTTCTGTCTTATTGATTTTCAGTTTTCCCAAGGTATATTTCCTAGACTGGAAGTGCCCTTCGCTCTGTAGCTCTGTTGATTCCTTGTTTTAGGGAACACAATGCACTCCTCCAGTGAGGCAGTTGGCAATTTACATCCCGCCCATCACCATAACAAGGCTCCCTGTTCTCCAGGGCCTATCTTGCCTTTCTGGTTTTACACATTTGTGGATGTCCCTTTTGACCGGTGGGAAGTGATACTTCTTTGTAGTGCAGATTTGCATTGCCCGCTTGCATGCTTGGCCAAAAAGGGCGTATGCGTTTTCTCCTGAATGTATTCAGGAGAAAATGCATACGCCCTTTTTGGCCAAGTGCGTCATTGTCGAAGTTGTGCCCCTCTTCCTATGCTTTAAAGGCGATTCCAACGTACCTCTTGAAATCTGTTTCCTGCTATTCTGCCTCACTTTCAAGTCCACCTCATTGCCTTCCCTCAACAGATTTATGGACGATAGTTGTCCTTTCTTACTCTTTCAGTTTGTGAATTGCTGCGCCCCTGAGCTCCATTTTTCAACTCGTATTTGTGAGCTGTACGCAAGTCCAAAATTTTGGTTCAGAACCTATAATGGTTCCCGGTGGGTTTCTGAGACTTTGGTTAATTCTTCTTCCTGCCGGGAAATTAGAGTGACATGTGCCCGTGCAAAGGCCTAACAGCCACTCTCTCATTGGTTCTTCCTCTTCCCTTCCATCCTCTGCCAAATTGGCAACCTGTGCGAACCAGGAGGTTAAAGGTGTTGTCTCTCAAAGTTGGGAGATTGATAGTAAAGCAGTTGGAAAGTCAAACCGGAGCACCAGGAGAGGGACAATTCGGTGAGTTTTAGAAACCTTTCGTATTCACAGTGTGTCCATTCTCTAGGTTTCCCGTACATGTTATAGCTGTAGTAATATTCCCTTCAACATGGAGATTTGGGCCCCATGGAATGGGGGCCATGCATTTTTGCTTTAAAGGGTCTGCATTTGCTCACCCAATCTCACCAATTCTCTCAGTCCCAAGTGTCCAGCCTTATGCGACATCCAGCTGTCATTGTAGATAGGGTCATTCCAGGTTTCATCAGAGACCCTGAAGGTATTGTAAAGAATTTCCCTGTTTTTTGGTTTTGTTTTTGAAATTCCTTTTTATAGTGGGTTTGAGCTGATTCTCGCTGCCATGTTTATGCCAGTCTACACACTTGATTTCCTTATGGAAACATATCAATACATAGGTTTTAGGATTGTTTCTAGTCAGATCTATTCCTCTGCGGGAAATATGGGGTTTTGAGTCCCTTTCACTGATGAAGGTGTAGGTCTTGTCTATTCCAGAGTTGGTTTTAGAAACGGTACCTGTGCTTATATCAAATTCTGGTTTTATGCATCACCCCACCTCTCCTCCCCCCTTAAGCAGTCATAACAGTGTTTTCTAAATGTGAGACCCTGTTCTCTTTCTTACCTCATTTCATGTGTAGCCATGTTTACAGGATCTTCATAAGTGATATCTTATGATAAGTTTCTTTTTCTGTGTGACTTCACTTAGAATCATCGTACCTGAATCCACTCACTTTGCTGCTCCTGGTCTTATGACATTGATTTCATGGCTGAGGGATATTCCATCGTACATAAGTACCACAATTTTTGGAACCATTTTTATATTTCTTGGGTTATTTAAGGTGTACCCAAGTTGAGGTTCTTGTAAACAGTGAAGCCTTAAATTTGGGGGTGGCTCTGTCTTTCTGATTTTCAGTTTTCCCAAGGTATATTCCCTAGACTGGAAGTGCACTTGGCTCTGTAGCTCTGTTGTTTAATTGTTTTAGGGAACGCAATGCACTCCTCCAGTGAGGCAGTTGGCAATTTACATCCCGCGCATCAGCATAACAAGGCTCTTTGTTCTCCAGGGCCTGTCTTGCCTTTCTGATTTTTCCACATTGTGTGGATGTCCCTTTTGACCGGTGGGAAGTGATACTTCTTTGTAATGCAGATTTGCTTTGCCCGCTTGCTTGCTTGGCCAAAAATGGCTTATGAGTTTTTTCGTGAATATATTCAGGAGAAAACGCATACGCCCTTTTTGGCCAAGTGCGTCATTGTCGAAGTTGTGCCCCTCTTCCTGTGCTTTAAAGGTGATTCCAACGTACCTCTTGAAATCCGTTTCCTGCTATTCTGCCTCGCTTTCAAGTCCTCCTCGTTGCCTTCCCTCAACAGATTTTTGGACGATAGTTGTCCTTTATTACTCTGCCAGTTTGTGAATTGCTGTGCCCCAGAGCTCCATTTTTCAACTCGTTTTTTATGAGCTGTACGCAAGTCCAAAATTTTGGTTCAGGACCTATACTGGGTTCCGGTGGGTGGCTGAGACTCTGGTTAATTCTTCTTCCTGCCGGGAAATTAGAGTGACATGTGCCCATCCAAATGCCTAACAGCTACTCTCTCTTTGGTTCTCACTCTTCCCTTCCATCCTCTGCCAAATTGGCAACCTGTGCGAACCAGGAGGTTAAAGGTGTTGTCTCTCCAAGTTGGGAGATTGATAGTAAAGCAGTTGGAAAGTCAAACCGTAGCACCAGGAGAGGGACTATTCGTTGAGTTTTAGAAACCTTTTGTATTCACAGTGTGTCCATTCTCTAGGTTCCCCATACATGTTATAGCTGTAGAAATATTCCCTTCAACCTGGATAGTTGGGACCCATGGAAGGGGGCCATGCATTTTTGCTTTAAAGGGTCTGCATTTGCTCACCCAATCTCACCAATCCTCTCAGTCCCAAGTGTCCAGCCTTATACCACATCCAGCTGTCATTGTAGAAAGGGTCATTCCAGGTTTCACCAGAGACCTTGAAGGAAATGTAAAGAATTTCCCTGTTTTTTGGTTTTGTTTTTGAAATTCCTTTTTATAGTGGGTTTGAGCTGATTCTCGCTGTAATGTTTATGCCAGTCTAGACACACTTGATTCCCTTACAGAGACATATCAATACATAGGTTTTAAGTTTCTTACTAGTCAGATCTATTCCTCTGCAGGAAATATGGGGTTTTGAGTCCCTTTCACTGAGGAAGGTGTAGGTCTTGTCTATTCCAAAGTTGGTTATAGAAATGGTACCTGTGCTTATGTCAAACTCTGGTTTTATGCATCACCCCTCCTCTCCTTCCCCCTTAAGCAGGCATAAGAGTGTTTTATAAATGTGAGACTCTGTTCTCTTTCCTAACTCAGTTCATGTGTAGCCATATTTACAGGAACTTCATAAGTGATATCTTATGATAAGTTTCTTTTTATGTGTGAATTATTTCACTTAGAATCATCGTACCTGAATCCACTCACTTTGCTGCTCCTGGTGTTATGACATTGATTTCATGGCTGAGGGATATACCATCGTACATAAATACCAGAGTATTTTGAACCATTTTTATATTTCCTAGGATATTTAAGGTGTACCCAAGTTGAGATTCTTGTAAGCAGTGCAGCCCTAAATATGGGGGTGGCTCTGTCTTATTGATTTTCAGTTTTCCCAAGGTATATTCCCTAGACTGGAAGTGCACTTGTCTCAGTAGCTCTGTTGTTGACTTCTTTCAGGGAACACAATGCACTCCTCCAGTGAGGCAGTTGACAATTTACATCCTGCCCATCAGCATAACAAGGCTCCTTGTTCTCCAGGGCCTGTCTTGCCTTTCTGGTTTTTACACATTTGTGGATGTCCCTTTTGACCAGTGGGAAGTGATACTTCTTTGTAGTGCAGATTTGCATTGCCCGCTTGCATGCCTGGCCAAAAAGGCCATATGCATTTTCTCCTGAATATATTCAGGAGAAAACGCATACGCACTTTTTCGCCAAGTGCGTCATTGTCGATGTTGTACCCCTCTTCCTGTGCTTTAAAGGCGATTCCAACGTACCTCTTTGAATCTGTTTCCTGCTATTCTGCCTCGCTTTCAAGTCCGCCTCGTTGCCTTCCCTCAACAGATTTTTGGACGATAGTTGTCCTTTTTTACTCTGCCACTTTGTGAATAGCTGTGCCCCTGAGCTCCATTATTCAACTCGTTTTTCGTGAGCTGTACGCCAGTACAAAATTTTGGTTCAGGATCTATACTGGTTCCCGGTGGGTGGCTGAGACTCTGGTTAATTCTTCTTCCTGCTGGGAAATTAGAGTGACATGTGCCCGTCCAAAGGCCTAACAGCTACTCTCTCATTGGTTCTCCCTTTTCCCTTCAATCCTCTGCCAAATTGGCAACCTGTGCGAACCAGGAGGTTAAAGGGGTTGTCTCTCCAATTTGGGAGATTGATAGTAAAGCAGTTGGAAAGTCAAACCGGATCACCAGGAGAGGGACTACTCGTTCAGTTTTAGAAACCTTTTGTATTCAGAATGTGTCCATTCTCTAGGATTTCCGTACATGTTATATCTGTAGTAATATTCCCTTCAACATGGAGAGTTGGGACCCATGGAATGGGGGCCATGCATTTTTGCTTTAAAGGGTCTGCATTTGCTCACCCAATCTCACCAATCCTCTCACTCCCAGGTGTCCAGCCTTATGCCACATCCAGCTGTCATTGTAGATAGGGTCATTCCAGGTTTCATCAGAGACCCTGAAGGAAATGTAAAGAATTTCCCTGTTTTTTGGTTTTGTTTTTGAAATTCCTTTGTATAGTGTGTTTGTGCTGATTCTCGCTGCCATGTTTATGCCAGTCTAGACACACTTGATTCCCTTACAGAAACATATCAATACATAGGTTTTAAGATTCTTACTAGTCAGATCTATTCCTCTGCGGGAAATATGGGGTTTTGAGTCCCTTTCACTGAGGAAGGTGTAGGTCTTGTCTATTCCACAGTTGGTTTTAGAAATGGTACCTGTGCTTATATCAAACTCTGGTTTTATGCATCACCCCACCTCTCCTTTCCCCTTAAGCAGGCATAAGAGTGTTTTCTAAATGTGAGACTCTGTTCTGTTTCCTAACTCAGTTCATGTGTAGCCATGTTTACATGATCTTCATAAGTGATATCTTATGATAAGTTTCTTTTTCTGTGTGACTTATTTCACTTAGAATCATCGTACCTGAATCCACTCACTTTGCTGCTCCTGGTCTTATGACATTGATTTCATGGCTGAGGGATATTCCATCGTACATAAATACCACAGTTTTTTGAACCATTTTTATATTTCCTGGGATATTTAAGGTGTACCCAAGTTGAGGTTCTTGTAAGCAGTGCAGCCCTAAATTTGGGGGTGGCTCTGTCTTATTGATTTTCCGTTTTCCCATGGTATATTCCCTAGACTGGAAGTGCCCTTGCCTCTGTAGCTCTGTTGTTTACTTGTTTTAGGGAACGCAATGCACTCCTCCATTGAGGCAGTTGGCAATATACATCCCGCCCATCAGCATAACAAGGCTCTCTGTTCTCCAGGGCCTGTCTTGCCTTTCTGGTTTTTACACATTTTGTGGATGTCCCTTTTGACCGGTGGGAAGTGATACTTCTTTGTAGTTCAGATTTGCATTGCCCGCGTGCTTGCTTGGCCAAAAAGGGCGTATGCGTTTTCTCCTGAATATATTCAGGAGAAAACGCATACGCCGTTTTTGGCCAAGTGCGTCATTGTCGAAGTTGTGCCCCTCTTCCTGTGATTTAAAGGCGATTCCAACGTACCTCTTGAAATCTGTTTCCTGCTATTCTGTCTCTCTTTCAAGTCCGCCTCGCGGCCTTCCCTACATAGATTTTTTGGACAATAGTTGTCTTTATTAATCTGCCAGTTTGTGAATTGCTGTGCCCCTGAGGTACATTTTTCAACTCGTTTTTTTTTTTTTTTTTTTTTTTTTTTTTTTTTTTTTTTTTTGTGGTACGTGGGCCTCTCACTGCTGTGGCCTCTCCCGTTGCAGAGCACAGGCTCTGGACGCGCAGGCTCAGCGGCCATAGCTCACGGGCCCAGCCACTCCACGGTATGTGGGATCTTCCCAGACCGGGGCATGAACCCATGTCCTCTGCATCGGCAGGCGGACTCTCAACCACTGCGCCACCAGGGAAGCCCTCAACTCGTTTTTTGTGAGCTGTACGCAATTCCAAAATTTTGGTTCAGGACCTATACTGGTTCCCGGTGGGTAGCTGAGACTCTGGTTAATTCTTCTTCCTGCCGGGAAATTAGAGTGACATGTGTCCGTCCAAATGCCTAACAGCTACTCTCTCATTGGTTCTCCCTCTTCCCTTCCATCCTCTGCCAAATTGGCAACCTGTGCGAACCAGGAGGTTAAAGGGGTTGTCTCTCCAAGTTGTGAGATTGATAGTAAAGCAGTTGGAAAGTCAAACCGTAGCACCAGGAGAGGGACTACTCGTTGAGTTTTAGAAACCTTTTGTATTCACAGTGTGTCCATTCTCTTGGTTTCCCGTACATGTTATAGCTGTAGTAATATTCCCTTCAACATGGAGAGTTGGGACCCATGGAATGGGGGCCATGCATTTTTGCTTTAAACGGTCTGCATTTGCTCACCCAATCTCACCAATCCTCTCAGTCCCAAGTGTCCAGCCTTATGCCACATCCAGCTGTCTTTGTAGATAGGGTCATTCCAGGTTTCAACAGAGACCCTGAAGGAAAAGTAAAGAATTTCCCTGTTTTTTGGTTTTGTTTTTGAAATTCCCTTTTATAGTGGGTTTGAGCTGATTCTCGCTGCCATGTTTATGCCAGTCTAGACACACTTGATTCCCTTATAGAGACATATCAATACAGAGGTTTTAAGATTCTTACTAGGCAGATCTATTCCTCTGCGGGAAATATGGGGTTTTGAGTCCCTTTCACTGAGGAAGATGTAGGTCTTGTCTATTCCACAGTTGGTTTTAGAAATGGTACCTGTGCTTATATCAAACTCTGGTTTTATGCATCACCCCACCTCTCCTTTCCCCTTAAGCAGGCATAAGAGTGTTTTCTAAATGTGAGACTCTGTTATCTTTCCTAACTCAGTTCATGTGTAGCCATGTTTACAGGATCTTCATAAGTGATATCTTATGATAAGTTTCTTTTTCTGTGTGACTTATTTCACTTAGAATCATCGTACCTGAATCCACTCACTTTGCTGCTCCTGGTCTTATGACATTCATTTCATGGCTGAGGGATATTCCATCGTACATAAATACCACAGTTTTTTGAACCATTTTTATATTTCCTGGGATATTTAAGGTGTACCCAAGTTGAGGTTCTTGTAAGCAGTGCAGCCCTAAATTTGGGGGTGGCTCTGTCTTATTGATTTTCAGTTTTCCCAAGGTATATTCCCTAGACTGGAAGTGCCCTTGGCTCTGTAGCTCTGTTGTTTACTTGTTTTAGGGAATGCAATGCACTCCTCCAGTTAGGCAGTTGGCAATTTACATCCCGCCCATAAGCATAACAAGGCTCCCTGTTCTCCAGGGCCTGTCTTGCCTTTCTGGTTTTTACACATTTTGTGGATGTCCCTTTTGACGGGTGGGAAGTGATACTTCTTTGTAGTGCAGATTTGCATTGCACGCTTGCTTGCTTGGCCAAAAAGGGCGTATGCGTTTTCTCCTGAATATATTCAGGAGAAAACGCATACGACCTACTTGGCCAAGTGCGTCAGTGTCGAAGTTGTGCCCCTCTTCCTGTGCTTTAAATGCGATTCCAACGTACCTCTTGAAATCTGTTTCCTGCTATTCTGCCTCGCTTTCAAGTCCGCCTCGTTGCCTTCCCTCAACAGATTTTTGGACGATAGTTGTCCTTTATTACTCTGCCAGTTTGTGAATTGCTATGCCCTTGAGCTCCATTTTTCAACTCCTTTTTTGTGAGCTGTACGCAATTCCAAAATTTCGGTTCAGAACCTATACTGGTTCCTGGTGGGTGGCTGAGACTCTTGTTAATTCTTCTTCCTGCCGGGAAATTAGAGTGACATATGCCCGTCCAAATGCCTAAGAGCTACTCTCTCATTGGTTCTCCCTCTTCCCTTCCATCCTCTGCGAAATTGGCAACCTGAGAGAACCAGGATGTTAAAGGGGTGTCTCTCAAAGTTGGGAGATTGATAGTAAAGCAGTTGGAAAGTCAAACCGGAGCACCAGGAGAGGGACTACTCGTTGAGTTTTAGAAACCTTTTGTATTCACAGTGTGTCCATTCTCTAGGTTTCCCGTACATGTTATAGCTGTAGTAATAGTCCCTTCAACATGGAGAGTTTGGAACCATGGAATGGGGGCCATGCATTTTTGCTTTAAAGGGTCTGCATTTGCTCACCCAATCTCACCAATCCTCTCACTCCCAAGTGTTCAGCCTTATGCCACATCAAGCTGTCATTGTAGATAGGGTCATTCCAGGTTTCATCAGAGACCCTGAAGGAAATGTAAAGAATTTCCCTGTTTTTTAGTTTTGTTTTTGAAATTCCTTTTTATAGTGGGTTTGAGCTGATTCTCGCTGCCATGTTTATGCCAGTCTAGACACACTTTATTCCATTACAGAGACATATCAATACATAGGTTTTAATATTCTTACTAGTCAGATCTATTCCTCTGCGTGAAATATGGGGTTTTGAGTCCCTTTCACTGAGGAAGGTGTAGGTCTTGTCTATTCCACAGTTGGTTATAGAAATGGTACCTGTGCTTATATCAAACTCTGGTTTTATGCATCACCCCACCGCTCCTTTCCCCTTAAGCAGGCATAAGAGTATTTTCTAAATGTGAGACTCTGTTCTCTTTCCTAACTCAGTTCATGTGTAGCCATGTTTACAGGATCTTCATAAGTGATATCTTATGATAAGTTTCTTTTTCTGTGTGACTTATTTCACTTAGAATCATCGTACCTGAATCCACTCACTTTGCTGCTCCTGGTCTTATGACATTGATTTCATGGCTGAGGGATATTCCATCGTACATAAATACCACAGTTTTTTGAACCATTTTTATATTTCCTGGGATATTTAAGGTGTACCCAAGTTGAGGTTCTTGTAAGCAGTGCAGCCCTAAATTTGGGGGTGGCTCTGTCTTATTGATTTTCCGTTTTCCCATGGTATATTCCCTAGACTGGAAGTGCCCTTGCCTCTGTAGCTCTGTTGTTTACTTGTTTTAGGGAACGCAATGCACTCCTCCAGTGAGGCAGTTGGCAATATACATCCCGCCCATCAGCATAACAAGGCTCTCTGTTCTCCAGGGCCTGTCTTGCCTTTCTGGTTTTTACACATTTTGTGGATGTCCCTTTTGACCGGTGGGAAGTGATACTTCTTTGTAGTTCAGATGTGCATTGCCCGCGTGCTTGCTTGGCCAAAAAGGGCGTATGCGTTTTCTCCTGAATATATTCAGGAGAAAACGCATACGCCGTTTTTGGCCAAGTGCGTCATTGTCGAAGTTGTGCCCCTCTTCCTGTGATTTAAAGGCGATTCCAACGTACCTCTTGAAATCTGTTTCCTGCTATTCTGTCTCTCTTTCAAGTCCGCCTCGCTGCCTTCCCTACATAGATTTTTTGGACAATAGTTGTCTTTATTAATCTGCCAGTTTTTGAATTGCTGTGCCCCTGAGCTACATTTTTCAACTCGTTTTTTTTTTTTTTTTTTTTTTGTGGTACGTGGGCCTCTCACTGCTGTGGCCTCTCCCGTTGCGGAGCACAGGCTCTGGACGCGCAGGCTCAGCGGCCATAGCTCACGGGCCCAGCCACTCCACGGTATGTGGGATCTTCCCAGACCGGGGCATGAACCCGTGTCCTCTGCATCGGCAGGCGGACTCTCAACCACTGCGCCACCAGGGAAGCCCTCAACTCGTTTTTTGTGAGCTGTACGCAATTCCAAAATTTTGGTTCAGGACCTATACTGGTTCCCGGTGGGTAGCTGAGACTCTGGTTAATTCTTCTTCCTGCCGGGAAATTAGAGTGACATGTGTCCGTCCAAATGCCTAACAGCTACTCTCTCATTGGTTCTCCCTCTTCCCTTCCATCCTCTGCCAAATTGGCAACCTGTGCGAACCAGGAGGTTAAAGGGGTTGTCTCTCCAAGTTGTGAGATTGATAGTAAAGCAGTTGGAAAGTCAAACCGTAGCACCAGGAGAGGGACTACTCGTTGAGTTTTAGAAACCTTTTGTATTCACAGTGTGTCCATTCTCTTGGTTTCCCGTACATGTTATAGCTGTAGTAATATTCCCTTCAACATGGAGAGTTGGGACCCATGGAATGGGGGCCATGCATTTTTGCTTTAAACGGTCTGCATTTGCTCACCCAATCTCACCAATCCTCTCAGTCCCAAGTGTCCAGCCTTATGCCACATCCAGCTGTCTTTGTAGATAGGGTCATTCCAGGTTTCAACAGAGACCCTGAAGGAAAAGTAAAGAATTTCCCTGTTTTTTGGTTTTGTTTTTGAAATTCCCTTTTATAGTGGGTTTGAGCTGATACTCGCTGCCATGTTTATGCCAGTCTAGACACACTTGATTCCCTTATAGAGACATATCAATACAGAGGTTTTAAGATTCTTACTAGGCAGATCTATTCCTCTGCGGGAAATATGGGGTTTTGAGTCCCTTTCACTGAGGAAGATGTAGGTCTTGTCTATTCCACAGTTGGTTTTAGAAATGGTACCTTTGCTTATATCAAACTCTGGTTTTATGCATCACCCCACCTCTCCTTTCCCCTTAAGCAGGCATAAGAGTGTTTTCTAAATGTGAGACTCTGTTATCTTTCCTAACTCAGTTCATGTGTAGCCATGTTTACAGGATCTTCATAAGTGATATCTTATGATAAGTTTCTTTTTCTGTGTGACTTATTTCACTTAGAATCATCGTACCTGAATCCACTCACTTTGCTGCTCCTGGTTTTATGACATTCATTTCATGGCTGAGGGATATTCCATCGTACATAAATACCACAGTTTTTTGAACCATTTTTATATTTCCTGGGATATTTAAGGTGTACCCAAGTTGAGGTTCTTGTAAGCAGTGCAGCCCTAAATTTGGGGGTGGCTCTGTCTTATTGATTTTCAGTTTTCCCAAGGTATATTCCCTAGACTGGAAGTGCCCTTGGCTCTGTAGCTCTGTTGTTTACCTGTTTTAGGGAATGCAATGCACTCCTCCAGTTAGGCAGTTGGCAATTTACATCCCGCCCATAAGCATAACAAGGCTCCCTGTTCTCCAGGGCCTGTCTTGCCTTTCTGGTTTTTACACATTTTGTGGATGTCCCTTTTGACGGGTGGGAAGTGATACTTCTTTGTAGTGCAGATTTGCATTGCCCGCTTGCTTGCTTGGCCAAAAAGGGCGTATGCGTTTTCTCCTGAATATATTCAGGAGAAAACGCATACGACCTACTTGGCCAAGTGCGTCAGTGTCGAAGTTGTGCCCCTCTTCCTGTGCTTTAAATGCGATTCCAACGTACCTCTTGAAATCTGTTTCCTGCTATTCTGCCTCGCTTTCAAGTCCGCCTCGTTGCCTTCCCTCAACAGATTTTTGGACGATAGTTGTCCTTTATTACTCTGCCAGTTTGTGAATTGCTATGCCCTTGAGCTCCATTTTTCAACTCCTTTTTTGTGAGCTGTACGCAATTCCAAAATTTCTGTTCAGAACCTATACTGGTTCCTGGTGGGTGGCTGAGACACTTGTTAATTCTTCTTCCTGCCGGGAAATTAGAGTGACATATGCCCGTCCAAATGCCTAAGAGCTACTCTCTCATTGGTTCTCCCTCTTCCCTTCCATCCTCTGCGAAATTGGCAACCTGAGAGAACCAGGATGTTAAAGGGGTGTCTCTCAAAGTTGGGAGATTGATAGTAAAGCAGTTGGAAAGTCAAACCGGAGCACCAGGAGAGGGACTACTCGTTGAGTTTTAGAAACCTTTTGTATTCACAGTGTGTCCATTCTCTAGGTTTCCCGTACATGTTATAGCTGTAGTAATATTCCCTTCAACATGGAGAGTTTGGAACCATGGAATGGGGGCCATGCATTTTTGCTTTAAAGGGTCTGCATTTGCTCACCCAATCTCACCAATCCTCTCACTCCCAAGTGTTCAGCCTTATGCCACATCAAGCTGTCATTGTAGATAGGGTCATTCCAGGTTTCATCAGAGACCCTGAAGGAAATGTAAAGAATTTCCCTGTTTTTTAGTTTTGTTTTTGAAATTCCTTTTTATAGTGGGTTTGAGCTGATTCTCGCTGCCATGTTTATGCCAGTCTAGAAACACTTTATTCCATTACAGAGACATATCAATACATAGGTTTTAATATTCTTACTAGTCAGATCTATTCCTCTGCGTGAAATATGGGGTTTTGAGTCCCTTTCACTGAGGAAGGTGTAGGTCTTGTCTATTCCACAGTTGGTTATAGAAATGGTACCTGTGCTTATATCAAACTCTGGTTTTATGCATCACCCCACCGCTCCTTTCCCCTTAAGCAGGCATAAGAGTATTTTCTAAATGTGAGACTCTGTTCTCTTTCCTAACTCAGTTCATGTGTAGCCATGTTTACAGGATCTTCATAAGTGATATCTTATGATAAGTTTCTTTTTCTGTGTGACTTATTTCACTTAGAATCATCGTACCTGAATCCACTCACTTTGCTGCTCCTGGTCTTATGACATTGATTTCATGGCTGAGGGATATTCCATCGTACATAAATACCACAGTTTTTTGAACCATTTTTATATTTCCTGGGATACTTAAGGTGTACCCAAGTTGAGGTTCTTTTAAGCAGTGCAGCCCTAAATTTGGGGGTGGCTCTGGCTTATTGATTTTCAGTTTTCCCAAGGTATTTTCCCTAGACTGCAAGTGCCCTTGGCTCTGTAGCTCTGTTGTTTACTTGTTTTAGGGAACGCAATGCACTCCTCCAGTGAGGCAGTTGGCAATTTACATACCGCCCATCAGCATAACAAGGCTCCCTCTTCTCCAGGGCCTGTCTTGCCTTTCTGGTTTTTACACATTTTGTGGATGTCCCTTTTGACCGGTGGGAAGTGATACTTCTTTGTAGTGCAGATTTGCATTGCCCGCTTGCTTGCTTGGCCAAAAAGGGCGTATGCGTTTTCTCCTGAATATATTCAGCAGAAAACGCTAATGCCCTTTTTGGCCAAGTGCGTCATTGTCGAAGTTGTGCCCCTCTTCCTATGCTTTAAAGGCGATTCCAACGTACTTCTTGAAATCTGTTTCCTGCTATTCTGCCTCGCTTTCAAGTCCGCCTCGTTGCCTTCCCTCAACAGATTTTTGGACGATAGTTGTCCTTTATTACTCTGACAGTTTGTGAATTGCTGTGCCTGTGAGCTCCATTTTTCAACTCATTTTTTTGTGAGCTGTACACAAGTCCAAAATTTTGGTTCAGTATCTATACTGGTTCCCGGTGGGTTTCTGAGACTTTGGTTAATTCTTCTTCCTGCCGGGAAATTAGAGTGACATTTCCCCTTCAAATGCCTAACAGCTACTCTCTCATTAGTTCTCCCTCTTCCCTTCCATCCTCTGCCAAATTGGCAACCTGTGCGAACCAGGAGTTTAAAGGTGTGGTCTCTCAAAGTTGGGAGATTGATAGTAAAGCAGTTGGAAAGTCAAACCGGAGCACCAGGAGAGGGACTACTCGTTGAGTTTTAGAAACCTTTTGTATTCACAGTGTTTCCATTCTCTAGGTTTCCCGTACATGTTATAGCTGTAGTAATATTCCCTTTAACATGGAGACTTGGGAACCATGGAATGGGGGCTATGCATTTTTGCTTTAAAGGGTCTGCATTTGCTCACCGAGTCTCACCAATCCTCTCAGGCCTAAGTGTCCAACTTATGCCACATCCAGCTGTCATTATAGATAGGGTCATTCCAGGTTTCATCAGAGACCCTGAAGGAATTGTAAAGAATTTCCCTGTTTTTTGGTTTTGTTTTTGAAACTCCTTTTTATAGTGGGTTTGAGCTGATTCTTGCTGCCATGTTTATGCCAGTATACACACTAAATTCCCTTATGGAGTCATAGCAATACATAGGTTTTAGGATTGTTTCTAGTCAGATCTATTCCTCTGCGGGAGATATGTGTTTTTGAGTCCCTTTCCCTGAGGAAGGTGTAGGTCTTGTCTATTCCACAGTTGATTTTAAAAATGGTACCTGTGCTTATATCAAACTCTGGTTTTATGCATCACCCCACCGCTCCTTTCCCCTTAAGCAGGCATAAGAGTGTTTTCTAAATGTGAGACTCTGTTCTCTTTCCTAACTCAGTTCATGTGTAGCCATGTTTACAGGATCTTCATAAGTGATATCTTATGATAAGTTTCTTTTTCTGTGTGACTTATTTCACTTAGAATCATCGTACCTGAATCCACTCACTTTGCTGCTCCTGGTCTTATGACATTGATTTCATGGCTGAGGGATATTCCATCGTACATAAATACCACAGTTTTTTGAAACAATTTTATATTCCCTGGGATATTTAAGGTGTACCCAAGTTGAGGTTCTTGTAAGCAGTGCAGCCCTAAATTTGGGGGTGGCTCTGTCTAATTGATTTTCAGTTTACCGAAGGTATATTCCATAGACTGGAAGTTCCCTTGGCTCTGTAGCTCTGTTGTTTACTTGTTTTAGGGAACGCAATGCACTCCTCCAGTGAGGCAGTTGGCAATTTACATCCCGCCCATCAGCATAACAAGGCTCAATCTTCTCCAGGGCCTGTCTTGCCTTTCTGGTTTTTACACATTTTGTGGATGTCCCTTTTGACCGGTGGGAAGTGATACTTCTTTGTAGTGCAGATTTGCATTGCCCGCTTGCTTGCTTGGCCAAAAAGGGCGTATGCGTTTTCTCCTGAATATATTCAGGAGAAAACGCATACGACCTATTTGGCCAAGTGCGTCACTGTCGAAGTTGTGCCCCTCTTCCTGTGCTTTAAAGGCGATTCCAACGTACCTCTTGAAATCTGTTTCCTGCTATTCTGCCTCGCTTTCAAGTCCGCCTCGTTGACTTCCCTCAACAGATTATTGGACGATAGTTGTCCTTTATTACTCTGCCAGTTTGTGAATTGCTGTGCCCCTGAGCTCCATTTTTCAACTCGTTTTTTGTGAGCTGTACGCATGTCCAAAATTTTGGTTCAGGACCTATACTGGTTCCCGGTGGGTGGCTGAGACTGTGGTTAATTCTTCTTCCTGCCGGGAAATTAGAGTGACATGTGCCCGTCCTAATGCCTAACAGCTACTCTCTCATTGGTTCTCCCTCTTCCCTTCCATCCTCTGCCAAATTGGCAACCTGAGCGAACCAGGATGTTAAAGGGGTTGTCTTTCCAAGTTGGGAGATTGATAGTAAAGCATTTGGAAAGTCAAACCGGAGCACCAGGAGAGGAACTACTCGTTGAGTTTTAGAAACCTTTTGTACTCACAGTGTGTCCATTCTCTAGGTTTCCCGTACATGTTATAGCTGTAGTAATATTCCCTTCAACATGGAGAGTTGGGACCCATGGAATGGGGGCCATGCATTTTTGCTTTAAAGGGTCTGCATTTGCTCACCCAATCTCACCAATCCTCGCAGTCCCAAGGGTCCAGCCTTATGCCACATCCAGCTGTCATTGTAGATAGGGTCATTCCAGGTTTCATCAGAGACCCTGAAGGAATTGTAAAGAATTTCCCTGTTTTTTGGATTTGTTTTTGAAACTCCTTTTTATAGTGGGTTTGAGCTGATTCTTGCTGCCATGTTTATGCCAGTATACACACTAAATTCCCTTATGGAGACATAGCAATACATAGGTTTTAGGATTGTTTCTAGTCAGATCTATTCCTCTGCGGGAGATATGTGTTTTTGAGTCCCTTTCCCTGAGGAAGGTGTAGGTCTTGTCTATTCCACAGTTGGTTGTAAAAATGGTACCTGTGCTTATATCAAACTCTGGTTTTATGCATCACCCCACCGCTCCTTTCCCCTTAAGCAGGCATAAGAGTGTTTTCTAAATGTGAGACTCTGTTCTATTTCCTAACTCAGTTCATGTGTAGCCATGTTTACAGGATCTTCATAAGTGATATCTTATGATAAGTTTCTTTTTCTGTGTGACTTATTTCACTTAGAATCATCGTACCTGAATCCACTCACTTTGCTGCTCCTGGTCTTATGACATTGATTTCATGGCTGAGGGATATTCCATCGTACATAAATACCACAGTTTTTTGAAACATTTTTATATTCCCTGGGATATTTAAGGTGTACCCAAGTTGAGGTTCTTGTAAGCAGTGTAGCCCTAAATTTGGGGGTGGCTCTGTGTTATTGATTTTCAGTTTACCCAAGGTATATTCCATAGACTGGAAGTGCCCTTGGCTCTGTAGCTCTGTTGTTTACTTGTTTTAGGGAACGCAATGCACTCCTCCAGTGAGGCAGTTGGCAATTTACATCCCGCCCATCAGCATAACAAGGCTCCCTGTTCTCCAGGGCATGTCTTGCCTTTCTGGTTTTTACACATTTTGTGGATGACCCTTTTGACCGGTGGGAACTGATACTGCTTTGTAGTGCAGATTTGCATTGCCCGCTTGCTTGCTTGGCCAAAAAGGGCGTATGCGTTTTCTCCTGAATATATTCAGGAGAAAACGCTAATGCCCTTTTTGGCCAAGTGCGTCATTGTCGAAGTTGTGCCCCTCTTCCTGTGCTTTAAAGGCGATTCCAACATTCCTCTTGAAATCTGTTTCCTGCTATTCTGCCTCGCTTTCAAGTCCGCCTCGATGCCTTCCCTCAACAGATTTTTGGACGATAGTTGTCCTTTATAATTCTGCCAGTTTGTGAATTGCTGTGCCCCTGAGCTCCATTTTTCAACTCGTATTTGTGAGCTGTACGCAAGTCCAAAATTTTGGTTCAAGACCTATAGTGGTTCCCGGTGGGTGGCTGAGACTTTGGTTAATTTTTCTTCCTGCCGGGAAATTAGAGTGGCATGTGCCCGTCCAAATGCCTAACAGCTACTCTCTCATTGGTTCTCCCTCTTCCATTCCATCCTCTGCCAAATTGGCAACCTGTGCAAACCAGGAGTTTAAAGGGTCTGTCTCTCCAAGTTGGGAGATTGATAGTAAAGCAGTTGGAAAGTCAAACCGGAGCACAAGGAGAGGGACTATTTGTTGAGTTTTAGAAACCTATTGTATTCACAGTATGTCCATTCTCTAGGTTTCCCATACATGTTATATCTGTAGTAATATTCCCTTCATCCTGGAGAGTTGGGACCCATGGAATGGGGGCCATGCATTTTTGCTTTAAAGGGCCTGCATTTGCTCACCAAATCTCACCAATCCTCTCAGTCCCAAGTGTCCAGCCTTATGCCACATCCAGCTGTCATTGTAGATAGGGTCATTCTAGGTTTCATCAGAGACCCTGAAGGAATTGTAAAGAATTTCCCTGTTTTTTGGTTTTGTTTTTGAAATTCCTTTTTATAGTGGGTTTGAGCTGATTCTCGCTGCCATGTTTATGCCAGTCTACACACTTGATTCCATTACGGAGACATATCAATACATAAGTTTTAGGATTGTTACTATTCAGATCTATACCTCTGCGGGAAATATGGGGTTTTGAGTCCCTTTCACTGAGGAAGGTGTAAGTCTTGCCTATTCCACAGTTGGTTTTAGAAACGGTAACTGTGCTTATATCAGTCTCTTGTTTTATGCATCACCCCACTTCTCCTTCCCCCTTAAGCAGGCATAAGAGTGTTTTCTAACTGTGAGACTCTATTCTCTTTCCTAACTCAGTTCATGTGTAGCCATGTTTACAGGATCTTCATAAGTGATATCTTATGATAAGTTTCTTTTTCTGTGTGACTTATTTCACTTAGAATCATCGTACATGAATCCACTCACTTTGCTGCTCCTGGTCTTATGACATTGATTTCATGGCTGAGGGATATTCCATCGTACATAAATACCAGAGATTTTGGAACCATTTTTATATTTCCTGGGATATTTAAGGTGTACCCAAGTTGAGGTTCTTGTAAGCAGTGCAGCCCTAAATTTGGTGGTGGCTCTGTCTTATTGATTTTCAGTATTCCCAAGGTATATTCCCTAGACTGGAAGTGCCCTTGGCACTGTAGCTCTGTTGTTTACTTGTTTTAGGGAACGCAATGCACTCCTCCAGTGAGGCAGTTGGCAATTTACATCCCGCCCATCAGCATAACAAGGCTCCCTGTTCTCCAGGGCCTGTCTTGCCTTTCTTGTTTTTACACATTTTGTGGATGGCCCTTTTGACCGGTGGGAAGTGATACTTCTTTGTACTGCAGATATGCATTGCCCGCTTGCTTGCTTGGCCAAAAAGGGCGTGTGTGTTTTCTCCTGAATATATTCAGGAGAAAAAGCATAAGCCCTTTTTGGCCAAGTGCATCATTGTGGAATTTGTGCCCCTCTTCCTGTGCTTTAAAGGCGATTCCAACGTACCTCTTGAAATCTGTTTCCTGCTATTCTGTCTCGCTTTCAAGTCCGCCTCGCTGCCTTCCCTCAACAGATTTTTGGACGATAGTTGTCCTTTATTACTCTGTCAGTTTGTGAATTGCTGTGCCCCTGAGCTCCATTTTTCAACTCATTTTTTGTGAGTTGTACGCAAGTCCAAAATTTGGGTTCAGGAACTACACTGGTTCCTGGTGGGTGGCTGAGACTCTGGTCAATTCTTCTTCCTGCCGGGAAATTAGAGTGACATATGCCCGTCCAAATGCCTAACAGCTACTCTCTCATTGGTTCTCCCTCTTCCCTTCCATCCTCTGCCAAATTGGCAACCTGTGCGAACCAGGAGGTTAAAGGTCTTGTCTCTCAAAGTTGGGAGATTGATAGTAAAGCAGTTGGAAAGTCAAAGCGGAGCACCAGGAGAGGGACTACTCGCTGAGTTTTAGAAACCTTTTGTATTCACAGTGTGTCCATTCTCTAGGTTTCCCGTACATGTTATAGCTGTAGTAATATTCCCTTCAACATGGAGAGTTGAGACCCATAGAATGGGGGCCATGCATTTTTGCTTTAAAGGTTCTGCATTTGCTTAACCAATCTCACCAATCCTCTCAGTCACAAGTGTCCAGCCTTATACCACATCCAGCTGTCATTGTAGATAGGGTCATTCCAGGTTTCATCAGAGACCCTGAAGGAATTGTAAAGAATTTCCCTGTTTTATGGTTTTGTATATGAAATTCCGTTTTATAGTGGGTTTGACCTGATTCTCGCTGCCATGTTTATGCCAGTCTAGACACACTTGATTCCCTTACATAGACATATTAATACATAGGTTTTAAGTTTCTTACTAGTCAGATCTATTCCTCTGAGGGAAATATGGGGTTTTGAGTCCCTTTCACTGAGGAAGGTGTAGGTCTTGTCTATTCCAAAGTTGGTTTTATAAATGGTACCTGTGCTTATGTCAAACTCTGGTTTTATGCATCACCCCACCTCTCCTTCCCCCTTAAGCAGGCATAAGAGTGTTTTCTAAATGTGAGACTCTGTTCTCTTTACTAACTCACTTCATGTGTAGCCATGTTTCCAGGATCTTCATAAGTGATATCTTATGATAAGTTTCTATTTCTGTGTGACTTATTTCACTTAGAATCATCGTACCTGAATCCACTCACTTTGCTGCTCCTGGTCTTATGACATTGATTTCATGGCTGTGGGATATACCATCGTACATAAGTACCAAAAATTTTTGAACCATTTTTATATTTACTGGGATATTTAAGGTGTACCCAAGTTGAGGTTCTTGTAAGCAGTGCAGCCCTAAATTTGGGGTTGGCTTTGTCTTATTGATTTTCAGTTTTCCCAAGGTATATTCCCTAGACTGGAAGTGCCCTTGGCTCTGTAGCTCTGTTGTTTACTTGTTTTAGGGAACGAAATGCACTCCTCCTGTGAGGCAGTTGGCAATTTACATCCCGCCCATCAGCATAACAAGGCTCCCTGTTCTCCAGGGCCTGTCTTGCCTTTCTGGTTTTTACACAGTTGTGGATGTCCCTCTTGACCAGTGTGAAGTGATACTTCTTTGTAGTGCAGATTTGCATTGCCCGCTTGCTTGCTTGGCTAAAAATGGCGTATGTGTTTTCTCCTGGATATATTCATGAGAAAAAGCATACAACCTTTTTGGCCAAGTGCGTCATTGTCGAAGTTGTGCCCCTCTTCCTGTGCTTTAAAGGTGAATCCATCGTACCTCTTGAAATCTGTTTCCTACTATTCTGCCTCGCATTCAAGTCCGCCTCGCTGCCTTCCCTCAACAGATTTTTGGACGATAGTTGTCCTTTATTACTCTGCCAGTTTGTGAATTGCTGTGCCCCTGAGCTCAATTATTCAACTCGTTTTTTGTGAGCTGTACGCAAGTCCAAAATTTTGGTTCAGAACCTATACTCGTTCCCGGTGGGTGGCTGAGACTCTCGTTAATACTTCTTCCTGCCGGGAAATTGGAGTGACATGTGTGCATCCAAATGTCTAACAGCTACTGTCTCATTGGTTCTCCCTCTTCCCTTCCATCCTCTGCCAAATTGGCAACCTGTGTGAACCAGAAGTTTAAAGGGGCTGTCTCTCCTATTTGGGAGATGGATAGTAAAGCAGTTGGAAAGTCAAACCACAGCACCAGGAGAGGGAATACTCGTTGAGGTTTAGAAACCTTTTGTATTAACAGTGTGTCCATTCTGTAGGTTTCCCGTACATGTTATAGCTGTAGTAATATTCCCTTCAACATGGAGAGTTGGGACCCATGGAATGGGGGCCATGCATTTTGCTTTAAAGTGTCTGCATTTGCTCACCCAATCTCACCAATCCTCTCAGTCTCAAGTGTCCAGCCTTATGCCACATCCAGCTGTCATTGTAGATAGGGTCATTCCAGGTTTCATCAGAGACCCTGAAGGAATTGTAAAGAATTTCCCTGTTTTTTGGTTTTGTTTTTGAAATTCATTTTTATAGTGTGTTTGAGCTGATACTCGCTGCCATGTTTATGCCAGTCTACACACTTGATTCCCTTACGGAGACATATCAGTACATAAGTTTTAGGATTGTTAGTAGTCAGATCTATTCCTCTGCGGGAAATATGGCGTTTTGAGTCCTTTTCACTGAGGAAGGTGTATGTCTTGTCTATTCCACAGTTGGTTTTACAAACGGTACCTGTTCTTATATCAAACTCTGGTTTTATGCATCACCCCACCTCTCCACCCCCCTTAAGCAGGCATAACAGTGTTTTCTAAATGTGAGACTCTGTTCTCTTTCCTAACTCAGTTCATGTGTAGCCAAGTTTACAGGATCTTCATAAGAGATATCTTATGATAAGTTTCTTTTTCTGTGTGACTTCACTTAGAATCATCGTACCTGAATCCACTCACTTTGCTGCTCCTGGTCTGATGACATTGATTTCTTGGCTGAAGGATATTCCATCGTACATAAATACCACAATTTTTTGAACCATATTTATATTTCCTGGGATATTTAAGGAGTACCCAGGTTGAGGTTCTTGTAAGCAGTGCAGCCTTAAATTTGGGTGTGGCTCTGTCTTATTGATTTTCAGTTTTCCCAAAGTATATTCCCTAGACTGGAAGAGCCCTTGGCTCTGTAGCTCTGTTGTTTACTTGTTTTAGGGAACGCAATGCACTCCTCCAGTGATGCAGTTGGCAATTTACATCCCGCCCATCAGCATAACAATGCTCCCTCTTCTCCAGGGCCTGTCTTACCTTTCTGGTTTTTACACATTTTGTGGGTGCCTCTTTTGACCGGTGAGAAGTGATACTTCTTTGTAGTGCAGATTTGCATTTCCCGCTTTCTTGCTTGGCCAAAAAGGGCGTATGCGTTTTCTCCTGAATATATTCAGGAGAAAACGCATACGCCCTTTTTGGCCAAGTGCGTCATTGTCGAAGTTGTGCCCCTCTTCCTGTGCTTTAAAGACGATTCCAACGTACCTGTTGAAAACTGTTTCCTGCTATTCTGCCTCGCTTTCAAGTCCGCCTCATTGCCTTCCCTTAACCGATTTTCGGACCATAGTGGTCATTTATTACTCTGCCAGTTTGTGAATTGCTGTGCCCCTGAGCTCCATTGTTCAACTCGATTTTTGTGAGCTGTACGCAAGTCCAAAATTTTGGTTCAGGACCTATAGTGGTTCCCCGTGGGTGGCTGAGACTTTGGTTAATTTTTCTTCCTGCCGGGAAATTAGAGTGACATGTGCCCGTTCAAATGCCTAATAGCTACTCTCTCATTGGTTCTCCCTCTTCCCTTCCATCCTCTGCCAAATTGGCAACCTGTGCGAACGAGGAGTTTAAAGGGGCTGTCTCTCCATGTTTGGAGATTGATAGTAAAGCAGTTGGAAAGTCAAACCCGAGGACCAGGAGAGGGACTATTCGTTGAGTTTTAGAAACCTTGGGTATTCACAGAGTGTCTATTCTCTTGGTATCCAGTACATGTTATAGCTGTAGTAATATTCCCTTTAACCTTGAGAGTTGGGACCCATGGAATGGGGGCCATGCATTATTGCTTTAAATTGTCTGCATTTGCTCACCCAATCTCACCAATCCTCTCAGCCCCAAGTGTCCAGCCTTATGCCACATCCAGCTGTCATTGTAGATAGGGTCATTCCAGGTTTCATCAGAGACCCTGAAGGAACTGTAAACAAGTTCCCTGTTTTTTGGTTTTGTATTTGAAATTCCTTTTTATAGTGTGTTTTAGCTGTTTCTCGCTGCCATGTTTATGCCAGTCTAGACACACTTGATTCCCTTAAGGAGACTTATCAATACATACGTTTTAAGATTCTTACTAGTGAGATCTATTACTCTGCGCGAAATATGGGGTTTTGAGTCCCTTTCACTGAGGAAGGTGTAGGTCTTGTCTATTCCACAGTTTGTTATAGAAATAGTACCTGTGCTTATATCAAACTCTGGTTTTATGCATCACCCTACCTCTCCTCCCCCCTTAAGCAGGCATAACAGTGTTTTCTAAATGTGAGACTCTGTTCTCTTTCTTAACTCAGTTCATGTGTAGCCATGTTTACAGGATCTTCATAAGTGATATCTTATGATAAGTTTCTTTTTCTGTGTGCCTTATTTCACTTAGAATCATCGTACCTGAATCCACTCACTTTGCTGCTCCTGGTCTTATGACATTGATTTCATGGCTGAGGGATATTCCATCGTACATAAATACCACAGTTTTTGGAACCATTTTTATATTTCCTGGGATATTTAAGGTGTACCCAAGTTGAGGTTCTTGTAAGCAGTGCAGCCCTAAATTTGGGGGTGGCCCTGTCTTATTGATTTTCAGTTTTCCCAAGGTATATTCCCTAGACTGGAAGTGCCCTTGGCTCTGTAGCTCTGTTGTTTATTGTTTTAGGGAATGCAATGCACTCCTACAGTGAGGCAGTTGGCAATTTACATCCCACCCATCAGCATAACAAGGCTCCCTGTTCTCCAGGGCCTGTCTTGCCTTTCTGGTTTTTACACATTTTGTGGATGTCCCTTTTGACCGGTGGGAAGTGATACTTCTTTGTAGTGCAGATTTGCATTGCCCTCTTGCTTGCTTGGCCAAAAAGGGCGTAAGCGTTTCTCCTGAATATATGCAGGAGAAAACGCATACACCCTTTTTGGCCATGTGTGTCATTGTCGAAGTTGTGCCCCTCTTCCTATGCTTTGAAGGCGATTCCAACGTACCTCTTGAAATCTGTTTCCTGCTATTGTGCCTCGCTTTCAAGTCCGCCTCGTTGCCTTCCCTCAACAGATTTTTGGACGATAGTTGTCCTTTATTACTCTGCCTGTTTGTGAATTGCTGTGCCCCTGAGCTCAATTATTCAACTCGTTATTTGTGAGCTGTACGCAAGTCCAAAATTTCGGTTCAGGAACTATACTGGTTCCTGGTGGGTGGCTGAGACTCTGGTTAATTCTTCTTCCTGCCGGGAAATTAGGGTGACATGTGCCCGTCCCCATGCCTAACAGCTACTCTCTCATTGGTTCTCCCTCTTGCCTTCCATCCTCTGCAAATTTGGCAACCTGTGCGAACCAGGAGCTTAAAGTGGCTGTCCCTCCAATTTGGGTGATTGATAGTAAAGCAGTTGGAAAGTCAAACCGGAGCACCAGGAGAGGGACTATTCGTTGAGTTTTTGAAACATTTTGTATTCACAGTGTGTCCATTCTCTTGGTTTCCCATACATGTTTTAGCTGTAGTAATATTCCCTTCAACATGGATAGTTGGGACCCATGGAATGGGGGCCGTGCATTTTTGCTTTAAATGGTCTTCATTTGCTCACCCAAACACACCAATCCTCTCAGTCCCAAGTGTCCTGCCTTATACCACTTCCAGCTGTCATTGTAGATAGGGTCATTCCAGGTTTCATCAGAGACCCTGAAGGAATTGTAAAGAATTTCCCTGTTTTTTGGTTTTGTTTTTGAAATTCCTTTTTATAGTGGGTTTGAGCTGATTCTCGCTGCCATGTTTATGCCAGTCTAGACACACTTGATTCCCTTATATAGACATATCAATACATAGGTTTTAAGTTTCGTACTAGTCAGATCTCTTCCTCTGCGGGAAATATGGGGTTTTGAGTTCCTTTCACTGAGGAAGGTTTAGGTCTATTCTATTCCACAGTTGGTTTTAGAAATGGTACCTGTACTTATATCAAACTCTGGTTTTATGCATCACCCCACCTCTCCTCCCCCCTTAAGCAGGAATAACAGTGTTTTCTAAATGTGAGACTCTGATCTCTTTCCTAACTCAGTTCATGTGTAGCCATGTTTACAAGATCTTCATAAGTGATATCTTATGATAAGTTTCTTTTTCTGTGTGACTTATTTCACTTAGAATCATCGTACCTGAATCCACTCACTTGGCTGCTCCTGGGCTTTTGACATTGATTTCATGGCTGAGGGATATTCCATCGTACATAAATACCACAGTTTTTTGAACCATTTTTATATTTCCTGGGATATTTAAGGTGTACCCAAGTTGAGCTTCTTGTAAGCAGTGCAGCCCTAAATTTGGGGGTGGCTCTGTCTTATTGATTTTCAGTTTTCCCAAGGTATATTCCCTAGACTGGAAGTTCCCTTGGCTCTGTAGCTCTGTTGTTTACTTGTTTTAGGGAACACAATGCACTCCACCAGTGAGGCAGTTGGCAATTTACATCCCGCCCATCAGCATAACAAGGCTCCCTGTTCTCCAGGGCCTATCTTGCCTTTCTGGTTTTTACACATTTGTGGATGTCCCTTTTGACCGGTGGGAAGTGATACTTCTTTGTAGTGCAGATTTGCATTGCCCGCTTGCTTGCTAGGCCAAAATGGGGGTATGCGTTTTCTCCTGCATATATTCAGGAGAAAACGCATACACCCTTTTGGCCAAGTGCGTCATTGTCGAAGTTGTGCCCCTCTTCCTGTGCTTTAAAGGCGATTCCAATGTACCTCTTGAAATCTGTTTCCTGGTATTCTGCCTCACTTTCAAGTCCGCCTCGTTGCCTTCCCTCAACAGATTTTTGGACGATAGTTGTCCTTTATTACTCTGCCAGTTTGTGAATTGCTGTGCACCTGAGCTCAATTTTTCAACTCGTTTTTTGTGAGCTGTACGCAAGTCCAAAATTTTTGTTCAGGACCTATACTGGTTCACTGTGGGTGGCTGAGACTTTGGTTAATTCTTCTTCCTGCCGGGAAATTAGAGTGATATGTGCCCGTCCAAATGCCTAACAGCTACTCTCTCATTGGTTCTCCCTCTTCCCTTCCATCCTCTGCCAAATTGGCAACCTGTGCGAACCAGGAGGTTAAAGGGGTTGTCTCTCCAATTTGTGAGATTGATAGTAAAGCAGTTGGAAAGTCAAACCGGATCACCAGGAGAGGGACTACTCGTTGAGTTTTAGAAACCTTTTGTATTCACAGTGTGTCCATTCTCTAGGTTTCCCGTACATGTTATAGCTGTAGTAATATTCCCATCAACATGGAGAGTTGGGACCCATGGAATGGGGGCCATGCATTTTTGCCTTAAAGGGTCTGCATGTGCTCACCCAATCTCACCAATCCTCTCAGTCCCAAGTGTCCAGCCTTATGCCACATCCAGCTGTCATCGTAGATAGGATCATTCCAGGTTTCATTAGAGAGCCTGAAGGAAATGTAAAGAATTTCCCTGTTTTTTGGTTTTGTATTTGAAATTCCTTTTTATAGTGGGTTTGAGCTGATTCTCGCTGCCATGTTTATGCCAGTCTAGACACACTTGATTCCCTTACAGAGACATATCAATACGTAGGTTTTAAGATTCTTACTAGTCAGATCTATTACTCTGCGCGAAATATGGGGTTTAGAGTCCCTTTCACTGAGGAAGCTGTAGGTCTTGTCTATTCCACAGTTCGTTTTAGAAATGGTACCTGTTCTTATATCAAACTCTGGTTTTATGCATCACCCCACTTCTCCTTTCCCCTTAAGCAGGCATAAGAGTGTTTTCTAAATGTGAGACTCTGTTCTCTTTCCTAACTCAGTTCATGTGCAGCCATGTTTACAGGATCTTCATAAGTGATATCTTTTGATAAGTCTCTTTTTCTGTGTGACTTATTTCACTTAGAAACATCGTACCTGAATCCACTCACTTTGCTGCTCCTTGTCTTATGACCTTGATTTCATGGCTGAGGGATATTCCATCGTACATAAATACCACAGGTTTTTGAACCATTTTTATTTCCTGGGATATTTAAGGTGTACCCAAGTTGAGGTTCTTGTAAGCAGTGCAGCCCTAAATTTGGGGGTGGCTCTGTCTTACTGATTTTCAGTTTTCCCAAGGTATATTTCCTAGACTGGATGTGCCCTTGGCTCTGTAGCTCTGTTGTTTCCTTGTGTTAAGGAACGCAATGCACTCCTCCAGTGAGGCAGTTGGCAATTTACATCCCGCACATCAGCATAACAAGGTTCCCTGTTCTCCAGGGCCTGTCATGCCTTTCTGGTTTTTACATATTTGTGGATGTCCCTTTTGACCGGTGGGAAGTGATACTTCTTTGTAGGGCAGATATGCATTGCCCGCTTGCTTGCTTGGCCAAAAAGGGCGTATGCGTTTTCTCCTGAATATATTCAGGAGAAAACGCATACGCCCTTTTTGGCCAAGTGCGTCATTGTTGAAGTTGTGCCCCTCTTCCTGTGCTTTAAAGGCGATTCCTACGTTCCTCCTGATATCTGTTTCCTGCTATTCTTCCTCGCATTCAAGTCCGCCTCGTTGCCTTCCCTCAACAGATTTTTGGACGATAGTTGTCCTTTATTACTCTGCCAGTTTGTGAATTGCTGTGCCCCTGAGCTCCATTTTTCAACTCTTTTTTTGTGAGCTGTGCGCAATTCCAAAATTTTGGTTCAGGACCTTTACTGGTTCCCGGTGGGTGGCTGAGACTCTGGTTAATTCTTCTCCCTGCCGGGAAATCAGAGTGACATGTGCCTGTCCAAATGCCTAACAGCTACTCTCTCATTGGTTCTACCTCTTCCCTTCCATCCTCTGCAAAATTGGCAACCTGTGTGAACCAGGAGATTAAAGGGGCTGTCTCTCCAATTTGGGAGATGGATAGTAAAGCAGTTGGAAAGTCAAATGGGAGCACCAGGTGAGGGACTATTCGTTGAGTTTTAGAAACCTTTTGTATTCACAGTGTGTCCATTCCCTAGGTTTCCCATACACGTTATAGCTATAGTAATATTCCCTTCAACATGGACAGTTGGGACCCATGGAATGGGGGCCATGCATTTTTGCTTTAAAGGGTCTGCATTTGCTCACCCAATCTCACCAATCCTCTCAGTCCCAAGTGTCCAGCCTTATACCACATCCAGCTGTCATTGTAGATAGGGTCATTCCATGTTTCATCAGAGACCCTGAAGGAATTGTAAAGAATTTCCCTGTTTTTTGGTTTTGTTTTTGAAATTCCTTTTTATAGTGAGTTTGAGCTGATTCTCGCTGCCATGTTTATGCCAGTCTAGACACTCTTGATTCCCTTACAGAGACATATCAATACATAGGTTTTAAGATTCTTACTAGTCAGATCTATTCCTCTGCGGGAAATATGGGGTTTTGAGTCCCTTTCACTGAGGAAGGTGTAGGTCTTGTCTATCTCAAATTTGGGTTTAGAAATGGTACCTGTGCTTATGTCAAACTCTGGCTTTATGCATCACCCCACCTCTCCTTCCCCCTTAAGTAGGCATAAGTGTGTTTTCTAAATGTGAGACTGAAATCTCTTTCCTAACTCAGTTCATGTGTAGCCAAGTTTACAGGATCTTCATAAGTGATATCTTATTATAAGTTTCTTTTTCTGTGTGATTTATTTCACTTAGAATCATCGTACCTGAATTCACTCACTTTGCTACTCCTGGTCTATGACATTGATTTCATGGCTGAGGTCAGTTCCATCGTACATAATTACTACAATTTTTTGAACCATTTTTATATTTCCTGGGATATTTAAGGTGTACACAATTTGAGGTTCTTATAAGCAGTGCATCCCTAAATTTGGGGGTGGCTCTGTCTTATTGATTTTCAGTTTTCCCAAGGTATATTCCGTAGACTGGAAGTGACCTTGGCTCTGTAGCTCTATTGTTTACTTGTTTTAGGGAATGCAATGCACTCCTCCAGTGACGCAGTTGGCAATTTACATCCCGCCAATCAGCATAACAAGGCTCCCTGTTCTCCAGGGCCTGTCTTGCCTTTCTGGTTTTTACACATTTGTGGATGTCCCTTTTGACCTGTGGGAAGTGATACTTCTTTGTAGTGCAGATTTGCATTGCCCGCTTGCTTGCTTGTCCAAAAATGTTGTATGCGTTTTCTCCTGAATATATTCAGGAGAAAACACATATGCCCTTTTGGCCAAGTGCTTCATTGTCGAAGTTGTACCCCTCTTCCTGTGCTTTAAAGGCGATTCCAACGTACCTCTTGAAATCTGTTTCCTGCTATTCTGCCTCGCTTTCAAGTCCGCCTCGTTGCCTTCCCTCAACAGATTTTTGGACGATAGTTGTCCTTTATTACTCTGCCAGTTTGTGAAATGCTGTGTCCGTGAGCTCAATTTTAAAACTCGTTTTTTATGAGCTGTACGCAAGTCCAAAATTTTGGTTCAGCACCTTTACTGGTTCCCGGTGGGTGGCTGAGACTTTGGTTAATTCTTCTTCCTGCCGGGAAATTAGAGTGACATGTGCCCGTCCAAATGCCTAACAGCTACTCTCTCATTGGTTCTCCCTCTTCCCTTCCATTCTCTGCAAATTTGGCAACCTGTGCGAACCAGGAGCTTAAATGGACTGTCTCTCCAATTTGGGAGATTGATAGTAAAGCAGTTGGAAAGTCAAACCGGAGCACCAGGAGAGGGACTATTCGTTGAATTTTAGAAACCTTTTGTATTCACAGTGTGTCCATTCTCTAGGTTTCCCATACATGTTATAGCTGTAGAAAAATTCCCTTCAACAAGGAGAGTTGGGACCCATGGAATGGGGGCCATGCATTTTTGCTTTAAAGTGTCTGCATTTGCTCACCCAATCTCACCAATCCTCTCAGTCTGAAGTGTCCAGCCTTATACCACATCCAGCTGTCATTGTAGATAGGGTCATTCCAGGTTTCATCAGAGACCCTGAAGGAAATGTAAAGAATTTCCCTGTTTTTTTGTTTTGTTTATGAAATTCGTTTTTATAGTGGGTTTGAGCTGATTCTCGCTGTCATATTTATGCCAGTGTAGACACACTTGTTTCCCTTACAGAGACATATCAATACATAGGTTTTAAGATTCTTACTAGTCAGATCTATTCCTCTGCGGTAAATATGGGGTTTTGAGTCCCTTTCACTGAGGAAGGTGTAGGTTTTGTCTATTCCACAGTTTGTTTTAGAAATGGTACCTGTACTTATACCAAACTCTTGTTTTATGCATCACACCACCTCTCCTTTCCCCTTAAGCAGGCGTAAGAGTATTTTCTAAATGTGAGACTCTGTTCTCTTTCCTAACTCAGTTCATGTGTAGCCATGTGTACAGGATCTTCATAAGTGATATCTTATGATAAGTTTCTTTTTCTGTGTGACTTATTTCACTTAGAATCATCGTACCTGAATCCACTCACTTTGCTGCTCCTGGTCTTATGACATTGATTTCATGGCTGAGGGATATTCCATCGTACATAAATACCACAATTTTTTGAACCATTTTTATATTTCCTTGGATATTTATGGTGTACCCAAGTTGAGGTTCTTGTAAGCAGTGCAGCCCTAAATTTGGGGGTGGCTCTGTCTTATTGATTTTCAGTTTTCCCAAGGTATATTCCCTAGACTGGAAATTCCCTTGGCTCTGTAGCTCTGTTGTTTCCTTGTTTTAGGGAACGCAATGCACTCCTCCAGTGAGGCAGTTGGCAATTTACATCCAGCCCATCAGCATAACAAGGCTCCCTGTTCTCCAGGGCCTGTCTTGCCTTTCTGGTTTTTACATATTTGTGGATGTCCCTTTTGACCTGTGGGAAGTGATATTTCTTTGTAGTGCAGATTTGCATTGCCCGCTTGCTTGCTTGGCCAAAAAGGGGGTATGCGTTTTCTCCTGAATATATTCAGGAGAAAACGCATACGCCCTTTTTGGCCAAGTGCGTCACTGTCGATGTTGTACCCGTCTTCCTGTGCTTTAAAGGCGATTCCAACGTACCTCTTGTAATCTGTTTCCTGCTATTCTGCCTCGGTTTCAAGTCCGCCTCGTTGCATTCCCTCAACAGATTTTTGTACGATAGTTGTCCTTTATTACTCTGCCAGTTTGTGAATTGCTGTGCCCCTGAGCTAAATTTTTCAACTCGTTTTTGTGAGCTGTACGCCAGTCCAAAATTTTGGTTCAGGACCTATACTGGTTCCCGGTGGGTGGCTGAGACTCTGGTTAATTCTTCTTCCTGCTGGGAAATTAGAGTGACATGTGCCCGTCCAAATGCCTAACAGCTACTCTCTCATTGGTTCTCCCTCTTCCCTTCCATCCTCTGCCAAATTGGCAACCTGTGCGAACCAGGAGGTTAAAGGGGTTGTCTCTCCAAGTTGGGAGATTGATAGTAAAGCAGTTGGAAAGTCAAACCGGATCAACAGGAGAGGGACTACTCGTTTAGTTTTAGAAACCTTTTGTATTCACAGTGTGTCCATTCTCTAGGTTTCCCGTATATGTTACAGCTGTAGTAATATTCCCTTCAACATGGAGAGTTGGGACCTATGGAATGGGGGCCATGCATTTTTGCTTTAAAGGGTCTGCATTTGCTCACCCAATCTCACCAATCTTCTAAGTCCCAACTGTTCAGCCTTATAGCACATCCAGCTGTCATTGTAGATAGGGTCATTCCAGGTTTCATCAGAGACCCTGAAGGAAATGTAAAGAATTTCCCTGTTTTTTTGTTTTGTTTATGTAATTCCTTTTTATAGTGGGTTTGAGCTGATTCTCGCTGTCATTTTTATGCCAGTGTAGACACACTTGATTCCCTTACAGAGACATATCAATACATAGGTGTTAAGATTCTTTCTAGTCATATCTATTCCTCTGCGGGAAATATGGGGTTTTGAGTCCCTTTCACTGAGTAAGGTGTAGGTCTTGTCTATTCCACAGTTGGTTTTAGAAATGGTACCTGTACTTATATCAAACTCTGGTTTTATGCATCACCCCACCTCTCCTTTCCCCTTAAGCAGGCATAAGAGTGTTTTCTAAATGTGAGACTCTCTTTCCTAACTCAGTTCATCTGTAGCCATGTTAACAGGATCTTCATAAGTGATATCTTATGATAAATTTCTTTTTCTGTTTGACTTATTTCACTTAGAATCATCGTACCTGAATCCACTCACTTTGCTGCTCCTGCTCTTATGACATTGATTTCATGGCTGAGGGATATTCCATCGTACATAAATACCACAGTTTTTTGAACCATTTTTAAATTTCCTGGGAAATTTAAGGTGTACCCAAGTTGAGGTTCTCGTAAGCAGTGCAGCCCTGAATTTGGGGGTGGCTCTGTCTTATTTATTTCCAGTTTTCCCAAGGTATATTCCCTAGACTGGAAGTGCCCTGGGCTCTGTAGCTCTGCTGTTTACTTGTTTTAGGAAACACAATGTACTCCTCCAGTGAGGCAGTTGGCAATTTACATCCCGCCCATCAGCATAACAAGGCTCCTTGTTCTCCAGGGCCTGTCTTGCCTTTCTGGTTTTTACACATTATGTGGATGTCCCGTTTGACCGGTGGGAAGTGATACATCTTTGTACTGCAGATTTGCATTGCCCGCTTGCTTGCTTGGCCAAAAAGGGCGTATGCGTTTTCTCCTGAATATAATCAGTAGAAAACGCATACGCACTTTTTGGCCAGGTGCGTCATTGTCGAAGTTGTGCCCCTCTTCCTGTGCTTTAAAGGCGATTCCATTGTACCTCTTGAAATTTATTTCCTGCTATTCTGCCTCGCTTTCAAGTCCGCCTCGTAGCCTTCCCTCAACAGATTTTTGGACAATAGTTGTCCTTTATTACTCTGCCAGTTTGTGAATTGCTGTACCCCTGATCTCCATTTTTCAACTCGTTTTTTGTGAGCTGAACGCAAGTCCAATATTTTGTTTCAGGACCTATACTGGTTCCTGGTGGGTGGTGAGACTTTGGTTAATTCTTCTTCCTGCCGGGAAATTAGAGTGACATGTGCCCGTCCAAATGCCTAACATCTGGCTGTCATTGGTTCTCCCTCTTCCCTTCCATCCTCTGCCAAATTGGCAACCTGTGCAAACCAGGAGCTTAAAGGGGCTGTCTCTCCAATTTGGGAGATAGATAGTAAAGCAGTTGGAAAGTCAAACTGGGGCACCAGGAGAGGGACTATTCATTGAGTTTTAGAAACCTTTTGTATTCACAGTGTGTCCATCCTCTAGGTTTCCCGTACATGTTATAGCAATACTAGTATTCCCTATAACCTGGAGAGTTGGGACCCATGGAATGGGGGCCAAGCATTATTGCTTTACAGGGTCTGCATTTGCTCACCCAAACTCACCAAACCTCTCAGTCCCAAGTGTCCAGCCTTATGCTACATCCAGCTGTCATTGTAGATAGGGTCATTCCAGGTTTCACCAGGGACCCTGAAGGAAATGTAAAGAATTTCCCTTTTTTTTGGTTTTGTTTTTGAAATTCCTTTTTATAGTGGGTTTGAGCTGATTCTCGCTACCATGTTTATGCCAGTCTAGACACACAAGATTCCCTTACAGAGACATATCAATACATGGGTTTTAAGATTCTTACTAGTCAGATCTATTCCTCTGTGGGAAATATGGGGTTTTGAGTCCCTTTCACTGAGGAAGGTGTAGGTCTTGTCTATTCCACAATTGGTTATAGAAATGGTACATGTGCTTATATCAAACTCTGGTTTTATGCATCACCCCACCTCTCCTTTCCCCTTAAGCAGGCATAAGAGTGTTTTCTAAATGTGAGACTCTGTTCTCTTTCCTAACTCAGTTCATGTGTAGCCATGTTTACAGGATCTTCATAAGTGATATCTTATGATGTTTCTTTTTCTGTGTGACTTATTTCACTTAGAATCATCGTACCTGAATCCACTCACTTTGCTTCTCCTGGTCTTATGACATTGATTTCATGGCTGAGGGATATTCCATCGTACATATATACCACAGTATTTGGAACCATTTTCATATTTCCTGGGATATTTAAGGTGTACCCAAGTTCAGGTTCTTGTAAGCAGTGCAGCCCTAAATTTGGGGGTGGGTCTGTCTTATTGATTTTCAGATTTCCCAAGGTATATTCCCTAGACTGGAAGTGCCCTTGGCTCTGTAGCTCTGTTGTTTACTTGTTTTAGGGAACGCAATACACTCCTCCAGTGAGGCAGTTGGCAATTTACATCCCGCCCATCAGCATAACAAGGCTCCCTGTTCTCCAGGGCCTGTCTTGCCTTTCTGGTTTTTACACATTTTGTGGTTGTCCATTTTGACCGGTGGGAAGTGATACTTTTTTGTAGTGCAGGTTTGCATTGCCCGCTTTCTTGCTTGGCCAAAAATGCTGTATGCGTTTTCTCCTGAATATATTCAGGAGAAAATGCATACGCCCTTTTTGGCCAAGTGCATCATTGTCGAAGTTGTGCCCCTCTTCCTGTGCTTTAAAGGCGATTCCAACGTACCTCTTGAAATCTGTTTCCTGCTATTCTGCCTCGCTTTCAAGTCCACCTCGTTGCCTTCCCTCAACCGATTTTTGGACGATAGTTGTCCTTTTTTACTCTGCCAGTTTGTGAATTGCTGTGCCCCTGAGCTCCATTTTTCAACTCGTTTTTGTGAGCTGTACTCAAGTCCAAAATTTTGGTTCAGGACCTATACTGGTTCCCGGTGGGTGGCTGAGACTCTGGTTAATCCTTCTTCCTGCCGGGAAATTACAGTGACATGTGCCCCTCCAAATGCCTAACAGCTACTCTCTCATTGGTTCTCCCTCTTCCCTTCCATCCTCTGCGAAATTGGCAACCTGTGCGACCAGGAGGTTAAACGGGTTGTCTCACAAGTTGGGAGATTGATAGTAAAGCAGTTGGAAAGTCAAACCGGAGCACCAGGATAGGGACTATTTGTGGAGTATTAGAAACCTTTTGTGTTCACTGTGTGTCCATTCTCTAGGTTTCCCGTACATGTTATAGCTGTAGTAATATTCTCTTCAACATGGAGAGTTGGGACCCATGGAATGTGGGCCATGCATTTTTGCTTTAAAGTGTCTGCATGTGCTCACCCAATCTCACCAATCCTCTCAGCCCCAAGTGTCTAGCCTTATACCACATCCAGGTGTCATTGTAGTTAGGGTCATTCCAGGTTTCATCAGAGACACTGAAGGAAATGTAAAGAATTTCCCTGTTTTATGGTTTTGTTTTTGAAATTTCTTTTTATAGTGGGTTTGAGCTGAATCTCGCTGCCATGTTTATGCCAGTCTAGACACACTTGATTCCCTCACAGAGACATATCAATACATAGGTTTTAAGTTTCTTACTAGACAGATCTATTCCTCTGCGGGAAAAATGGGGTTTTGAGTCCCTTTCACTGTGGAATGTGTAGATCTTGTGTATTCCACACTTGGTTTTAGAAATGGTACCTGTGCTTATATCAATCTCTGGTTTTATGCATCACCCCTCCTCTCCTTTCCCCTTAAGCAGGCTTAAGAGTGTTTTCTAAATGTGAGACTCTGTTCTCTTTTCTAACTCAGTTCATGTGTAGCCATGTTTACAGGATCTTCCTAAGTGATATCTTATGATAAGTTTCTTTTTCTGTGTGACTTATTTCACTTAGTATCATCGTACCTGAATCCACTCACTTTGCTGCTGCTGGTCTTATGACATTGATTTCATGGCTGAGGGATATTCCATGATACATAAGTACCACAGTTTTTTGAACCATTTTTATATTTCCTGGGATATTTAAGGTGTACCCAAGTTGAGGTTCTTGTAAGCAGTGCAGCCCTAAATTTGGGGGTGTCTCTGTCTTATTGATTTTCAGTTTTCCCAAGGTATATTCCCTAGACTGGAAGTGCCCTTGGCTCTGTAGCTCTGTTGTTTACTTCTTTTAGGGAACGCAATGCACTCCTCCAGTGAGGCAGTTGGCAATTTACATCCCCCCCATCAGCATAATAAGGCTCCCTGTTCTCCATGGCATGTCTTGCCTTTCTCGTTTTTTCACATTTTTGGATGTCCCTTTTGACCGGTGGGAAGTGATACATCTATGTAGTGCAGATTTGCATTGCCCGCTTGCTTGCTTGGCCAAAAAGGGCGTATGAGTTTTCTCCTGAATATATTCAGGAGAAAACGCATACGCCCTTTTTGGCCAAGTGCGTCATTGTCGAAGTTGAGCCCATCTTCCTGTGCTTTAAAGGTGATTCCAACGTACCTCTTGAAATCTGTTTCCTGCTATTCTGCCTCGCTTTCAATTCCGCCTCGTTGTCTTCCCTCAACAGATTTTTGGACGATAGTTGTCCTTTATTACTCAGCCATTTTGTGAATTGCTGTGCCCCTGAGCACCATTATTCCACTCTTTTTTTGTTAGATGCACGCAAGTCCAAAATTTTCGTTCAGGACCTATACTGGATCCCGGTGGGTGGCTGAGACTTTGGTTAATTCTTCTTCCTGCCGGGAAATGAGAGTGACATGTGCCCGTCCAAAAGCCTAAGTGCTACTCTCTCATTGGTTCTCCCTCTTCCATTCCATCCTCTGCAAATTTGGAAACCTGTGAGAACCAGGAGGTTAAAGGGGCTGTCTCTCCAATTTGGGAGATTGATAGTAAAGCAGTTGGAAAGTCAAACCAGAGTACCAGGTGAGGGACTATTCGTTGAGTTTTAGAAATATTTTGTATTCACCGTGTGTCCATTCTCTAGGTTTTTCGTACATGTTATAGCTGTAGTAATATTCCCTTCAACATGGAGAGTTGGTACGCATGGAATGGGGACCATGCATTTTTGCTTTAAAGGGTCTGCATTTGCTCACCCAATCTCACCAATCCTCTCAGTCCCAAGTGTCCAGCCTTATGCCACATCCAGCTGTCATTGTAGATATGGTCATTCCAGATTTCATCAGAGACCGTGAAGGAATTGCAAAGAATTTCCCTGTTTTTTGGTTTTGTTTTTGAAATTCCTTTTTATAGTGGGTTTGACCTGATTTTCGCTGCCATGTTTACGCCAGTCTAGACACACATGATTCCCTTACAGAGACGTATCAATACATAGGTTTTAAGATTCTTACTAGACAAATCTATTCCTCTGCGGGAAATATGTGGTTTTGAGTCCCTTTCACTGAGAAAGGTGTAGGTCTTGTCTATTCCACAGTTGGTTTTAGAAATGGTACCTGTACTTATATCAAACTCTGGTTTTATGCATCACCCCACCTCTCCTTTCCCCTTAAGCAGGCATAAGAGTGTTTTCTAAATGTGAGACTCTCTTCTCTTTCCTAACTCAGTTCATGTGTAGCCATGTTTACAGGATCTTCATAAGTGATATCTTATGATAAGTTTCTTTTTCTGTGTGACTTCATTTAGAATCATCGTAAATGAATGCACTCACTTTGCTGCCCCTGGTCTGATGACATTGATTTCCTGGCTGAGGGATATTCCATCGTACATAACTACCACAATTTTTTGAACCATTTTTATATTTCCTGGGATATTTAAGGTGTACCCAAGTTGATGTTCTCGTAAGCAGTGCAGCCCTAAATTTGGGGGTGGCACTGTCTTATTGATTTTCAGTTTTCCCAAGGTATATTCCCTAGACTGGATGTGCCCTTGGCTCTGTAGCTCTGTTGGTTAATTTTTTTAGGGAATGCAATGCACTCCTCCAGTGAGGCAGTTGGCAATTTACATCCCGCCCATCAGCATAACAAGGCTCCCTGTTCTCCAGGGCCTGTCTTGCCTTTCTGGTTTTTAAACGTTTTGTGGCTCACACTTTTGACCGTTGGGAAGTGATACTTCTTTGTAGTGCAGATTTGCATTGCCCGCTTGCTTGCTTGGCCAAAAAGGGCGTATGCGTTTTCTCCTGAATATATTCAGGAGAAAACGCATACGCCCTTTTTGGCCAAGTGCGTCATTGTCGATGTTGTGCCCCTCTTCCTGTGCTTTAAATGCGATTCCAACGTACCTCTTGAAATCTGTTTCCTGCTATTCTGCCTCGCTTTCAAGTCCGCCTCATTGCCTTCCCTCAACAGATATTAGGATGATAGTTGTCCTTTATTACTCTGCCAGGTTGTGAATTGCTGAGTCCCTCAGCTCAAGTTTTCAACTCGTTTTTTGTGAGCTGTACGCAAGTACAAAATTTTGGTTCAGGACCTATACTGGTTCCCGGTGTGTGGCTGAGACTTTGGTTAATACTTCTCCCTGCTGTGAAATTAGAGTGACATGTGCCCGTACAATGCCTAACAGCTACTCTCTCATTGGTTCTCCCTCTTCCCTTCCATTCTCTGCCAAATTGGCAACCTGTGCGAACCAGGAGGTTAAAGGGGTTGTCTCTCAAAGTTGCGAGATAGATAGTAAAGCAATTCGAAAGTCAAACCGGAGCACCTGGAGAGGGACTACTCGTTGAGTTTTAGAAACCTTTTGTATTCACAGTGTGTCCATTCTGTACGATTCCCGTAAATGTTATAGCTGTAGTAATATTCCCTTCAACATGGAGAGTTGGGACCCATGGAATGGGGGCCAAGCATTTTTGCTTTAAAGGGTCTGCATTTGCTCACCCAATCTCACCAATCCTCTCAGTCCCAAGTGTCCAGCCTTATGCCACATCCAGCTGTCATTGTAGATAGGGTCATTCCAGGTTTCATCAGAGACCCTGAAGGAATTGTAAAGAAGTTCCCTGTTTTTTGGTTTTGTATTTGAAATTCATTTTTATAGTGTGTTTGAGCTGTTTCTCGCTGCCATGTTTATGCCAGTCTAGACACACTTGATCACCTTACATAGACATAACAATACATAGGTTTTAAGTTTATTACTAGTCAGATCTATTCCTCTGCGGGAAATATGGGGTTTTGAGACCCTTTCACTGAGGAAGGTGTAGGTCTTGTCTATTCCACAGTAGGTTTTAGAAACGGTAACTGTTCTTATATCAAACTCTGGTTTTATGCATCACCCCACCTGTCCTTCCCCCTTAAACAGGCATAAGAGTGTTTTCTGAATGTTAGACTCTGTTGTCTTTCCTATCTCAGTTCATGTGTAGCCATGTTTACAGGATCTTCATAAGTGATATCTTATGATAAGTTTCTTTTTATGTGTGACTTATTTCACTTAGAATCATCGTACCTGAATCCACTCACTTTGCTGCTCCTGGTCTTATGACATTGATTTCATGGCTGAGGGATATTCCATCGTACGTAAATACCACAATTTTTTGAACCATTTTTATATTTCCTGGGATATTTAAGGTGTACCCAAGTTGAGGTTCTTGTAAGCAGTGCAGCCCTAAATTTGGGGGTGGCTCTGTCTTATTGATTTTCAGTTTTCCCAAGGTATATTCCCTAGACTGGAAGTGCCCGTGGCTCTGTAGCTCTGTTGTTTACTTGTTTTAGGGAACACAGTGCACTCCTCCCGTGAGGCAGTTGGCAATTTACATCCCGCCCAACAGCATAATAAGGCTCACTGTTCTCCAGGGCCTGTCTTGCTTTCTGGTTTTTACACATTTTGTGGATGTCCCTTTTGACCGGTGGGAAGTGATACTTCTTTGTAGTGCAGATTTGCATTGTCCGCTTGCTTGCTTGGCCCAAAAGGGCGTATGCGTTTTCTCCTGAATATATTCAGGAGATAACGCTAATGCCCTTTTTGGCCAAGTGCGTCATTGTCGAAGTTGTGCCCCTCTTCCTATGCTTTAAAGGCGATTCCAACGTACCTCTTGAAATCTGTTTCCTGCTATTCTGCCTCGCTTTCAAGTCTGCCTCGCTGCCTTCCCTCAACAGATTTTTGGACGATAGTTTTCGTTTATTACTCGGCCAGTTTGTGAATTGCTGTGCCGGTGAGCTCCATTTTTCAACTCGTATTTTGTGAGCTGTATGGAAGTCCAAAATTTTTGTTCAGGATCTATACTGTTTCCCGGTGGGTTTCTGAGACTTTGGTTAATTCCTCTTCCTGCCGGGAAATTAGAGTGACATGTGCCCTTCCAAATGCCTAACAGCTACTCTCTCATTGGTTCTCCCTCTTCCCTTCCATCCTCTGCCAAATTGGCAACCTGTGCGAACCAGGAGGTTAAAGGGGTTGTCTCTCAAAGTTGGGAGATTGATAGTAAAGCAGTTGGTAAGTCAAACCGTTGCAACAGGAGAGGAACTACTCGTTGAGTTTTAGAAACCTTTTGTATTCACACTGTTTCCATTCTCTAGGTTTCCCGTACATGTTATATCTGTAGTAATATTCCCTTCAACATGGAGAGTTGGGACCCATGGAATGGGGGCCATGCATTTTGCTTTAAAGGGTCTGCATTTGCTAACCAAATCTCACCAATCCTCTCAGTCCCAAGTGTCCAGACTTATGCCACATCCAGCTGTCATTGTAGACAGGGTCATTCCAGGTTTCATCAGAGACCCTGAAGGAATTGTAAAGAATTTCCCTGTATTTTGTTTTGTTTTTGAAATTCCTTTTTATAGTGGGTTTGAGCTGATTCTCGCTGCCATGTTTATGCCAGTCTACACACTTAATTCCCTTACGGAGACATAGCAATACATAAGTTTTAGGATTGTTTCTTGTCAGATCTATTCCTCTGCGGGAAATATGTGGTTTTGAGTCCCTTTCACTGAGGAAGGTGTAGGTCTTGTCTATTCCACAGTTGGTTATAGAAATTGTACCTGTGCTTATATCAAACTCTGGTTTTATGCATCACCCCACCTCTACTCACCCCTTAAGCAGGCATAACAGTATTTTCTAAATGTGAGACTCTGTTCTCTTTCTTAACACAGTTCATGTGTAGCCATGTTTACAGGATCTTCATAAGTGATATCATATGATAAGTTTCTTTTTCAGTGTGACTTATTTCACTTAGAATCATCGTACCTGAATCCACTCACTTTGCTGCTCCTGGTCTTATGACATTGATTTCATGGCTGAGAGATATTCCATCGTACATAAATAACACAGTTTTTTGAACCATTTTTATATTTCCTGTGATATTTAAGGTGTACCCAAGTTGAGGTTCTTGTAAGCAGTGCAGCCCTCAATTTGGGGGTGGCTCTTTCTTATTGATTTTCAGTTTTCCCAAGGTATATTCCCTACACTGGAAGTGCCCTTGTCTCTGTAGCTCTGTTGTTTATTGTTTTAGGGAACACAATGCACTCCTCCAGTGAGGCAGTTGGCAATTTACATCCCACCCATCAGCAAAACAAGGCTCCCTGTTCTCCAGGGCCTGTCTTGCCTTTCTGGTTTTTACACATTTGTGGATGTCCCATTTGACCGGTGGGAAGTGATACTTCTTTGTAGTGCAGATTTGCATTGCCCGCTTGCTTGCTTGGCCAAAAAGGGTGTATGCGTTTTCTCCTGAATATATTCAGGAGAAAACGCATACACACTTTTTTGCCCAGTGCGTCATTGTCGAAGTTGTGCCCCTCTTCCTGTGCTTTAAAGGCGATTCCAACGTACCTCTTGAAATCTGTTTCCTGCTATTCTGCCTCGCTTTCAAGTCCGCCTCGACGCCTTCCCTCAACAGATTTTTGGACGATAGTTGTCCTTTATTACTCTTCCAGTTTGTGAATTTCTGTGTCCCTGAGCTCCGTTTTTCAACTCGTATTTGTGAGCTGTACGCAAGTCCAATATCTTGGTTCACGACCTATACTGGTTCCCGGTGGGTGGCTGAGACTTTGGTTAATTCTTCTTCCTGCCGGGAAATTAGAGTGACATGTGACCGTCCAAATGCCAAACAGCTACTCTCTCATTGGTTCTCCCTCTTCCCTTCCATCCTCTGCCAAATTGGCAACCTGTGCGAACCAGGAGCTTAAAGGGGCTGTCTCTCCAAGTTGGAAGATTAATAGTAAAGCAGTTGGAAAGTCAAACCGGAGCACCAGGAGAGGGACTATTCGTTGAGTTTAGAAAACTTTTGCATTCACAGTGTGTCCATTCTCTAGGTTTCCCGTACATGTTATAGCTGTAGTAATATTCCCTTCAACATGGAGAGTTGGGATCCATGGAATGGGGGCCATGCATTTTTGCTTTAAAGGGTCTGCATTTTCTCACCCAATCTCACCAACCCTCTCAGTCCCAAGTGTCCAGCGTTTTTCCACATCCAGCTGTAATTGTAGATAGGGTCATTCCAGGATTCATCAGAGACCCTGAAGGAATTGTAAAGAATTTCCGTGTTTTTTCGTCTTGTTTTTGAAATTCCTTTTTATAGTGGGTTTGAGCTGATTCTCGCTGCCATGTTTATGCCAGTCTAGACACACTTGATTCCCTTACAGAGACATATCAATACATAGGTTTTAAGATTCTTACTAGTCAGATCTATTCCTCTGCGGGAAATATGGGGTTTTGAGTTCCTTTCACTGAGGAAGGTTTAGGTCTATTCTATTCCACAGTTGGTTTTAGAAATGGTACCTGTACTTATATCAAACTCTGGTTTTATGCATCACCCCACCTCTCCTTTCCCCTTAAGCAGGCATAAGAGTGTTTTCTAAATGTGAGACTCTGTTCACTTTCTTAACTCAGTTCATGTGTAACCATGTTTACAGGATCTTCATAAGTGATATCTTTTGATAAGTGTCTTTTTCTGTGTGACTTCTCTTAGAATCATCGTAACTGAATCCACTCGCTTTGCTGCTCCTTGTCTTATGACATTGATTTCATGGCTGAGGGATATTCCATCGTACATAAGTACCACAATTTTTTGAACCATTTTTATATTTCCTGGGATATTTAAGGTGTACCCAAGTTGAGGTTCTTGTAAGCAGTGCAACCCTAAATTTGGGGGTGGCTCTGTCTTATTGATTTCCAGGTTTCCCAAGGTATATTCCCTAGATTGGAAGTGCTCTTGGCTCTGTAGCTCTGTTGTTTACTTGTTTTAGGGAACACAATGCACTCCTCCAGTGAGGCAGTTGGCAATTTACATCCCACCCATCAGGATATGAAGGCTCCCTGTTCTCCAGGGCCTGTCTTGCCTTTCTGGTCTTTAAACATTTTGTGGATGTCCCTTTTGACCGGTGGGAAGTGATAACTCTTTGTAGTGCAGATTTGCATTGCCCGCTTGCTTGCTTGGCCAAAAAGGGCGTATGCGTTTTCTCCTGAATATATTCAGGAGAAAACGCATACGCCCTTTTTGGCCATTGCGTCATTGTCGAAGTTGTGCCCCTCTTCCTGTGCTTTAAAGGTGATTCCAACGTACCTCTTGAAATCTGTTTCCTGCTATTCTGCCTTGCTTTCAAGTCCTCCTCATTGCCTTCCCTAAACAGATTTTTGGACGATAGATGTCCTTTATTACTCTGCCAGTTTGTGAATTGCTGTGCCCCTGAGCTCCATTCTTCAACTCGTTTTTTGTGAGCTGAACGCAAGTCCATAATTTTGGTTCAGGACCTATACTGGTTTTGGAGGGTGGCTGAGATTTTGGTTAATTCTTCTTCTTGCTGGGAAATTAGAGTGACATGTGCCCGTCCAAATGCCTAACAGCTACTCTCTCATTGGTTCTCCCTCTTCCCTTCCATCCTCTGCCAAATTGGCAACTTGTGCAAACAAGGAGGTTAAAGGGGCTGTCTCTCCAAGTTGGGAGATTGATAGTAAAGCAGTTGGAAAGTCAAACCTGAGCACCAGGAGAGGGACTATTCGTTGAGTTTTAGAAACCTTTTGTATTCACAGTGTATCCATTCTCTAGGTTTCCCGTACATGTTATAGCTGTAGTAATATTCCCTTCAACATGGAGAGTTGGGACCCATGGAATGGGGGCCATGCATTTTTGCTTTAAAGGGTCTGCATTTGCTCACGCAATCTCACCAATCCTCTCAGTCCCAAGTGTCCAGCCTTATGCCACATACAGCTGTCATTGTAGATAGGGTCATTCCAGGTTTCATCATAGATCCTGAAGGAATTGTAAAGAATTTCCCTGTTTTTTGGTTTTGTTTTTGAAATTCGTTTTTATAGTGGTTTTGAGCTGATTCTCGCTGCCATGTTTATGCCAGTCTAGACACACTTGATGCCCTTTAGGAGACATATCAATACATAGGTTTTAAGATTCTTACTAATCAGATCTATTCCTCTGCGGGAAATATGGGGTTTTGAGTCCCTTTCACTGAGGAAGGTGTAGGTCTTTTCTATTCCACAGTTGGTTTTAGAAACGGTACCTGTGCTTATATCAAACTCTGATTTTATGCATCACCCCACCTCTCATTCCCCCTAAAGCAGGCATATGATTATTTTCTAAATGTGAGACTCTGTTCTCTTTCCTAACTCAATTCATGTGTAGCCATGTTTACAGGATCTTCAAAAGTGATATCTTATGATATGTTTCTTTTTCTGTGTGACTTATTTCACTTAGAATCATCGTACCTGAATCCACTCACTTTGATGCTACTGGTCTTATGACATTGATTTCATGGCTGTGGGATATTCCATCGTACGTAAGTACCACAATTTTTTGAACCATTTTTATATTTCCTGGGATATTTAAGGTGTACCCAAGTTGAGGTTCTTGTAAGCAGTGCACCCCTAAATTTGGGGGTGGCACTGTCTTATTGATTTTCAGTTTTCACAGGGTATATTCCCTAGACTGGAAGCGCCCTTGGATCTGTAGCTCTGTTGTTTACTTGTTTTAGCGAACACAATGCACTCCTCCAGTGAGGCAGTTGGTAATTTACATCCCGGCCATCAGGATAAAAAGGCTCCCTGTTCTCCAGGGCCTGTCTTGCCTTTCGGTTTTTTACACATTTTGTGAATGTCCCTTTTGATCGGTGGGAAGTGATACTTCTTTGTAGTTCAGATTTGCATTGCCCGCTTGCTTGCTTGGCAAAAAAGTGCGTATGCGTTTTCTCCTGAATATATTCAGGAGAAAACGCATACACCCTTTTTGGCCAAGTGCGTCATTGTCGAAGTTGTGCCCCTCTTCCTGTGCTTTAAAGTCGATTCCAACGTACCTCTTGAAATCAGTTTCGTGCTATTCTGCCTCGCATTCAAGTCCGCCTCATTGCCTTCCCTCAACAGATTTTTGGACGATAGTTATTCTTTATTAATCTGACAGTTTGTGAATTGCTGTACCCCTGAGCTCCATTTTTCAACACGTTTTTTGTGAGCTGAACGCAAGTCCAAAATTTTGGATCAGGACATATATTGTTTCCCGATGGTTGACTGAGACTTTGGTTAATTCTTCTTCCTGCGGGGAAATTAGAGTGACATGTGCCCGTCCAAATGCCTAACAGCTAGATCTCATTGGTTCTCCCTCTTCCCTTCCATCCTCTGCCAAACTGGCAACCTGTGCGAACCAGGAGCTTAAAGGGGCTGTCTCTCCAAGTTGGAAGATTGATAGTAAAGCAGTTGGAAAGTCAAACCGGAGCACCAGGAGAGGGACTATTCGTTGAGTTTTAGAAACCTTTTGTATTCACATTGTGTCCATTCTCTAGGTTTCCCGTACATGTTATAGCTGTAGTAATATTCCCTTCAACCTGGAGACTTGGGACCCATGGAATGGGGGCCATGCATTATTGCTTTAAAGGGTCTGCGTTTGCTCACCAAATCTCTCCAATCCTCTCAGTCCCAAGTGTCCAGCCTTATGCCACATCCAGCTGTCATTGTAGATAGGGTCATTCCAGGTTTCATCAGAGACCCTGAAGGAATTGTGAAGAATTTCCCTGTTTTTTGGTTTTGTTTTTGAAATTCCTATTTATAGTGGGTTTGAGCTGATTCTCGCTGCCATGTTTATGCCAGTCTAGACACACTTGATTCCCTTACAGAGACATATCAATACATAGGTTTTAAGTTTCTTACTAGTCAGAACTATTCGTCTGCGGGAAATATGGGGTTTTGTGTCCCTTTCACTGAGGAAGGTGTAGGTCTTGTCTATTCCAAAGTTGGTTTTAGAAATGGTACCTGTGCTTATGTGAAACTCTGGTTTTATGCATCACCCCACCTCTCTTCCCCCTTAAGCAGGCATAAGAGTGTTTTCTAAATGTGAGACTCTGTTCTCTTTCCTAACTCAGTTTATGTGTAGCCATGTTTACAGGATCTTCATAAGTGATATCTTATGATAAGTTTCTTTTTCTGTGTGACTTTTTTCACTTAGAATCATCGTACCTGAATCCACTAACTTTGCTGCTCCTGGTCTTATGACATTGATTTCATGGCTGAGAGATATTCCATCGTACATAAATACGACAGTATTTTGAACCATTTTTATATTTCCTGGGATATTTAAGGTGTATCCAAGTTGAGGTTGTTGTAAACAGTGCAGCCCTAAATATGGGGGTGGCTCTGTCTTATTGATTTTCAGTTTTCCCAAGGTATATTCCCTAGACAGGAAGTGCCCTTGGCTCAGTAGCTCTGTTGTTTACTTGTTTTAGGGAACACAGTGCACTCCTCCAGTGAGGCAGTGGGCAATTTACATCCCGCCCATCAGCATAACAAGGCTCCCTGTTCTCCAGGGCCTGTCTTGCCTTTCTGGTTCTTACACATTTTGTGGATATCCCTTTTGACCGGTGGGAAGTGATACTTCTTTGTAGTGCAGATATGCATTGCCCGCTTGCTTGCTTGGCCAAAAAGGGCATATGCGTTTTCTCCTGAATATATTCAGGAGAAAACGCATACGCCCTTTTTGGCCAAGTGCGTCATTGTCGAAGTTCTGCCCCTCTTCCTGTGCTTTAAAGGCGATTCCAACGTACCTCTTGAAATCTGTTTCCTGCTATTCTGCCTCGCTTTCAAGTCCGCCTCGTTGCCTTCCCTCAACAGATTTTTGGACGATAGTTGTCCTTTATTACTCTGCCTGTTTCTGAATTGCTGTACCCCTGAGCTCCATTTTTCAACTCGTTTTTTGTGAGCTGAACGCAAGTCCAATATTTTGGTTCAGGACCTATACTGGTTCCTGATGGGTGGCTGAGACTTTGGTTAATTCTTCTTCCTGCCGGGAAATTAGAGTGACATGTGCCCGTCCAAATGCCTAACAGCTAGCACTCATTGGTTCTATCTCTTCCCTTCCATTCTCTGCCAAATTGGCAACCTGTGCGAACCAGGAGCTTAAAGTGGCTGTCTCTCCAAGTTGGGAGATTGATAGTAAAGCAGCTGGAAAGTCAAACCGGAACACCAGGAGAGGGACTATACGTTTAGTTATAGAAACCTTTTGTATTCACAGTGTGTCCATTCTCTAGGTTTCCCGGACATGTTATAACTGTAGTAATATTCCCTTCAACCTGGAGATTTGGGACCCATGGAATGGGGGCCATGCATTACTGCTTTAAAGGGTCTGCGTTTGCTCACCCAATCTCACCAATCCTCTCAGTCCCAAGTGTCCAGCCTTATGCCACATCCAGCTGTCATTGTAGATAGGGTCATTCCAGGTTTCATCAGAGACCCTGAAGGAATTGTAAAGAATTTCCCGGTTTTTTGGTTTTGTTTTTGAAATTCTTTTTATAGTGGGTTCGAGCTGATTCTCGCTGCCATGTTTATGCCAGTCTAGACACACTTGATTCCCTTACGGAGACATATCAATACATAGGTTTTAAGATGCTTACTAGTCAGATCTATTCCTCTGCGGGAAATATGGGGTTTTGAGTCCCTTTCACTGAGGAAGGTGTAGGTCTTGTCTATTCCAAAGTTGGTTTTAGAAACGGTACCCGTGCTTATATCAAACTCTGGTTTTATGCATCATCCCACCTCTCCTTCCCGCTTAAGCAGGCGTAAGAGTGTTTTCTAAATGTGAGACTCTGTTCTTTTTCTTAACTCATTTCATGTGTAGCCAGGTTTACAGGATCTTCATAAGTGATATCTTATGATAAGTTTCTTTTTTCTGTGTGACTTATTTCACTTTGAATCATCGTACGTGAATCCACTCACTTTGCTGCTCCTGGTCTTATGACATTGATTTCATGCATGAGGTATATTCTATCGTTCATAACTACCACAATTTTTTGAACCATTTTTATATTTCCTGGGATATTTAAGGTGTACCTAAGTTGAGGTTCTTGTAAGCAGTGCAGCCCTAAATTTGGGGGTAGCTCTTTCTTATTGATTTCCAGTTTCCCAAGTTATATTCCCTAGACTGGAAGTGCCCTTGGCTCTGTAGCTCTGTTGTTTACTTGTTTTAGGGAACACAATGCACTCCTCCAGTGAGGCAGTTGGCAATTTACATCCCGCCCATCAGCATAACAAGGCTCCCTGTTCTCCAGGGCCTGTCTTGCCTTTCTGGTTTTTACACATTTTGTGGATGTCCCTTTTGACAGGTGGGAAGTGATACTTCTTTCTAGTGCAGATTTGCATTGCCCGCTTGCTTGCTTGGCCAAAAAGGGCGTATAAGTTTTCTCCTGAATATATTCAGGAGAAAACGCATACGCCCTTTTTGGCCAAGTGCGTCATTGTCGAAGTTGTGCCCCTCTTCCTGTGCTTTAAAGGCGATTCCAACGTACCTCTTGAAATCTGTTTCCTGCTATTCTGCCTCGCTTTCAAGTCCACCTCGTTGCATTTCCTCCACAGATTGTTGGACGATAGTTGTCCTTTATTACTCTGCCAGTTTGTGAATTGCTGTGCCCCTGAGCGCCATTTTTCTACTCATTTTTTTGTGAGCTGTACGCAAATCCAAAATTTTGGTTCAGCACCTTTACTGGTTCCCGGTGGGTGGCGGAGACATTGGTTAATTCTTCTTCCTGCCGGGAAATTAGATTGACATGTGCCCGTCCAAATGCCAAACAGCTACTCTCTCACTGGTTCTCCCTCTTCCCTTCCATCCTCTGCCAAATTGGCAACCTGTGCAAACCAGGAGGTTAAAGGGTCTGTCTCTCCAAGTTGGGAGATTGATAGTAAAGCAGTTGGAAAGTCAATCCGGAGCACCAGGAGAGGGACTATTCGTTGAGTTTTAGAAACCTTTTGTATTCACAGTGTGTCCATTCTCTAGGTTTCCCGTACATGTTATAGCTGTAGTAATATTCCCTTCAACCTGGAGAGTTGGGACCCATGGAATGGGGGCCATCCATTTATGCTTTAAAGGGTCTGCATTTGCTCACCCAATCTCACCAATCCTCTCAGTCCCAAGTGTCCAGCCTTATGCCACATCCAGCTGTCATTGTAGATAGGGTCATTCCAGGTTTCATCAGAGACCCTGAAGGAATTTTAAAGAATTTCCCGGTTTTCTGGTTTTGTTTTTGAAATTCCTTTTTATAGTGGGTTTGAGCTGATTCTCGCTGCCATGTTTATGCCAGTCTAGACACACTTGATTCCCTTACGGAGACATATCAATACATAGGTTTTAAGATTCTTACTAGTCAGATGTATTCCTCTGCGGGAAATATGGGGTTTTGAGTCCCTTTCACTGAGGAAGGTGTAGGTCTTGTGTATTCCAAAGTTGGTTTTAGAAACGGTACCCGTGCTTATATCATACTCTGGTTTTATACATCACCCCACCTCTCCTTCCCCCTTATGCAAGCATAACAGTGTTTTCTAAATGTGAGACTCTGTTCTCTTTCTTAACTCAGTTCATGTGTAGCCATGTTTACAGGATCTTCATAAGTGATATCTTATGATAAGTTTCTTTTTTCTGTGTGACTTATTTCACTTAGAATCATAGTACCTGAATCCACTCACTTTGCTGCTCCTCGTCTTATGACATTGATTTCATGGCTGAGGGATATTCCATCGTACGTAAGTACCCCAATTTTTTGAACCATGTTTATATTTCCTGGGATATTTAAGGTGTACCCAAGTTGAGGTTCTTGTAAGCAGTGCAGCTCTAAATTTTGGGGTGGCTCTGTCTTATTGATTTCCAGTTTTCCCTAGGTATATTCCCTAGACTGGAAGTGCCCTTGGCTCTGTAGCTCTGTTGTTTACTTGTTTTAGGGAACACAATGCACTCCTCCAGTGAGGCAGTTGGCAATTTACATCCCGCCCATCAGCATAACAAGGCTCCCTGTTCTCCAGGGCCTGTCTTGCCTTTCTGGTTTTTACACATTTTGTGGATGTCCCTTTTGACCGGTGAGAAGTGATACTTCTTTCTAGTGCCGATTTGCATTGCCCGCTTGCTTGCTTGGCCAAAAAGGGCGTATGCATTTTCTCCTGAATATATACAGGAGAAAACGCATACGCCCTTTTTGGCCAAGTGCGTCATTGTCGAAGTTGTGCCCCTCTTCCTGTGCTTTAAACGCGATTCCAACGTACCTCTTGAAATCTGGTTCCTGCTATTCTGCCTCGCTTTCAAGTCCACCTCGTTGCCTTCCCTCAACAGATTGTTGGACGATAGTTGTCCTTTATTACTCTGCCAGTTTGTGAATTGCTGTGCCCCTGAGCTCCATTTTTCAACTCATTTTTTTGTGAGCTGTACGCAAGTCCGAAATTTTGGTTCAGGAACTTTACTGGTTCCCGGTGGGTGGCGGAGACTTTGGTTAATTCTTCTTCCTGCCGGGAAATTAGAGTGAAATGTGACCGTCCAAATGCCAAACAGCTACTCTCTCACTGATTCTCCCTCTTCCCTTCCATCCTCTGCCAAATTGGCAACCTGTGCAAACCAGGAGATTAAAGGGTCTGTCTCTACAAGTTGGGAGATTGATATTAAAGCAGTTGGAAAGTCAAACCGGAGCACCAGGAGAGGGACTATTCGTTGAGTTTTAGAAACCTTTTGTATTCACTGTGTGTCCATTCTCTAGGTTTCCCGTACATGTTATAGCTCTAGTAATATTCCCTTCAACCTGGAGAGTTGGGACCCATGGAATGGGTGCCATCCATTTTTGCTTTAAAGGGTCTGCATTTGCTCACCCAATCTCACAAATCCTCTCAGTCCCAAGTGTCCAGCCTTATGCCACATCCAGCTGTCATTTTAGATAGGTTCATTCCAGGTTTCATCAGAGACCCTGAAGGAATTGTAAAGAATTTCCCGGTTTTTTGGTTTTGTTTTTGAAATTCCTTTTTATAGTGGGTTTGAGCTGATTCTCGCTGCCATGTTTATGCCAGTCTAGACACACTTGATTCCCTTACGGAGACATATCAATACATAGGTTTTAAGATTCTTACTAGTCAGAACTATTCCTCTGCGGGAAATATGGTGTTTTGTGTCCCTTTCACTGAGGAAGGTGTAGGTCTTGTCTATTCCAAAGTTGGTTTTAGAAACGGTACCCGGGCTTATATCAAACTCTGGTTTTATGCATCTGCCCACCTCTCCTTCCCCCTTAAGCAGGCAAAACAGTGTTTTCCAAATGTGAGACTCTGTTCTCTTTCTTAACTCAGTTCATGTGTAGCCATGTTTACAGGATCTTCATAAGTGATATCTTATGATAAGTTTCTTTTTTCTGTGTGACTTAATTCACTTAGAATCATCGTACCTGAATCCACTCACTTTGCAGCTCCTGGTCTTATGACATTGATTTCATGGCTGAGGGATATTCCATCGTACATAAGTACCACAATTTTTTGAACCATTTTTATATTTCCTGGGATATTTAAGTTGTACCCAAGTTGAGGTTCTTGGAAGCAGTGTAGGCCTAAATTTGGGGGTGGCTCTGTCTTATTGATTTCCAGTTTTCCCAAGGTATATTCCCTAGACTGTAAGTGCCCTTGGCTCTGTAGCTCTGTTGTTTACTTGTTTTAGGGAACACAATGCAATCCTCCTGTGAGGCAGTTGGCCATTTACATCCCGCCCATCAGAATAACAAGGCTCCCTGTTCTCCAGGGCCTGTCTTGCCTTTCTGGTTTTTACACATTTTGTGGATGTCCCGTTTGACCGGTGGGAAGTGATACTTCTATGTAGTGCAGATATGCATTGCCCGCTTGCTTGCTTGGCCAAAGAGGGCGTATGCATTTCTCCTGAATATATTCAGGAGAAAACGCAATCACACTTTTGGGCCAAGTGCGTCACTGTCGAAGTTGTGCCCCTCTTCCTGTGCTTTAAAGGCGATTCCAACGTACCTCTTGAAATCTGTTTCCTGCTATTCTGCCTCGCTTTCAAGTCCGCCTCGTTGCCTTCCCTCAACAGATTTTTGGACGATAGTTGTCCTTTATTACTCTGCCAGTTTGTGAATTGCTGTACCCCTGAGCTCCATTTTTCAACTCGTTTTTTGTGAGCTGAACGCAAGTCCAATATTTTGGTTCAGGACCTATACTGGTTCCCGGTGGGTGTCTGAGACTTTGGTTAATTCTTCTTCCTGCCGGGAAATTAGAGTGACATGTGCCCGTCCAAATGCCTAACAGATAGATCTCATTGGTTCTCCCTCTTCCCTTCCATCCTCTGCCAAATTGGCAACCTGTGCGAACCAGGAGCTTAAAGGGGCTGTCTCTGCAAGTTGGGAGATTGATAGTAAAGCAGTTGGAAAGTCAAACCGGAGCACCAGGAGAGGGACTATTCCTTGAGTTTTAGAAACCTTTTGTATTCACAGTGTGTCCATTCTCTAGGTTTCCCGTACATGTTATAGCTGTAGTAATATTCCCTTCAACCTGGAGACTTGGGACCCATGGAATGGGGGCCATGCATTATTGCTTTAAAGGGTCTGCGTTTGCTCACCCAATCTCTCCAATCCTCTCAGTCCCAAGTGTCCAGCCTTATGCCACATCCAGCTGTCATTGTAGATAGGGTCATTCCAGGTTTCATCAGAGACCCTGAAGGAATTGTGAAGAATTTCCCTGTTTTTTGGTTTTGTTTTTGAAATTCCTATTTATAGTGGGTTTGAGCTGATTCTCGCTGCCATGTTTATGCCAGTCTAGACACACTTGATTCCCTTACAGAGACATATCAATACATAGGTTTTAAGTTTCTTACTAGTCAGAACTATTCGTCTGCGGGAAATATGGGGTTTTGTGTCCCTTTCACTGAGGAAGGTGTAGGTCTTGTCTATTCCAAAGTTGGTTTTAGAAATGGTACCTGTGCTTATGTGAAACTCTGGTTTTATGCATCACCCCACCTCTCTTCCCCCTTAAGCAGGCATAAGAGTGTTTTCTAAATGTGAGACTCTGTTCTCTTTCCTAACTCAGTTTATGTGTAGCCATGTTTACAGGATCTTCATAAGTGATATCTTATGATAAGTTTCTTTTTCTGTGTGACTTTTTTCACTTAGAATCATCGTACCTGAATCCACTAACTTTGCTGCTCCTGGTCTTATGACATTGATTTCATGGCTGAGAGATATTCCATCGTACATAAATACGACAGTATTTTGAACCATTTTTATATTTCCTGGGATATTTAAGGTGTATCCAAGTTGAGGTTGTTGTAAACAGTGCAGCCCTAAATATGGGGGTGGCTCTGTCTTATTGATTTTCAGTTTTCCCAAGGTATATTCCCTAGACAGGAAGTGCCCTTGGCTCAGTAGCTCTGTTGTTTACTTGTTTTAGGGAACACAGTGCACTCCTCCAGTGAGGCAGTGGGCAATTTACATCCCGCCCATCAGCATAACAAGGCTCCCTGTTCTCCAGGGCCTGTCTTGCCTTTCTGGTTCTTACACATTTTGTGGATATCCCTTTTGACCGGTGGGAAGTGATACTTCTTTGTAGTGCAGATATGCATTGCCCGCTTGCTTGCTTGGCCAAAAAGGGCATATGCGTTTTCTCCTGAATATATTCAGGAGAAAACGCATACGCCCTTTTTGGCCAAGTGCGTCATTGTCGAAGTTCTGCCCCTCTTCCTGTGCTTTAAAGGCGATTCCAAAGTACCTCTTGAAATCTGTTTCCTGCTATTCTGCCTCGCTTTCAAGTCCGCCTCGTTGCCTTCCCTCAACAGATTTTTGGACGATAGTTGTCCTTTATTACTCTGCCTGTTTCTGAATTGCTGTACCCCTGAGCTCCATTTTTCAACTCGTTTTTTGTGAGCTGAACGCAAGTCCAATATTTTGGTTCAGGACCTATACTGGTTCCTGATGGGTGGCTGAGACTTTGGTTAATTCTTCTTCCTGCCGGGAAATTAGAGTGACATGTGCCCGTCCAAATGCCTAACAGCTAGCACTCATTGGTTCTATCTCTTCCCTTCCATTCTCTGCCAAATTGGCAACCTGTGCGAACCAGGAGCTTAAAGTGGCTGTCTCTCCAAGTTGGGAGATTGATAGTAAAGCAGCTGGAAAGTCAAACCGGAACACCAGGAGAGGGACTATACGTTTAGTTATAGAAACCTTTTGTATTCACAGTGTGTCCATTCTCTAGGTTTCCCGGACATGTTATAACTGTAGTAATATTCCCTTCAACCTGGAGATTTGGGACCCATGGAATGGGGGCCATGCATTACTGCTTTAAAGGGTCTGCGTTTGCTCACCCAATCTCACCAATCCTCTCAGTCCCAAGTGTCCAGCCTTATGCCACATCCAGCTGTCATTGTAGATAGGGTCATTCCAGGTTTCATCAGAGACCCTGAAGGAATTGTAAAGAATTTCCCGGTTTTTTGGTTTTGTTTTTGAAATTCTTTTTATAGTGGGTTCGAGCTGATTCTCGCTGCCATGTTTATGCCAGTCTAGACACACTTGATTCCCTTACGGAGACATATCAATACATAGGTTTTAAGATGCTTACTAGTCAGATCTATTCCTCTGCGGGAAATATGGGGTTTTGAGTCCCTTTCACTGAGGAAGGTGTAGGTCTTGTCTATTCCAAAGTTGGTTTTAGAAACGGTACCCGTGCTTATATCAAACTCTGGTTTTATGCATCATCCCACCTCTCCTTCCCGCTTAAGCAGGCGTAAGAGTGTTTTCTAAATGTGAGACTCTGTTCTCTTTCTTAACTCATTTCATGTGTAGCCAGGTTTACAGGATCTTCATAAGTGATATCTTATGATAAGTTTCTTTTTTCTGTGTGACTTATTTCACTTAGAATCATCGTACGTGAATCCACTCACTTTGCTGCTCCTGGTCTTATGACATTGATTTCATGGATGAGGTATATTCTATCGTTCATAACTACCACAATTTTTTGAACCATTTTTATATTTCCTGGGATATTTAAGGTGTACCCAAGTTGAGGTTCTTGTAAGCAGTGCAGCCCTAAATTTGGGGGTAGCTCTTTCTTATTGATTTCCAGTTTCCCAAGTTATATTCCCTAGACTGGAAGTGCCCTTGGCTCTGTAGCTCTGTTGTTTACTTGTTTTAGGGAACACAATGCACTCCTCCAGTGAGGCAGTTGGCAATTTACATCCCGCCCATCAGCATAACAAGGCTCCCTGTTCTCCAGGGCCTGTCTTGCCTTTCTGGTTTTTACACATTTTGTGGATGTCCCTTTTGACAGGTGGGAAGTGATACTTCTTTCTAGTGCAGATTTGCATTGCCCGCTTGCTTGCTTGGCCAAAAAGGGCGTATAAGTTTTCTCCTGAATATATTCAGGAGAAAACGCATACGCCCTTTTTGGCCAAGTGCGTCATTGTCGAAGTTGTGCCCCTCTTCCTGTGCTTTAAAGGCGATTCCAACGTACCTCTTGAAATCTGTTTCCTGCTATTCTGCCTCGCTTTCAAGTCCACCTCGTTGCATTTCCTCCACAGATTGTTGGACGATAGTTGTCCTTTATTACTCTGCCAGTTTGTGAATTGCTGTGCCCCTGAGCGCCATTTTTCTACTCATTTTTTTGTGAGCTGTACGCAAATCCAAAATTTTGGTTCAGCACCTTTACTGGTTCCCGGTGGGTGGCGGAGACATTGGTTAATTCTTCTTCCTGCCGGGAAATTAGATTGACATGTGCCCGTCCAAATGCCAAACAGCTACTCTCTCACTGGTTCTCCCTCTTCCCTTCCATCCTCTGCCAAATTGGCAACCTGTGCAAACCAGGAGGTTAAAGGGTCTGTCTCTCCAAGTTGGGAGATTGATAGTAAAGCAGTTGGAAAGTCAATCCGGAGCACCAGGAGAGGGACTATTCGTTGAGTTTTAGAAACCTTTTGTATTCACAGTGTGTCCATTCTCTAGGTTTCCCGTACATGTTATAGCTGTAGTAATATTCCCTTCAACCTGGAGAGTTGGGACCCATGGAATGGGGGCCATCCATTTATGCTTTAAAGGGTCTGCATTTGCTCACCCAATCTCACCAATCCTCTCAGTCCCAAGTGTCCAGCCTTATGCCACATCCAGCTGTCATTGTAGATAGGGTCATTCCAGGTTTCATCAGAGACCCTGAAGGAATTTTAAAGAATTTCCCGGTTTTCTGGTTTTGTTTTTGAAATTCCTTTTTATAGTGGGTTTGAGCTGATTCTCGCTGCCATGTTTATGCCAGTCTAGACACACTTGATTCCCTTACGGAGACATATCAATACATAGGTTTTAAGATTCTTACTAGTCAGATGTATTCCTCTGCGGGAAATATGGGGTTTTGAGTCCCTTTCACTGAGGAAGGTGTAGGTCTTGTGTATTCCAAAGTTGGTTTTAGAAACGGTACCCGTGCTTATATCATACTCTGGTTTTATACATCACCCCACCTCTCCTTCCCCCTTATGCAAGCATAACAGTGTTTTCTAAATGTGAGACTCTGTTCTCTTTCTTAACTCAGTTCATGTGTAGCCATGTTTACAGGATCTTCATAAGTGATATCTTATGATAAGTTTCTTTTTTCTGTGTGACTTATTTCACTTAGAATCATAGTACCTGAATCCACTCACTTTGCTGCTCCTCGTCTTATGACATTGATTTCATGGCTGAGGGATATTCCATCGTACGTAAGTACCCCAATTTTTTGAACCATGTTTATATTTCCTGGGATATTTAAGGTGTACCCAAGTTCAGGTTCTTGTAAGCAGTGCAGCTCTAAATTTTGGGGTGGCTCTGTCTTATTGATTTCCAGTTTTCCCTAGGTATATTCCCTAGACTGGAAGTGCCCTTGGCTCTGTAGCTCTGTTGTTTACTTGTTTTAGGGAACACAATGCACTCCTCCAGTGAGGCAGTTGGCAATTTACATCCCGCCCATCAGCATAACAAGGCTCCCTGTTCTCCAGGGCCTGTCTTGCCTTTCTGGTTTTTACACATTTTGTGGATGTCCCTTTTGACCGGTGAGAAGTGATACTTCTTTCTAGTGCTGATTTGCATTGCCCGCTTGCTTGCTTGGCCAAAAAGGGCGTATGCATTTTCTCCTGAATATATACAGGAGAAAACGCATACGCCCTTTTTGGCCAAGTGCGTCATTTTCGAAGTTGTGCCCCTCTTCCTGTGCTTTAAACGCGATTCCAACGTACCTCTTGAAATCTGGTTCCTGCTATTCTGCCTCGCTTTCAAGTCCACCTCGTTGCCTTCCCTCAACAGATTGTTGGACGAGAGTTGTCCTTTATTACTCTGCCAGTTTGTGAATTGCTGTGCCCCTGAGCTCCATTTTTCAACTCATTTTTTTGTGAGCTGTACGCAAGTCCGAAATTTTGGTTCAGGAACTTTACTGGTTCCCGGTGGGTGGCGGAGACTTTGGTTAATTCTTCTTCCTGCCGGGAAATTAGAGTGAAATGTGACCGTCCAAATGCCAAACAGCTACTCTCTCACTGATTCTCCCTCTTCCCTTCCATCCTCTGCCAAATTGGCAACCTGTGCAAACCAGGAGATTAAAGGGTCTGTCTCTACAAGTTGGGAGATTGATATTAAAGCAGTTGGAAAGTCAAACCGGAGCACCAGGAGAGGGACTATTCGTTGAGTTTTAGAAACCTTTTGTATTCACTGTGTGTCCATTCTCTAGGTTTCCCGTACATGTTATAGCTCTAGTAATATTCCCTTCAACCTGGAGAGTTGGGACCCATGGAATGGGTGCCATCCATTTTTGCTTTAAAGGGTCTGCATTTGCTCACCCAATCTCACAAATCCTCTCAGTCCCAAGTGTCCAGCCTTATGCCACATCCAGCTGTCATTTTAGATAGGTTCATTCCAGGTTTCATCAGAGACCCTGAAGGAATTGTAAAGAATTTCCCGGTTTTTTGGTTTTGTTTTTGAAATTCCTTTTTATAGTGGGTTTGAGCTGATTCTCGCTGCCATGTTTATGCCAGTCTAGACACACTTGATTCCCTTACGGAGACATATCAATACATAGGTTTTAAGATTCTTACTAGTCAGAACTATTCCTCTGCGGGAAATATGGTGTTTTGTGTCCCTTTCACTGAGGAAGGTGTAGGTCTTGTCTATTCCAAAGTTGGTTTTAGAAACGGTACCCGGGCTTATATCAAACTCTGGTTTTATGCATCTGCCCACCTCTCCTTCCCCCTTAAGCAGGCAAAACAGTGTTTTCCAAATGTGAGACTCTGTTCTCTTTCTTAACTCAGTTCATGTGTAGCCATGTTTACAGAATCTTCATAAGTGATATCTTATGATAAGTTTCTTTTTTCTGTGTGACTTAATTCACTTAGAATCATCGTACCTGAATCCACTCACTTTGCAGCTCCTGGTCTTATGACATTGATTTCATGGCTGAGGGATATTCCATCGTACATAAGTACCACAATTTTTTGAACCATTTTTATATTTCCTGGGATATTTAAGGTGTACCCAAGTTGAGGTTCTTGGAAGCAGTGTAGGCCTAAATTTGGGGGTGGCTCTGTCTTATTGATTTCCAGTTTTCCCAAGGTATATTCCCTAGACTGTAAGTGCCCTTGGCTCTGTAGCTCTGTTGTTTACTTGTTTTAGGGAACACAATGCACTCCTCCTGTGAGGCAGTTGGCCATTTACATCCCGCCCATCAGAATAACAAGGCTCCCTGTTCTCCAGGGCCTGTCTTGCCTTTCTGGTTTTTACACATTTTGTGGATGTCCCGTTTGACCGGTGGGAAGTGATACTTCTATGTAGTGCAGATATGCATTGCCCGCTTGCTTGCTTGGCCAAAGAGGGCGTATGCATTTCTCCTGAATATATTCAGGAGAAAACGCAATCACACTTTTGGGCCAAGTGCGTCACTGTCGAAGTTGTGCCCCTCTTCCTGTGCTTTAAAGGCGATTCCAACGTACCTCTTGAAATCTGTTTCCTGCTATTCTGCCTCGCTTTCAAGTCGGCCTCGTTGCCTTCCCTCAACAGATTTTTGGACGATAGTTGTCCTTTATTACTCTGCCAGTTTGTGAATTGCTGTACCCCTGAGCTCCATTTTTCAACTCGTTTTTTGTGAGCTGAACGCAAGTCCAATATTTTGGTTCAGGACCTATACTGGTTCCCGGTGGGTGTCTGAGACTTTGGTTAATTCTTCTTCCTGCCGGGAAATTAGAGTGACATGTGCCCGTCCAAATGCCTAACAGATAGATCTCATTGGTTCTCCCTCTTCCCTTCCATCCTCTGCCAAATTGGCAACCTGTGCGAACCAGGAGCTTAAAGGGGCTGTCTCTGCAAGTTGGGAGATTGATAGTAAAGCAGTTGGAAAGTCAAACCGGAGCACCAGGAGAGGGACTATTCCTTGAGTTTTAGAAACCTTTTGTATTCACAGTGTGTCCATTCTCTAGGTTTCCCGTACATGTTATAGCTGTAGTAATATTCCCTTCAACCTGGAGACTTGGGACCCATGGAATGGGGGCCATGCATTATTGCTTTAAAGGGTCTGCGTTTGCTCACCCAATCTCTCCAATCCTCTCAGTCCCAAGTGTCCAGCCTTATGCCACATCCAGCTGTCATTGTAGATAGGGTCATTCCAGGTTTCATCAGAGACCCTGAAGGAATTGTAAAGAATTTCCCTGTTTTTTGGTTTTGTTTTTGAAATTCCTCTTTATAGTGGGTTTGAGCTGATTCTCGCTGCCTTGTTTATGCCAGTCTAGACAAAGTTGATTCCCTTACGGAGACATATCAATACATAGGTTTTAAGATTCTTACTAGTCAGAGGTATTCCTCTGTGGGAAATATGGGGTTTTGTGTCCCTTTCACTGAGGAAGGTGTAGATCTTTTCTATTCCAAAGTTGGTTTTAGAAAAGGTACCTGTGCTTATATCAAAGTCTGGTTTTATGCATCACCCCACCTCTCCTTCCCCCTTTAGCAGGCATAAGAGTGTTTTCTAAATGTGAGACTCTGTTCTCTTTCCTAACTCAGTTCATGTGTAGCCATGTTTACAGGATCTTCCTAAGTGATATCTTATGGTAAGTTTCTTTTTCTGTGTGACTTATTTCATTTAGAATCATCGTACCTGAATCCATTCCCTTTGCTGCTCCTGGTCTTATGACATTGATTTCATGGCTGAGGGATATTCCATCGTACATAAGTACCACAATTTTTTGAACCATTTTTATATATCCTGGGATATTTAAGGTGTACCTAAGTTGAGGTTCTTGTAAGCAGTGCAGCCCTAAATTTGGGGTTGGCTCTGTCTTATTGATTTTCAATTTTCCCAAGGTATATTCCCTAGAAGGGAAGTGCCCTTGGCTCTGTAGCTCTGTTGTTTACTTGTTTTAGGGAACACTATGCACTCCTCCAGTGAGGCAGTGGGCAATTTACATAACGCCCATCAGTATAAAAAAGCTCCCTGTTCTCCAGGGCCTGTCTTGCCTTTCTGGTTTTTACACATTTTGTGGATGTCCCTTTTGACCGGTGGGAAGTGATACTTCTTTGTAGTGCAGATTTGCATTGCCCGCTTGCTTGCTTGGCCAAAAAGGGCGTATGCCTTGTCTCCTGAATATATTCAGGAGAGAACGCATACGCCCTTTTTGGCCAAGTGCATCATTGTCGAAGTTGTTCCCCTCTTCCTGTGTTTTAAAGGCGATTCCAACGTACCTCTTGAAATCTGTTTCCTGCTATTCTGCCTCGCTTTCAAGTCCGCCTCGTAGCCTTCCCTCAACAGATTTTTGGACGATAGTTGTCCTTTATTACTCTGCCAGTTTGTGAATTGCTGTACCGCTGAGCTCCATTTTTCAACTCGTTTTTTGTGAGCTGAACGCAAGTCCAATATTTTGGTTCAGGACCTATACTGGTTCCCGGTGGGTGTCTGAGACTTTGGTTAATTCTTCTTCCTGCCGGGAAATTACAGTGACATGTGCCCTTCCAAATGCCTAACAGCTAGATCTCATTGGTTCTCCCTCTTCCCTTCCATCCTCTGCCAAATTGGCAACCTGTGCGAACCAGGAGCTTAAAGGGGCTGTCTTTCCAAGTTGGGAGATTGATAGTAAAGCAGTTGGAAAGTCAAACCGGAGCACCAGGATAGGGACTATTCGTTGAGTTTTAGAAAACTTTTGTATTCACAGTGTGTCCATTCTCTAGGTTTCCCGTACATGTTATAGCTGTAGTAATATTCCCTTCAACCTGGAGAGTTGGGACCCATGGAATGGGTGCCATCCATTTTTCCTTTAAAGGGTCTGCATTTGCTCACCCAATCTCACAAATCCTCTCAGTCCCAAGTGTCTAGCCTTATGCCACATCCAGCTGTCATTGTAGATAGGGTCATTGCAGGTTTCATCAGAGACCCTGAAGGAATTGTAAAGAATTTCCCGATTTTTTGGTTTTGTTTTTGAAATTCCTTTTTATAGTTGGTTTGAGCTGATTCTCGCTGCCATGTTTATGCCAGTCTAGACACACTTGTTTCCCTTACGGAGACATATCATTACATAGGTTTTAAGATTCTTACTAGTCAGAGGTATTCCTCTGTGGGAAATATGGGGTTTTGAGTCCCTTTCACTGAGGAAGGTGTAGGTCTTGTCTATTCCAAGTTGGTTTTAGAAACCGTACCAGTGCTTATATAGAACTCTGGTTTTATGCATCACTCCACCTCTCCTTCCCCCTTAAGGAGGCATAACAGTGTTTTCTAAATGTGAGACTCTGTTCTCTTTCTTAACTCAGTTCATGTGTAGCCATGTTTACAGGATCTTCATAAGTGATATCTTATGATAAGTTTCTTTTTTCTGTGTGACTTATTTCACTTAGAATCATCGTACCTGAATCCACTCACTTTGCTGCTCTTGGTCTTATGACATTGATTTCATGGATGAGGGATATTCCATCGTACATAAGTACCACAATTTTATGAACCATTTTTATATTTCCTGGGATATTTAAGGTGTACCCAAGTTGAGGTTCTTGTAAGCAGTGCAGCTCTAAATTTGGGGGTGGCTCTGTCTTATTGATTTCCAGTTTTCCCTAGGTATATTCCCTAGACTGGAAGTGCCCTTGGCTCTGTAGCTCTGTTGTTTACTTGTTTTAGGGAACACAATGCACTCCTCCAGTGAGGCAGTTGGCAATTTACATCCCGCCCATCAGCATAACAAGGCTCCCTGTTCTCCAGGGCCTGTCTTGCCTTTCTGGTTTTTACACATTTTGTGGATGTCCCTTTTGACCGGTGGGAAGTGATACTTCTTTCTAGAGCCGATTTGCATTGCCCGCTTGCTTGCTTGGCCAAAAAGGGTGTATGCGTTTTCTCCTGAATATATTCAGGAGAAAACGCATACGCACTTTTTGGCCAAGTGCGTCATTGTCGAATTTGTGCCCCTCTTCCTGTGCCTTAAAGGCGATTCCAACGTACTTCTTGAAATCTGTTCCTGCTATTCTGCCTCGCTTTCAAGTTCACCTCGTTGCCTTCCCTCAACAGAATGTTGGACGATAGTTGTCCTTTATTACTCTGCCAGTTTGTGAATTGCTGTGCCCCAGAGCTCCATTTTTCAACTCGTTTTTTTGTGAGCTGTACGCAAGTCCAAAATTTTGGTTCAGGAACTTTACTGGTTCCCGGGGGGTGGCTGAGACTTTGGTTAATTCTTCTTCCTGCCGGGAAATTAGAGTGACATGTGCCCGTCCAAACGCCAAACAGCTAATCTCTCACTGGTTCTCCCTCTTCCCTTCCATCCTCTGCCAAATTGGCAACCTGTGCGAACCAGGAGCTTAAAGGGGCTGTCTCTCCAAGTTGGGATATTGATAGTAAAGCAGTTGGAAAGTCAAACCGGAGCACCAGGAGAGGGACAATTCGTTGAGTTTTAGAAACCTTTTGTATTCACAGTGTGTCCATTCTCTAGGTATCCCGTACATGTTATAGCTGTAGTAATATTCCCTTCAACCTGGAGACTTGGGACCCATGGAATGGGGGCCATGCATTATTGCTTTAAATGGTCTGCGTTTGCTCACCCAATCTCTCCAATCCTCTCAGTCCCAAGTGTCCAGCCTTATGCCACATCCAGCTGTCATTGTAGATAGGGTCATTCCAGGTTTCATCAGAGACCCTGAAGGAATTGTAAAGAATTTCCCTGTTTTATGTTTTGTTTTTGAAATTCCTTTTTATAGTGGGTTTGAGCTGATTCTCGCTGCCATGTTTATGCCAGTCTAGACACACTTGATTCCCTTACGGAGACATAACAATACATAGGTTTTCAGATTCTTACTAGTCAGAACTATTCCTCTGCGGGAAATATGGTGTTTTGTGTCCCTTTCACTGAGGAAGGTGTAGGTCTTGTCTATTCCAAAGTTGGTTTTAGAAACGGTACCCGGGCTTATATCAAAGTCTGGTTTTATGCATCACCCCACCTCTCCTTCCCCCTTTATCAGGCATAAGAGTGTTTTCTAAATGTGAGACTCTGTTCTCTTTCCTAACTCAGTTCATGTGTAGCCATGTTTACAGGATCTTCCTAAGTGATATCTTATGATAAGTTTCTTTTTCTGTGTGACTTATTTCATTTAGAATCATCGTACCTGAATCCACTCACTTTGTAGCTCCTGGTCTTATGACATTGATTTCATGGCTGTGGGATATTCCATCGTACATAAGTACCACAATTTTTTGAACCATTTTTATATTTCTTGGGATATTTAAGGTGTACCCAAGTTGAGGTTCTTGTAAGCAGTGCAGCCCTAAATTTGGGGGTGGCTCTGTCTTATTGATTTCCAGTTTTCCCAAGGTATATTCCCTAGACTGTAAGTGCCCTTGGCTCTGTAGCTCTGTTGTTTACTTGTTTTAGGGAACCCAATGCACTCCTCCTGTGAGGCAGTTGGCCATTTACATCCCGCCCATCAGAATAACAAGGCTCCCTGTTCTCCAGGGCCTGTCTTGCCTTTCTGGTTTTTACACATTTTGTGGATGTCCCGTTTGACCGGTGGGAAGTGATACTTCTATGTAGTGCAGATATGCATTGCCCGCTTGCTTGCTTGGCCAAAAAGGGCGTATGCATTTCTCCTGAATATATTCAGGAGGAAAGGCAATCACCCTTTTAGGCCAAGTGCATCATTGTCGAAGTTGTGCCCCTCTTCCTGTGCTTTAAAGGCGATTCCAACGTACCTCTTGAAATCTGTTTCCTGCTATTCTGCCTCGCTTTCAAGTCCGCCTCATTGCCTTCCCTCAACAGATTTTTGGACGATAGTTGTCCTTTATTACTCTGCCAGTTTGTGAATTGCTGTACCCCTGAGCTCCATTTTTCAACTCGTTTTTTGTGAGCTGAACGCAAGTCCAATATTTTGGTTCAGGACCTTTACTGGTTCCCGGTGGGTGGCTGAGGCTTTGGTTAATTCTTCTTCCTGCCGGGAAATTAGAGTGACATGTGCCCTTCCAAATGCCTAACAGCTAGATCTCATTGGTTCTCCCTCTTCCCTTCCATCCTCTGCCAAATTGGCAAACTGTGCGAACCAGGAGCTTAAAGGGGCTGTCTCTCCAAGTTGGGAGATTGATAGTAAAGCAGTTGGAAAGTCAAACCGGAGCACCAGGAGAGGGACTATTCGTTGAGTTTTAGAAACCTTTTGTATTCACAGTGTGTCCATTCTCTAGGTTTCCCGTACATGTTATAGCTGTAGTAATATTCCCTTCAACCTGGAGACTTGGGACCCATGGAATGGGGGCCATGCATTATTGCTTTAAAGGGTCTGCGTTTGCTCACCCAATCTCTCCAATCCTCTCAGTCCCAAGTGTCCATCCTTATGGAACATCCAGCTGTCATTGTAGATAGGGTCATTCCAGGTTTCATCAGAGACCCTGAAGGAATTGTAAAGAATTTCCCTGTTTTTTGGTTTTGTTTTTGAAATTCCTCTTTATAGTGGGTTTGAGCTGATTCTCGCTGCCATGTTTATGCCAGTCTAGACACACTTGATTCCCTTACGGAGACATATCAATACATAGGTTTTAAGATTCTTACTAGTCAGATCTATTCCTCTGCGGGAAATATAGGGTTTTGAGTACCTTTCACTGAGGAAGGTGTAGATCTTTTCTATTCCAAAGTTGGTTTTAGAAACGGTACCTGTGCTTATATCAAAGTCTGGTTTTATGCATCACCCCACCTCTCCTTCCCCCTTTAGCAGGCATAAGAGTGTTTTCTAAATGTGAGACTCTGTTCTATTTCCTAACTCAGTTCATGTGTAGCCATGTTTACAGGATCTTCCTAAGTGATATCTTATGATAAGTTTATTTTTCTGTGTGACTTATTTCATTTAGAATCATCGTACCTGAATCCATTCCCTTTGCTGCTCCTGGTCTTATGACATTGATTTCATGGCTGAGGGATATTCCATCGTACATAAGTACCACAATTTTTTGAACCATTTTTATATATCCTGGGATATTTAAGGTGTACCTAAGTTGAGGTTCTTGTAAGCAGTGCAGCCCTAAATTTGGGGTTGGCTCTGTGTTATTGATTTTCAATTTTCCCAAGGTATATTACCTAGAAGGGAAGTGCCCTTGGCTCTGTTGCTCTGTTGTTTACTTGTTTTAGGGAACACAATGCACTCCTCCAGTGAGGCAGTGGGCAATTTACATAACGCCCATCAGTATAACAAAGCTCCCTGTTCTCCAGGGCCTGTCTTGCCTTTCTGGTTTTCACACATTTTGTGGATGTCCCTTTTGTCCGGTGGGAAGTGATACTTCTTTGTAGTGCAGATTTGCATTGCCCGCTTGCTTGCTTGGCCAAAGTGTGTGTATGCCTTGTCTCCTGAATATATTCAGGAGAGAACGCATACGCCCTTTTTGGCCAAGTGCATCATTGTCGAAGTTGTTCCCCTCTTCCTGTGTTTTAAAGGCGATTCCAACGTACCTCTTGAAATCAGTTTCCTGCTATTCTGCCTCGCTTTCAAGTCCGCTCGTTGCCTTCCCTCAACAGATTTTTGGACGATAGTTGTCCTTTATTACTCTGCCAGTTTGTGAATTGCTGTGCCCCTGAGCTCCATTTTTCAACTCGTTTTTTGTGAGCTGAACGCAAGTCCAAAATTTTGGTTCAGGAACTATACTGGTTCCCGGTGGGTGTCTGAGTCTTTGGTTAATTCTTCATCCTGCTGGGAAATTAGAGAGAAATGTGCCCGTCCAAATGCCTAACAGCTAGTCTCTCATTGGTTCTCCCTCTTCCCTTCCATCCTCTGCCAAATTGGCAACCTGTGCGAACCAGGAGCTTAAAGGGGCTGTCTCTCCTAGTTGGAAGATTGATAGTAAAGCAGTTGGAAAGTCAAACCGGAGCACCAGGGGAGGGACTATTCGTTGAGTTTTAGAAACCTTTTGTATTTGCAGTGTGTCCATTCTCTAGGTTTCCTGTACATGTTATAGCTGTAGTAATATTCCCTTCAACCTGGAGAGTTGGGACCAATGGAATGGGGGCCATGCATTTTTGCTTTAAAGGGTCTGCATTTGCTCACCCAATCTCACCAATCCTCTTAGTCCCAAGTGTCCAGCCTTATGCCACATCCAGCTGTCATTGTAGATAGGGTCATTCCAGGTTTCATCAGAGACCCTGAAGGAATTGTAAAGAATTTCCCTGTTTTTTGTTTTGTTTTTGAAATTCCTTTTTATAGTGGGTTTGAGCTGATTCTCGCTGCCATGTTTATGCCAGTCTAGACACACTTGATTCCCTTACGGAGACATATCAATACATAGGTTTTAAGATTTTTACTAGTCAGATCTATTCCTCTGCGGGAAATATGGGGTTTTGAGTCCCTTTCACTGAGGAAGGTGTAGGTCTTGTCTATTCCAAAGTTGGTTTTAGAAACGGTACCCGTGCTTATATCAAACTCTGGTTTTATGCATCACCCCACCTCTCCTTCCCCCTTAAGCAGGCATAACAGTGTTTTCTAAATGTGAGACTCTGTTCTCTTTCTTCAATCAGTTCATGTGTAGCCATGTTTACAGGATCTTCCTAAGTGATATCTTATGATAAGTTTCTTTTTTCTGTGTGACTTATTTCACTTAGAATCATCGTACCTGAATCCACTCACTTTGTAGCTCCTGGTCTTATGACATTGATTTCATGGCTGAGGGATATTCCATCGTACATAAGTACCACAATTTTTTGAACCATTTTTATATTTCTTGGGATATTTAAGGTGTACCCAAGTTGAGGTTCTTGTAAGCAGTGCAGCCCTAAATTTGGGGGTGGCTCTGTCTTATTGATTTCCAGTTTTCCCAAGGTATATTCCCTAGACTGTAAGTGCCCTTGGCTCTGTAGCTCTGTTGTTTACTTGTTTTAGGCAACACAATGCACTCCTCCTGTGAGGCAGTTGGCCATTTACATCCCGCCCATCAGAATAACAAGGCTCCCTGTTCTCCAGGGCCTGTCTTGCCTTTCTGGTTTTTACACATTTTGTGGATGTCCCCTTTGACCGGTGGGAAGTGATACTTCTTTCTAGTGCCGATTTGCATTGCCCGCTTGCTTGCTTGGCCAAAAAGGGTGTATGTGTTTTCTCCTGAATATATTCAAGAGAAAACGCATATGCTCTTTTTGGCCAAGTGCGTCATTGTCGAATTTGTGCCCCTCTTCCTGTGCCTTAAAGGCGATTCCAACGTACCTCTTGAAATCTGTTCCTGCTATTCTGCCTCGCTTTCAAGTTCACCTCGTTGCCTTCCCTCAACAGAATGTTGGACGATAGTTGTCCTTTATTACTCTGCCAGTTTGTGAATTGCTGTGTCCCAGAGCTCCATTTTTCAACTCGTTTTTTTGTGAGCTGTACGCAAGTCCAAAATTTTGGTTCAGGACCTTTACTGGTTCCCGGTCGGTGTCTGAGACTTTGGTTAATTCTTCTTCCTGCCGGGAAATTAGAGTGACATATGCCCGTCCAAATGCCAAACAGCTACTCTCTCACTGGTTCTCCCTCTTCCCTTCCATCCTCTGCCAAATTGGCAACCTGTGCGAACCAGGAGCTTAAAGGGGCTGTCTCTCCAAGTTGGGATATTGATAGTAAAGCAGTTGGTAAGTCAAACCGGAGCACCAGGAGAGGGACTATTCGTTGAGTTTTAGAAACCTTTTGTATTCACAGTGTGTCCATTCTCTAGGTTTCCCGTACATGTTATAGCTGTAGTAATATTCCCTTCAACCTGGAGACTTGGGACCCATGGAATGGGGGCCATGCATTATTGCTTTAAAGGGTCTGCGTTTGCTCACCCAATCTCTCCAATCCTCTCAGTCCCAAGTGTCCAGCCTTATGCCACATCCAGCTGTCATTGTAGATAGGGTCATTCCAGGTTTCATCAGAGACCCTGAAGGAATTGTAAAGAATTTCCCTGTTTTTTGGTTTTGTTTTTGAAATTCCTCTTTATAGTGGGTTTGAGCTGATTCTCGCTGCCTTGTTTATGCCAGTCTAGACAAACTTGATTCCCTTACGGAGACATATCAATACATAGGTTTTAAGATTCTTACTAGTCAGAGGTATTCCTCTGTGGGAAATATGGGGTTTTGTGTCCCTTTCACTGAGGAAGGTGTAGATCTTTTCTATTCCAAAGTTGGTTTTAGAAAAGGTACCTGTGCTTATATCAAAGTCTGGTTTTATGCATCACCCCACCTCTCCTTCCCCCTTTAGCAGGCATAAGAGTGTTTTCTAAATGTGAGACTCTGTTCTCTTTCCTAACTCAGTTCATGTGTAGCCATGTTTACAGGATCTTCCTAAGTGATATCTTATGGTAAGTTTCTTTTTCTGTGTGACTTATTTCATTTAGAATCATCGTACCTGAATCCATTCCCTTTGCTGCTCCTGGTCTTATGACATTGATTTCATGGCTGAGGGATATTCCATCGTACATAAGTACCACAATTTTTTGAACCATTTTTATATATCCTGGGATATTTAAGGTGTACCTAAGTTGAGGTTCTTGTAAGCAGTGCAGCCCTAAATTTGGGGTTGGCTCTGTCTTATTGATTTTCAATTTTCCCAAGGTATATTCCCTAGAAGGGAAGTGCCCTTGGCTCTGTAGCTCTGTTGTTTACTTGTTTTAGGGAACACTATGCACTCCTCCAGTGAGGCAGTGGGCAATTTACATAACGCCCATCAGTATAAAAAAGCTCCCTGTTCTCCAGGGCCTGTCTTGCCTTTCTGGTTTTTACACATTTTGTGGATGTCCCTTTTGACCGGTGGGAAGTGATACTTCTTTGTAGTGCAGATTTGCATTGCCCGCTTGCTTGCTTGGCCAAAAAGGGCGTATGCCTTGTCTCCTGAATATATTCAGGAGAGAACGCATACGCCCTTTTTGGCCAAGTGCATCATTGTCGAAGTTGTTCCCCTCTTCCTGTGTTTTAAAGGCGATTCCAACGTACCTCTTGAAATCTGTTTCCTGCTATTCTGCCTCGCTTTCAAGTCCGCCTCGTTGCCTTCCCTCAACAGATTTTTGGACGATAGTTGTCCTTTATTACTCTGCCAGTTTGTGAATTGCTGTACCGCTGAGCTCCATTTTTCAACTCGTTTTTTGTGAGCTGAACGCAAGTCCAATATTTTGGTTCAGGACCTATACTGGTTCCCGGTGGGTGTCTGAGACTTTGGTTAATTCTTCTTCCTGCCGGGAAATTACAGTGACATGTGCCCTTCCAAATGCCTAACAGCTAGATCTCATTGGTTCTCCCTCTTCCCTTCCATCCTCTGCCAAATTGGCAACCTGTGCGAACCAGGAGCTTAAAGGGGCTGTCTTTCCAAGTTGGGAGATTGATAGTAAAGCAGTTGGAAAGTCAAACCGGAGCACCAGGATAGGGACTATTCGTTGAGTTTTAGAAAACTTTTGTATTCACAGTGTGTCCATTCTCTAGGTTTCCCGTACATGTTATAGCTGTAGTAATATTCCCTTCAACCTGGAGAGTTGGGACCCATGGAATGGGTGCCATCCATTTTTCCTTTAAAGGGTCTGCATTTGCTCACCCAATCTCACAAATCCTCTCAGTCCCAAGTGTCTAGCCTTATGCCACATCCAGCTGTCATTGTAGATAGGGTCATTGCAGGTTTCATCAGAGACCCTGAAGGAATTGTAAAGAATTTCCCGATTTTTTGGTTTTGTTTTTGAAATTCCTTTTTATAGTTGGTTTGAGCTGATTCTCGCTGCCATGTTTATGCCAGTCTAGACACACTTGTTTCCCTTACGGAGACATATCATTACATAGGTTTTAAGATTCTTACTAGTCAGAGGTATTCCTCTGTGGGAAATATGGGGTTTTGAGTCCCTTTCACTGAGGAAGGTGTAGGTCTTGTCTATTCCAAGTTGGTTTTAGAAACCGTACCAGTGCTTATATAGAACTCTGGTTTTATGCATCACTCCACCTCTCCTTCCCCCTTAAGGAGGCATAACAGTGTTTTCTAAATGTGAGACTCTGTTCTCTTTCTTAACTCAGTTCATGTGTAGCCATGTTTACAGGATCTTCATAAGTGATATCTTATGATAAGTTTCTTTTTTCTGTGTGACTTATTTCACTTAGAATCATCGTACCTGAATCCACTCACTTTGCTGCTCTTGGTCTTATGACATTGATTTCATGGATGAGGGATATTCCATCGTACATAAGTACCACAATTTTATGAACCATTTTTATATTTCCTGGGATATTTAAGGTGTACCCAAGTTGAGGTTCTTGTAAGCAGTGCAGCTCTAAATTTGGGGGTGGCTCTGTCTTATTGATTTCCAGTTTTCCCTAGGTATATTCCCTAGACTGGAAGTGCCCTTGGCTCTGTAGCTCTGTTGTTTACTTGTTTTAGGGAACACAATGCACTCCTCCAGTGAGGCAGTTGGCAATTTACATCCCGCCCATCAGCATAACAAGGCTCCCTGTTCTCCAGGGCCTGTCTTGCCTTTCTGGTTTTTACACATTTTGTGGATGTCCCTTTTGACCGGTGGGAAGTGATACTTCTTTCTAGAGCCGATTTGCATTGCCCGCTTGCTTGCTTGGCCAAAAAGGGTGTATGCGTTTTCTCCTGAATATATTCAGGAGAAAACGCATACGCACTTTTTGGCCAAGTGCGTCATTGTCGAATTTGTGCCCCTCTTCCTGTGCCTTAAAGGCGATTCCAACGTACTTCTTGAAATCTGTTCCTGCTATTCTGCCTCGCTTTCAAGTTCACCTCGTTGCCTTCCCTCAACAGAATGTTGGACGATAGTTGTCCTTTATTACTCTGCCAGTTTGTGAATTGCTGTGCCCCAGAGCTCCATTTTTCAACTCGTTTTTTTGTGAGCTGTACGCAAGTCCAAAATTTTGGTTCAGGAACTTTACTGGTTCCCGGGGGGTGGCTGAGACTTTGGTTAATTCTTCTTCCTGCCGGGAAATTAGAGTGACATGTGCCCGTCCAAACGCCAAACAGCTAATCTCTCACTGGTTCTCCCTCTTCCCTTCCATCCTCTGCCAAATTGGCAACCTGTGCGAACCAGGAGCTTAAAGGGGCTGTCTCTCCAAGTTGGGATATTGATAGTAAAGCAGTTGGAAAGTCAAACCGGAGCACCAGGAGAGGGACAATTCGTTGAGTTTTAGAAACCTTTTGTATTCACAGTGTGTCCATTCTCTAGGTATCCCGTACATGTTATAGCTGTAGTAATATTCCCTTCAACCTGGAGACTTGGGACCCATGGAATGGGGGCCATGCATTATTGCTTTAAATGGTCTGCGTTTGCTCACCCAATCTCTCCAATCCTCTCAGTCCCAAGTGTCCAGCCTTATGCCACATCCAGCTGTCATTGTAGATAGGGTCATTCCAGGTTTCATCAGAGACCCTGAAGGAATTGTAAAGAATTTCCCTGTTTTATGTTTTGTTTTTGAAATTCCTTTTTATAGTGGGTTTGAGCTGATTCTCGCTGCCATGTTTATGCCAGTCTAGACACACTTGATTCCCTTACGGAGACATAACAATACATAGGTTTTCAGATTCTTACTAGTCAGAACTATTCCTCTGCGGGAAATATGGTGTTTTGTGTCCCTTTCACTGAGGAAGGTGTAGGTCTTGTCTATTCCAAAGTTGGTTTTAGAAACGGTACCCGGGCTTATATCAAAGTCTGGTTTTATGCATCACCCCACCTCTCCTTCCCCCTTTATCAGGCATAAGAGTGTTTTCTAAATGTGAGACTCTGTTCTCTTTCCTAACTCAGTTCATGTGTAGCCATGTTTACAGGATCTTCCTAAGTGATATCTTATGATAAGTTTCTTTTTCTGTGTGACTTATTTCATTTAGAATCATCGTACCTGAATCCACTCACTTTGTAGCTCCTGGTCTTATGACATTGATTTCATGGCTGTGGGATATTCCATCGTACATAAGTACCACAATTTTTTGAACCATTTTTATATTTCTTGGGATATTTAAGGTGTACCCAAGTTGAGGTTCTTGTAAGCAGTGCAGCCCTAAATTTGGGGGTGGCTCTGTCTTATTGATTTCCAGTTTTCCCAAGGTATATTCCCTAGACTGTAAGTGCCCTTGGCTCTGTAGCTCTGTTGTTTACTTGTTTTAGGGAACCCAATGCACTCCTCCTGTGAGGCAGTTGGCCATTTACATCCCGCCCATCAGAATAACAAGGCTCCCTGTTCTCCAGGGCCTGTCTTGCCTTTCTGGTTTTTACACATTTTGTGGATGTCCCGTTTGACCGGTGGGAAGTGATACTTCTATGTAGTGCAGATATGCATTGCCCGCTTGCTTGCTTGGCCAAAAAGGGCGTATGCATTTCTCCTGAATATATTCAGGAGGAAAGGCAATCACCCTTTTAGGCCAAGTGCATCATTGTCGAAGTTGTGCCCCTCTTCCTGTGCTTTAAAGGCGATTCCAACGTACCTCTTGAAATCTGTTTCCTGCTATTCTGCCTCGCTTTCAAGTCCGCCTCATTGCCTTCCCTCAACAGATTTTTGGACGATAGTTGTCCTTTATTACTCTGCCAGTTTGTGAATTGCTGTACCCCTGAGCTCCATTTTTCAACTCGTTTTTTGTGAGCTGAACGCAAGTCCAATATTTTGGTTCAGGACCTTTACTGGTTCCCGGTGGGTGGCTGAGGCTTTGGTTAATTCTTCTTCCTGCCGGGAAATTAGAGTGACATGTGCCCTTCCAAATGCCTAACAGCTAGATCTCATTGGTTCTCCCTCTTCCCTTCCATCCTCTGCCAAATTGGCAAACTGTGCGAACCAGGAGCTTAAAGGGGCTGTCTCTCCAAGTTGGGAGATTGATAGTAAAGCAGTTGGAAAGTCAAACCGGAGCACCAGGAGAGGGACTATTCGTTGAGTTTTAGAAACCTTTTGTATTCACAGTGTGTCCATTCTCTAGGTTTCCCGTACATGTTATAGCTGTAGTAATATTCCCTTCAACCTGGAGACTTGGGACCCATGGAATGGGGGCCATGCATTATTGCTTTAAAGGGTCTGCGTTTGCTCACCCAATCTCTCCAATCCTCTCAGTCCCAAGTGTCCATCCTTATGGAACATCCAGCTGTCATTGTAGATAGGGTCATTCCAGGTTTCATCAGAGACCCTGAAGGAATTGTAAAGAATTTCCCTGTTTTTTGGTTTTGTTTTTGAAATTCCTCTTTATAGTGGGTTTGAGCTGATTCTCGCTGCCATGTTTATGCCAGTCTAGACACACTTGATTCCCTTACGGAGACATATCAATACATAGGTTTTAAGATTCTTACTAGTCAGATCTATTCCTCTGCGGGAAATATAGGGTTTTGAGTACCTTTCACTGAGGAAGGTGTAGATCTTTTCTATTCCAAAGTTGGTTTTAGAAACGGTACCTGTGCTTATATCAAAGTCTGGTTTTATGCATCACCCCACCTCTCCTTCCCCCTTTAGCAGGCATAAGAGTGTTTTCTAAATGTGAGACTCTGTTCTATTTCCTAACTCAGTTCATGTGTAGCCATGTTTACAGGATCTTCCTAAGTGATATCTTATGATAAGTTTATTTTTCTGTGTGACTTATTTCATTTAGAATCATCGTACCTGAATCCATTCCCTTTGCTGCTCCTGGTCTTATGACATTGATTTCATGGCTGAGGGATATTCCATCGTACATAAGTACCACAATTTTTTGAACCATTTTTATATATCCTGGGATATTTAAGGTGTACCTAAGTTGAGGTTCTTGTAAGCAGTGCAGCCCTAAATTTGGGGTTGGCTCTGTGTTATTGATTTTCAATTTTCCCAAGGTATATTACCTAGAAGGGAAGTGCCCTTGGCTCTGTTGCTCTGTTGTTTACTTGTTTTAGGGAACACAATGCACTCCTCCAGTGAGGCAGTGGGCAATTTACATAACGCCCATCAGTATAACAAAGCTCCCTGTTCTCCAGGGCCTGTCTTGCCTTTCTGGTTTTCACACATTTTGTGGATGTCCCTTTTGTCCGGTGGGAAGTGATACTTCTTTGTAGTGCAGATTTGCATTGCCCGCTTGCTTGCTTGGCCAAAGTGTGTGTATGCCTTGTCTCCTGAATATATTCAGGAGAGAACGCATACGCCCTTTTTGGCCAAGTGCATCATTGTCGAAGTTGTTCCCCTCTTCCTGTGTTTTAAAGGCGATTCCAACGTACCTCTTGAAATCAGTTTCCTGCTATTCTGCCTCGCTTTCAAGTCCGCTCGTTGCCTTCCCTCAACAGATTTTTGGACGATAGTTGTCCTTTATTACTCTGCCAGTTTGTGAATTGCTGTGCCCCTGAGCTCCATTTTTCAACTCGTTTTTTGTGAGCTGAACGCAAGTCCAAAATTTTGGTTCAGGAACTATACTGGTTCCCGGTGGGTGTCTGAGTCTTTGGTTAATTCTTCATCCTGCTGGGAAATTAGAGAGAAATGTGCCCGTCCAAATGCCTAACAGCTAGTCTCTCATTGGTTCTCCCTCTTCCCTTCCATCCTCTGCCAAATTGGCAACCTGTGCGAACCAGGAGCTTAAAGGGGCTGTCTCTCCTAGTTGGAAGATTGATAGTAAAGCAGTTGGAAAGTCAAACCGGAGCACCAGGGGAGGGACTATTCGTTGAGTTTTAGAAACCTTTTGTATTTGCAGTGTGTCCATTCTCTAGGTTTCCTGTACATGTTATAGCTGTAGTAATATTCCCTTCAACCTGGAGAGTTGGGACCAATGGAATGGGGGCCATGCATTTTTGCTTTAAAGGGTCTGCATTTGCTCACCCAATCTCACCAATCCTCTTAGTCCCAAGTGTCCAGCCTTATGCCACATCCAGCTGTCATTGTAGATAGGGTCATTCCAGGTTTCATCAGAGACCCTGAAGGAATTGTAAAGAATTTCCCTGTTTTTTGTTTTGTTTTTGAAATTCCTTTTTATAGTGGGTTTGAGCTGATTCTCGCTGCCATGTTTATGCCAGTCTAGACACACTTGATTCCCTTACGGAGACATATCAATACATAGGTTTTAAGATTTTTACTAGTCAGATCTATTCCTCTGCGGGAAATATGGGGTTTTGAGTCCCTTTCACTGAGGAAGGTGTAGGTCTTGTCTATTCCAAAGTTGGTTTTAGAAACGGTACCCGTGCTTATATCAAACTCTGGTTTTATGCATCACCCCACCTCTCCTTCCCCCTTAAGCAGGCATAACAGTGTTTTCTAAATGTGAGACTCTGTTCTCTTTCTTCAATCAGTTCATGTGTAGCCATGTTTACAGGATCTTCCTAAGTGATATCTTATGATAAGTTTCTTTTTTCTGTGTGACTTATTTCACTTAGAATCATCGTACCTGAATCCACTCACTTTGTAGCTCCTGGTCTTATGACATTGATTTCATGGCTGAGGGATATTCCATCGTACATAAGTACCACAATTTTTTGAACCATTTTTATATTTCTTGGGATATTTAAGGTGTACCCAAGTTGAGGTTCTTGTAAGCAGTGCAGCCCTAAATTTGGGGGTGGCTCTGTCTTATTGATTTCCAGTTTTCCCAAGGTATATTCCCTAGACTGTAAGTGCCCTTGGCTCTGTAGCTCTGTTGTTTACTTGTTTTAGGCAACACAATGCACTCCTCCTGTGAGGCAGTTGGCCATTTACATCCCGCCCATCAGAATAACAAGGCTCCCTGTTCTCCAGGGCCTGTCTTGCCTTTCTGGTTTTTACACATTTTGTGGATGTCCCCTTTGACCGGTGGGAAGTGATACTTCTTTCTAGTGCCGATTTGCATTGCCCGCTTGCTTGCTTGGCCAAAAAGGGTGTATGTGTTTTCTCCTGAATATATTCAAGAGAAAACTCATATGCTCTTTTTGGCCAAGTGCGTCATTGTCGAATTTGTGCCCCTCTTCCTGTGCCTTAAAGGCGATTCCAACGTACCTCTTGAAATCTGTTCCTGCTATTCTGCCTCGCTTTCAAGTTCACCTCGTTGCCTTCCCTCAACAGAATGTTGGACGATAGTTGTCCTTTATTACTCTGCCAGTTTGTGAATTGCTGTGTCCCAGAGCTCCATTTTTCAACTCGTTTTTTTGTGAGCTGTACGCAAGTCCAAAATTTTGGTTCAGGACCTTTACTGGTTCCCGGTCGGTGTCTGAGACTTTGGTTAATTCTTCTTCCTGCCGGGAAATTAGAGTGACATATGCCCGTCCAAATGCCAAACAGCTACTCTCTCACTGGTTCTCCCTCTTCCCTTCCATCCTCTGCCAAATTGGCAACCTGTGCGAACCAGGAGCTTAAAGGGGCTGTCTCTCCAAGTTGGGATATTGATAGTAAAGCAGTTGGTAAGTCAAACCGGAGCACCAGGAGAGGGACTATTCGTTGAGTTTTAGAAACCATTTGTATTCACAGTGTGTCCATTCTCTAGGTTTCCCGTACATGTTATAGCTGTAGTAATATTCCCTTCAACCTGGAGACTTGGGACCCATGGAATGGGGGCCATGAATTATTGCTTTAAAGGGTCTGCGTTTGTTCACCCAATCTCTCCAATCCTCTCATTCCCAAGTGTCCAGCCTTATGCCACATCCAGCTGTCATTTTAGATAGGGTCATTCCAGGTTTCATCAGAGACCCTGAAGGAATTGTAAAGAATTTCCCTGTTTTTTGGTTTTGTTTTTGAAATTCCTCTTTATAGTGGGTTTGAGCTGATTCTCGCTGCCATGTTTATGCCAGTCTAGACACACTTGATTCCCTTACGGAGACATATCAATACATAGGTTTTAAGATTCTTACTAGTCAGATCTATTCCTCTGCAGGAAATATGGGGTTTTGAGTACCTTTCACTGAGGAAGGTGTAGGTCTTTTCTATTCCAAAGTTGGTTTTAGAAACGGTACCTGTGCTTATATCAAAGTCTGGTTTTATACATCACCCCAACTCTCCTTCCCCCTTAAGCAGGCATAAGAGTGTTTTCTAAATGTGAGACTCTGTTCTCTTTCCTAACTCAGTTCATGTGTAGCCATGTTTACAGGATATTCCTAAGTGATATCTTATGATAAGTTTCTTTTTCTGTGTGACTTATTTCATTTAGAATCATCGTACCTGAATCCACTCCCTTTGCTGCTCCTGGTCTTATGACATTGATTTCATGGCTGAGGGATATTCCATCGTACATAAGTACCACAATTTTTTGAACCATTTTTATATATCCTGGGATATTTAAGGTGTACCTAAGTTGAGGTTCTTGTAAGCAGTGCAGCCCTAAATTTGGGGGTGGCTCTGTCTTATTGATTTCCAGTTTTCCCAAGGTATATTCCCTAGACTGTAAGTGCCCTTGGCTCTGTAGCTCTGTTGTTTACTTGTTTTAGGGAACCCAATGCACTCCTCCTGTGAGGCAGTTGGCCATTTACATCCCGCCCATCAGAATAACAAGGCTCCCTGTTCTCCAGGGCCTGTCTTGCCTTTCTGGTTTTTACACATTTTGTGGATGTCCCGTTTGACCGGTGGGAAGTGATACTTCTATGTAGTGCAGATATGCATTGCCCGCTTGCTTGCTTGGCCAAAAAGGGCGTATGCATTTCTCCTGAATATATTCAGGAGGAAAGGCAATCACCCTTTTAGGCCAAGTGCATCATTGTCGAAGTTGTGCCCCTCTTCCTGTGCTTTAAAGGCGATTCCAACGTACCTCTTGAAATCTGTTTCCTGCTATTCTGCCTCGCTTTCAAGTCCGCCTCATTGCCTTCCCTCAACAGATTTTTGGACGATAGTTGTCCTTTATTACTCTGCCAGTTTGTGAATTGCTGTACCCCTGAGCTCCATTTTTCAACTCGTTTTTTGTGAGCTGAACGCAAGTCCAATATTTTGGTTCAGGACCTTTACTGGTTCCCGGTGGGTGGCTGAGGCTTTGGTTAATTCTTCTTCCTGCCGGGAAATTAGAGTGACATGTGCCCTTCCAAATGCCTAACAGCTAGATCTCATTGGTTCTCCCTCTTCCCTTCCATCCTCTGCCAAATTGGCAAACTGTGCGAACCAGGAGCTTAAAGGGGCTGTCTCTCCAAGTTGGGAGATTGATAGTAAAGCAGTTGGAAAGTCAAACCGGAGCACCAGGAGAGGGACTATTCGTTGAGTTTTAGAAACCTTTTGTATTCACAGTGTGTCCATTCTCTAGGTTTCCCGTACATGTTATAGCTGTAGTAATATTCCCTTCAACCTGGAGACTTGGGACCCATGGAATGGGGGCCATGCATTATTGCTTTAAAGGGTCTGCGTTTGCTCACCCAATCTCTCCAATCCTCTCAGTCCCAAGTGTCCATCCTTATGGAACATCCAGCTGTCATTGTAGATAGGGTCATTCCAGGTTTCATCAGAGACCCTGAAGGAATTGTAAAGAATTTCCCTGTTTTTTGGTTTTGTTTTTGAAATTCCTCTTTATAGTGGGTTTGAGCTGATTCTCGCTGCCATGTTTATGCCAGTCTAGACACACTTGATTCCCTTACGGAGACATATCAATACATAGGTTTTAAGATTCTTACTAGTCAGATCTATTCCTCTGCGGGAAATATAGGGTTTTGAGTACCTTTCACTGAGGAAGGTGTAGATCTTTTCTATTCCAAAGTTGGTTTTAGAAACGGTACCTGTGCTTATATCAAAGTCTGGTTTTATGCATCACCCCACCTCTCCTTCCCCCTTTAGCAGGCATAAGAGTGTTTTCTAAATGTGAGACTCTGTTCTATTTCCTAACTCAGTTCATGTGTAGCCATGTTTACAGGATCTTCCTAAGTGATATCTTATGATAAGTTTATTTTTCTGTGTGACTTATTTCATTTAGAATCATCGTACCTGAATCCATTCCCTTTGCTGCTCCTGGTCTTATGACATTGATTTCATGGCTGAGGGATATTCCATCGTACATAAGTACCACAATTTTTTGAACCATTTTTATATATCCTGGGATATTTAAGGTGTACCTAAGTTGAGGTTCTTGTAAGCAGTGCAGCCCTAAATTTGGGGTTGGCTCTGTGTTATTGATTTTCAATTTTCCCAAGGTATATTACCTAGAAGGGAAGTGCCCTTGGCTCTGTTGCTCTGTTGTTTACTTGTTTTAGGGAACACAATGCACTCCTCCAGTGAGGCAGTGGGCAATTTACATAACGCCCATCAGTATAACAAAGCTCCCTGTTCTCCAGGGCCTGTCTTGCCTTTCTGGTTTTCACACATTTTGTGGATGTCCCTTTTGTCCGGTGGGAAGTGATACTTCTTTGTAGTGCAGATTTGCATTGCCCGCTTGCTTGCTTGGCCAAAGTGTGTGTATGCCTTGTCTCCTGAATATATTCAGGAGAGAACGCATACGCCCTTTTTGGCCAAGTGCATCATTGTCGAAGTTGTTCCCCTCTTCCTGTGTTTTAAAGGCGATTCCAACGTACCTCTTGAAATCAGTTTCCTGCTATTCTGCCTCGCTTTCAAGTCCGCTCGTTGCCTTCCCTCAACAGATTTTTGGACGATAGTTGTCCTTTATTACTCTGCCAGTTTGTGAATTGCTGTGCCCCTGAGCTCCATTTTTCAACTCGTTTTTTGTGAGCTGAACGCAAGTCCAAAATTTTGGTTCAGGAACTATACTGGTTCCCGGTGGGTGTCTGAGTCTTTGGTTAATTCTTCATCCTGCTGGGAAATTAGAGAGAAATGTGCCCGTCCAAATGCCTAACAGCTAGTCTCTCATTGGTTCTCCCTCTTCCCTTCCATCCTCTGCCAAATTGGCAACCTGTGCGAACCAGGAGCTTAAAGGGGCTGTCTCTCCTAGTTGGAAGATTGATAGTAAAGCAGTTGGAAAGTCAAACCGGAGCACCAGGGGAGGGACTATTCGTTGAGTTTTAGAAACCTTTTGTATTTGCAGTGTGTCCATTCTCTAGGTTTCCTGTACATGTTATAGCTGTAGTAATATTCCCTTCAACCTGGAGAGTTGGGACCAATGGAATGGGGGCCATGCATTTTTGCTTTAAAGGGTCTGCATTTGCTCACCCAATCTCACCAATCCTCTTAGTCCCAAGTGTCCAGCCTTATGCCACATCCAGCTGTCATTGTAGATAGGGTCATTCCAGGTTTCATCAGAGACCCTGAAGGAATTGTAAAGAATTTCCCTGTTTTTTGTTTTGTTTTTGAAATTCCTTTTTATAGTGGGTTTGAGCTGATTCTCGCTGCCATGTTTATGCCAGTCTAGACACACTTGATTCCCTTACGGAGACATATCAATACATAGGTTTTAAGATTTTTACTAGTCAGATCTATTCCTCTGCGGGAAATATGGGGTTTTGAGTCCCTTTCACTGAGGAAGGTGTAGGTCTTGTCTATTCCAAAGTTGGTTTTAGAAACGGTACCCGTGCTTATATCAAACTCTGGTTTTATGCATCACCCCACCTCTCCTTCCCCCTTAAGCAGGCATAACAGTGTTTTCTAAATGTGAGACTCTGTTCTCTTTCTTCAATCAGTTCATGTGTAGCCATGTTTACAGGATCTTCCTAAGTGATATCTTATGATAAGTTTCTTTTTTCTGTGTGACTTATTTCACTTAGAATCATCGTACCTGAATCCACTCACTTTGTAGCTCCTGGTCTTATGACATTGATTTCATGGCTGAGGGATATTCCATCGTACATAAGTACCACAATTTTTTGAACCATTTTTATATTTCTTGGGATATTTAAGGTGTACCCAAGTTGAGGTTCTTGTAAGCAGTGCAGCCCTAAATTTGGGGGTGGCTCTGTCTTATTGATTTCCAGTTTTCCCAAGGTATATTCCCTAGACTGTAAGTGCCCTTGGCTCTGTAGCTCTGTTGTTTACTTGTTTTAGGCAACACAATGCACTCCTCCTGTGAGGCAGTTGGCCATTTACATCCCGCCCATCAGAATAACAAGGCTCCCTGTTCTCCAGGGCCTGTCTTGCCTTTCTGGTTTTTACACATTTTGTGGATGTCCCCTTTGACCGGTGGGAAGTGATACTTCTTTCTAGTGCCGATTTGCATTGCCCGCTTGCTTGCTTGGCCAAAAAGGGTGTATGTGTTTTCTCCTGAATATATTCAAGAGAAAACGCATATGCTCTTTTTGGCCAAGTGCGTCATTGTCGAATTTGTGCCCCTCTTCCTGTGCCTTAAAGGCGATTCCAACGTACCTCTTGAAATCTGTTCCTGCTATTCTGCCTCGCTTTCAAGTTCACCTCGTTGCCTTCCCTCAACAGAATGTTGGACGATAGTTGTCCTTTATTACTCTGCCAGTTTGTGAATTGCTGTGTCCCAGAGCTCCATTTTTCAACTCGTTTTTTTGTGAGCTGTACGCAAGTCCAAAATTTTGGTTCAGGACCTTTACTGGTTCCCGGTCGGTGTCTGAGACTTTGGTTAATTCTTCTTCCTGCCGGGAAATTAGAGTGACATATGCCCGTCCAAATGCCAAACAGCTACTCTCTCACTGGTTCTCCCTCTTCCCTTCCATCCTCTGCCAAATTGGCAACCTGTGCGAACCAGGAGCTTAAAGGGGCTGTCTCTCCAAGTTGGGATATTGATAGTAAAGCAGTTGGTAAGTCAAACCGGAGCACCAGGAGAGGGACTATTCGTTGAGTTTTAGAAACCATTTGTATTCACAGTGTGTCCATTCTCTAGGTTTCCCGTACATGTTATAGCTGTAGTAATATTCCCTTCAACCTGGAGACTTGGGACCCATGGAATGGGGGCCATGAATTATTGCTTTAAAGGGTCTGCGTTTGTTCACCCAATCTCTCCAATCCTCTCATTCCCAAGTGTCCAGCCTTATGCCACATCCAGCTGTCATTTTAGATAGGGTCATTCCAGGTTTCATCAGAGACCCTGAAGGAATTGTAAAGAATTTCCCTGTTTTTTGGTTTTGTTTTTGAAATTCCTCTTTATAGTGGGTTTGAGCTGATTCTCGCTGCCATGTTTATGCCAGTCTAGACACACTTGATTCCCTTACGGAGACATATCAATACATAGGTTTTAAGATTCTTACTAGTCAGATCTATTCCTCTGCAGGAAATATGGGGTTTTGAGTACCTTTCACTGAGGAAGGTGTAGGTCTTTTCTATTCCAAAGTTGGTTTTAGAAACGGTACCTGTGCTTATATCAAAGTCTGGTTTTATACATCACCCCAACTCTCCTTCCCCCTTAAGCAGGCATAAGAGTGTTTTCTAAATGTGAGACTCTGTTCTCTTTCCTAACTCAGTTCATGTGTAGCCATGTTTACAGGATATTCCTAAGTGATATCTTATGATAAGTTTCTTTTTCTGTGTGACTTATTTCATTTAGAATCATCGTACCTGAATCCACTCCCTTTGCTGCTCCTGGTCTTATGACATTGATTTCATGGCTGAGGGATATTCCATCGTACATAAGTACCACAATTTTTTGAACCATTTTTATATATCCTGGGATATTTAAGGTGTACCTAAGTTGAGGTTCTTGTAAGCAGTGCAGCCCTAAATTTGGGGTTGGCTCTGTGTTATTGATTTTCAATTTTCCCAAGGTATATTCCCTAGAAGGGAAGTGCCCTTGGCTCTGTAGCTCTGTTGTTTACTTGTTTTAGGGAACACAATGCACTCCTCCAGTGAGGCTGTGGGCAATTTACATAACGCCCATCAGTATAACAAAGCTCCCTGTTCTCCAGGGCCTGTCTTGCCTTTCTGGTTTTTACACATTTTGTGGATGTCCCTTTTGTCCGGTGGGAAGTGATACTTCTTTGTAGTGCAGATTTGCATTGCCCGCTTGCTTGCTTGGCCAAAGTGTGTGTATGCCTTGTCTCCTGAATATATTCAGGAGAGAACGCATACGCCCTTTTTGGCCAAGTGCATCATTGTCGAAGTTGTTCCCCTCTTCCTGTGTTTTAAAGGCGATTCCAACGTACCTCTTGAAATCAGTTTCCTGCTATTCTGCCTCGCTTTCAAGTCCGCTCGTTGCCTTCCCTCAACAGATTTTTGGACTATAGTTGTCCTTTATTACTCTGCCAGTTTGTGAATTGCTGTGCCCCTGAGCTCCATTTTTCAATTCGTTTTTTGTGAGCTGAACGCAAGTCCAAAATTTTGGTTCAGGAACTATACTGGTTCCCGGTGGATGGCTGAGACTTTGGTTAATTCTTCTTCCTGCTGGGAAATTAGAGTGAAATGTGCCCGTCCAAATGCCTAACAGCTAGTCTCTCATTCGTTCTCCCTCTTCCCTTCCATCCTCTGCCAAATTGGCAACCTGTGCGAACCAGGAGCTTAAAGGGGCTGTCTCTCCTAGTTGGAGGATTGATAGTAATGCAGTTGGAAAGTCAAACCGGAGCACCAGGGGAGGGACTATTCGTTGAGTTTTAGAAACCTTTTGTATTTGCAGTGTGTCCATTGTCTAGGTTTACTGTACATGTTATAGCTGTAGTAATATTCCCTTCAACCTGGAGAGTTGGGACCCATGGAATGGGGGCCATGCATTTTTGCTTTAAAGGGTCTGCATTTGCTCACCCAATCTCACCAATCCTCTTAGTCCCAAGTGTCCAGCCTTATGCCACATCCAGCTGTCATTGTAGATAGGGTCATTCCAGGTTTCATCAGAGACCCTGAAGGCATTGTAAAGAATTTCCCTGTTTTTTGGTTTTGTTTTTGAAATTCCTTTTTATAGTGGGTTGGAGCTGATTCTCACTGCCATGTTTATGCCAGTCTAGACACACTTGATTCCCTTACGGAGACATATCAATACATAGGTTTTAAGATTTTTACTAGTCAGATCTATTCCTCTGCGGGAAATATGGGGTTTTGAGTCCCTTTCACTGCGGAAGGTGTAGGTCTTGTCTATTCCAAAGTTGGTTTTAGAAACGGTACCCGTGCTTATATCAAACTCTGGTTTTATGCATCACCCCACCTCTCCTTCCCCCTTAAGCAGGCATAACAGTGTTTTCTAAATGTGAGACTCTGTTCTCTTTCTTAAATCAGTTCATGTGTAGCCATGTTTACAGGATCTTCATAAGTGATATCTTATGAGAAGTTTCTTTTTTCTGTGTGACTTATTTCACTTAGAATCATCGTACCTGAATCCATTCACTTTGCTGCTCCTGGTCTTATGACATTGATTTCATGGCTGAGGGATATTCCATCGTACATAAGTACCACAATTTTTTGAAACATTTTTATATTTCCTGGGATATTTAAGGTGTGCCCATGTTGAGGTTCTTGTAAGCAGTGCAGCCCTAAATTTGGGGGTGGCTCTGTCTTATTGATTTCCAGTTTTCCCAAGGTATATTCCCTAGACTGGAAGTGCCCTTGGCTCTGTAGCTCTGTTGTTTACTTGTTTTAGGGAACACAATGCACTCCTCCTGTGAGGCAGTTGGCCATTTATATCCTGCCCATCAGAATAACAAGGCTCCCTGTTCTCCAGTGCCTGTCTTGCCTTTGTGGTTTTTAAACATTTTGTGGATGTCCCGTTTGACCGGTGGGAAGTGATACTTCTTTGTAGTGCAGATATGCATTGCCCGCTTGCTTGCTTGGCCAAAAAGGGCGTATGCATTTCTCCTGAATATATTCAGGAGAAAACACAATCACCATTATTGGCCAAGTGCGTCATTGTCGAAGTTGTGCCCCTCTTCCTGTGCTTTAAAGGCGATTCCAACGTACCTCTTGAAATCTGTTTCCTGCTATTCTGCCTCGCTTTCAAGTCCGCCTCGTTGCCTTCCCTCAACAGATTTTTGGACGAGAGTTGTCCTTTATTACTCTGCCAGTTTGTGAATTGCTGTGCCCCTGAGCTCCATTTTTCAACTCGTTTTTTGTGAGCTGAACGCAAGTCCAAAATTTTGGTTCAGGACCTATACTGTTTCCCATTGGGTGGCGGAGACTTTGGTTAATTATTCTTCCTGCTGGGAAATTAGAGTGAAATGTGCCCGTCCAAATGCCTAACAGCTTGTCTCTCATTGGTTCTCCCTCTTCCCTTCCATCCTCTGCCAAATTGGCAACCTGTGCGAACCAGGAGCTTAAAGGGGCTGTCTCTCCTAGTTGGAAGATTGATAGTAAAGCAGTTGGTAAGTCAAACCGGAGCACCAGTGGAGGGACTATTCGTTGAGTTTTAGAAACCTTTTGTATTTGCAGTGTGTCCATTCTCTAGGTTTCCCGTACATGTTATAGCTGTAGTAATATTCCCTTCAACCTGGATAGTTGGGACCCATGGAATGGGGGCCATGCAATTTTGCTTTAAAGGGTCTGCATTTGCTCACCCAATCTCACCAATCCTCTTAGTCCCAAGTGTCCAGCCTTTTGCCACATCCATCTGTCATTGTAGATAGGGTCATTCCAGGTTTCATCAGAGACCCTGAAGGAATTGTAAAGAATTTCCCGGTTTTTTGGTTTCGTTTTTGAAATTCCTTTTTATAGGGGTTTGAGCTGATTCTCGCTGCCATGTTTATGCCAGTCTAGACACACTTGATTCCCTTATGGAGACATATCAATACATAGGTTTTAAGATTCTTACTAGTCAGATCTATTCCTCTTCGGGAAATATGGGGTTTTGAGTCCCTTTCACTGAGGAAGGTGTACGTCTTGTCTATTCCAAAGTTGATTTTAGAAACGGTACCCGGGCTTATATCAAACTCTGGTTTTATGCATCACCCCACCTCTCCTTCCCCCTTAAGCAGGCATAAAAGTGTTTTCTAAATGTGAGACTCTGTTCTCTTTCTTAACTCAGTTCATGTGTAGCCATGTTTACAGGATCTTCATAAGTGATATCTTATGATAAGTTTCTTTTTTCTGTGTGACTTATTTCACTTAGAATCATCGTACCTGAATCCACTCACTTTGCTGCTCCTGGTCTTATGAAATTGATTTCATGGCTGAGGGATATTCCATCGTACATAAGTACCACAATTTTTTGAACCATTTTTATATTTCCTGGGATATTTAAGGTGTACCAAAGCTGAGGTTCTTGTAAGGAGTGCAGCCCTGAATTTGGGGGTGGCTCTGTATTATGGATTATCAGTTTTCCCAAGGTATATTCCCTAGACTGGAAGTGCCCTTGGCTCTGTAGCTCAGTTGTTTACTTGTTTTAGGGAACACAATGCACTCCTCCAGTGAGGGAGTTGGCAAATTACATCCCGCCCATCAGAATAACAAGGCTCCCTGTTCTCCAGGGCCTGTCTTGCCTTTCTTGTTTTTACACATTTTGTGGATGGCCCTTTTGACCGGTGGGAAGTGATACTTCTTTGTAGTGCAGATATGCATTGCCCGCTTGCTTGCTTGGCCAAAAAGGGCGTATGTGTTTTCTCCTGAATATATTCAGGAGAAAAAGCATAAGCCCTTTTTGGCTAAGTGCGTCATTGTCGAATTTGTGCCCCTCTTCCTGTGCTTTAAAGGAGATTCCAACGTACCTCTTGAAATCTAGTTCCTGCTATTCTGCCTCGCTTTCAAGTTCACCTCGTTGCCATCCCTCAACAGATTGTTGGACGATAGTTGTCCTTTATTACTCTGCCAGTTTGTGAATTGCTGTGCCCCTGAGCTCCATTTTTCAACTCGTTTTTTTGTGAGCTGTACGCAAGTCCAAAATTTTGGTTCAGGAGCTTTACTGGTTCCCGGTGGATGGTTGACACTTTGGTTAATTCTTCTTCCTGCCGGGAAATTAGAGTGACATGTGCCCGTCCAAATGCCAAACAGCTACTCTCTCACTGGTTCTCCCTCTTCCCTTCCATCCTCTGCCAAATTGGCAACCTGTGCAAAACAGGAGGTTAAAGGGGCTGTCTCTCCAAGTTGGGAGATTGATAGTAAAGCAGCTGGAAAGTCAAACCGGAGCACCAGGAGAGGGACTATTCGTTGAGTTTTAGAAACCTTTTGTATTCACAGTGTGTCCATTCTCTAGGTTTCCCGTAAATGGTATAGCTGTAGTAATATTCCCTACAACCTGGAGTGTTGGGACCCATGGAATGGGGGCCATGCATTATTGCTTTAAAGGGTCTGCGTTTGCTCACCCAATCTCACCAACCCTCTCAGTCCCAAGTGTCCAGCCTTATGCCACATCCAGCTGTCATTGTAGATAGGGTCATTCCAGGTTTCATCAGAGACCCTGAAGGAATTGTAAAGAATTTTCCTGTTTTTTGCTTTTGTTTTTGAAATTCATTTTTATAGTGGGTTTGAGCTGATTCTCGCTGCCATGTTTATGGCAGTCTAGACACACTTGTTTCCCTTACAGAGACATATTAATACATGGGTTTTAAGATTCTTACTAGTCAGATTTATTCCTCTGCGGGAAATATGGGGTTTTGTGTCCCTTTCACTGAGGAAGGTGTAGGTCTTGTCTATTCCAAAGTTGGTTTATAGATACGGTATCCATGCTTATATCAAACTCTGGTTTTATGCATCACCCCACCTCTCCTTCCCCCTTAAGCAGGCATAACAGTGTTTTCTATATGTGAGACTCTGTTCTCTTTCTTATCTCAGTTCATGTGTAGCCATGTTTACAGGATCTTCCTAAGTGATATCTTATGATAAGTTTCTTTTTTCTGTGTGACTTATTTCACTTAGAATCACCATACCTGAATCCACTCACTTTGCTGCTCCTGGTCTTATGACATTGATTTCATGGCTGAGGGATCTTCCATCGTACATAAGTACCACAATTTTTTGAACCATTTTTATATTTCCTGAGATATTTAAGGTGTACCAAAGCTGAGGTTCTTGTAAGGAGTGCAGCCCTAAATTTGGGGGTGGCTCTGTATTATTGATTATCAGTTTTCCCAAGGTATATTCCCTAGACTGGAAGTGCCCTTGGTTCTGTAGCTCAGTTTTTTACTTGTTTTAGGGAACACAATGCACTCCTCCAGTGAGGCAGTTGGCAATTTACATCCCACTCATCAGGATAAGAATGCTCCCTGTTGTCCAGGGCCTGTCTTGCGTTTCTGGATTTTACATATTTTGTGGCAGTCCCGTTTGACCGGTGGGAAGTGATACTTCTTTGTAGTGCAGATTTGCATTGCCCACTTGCTTGCTTGGCCAAAATGGACGTATGCGTTTTCTCCTGAATATATTCAGGAGGAAACGCATACGCCGTTTTTGGCCAAGTTCGTCATTGTCGAAGTTGTGTCCCTCTTCCTGTGCTTTAAAGGTGATTCCAACGTACCTCTTGAAATCTGTTTCCTGCTATTCTGCCTCGCTTTCAAGTCCGCCTCGTTGCATTCCCTCAACAGATTTTTGGACGATAGTTGTCCTTTATTACTCTGCGAGTTGTGAATTGCTGTGCCCCTGAGCTCCATTTTTCAACTCGTTTTTTGGGAGGTGTACGCGAGTGCAAAATTTTGGTTCAGGACCTATACTGTTTCCCATTGGGTGGCGGAGACTTTGGTTAATTATTCTTCCTGCTGGGAAATTAGAGTGAAATGTGCCCGTCCAAATGCCTAACAGCTTGTCTCTCATTGGTTCTCCCTCTTCCCTTCCATCCTCTGCCAAATTGGCAACCTGTGCGAACCAGGAGCTTAAAGGGGCTGTCTCTCCTAGTTGGAAGATTGATAGTAAAGCAGTTGGTAAGTCAAACCGGAGCACCAGTGGAGGGACTATTCGTTGAGTTTTAGAAACCTTTTGTATTTGCAGTGTGTCCATTCTCTAGGTTTCCCGTACATGTTATAGCTGTAGTAATATTCCCTTCAACCTGGATAGTTGGGACCCATGGAATGGGGGCCATGCAATTTTGCTTTAAAGGGTCTGCATTTGCTCACCCAATCTCACCAATCCTCTTAGTCCCAAGTGTCCAGCCTTTTGCCACATCCATCTGTCATTGTAGATAGGGTCATTCCAGGTTTCATCAGAGACCCTGAAGGAATTGTAAAGAATTTCCCGGTTTTTTGGTTTCGTTTTTGAAATTCCTTTTTATAGGGGTTTGAGCTGATTCTCGCTGCCATGTTTATGCCAGTCTAGACACACTTGATTCCCTTATGGAGACATATCAATACATAGGTTTTAAGATTCTTACTAGTCAGATCTATTCCTCTTCGGGAAATATGGGGTTTTGAGTCCCTTTCACTGAGGAAGGTGTACGTCTTGTCTATTCCAAAGTTGATTTTAGAAACGGTACCCGGGCTTATATCAAACTCTGGTTTTATGCATCACCCCACCTCTCCTTCCCCCTTAAGCAGGCATAAAAGTGTTTTCTAAATGTGAGACTCTGTTCTCTTTCTTAACTCAGTTCATGTGTAGCCATGTTTACAGGATCTTCATAAGTGATATCTTATGATAAGTTTCTTTTTTCTGTGTGACTTATTTCACTTAGAATCATCGTACCTGAATCCACTCACTTTGCTGCTCCTGGTCTTATGAAATTGATTTCATGGCTGAGGGATATTCCATCGTACATAAGTACCACAATTTTTTGAACCATTTTTATATTTCCTGGGATATTTAAGGTGTACCAAAGCTGAGGTTCTTGTAAGGAGTGCAGCCCTAAATTTGGGGGTGGCTCTGTATTATTGATTATCAGTTTTCCCAAGGTATATTCCCTAGACTGGAAGTGCCCTTGGCTCTGTAGCTCAGTTGTTTACTTGTTTTAGGGAACACAATGCACTCCTCCAGTGAGGCAGTTGGCAAATTACATCCCGCCCATCAGAATAACAAGGCTCCCTGTTCTCCAGGGCCTGTCTTGCCTTTCTTGTTTTTACACATTTTGTGGATGGCCCTTTTGACCGGTGGGAAGTGATACTTCTTTGTAGTGCAGATATGCATTGCCCGCTTGCTTGCTTGGCCAAAAAGGGCGTATGTGTTTTCTCCTGAATATATTCAGGAGAAAAAGCATAAGCCCTTTTTGGCTAAGTGCGTCATTGTCGAATTTGTGCCCCTCTTCCTGTGCTTTAAAGGAGATTCCAACGTACCTCTTGAAATCTGTTTCCTGCTATTCTGCCTCGCTTTCAAGTTCACCTCGTTGCCATCCCTCAACAGATTGTTGGACGATAGTTGTCCTTTATTACTCTGCCAGTTTGTGAATTGCTGTGCCCCTGAGCTCCATTTTTCAACTCGTTTTTTTGTGAGCTGTACGCAAGTCCAAAATTTTGGTTCAGGAGCTTTACTGGTTCCCGGTGGATGGTTGACACTTTGGTTAATTCTTCTTCCTGCCGGGAAATTAGAGTGACATGTGCCCGTCCAAATGCCAAACAGCTACTCTCTCACTGGTTCTCCCTCTTCCCTTCCATCCTCTGCCAAATTGGCAACCTGTGCAAAACAGGAGGTTAAAGGGGCTGTCTCTCCAAGTTGGGAGATTGATAGTAAAGCAGCTGGAAAGTCAAACCGGAGCACCAGGAGAGGGACTATTCGTTGAGTTTTAGAAACCTTTTGTATTCACAGTGTGTCCATTCTCTAGGTTTCCCGTAAATGGTATAGCTGTAGTAATATTCCCTACAACCTGGAGTGTTGGGACCCATGGAATGGGGGCCATGCATTATTGCTTTAAAGGGTCTGCGTTTGCTCACCCAATCTCACCAATCCTCTCAGTCCCAAGTGTCCAGCCTTATGCCACATCCAGCTGTCATTGTAGATAGGGTCATTCCAGGTTTCATCAGAGACCCTGAAGGAATTGTAAAGAATTTTCCTGTTTTTTGCTTTTGTTTTTGAAATTCATTTTTATAGTGGGTTTGAGCTGATTCTCGCTGCCATGTTTATGGCAGTCTAGACACACTTGTTTCCCTTACAGAGACATATTAATACATGGGTTTTAAGATTCTTACTAGTCAGATTTATTCCTCTGCGGGAAATATGGGGTTTTGTGTCCCTTTCACTGAGGAAGGTGTAGGTCTTGTCTATTCCAAAGTTGGTTTATAGATACGGTATCCATGCTTATATCAAACTCTGGTTTTATGCATCACCCCACCTCTCCTTCCCCCTTAAGCAGGCATAACAGTGTTTTCTATATGTGAGACTCTGTTCTCTTTCTTATCTCAGTTCATGTGTAGCCATGTTTACAGGATCTTCCTAAGTGATATCTTATGATAAGTTTCTTTTTTCTGTGTGACTTATTTCACTTAGAATCACCATACCTGAATCCACTCACTTTGCTGCTCCTGGTCTTATGACATTGATTTCATGGCTGAGGGATCTTCCATCGTACATAAGTACCACAATTTTTTGAACCATTTTTATATTTCCTGAGATATTTAAGGTGTACCAAAGCTGAGGTTCTTGTAAGGAGTGCAGCCCTAAATTTGGGGGTGGCTCTGTATTATTGATTATCAGTTTTCCCAAGGTATATTCCCTAGACTGGAAGTGCCCTTGGTTCTGTAGCTCAGTTTTTTACTTGTTTTAGGGAACACAATGCACTCCTCCAGTGAGGCAGTTGGCAATTTACATCCCACTCATCAGGATAAGAATGCTCCCTGTTGTCCAGGGCCTGTCTTGCGTTTCTGGATTTTACATATTTTGTGGCAGTCCCGTTTGACCGGTGGGAAGTGATACTTCTTTGTAGTGCAGATTTGCATTGCCCACTTGCTTGCTTGGCCAAAATGGACGTATGCGTTTTCTCCTGAATATATTCAGGAGGAAACGCATACGCCGTTTTTGGCCAAGTTCGTCATTGTCGAAGTTGTGCCCCTCTTCCTGTGCTTTAAAGGTGATTCCAACGTACCTCTTGAAATCTGTTTCCTGCTATTCTGCCTCGCTTTCAAGTCCGCCTCGTTGCATTCCCTCAACAGATTTTTGGACGATAGTTGTCCTTTATTACTCTGCGAGTTGTGAATTGCTGTGCCCCTGAGCTCCATTTTTCAACTCGTTTTTTGGGAGGTGTACGCGAGTGCAAAATTTTGGTTCAGGACCTATACTGGTTCCCGTTGGGTGGCGGAGACTTTGGTTAATTCTTTTTCCTGGCGGGAAATTAGAGTGACATGTGCCCGTCCAAATGCCTAACAGCTACTCACTCATTGATTCTCCCTCTTCTCTTCCATCCTCTGACAAATTGGCAACCTGTGCGAATCAGGAGCTTAAAGGGCTGTCTCTCCAAGTTGGGAGATTGATACTAAAGCAGTTGGAAAGTCAAACCGGAGCACCAGGAGAGGGACTATTCGTTGAGTTTTAGAAACCTTTTGTATTCACAGTGTGTCCATTCTCTAGGTTTCCCGTACATTTTATAGCTGTAGTAATATTCCCTTCAACCTGGAGACTTGGGAACCATGGAATGGGGGCCATGAATTATTGCTTTAAAGGGTCTGCGTTTGCTCACCCAATCTCTCCAATCCTCTCAGTCCCAAGTGTCCAGCCTTATGCCACATCCAGCTGTCATTTTAGATAGGGTCATTCCAGGTTTCATCAGAGACCCTGAAGGAATTGTAAAGAATTTCCCTGTTTTTTGGTTTTGTTTTTGAAATTCCTCTTTATAGTGGGTTTGAGCTGATTCTCGCTGCCATGTTTATGCCAGTCTAGACACACTTGATTCCCTTACGGAGACATATCAATACATAGGTTTTAAGATTCTTACTAGTCAGATCTATTCCTCTGCAGGAAATATGGGGTTTTGAGTACCTTTCACTGAGGAAGGTGTAGGTCTTTTCTATTCCAAAGTTGGTTTTAGAAACGGTACCTGTGCTTATATCAAAGTCTGGTTTTATACATCACCCCAACTCTCCTTCCCCCTTAAGCAGGCATAAGAGTGTTTTCTAAATGTGAGACTCTGTTCTCTTTCCTAACTCAGTTCATGTGTAGCCATGTTTACAGGATATTCCTAAGTGATATCTTATGATAAGTTTCTTTTTCTGTGTGACTTATTTCATTTAGAATCATCGTACCTGAATCCACTCCCTTTGCTGCTCCTGGTCTTATGACATTGATTTCATGGCTGAGGGATATTCCATCGTACATAAGTACCACAATTTTTTGAACCATTTTTATATATCCTGGGATATTTAAGGTGTACCTAAGTTGAGGTTCTTGTAAGCAGTGCAGCCCTAAATTTGGGGTTGGCTCTGTGTTATTGATTTTCAATTTTCCCAAGGTATATTCCCTAGAAGGGAAGTGCCCTTGGCTCTGTAGCTCTGTTGTTTACTTGTTTTAGGGAACACAATGCACTCCTCCAGTGAGGCAGTGGGCAATTTACATAACGCCCATCAGTATAACAAAGCTCCCTGTTCTCCAGGGCCTGTCTTGCCTTTCTGGTTTTTACACATTTTGTGGATGTCCCTTTTGTCCGGTGGGAAGTGATACTTCTTTGTAGTGCAGATTTGCATTGCCCGCTTGCTTGCTTGGCCAAAGTGTGTGTATGCCTTGTCTCCTGAATATATTCAGGAGAGAACGCATACGCCCTTTTTGGCCAAGTGCATCATTGTCGAAGTTGTTCCCCTCTTCCTGTGTTTTAAAGGCGATTCCAACGTACCTCTTGAAATCAGTTTCCTGCTATTCTGCCTCGCTTTCAAATCCGCCTCGTTGCCTTCCCTCAACAGATTTTTGGACGAGAGTTGTCCTTTATTACTCTGCCAGTTTGTGAATTGCTGTGCCCCTGAGCTCCATTTTTCAACTCGTTTTTTGTGAGCTGAACGCAAGTCCAAAATTTTGGTTCAGGACCTATACTGTTTCCCATTGGGTGGCTGAGACTTTGGTTAATTCTTCTTCCTGCTGGGAAATTAGAGTGAAATGTGCCCGTCCAAATGCCTAACAGCTAGTCTCTCATTGGTTCTCCCTCTTCCCTTCCATCCTCTGCCAAATTGGCAACCTGTGCGAACCAGGAGCTTAAAGGGGCTGTCTCTCCTAGTTGGAGGATTGATAGTAATGCAGTTGGAAAGTCAAACCGGAGCACCAGGGGAGGGACTATTCGTTGAGTTTTAGAAAACTTTTGTATTTGCAGTGTGTCCATTCTCTAGGTTTACTGTACATGTTATAGCTGTAGTAATATTCCCTTCAACCTGGAGAGTTGGGACCCATGGAATGGGGGCCATGCATTTTTGCTTTAAAGGGTCTGCATTTGCTCACACAATCTCACCAATCCTCTTAGTCCCAAGTGTCCAGCCTTATGCCACATCCAGCTGTCATTGTAGATAGGGTCATTCCAGGTTTCATCAGAGACCCTGAAGGCATTGTAAAGAATTTCCCTGTTTTTTGGTTTTGTTTTTGAAATTCCTGTTTATAGTGGGTTGGAGCTGATTCTCACTGCCATGTTTATGCCAGTCTAGACACACTTGATTCCCTTACGGAGACATATCAATACATAGGTTTTAAGATTTTTACTAGTCAGATCTATTCCTCTGCGGGAAATATGGGGTTTTGAGTCCCTTTCACTGCGGAAGGTGTAGGTCTTGTCTATTCCAAAGTTGGTTTTAGAAACGGTACCCGTGCTTATATCAAACTCTGGTTTTATGCATCACCCCACCTCTCCTTCCCCCTTAAGCAGGCATAACAGTGTTTTCTAAATGTGAGACTCTGTTCTCTTTCTTAACTCAGTTCATGTGTAGCCATGTTTACAGGATCTTCATAAGTGATATCTTATGATAAGTTTCTCTTTTCTGTGTGACTTATTTCACTTAGAATCATCGTACCTGAATCCACTCTCTTTGCTGCTCCTGGTCTTCTGACATTGATTTCATGGCTGAGGGATATTCCATCGTACATAAGTACCACAATTTTTTGAACCATTTTTATATTTCCTGGGATATTTAAGGTGTACCCAAGTTGAGGTTCTTGTAAGCAGTGCAGCCCTAAATTTGTGGGTGGCTCAGTCTTATTGATTTTCAGTTTTCCCGAGGTATATTCCCTATCCTGGAAGTGCCCTTGGCTCTGTAGCTCTGTTGTTTACTTGTTTTAGGGAACACAATGCACTCCTCCAGTGAGGCAGTTGGCAATTTACATCCCGCCCATCAGCATAACAAGGCTCCCTGTTCTCCAGGGCCTGTCTTGCCTTTCTGGTTTTTACACATTTTGTGGATGTCCCGTTTGACCGGTGGGAAGTGATACTTCTTTGTAGTGCAGATATGCATTGCCCGCTTGCTTGCTTGGCCAAAAAGGGCCTATGCATTTTCTCCTGAATATATACAGGAGAAAACGCATACGCTCTTTTTGGCCAAGTGCGTCATTGTCGAAGTTGTGCCCCTCTTCCTGTGCTTTAAAGGCGATTCCAACGTACCTCTTGAAATCTGGTTCCTGCTATTCTGCCTCGCTTTCAAGTCCACCTCGCTGCTTTCCCTCAACAGATTGTTAGACGATAGTTGTCCTTTATTACTCTGCCAGTTTGTGAATTGCTGTGCCCCTGAGCTCCAATTTTCAACTCGTTTTTTTGTGAGCTGTACGCAAGTCCAAAATTTTGGTTCAGCACCTTTACTGGTTCCCGGTGGGTGGCGGAGACTTTGGTTAATTCTTCTTCCTGCCGGGAAATTAGAGTGACATGTGCCCTTCCAAATGCCTAACAGCTAGATCTCATTGGTTCTCCCTCTTCCCTTCCATCCTCTGCCAAATTGGCAACCTGTGCGAACCAGGAGCTTAAAGGGGCTGTCTCTCCAAGTTGGGAGATTTATAGTAAAGCAGTTGGAAAGTCAAACCGGAGCACCAGGAGAGGGACTATTCGTTGAGTTTTAGAAAACTTTTGTATTCACAGTGTGTCCATTCTCTAAGTTTCCCGTACATGTTATAGCTGTAGTAATATTCCCTTCAACCTGGAGAGTTGGGACCCATGGAATGGGTGCCATCCATTTTTGCTTTAAAGGGTCTGCATTTGCTCACCCAATCTCACCAATCCTCTCAGTCCCAAGTGTCCAGCCTTATGCCACATCATGCTGTCATTGTAGATAGGGTCATTCCAGGATTCATCAGAGACCCTGAAGGAATTGTAAAGAATTTCCCTGTTTTTTGGTTTCGTTTTTGAAATTCCTTATTATAGTGGGTTTGAGCTGATTCTCGCTGCCATGTTTATGCCAGTCTAGACACACTTGATTCCCTTACGGAGACATATCAATACATAGGTTTTAAGATTCTTACTAGTCAGATCTATTCCTCTGCGGGAAATATGGGGTTTTGAGTCCCTTTCACTGAGGAAGGTGTAGGTCTTGTGTATTCCAAAGTTGGTTTTAGAAACGGTACCCGTGCTTGTATCAAACTCTGGTTTTATGCATCACCCCACCTCTCCTTCCCCCTTAAGCAGGCATAACACTGTTTTCTAAATGTGAGACTCTGTTCTCTATCTTAACTCAGATCATGTGGAGCCATGTTTACAGGATCTTCCTAAGTGATATCTTATGATAAGTTTCTTTTTTCTGTGTGACTTATTTCACTTAGAATCACCGTACCTGAATCCACTCACTTTGCTGCTCCTGGTCTTATGACATTGATTTCATGGCTGAGGGATCTTCCATTGTACATAAGTACCACAATTTTTTGAACCATTTTTATATTTCCTGGGATATTTAAGGTGTACCAAAGCTGAGGTTCTTGTAAGCAGTGCAGCCCTAAATTTGGGGGTGGCTATGTATTATTGATTATCAGTTTTCCCAAGCTATATTCCCTAGACTGGAAGTGCCCTTGGCTCTGTAGCTCAGTTGTTTACTTGTTTTAGGGAACACAATGCACTCCTCCAGTGAGGCAGTTGGCAATTTACATCCCACTCATCAGGATAAGAATGCTCCTTGTTCTCCAGGGACTGTCTTGCCTTTCTGGATTTTACACATTTTGTGGATGTCCCGTTTGACCGGTGGGAAGTGATACTTCTTTGTAGTGCAGATTTGCATTGCCCACTTGCTTGCTTGGCCAAAATGGACGTATGCGTTTTCTCCTGAATATATTCAGGAGAAAACGCATACGCTGTTTTTGGCCTAGTTCGTCATTGTAGAAGTTGTGCCCCTCTTCCTGTGCTTTAAAGGTGATTCCAAGGTACCTCTTGAAATCTGTTTCCTGCTATTCTGCCTCGTTTTCAAGTCCGCCTCGTTGCATTCCCTCAACAGATTTTTGGACGATAGTTGTCCTTTATTACTCTGCGAGTTGTGAATTGCTGTGCCCCTGAGCTCCATTATTCAACTCGTTTTTTGGGAGGTGTACGCGAGTCCAAAATTTTGGTTGAGGACCTATACTGGTTCCCGTTGGGTGGCTGAGACTTTGGTTAATTCTTCTTCCTGGCGGGAAATTAGAGTGACATGTGCCCGTCCAAATGCCTAACAGCTACTCTCTCATTGATTCTCCCTCTTCTCTTCCATCCTCTGACAAATTGGCAACCTGTGCGAACCAGTAGCTTAAAGGGCTGTCTCTCCAAATTGGGAGATTGATAGTAAAGCAGTTGGAAAGTCAAACCGGAGCACCAGGAGAGGGACTATTCGTTGAGTTTTAGAAACCTTTTGTATTCACAGTGTGTCCATTCTCTAGGTTTCCCGTACATGTTATATCTGTAGTAATATTCCCTTCAACATGGAGAGTTGTGACCCATGTAATGGGGGCCATGCTTTTTTGCTTTAAAGGGTCTGCATTTGATCACCCAATCTCACCAATCCTCTCAGTCCCATGTGTCCAGCCTTATGCCACATCCTGCTGTCATTGTACATAGGGTCATTCCAGGTTTCATCAGAGACCCTGAAGGAATTGTAAAGAATTTCCCTGTTTTTTGGTTTTGTTTTTGAAATTCCTTTTTATAGTGGTTTTGAGCTGATTCTCGCTGCCATGTTTATGCCAGTCTAGACACACTTGATTCCCTTACGGAGACATATCAATACATAAGTTTTAAGATTCTTACTAGTCAGATCTATTCCTCTGTGGGAAATATGGGGTTTTGAGTCCCTTTCACTGAAAAAGGTGTAGGTCTTGTCTATTCCACAGTTGGTTTTAGAAACGGTACACGTGCTTATATCAAATTCTGGTTTTATGCATCACCCCACCTCTCCTTCCCCCTTAAGCAGGCATAAGAGTGTTTTCTAAATGTGAGACTCTGTTCTCTTTCCTAACTCAGTTCATGTGTAGCCATGTTTACAGGATCTTCCTAAGTGATATCTTATGATAAGTTTGTTTTTCTGTGTGACTTATTTCGCTTAGAATCATTGTACCTGAATCCACTCACATTGCTGCTCCTGGTCTTATGACATTGATTTCATGGCTGAGGGATATTCCATCGTACATAAGTACCACAATTTTTTGAACAATTTTTATATTTCCTGGGATATTTATGGTGTACCCAAGTTGAAGTTCTTGTAAGCAGTGCAGCCCTAAATTTGTGGGTGGCTCTGCCTTATTGATTTTCAGTTTTCTCAAGGTATATTCCCTAGACTGGAAGTGCCCTTGGCTCTGTAGCTCTGTTGTTTACTTGTTTTAGGGAACACAGTGAACTCCTCCTGTGAGGCAGTGGGCAATTTACATCCCGCCCATCAGCATAACAATGCTCACTGTTCTCCAGGGCCTGTCTTGCCTTTCTGGTTTCTACACATTTTGTGGATGTCCCTTTTGACCGGTGGGAAGTGATACTTCTTTGTAGTGCAGATTTGCATGGCCCACTTGCTTGCTTGGCCAAAAAGGGCGTATTCGTTTTCTCCTGAATATATTCAGGAGAAATCGCATACGCCCTTTTTGTCCAAGTGCGTCATTGTCGAAGTTGTGCCCCTCTTCCTGTGCATTAAAGGCGATTCCAACGTACCTCTTGAAATCTGTTTCCTGCTATTCTGCCTCACTTTCAAGTCCGCCTCGTTGCCTTCCCTCAACAGATTTTTGGACGATTGTTGTCCTTTATTACTCTGCCAGTTTGTGAATTGCTTTGCCCCTGTTCTCCATTTTTCAACTCGTTTTTGTGAGCTGAACGCAAGTCCAAAATTTTGCTTCACGACCTATACTGGTTCCTGGTGGGTGGCTGAGAGTTTGGTTAATTCTTCTTCCTGCCGGCAAATTAGAGTGTCATATGCCCGTCCAAATGCCTAACAGCTACTCTCTCTTTGGTTCTCCCTTTTCCCTTTCATCCTTAGCCAAATTGGCAACCAGTGGGAACCAGGAGGTTAAAGGGGCTGTCTCTTCACGTTGGGTGATTTATAGTAAAGCAGTTGGAAAGTCAAAACGGAGCACCAGGAGAGGGACTGTTCGTTGAGTTTTAGAAACCTTTTGTATTCACAGGGTGTCCACTCTCTTGGTTTCCCGTCCATGTTATAGCTGTAGTAATATTACCTTCAACCAGGAGAGTTGGGACCCATCGAATTGGTGGCATGCATTATGGCTTTAAAGGGCCTGCATTTTCTCCACCAATCTCACCAATCTCCTCAGTCCCATGTGTCCAGCCTTATGTCTCTTCCAGCTGTCGTTGTAGATTGTGTCATTCCAGGTTGCATCAGAGACCTTGAAGGAATTGTGTAAGAAAATCGCTGTTTTTTTTATTTTTTTTTTGAAATTCAGTGTTATAAATGGGTTGAGCGGATTTTCCCTTACTTGTTTTTGCCGGTCTAGACAAACTTGATTCCCTTACAGAGACATATAAATACATTGGTTTTAAGATTCTTACTAGTCAGATATATTCCTCTCCTGGAAATAGGGATTTTGAGTCCCGTTCACTACGGAAGAAGTAGTTCTTGTCTGTTCTATATTTGGATTATGGAACGGTACCTGTGCTAATATCAAACTCTGGTTTTGTGCATCTCCCCACCTCTCCTTTCCCCTTAAGCATGCATTAGAGTGTTTTCTAAATCTGAGACACTGTTCTATTTCCTACTACAGTTCATATGTAGCCATGTTTACATTCCCTTCGTAAGTGATATCTTATGTCAGAATGCACCATGGCCCTTGTCATAATAATGCTCCATGACCCCTGTCATAACATTGCACAATGCCTAGTTATCACAATGCTCCATTTCCCTTGTCATCACAATTCTCCTCGTCCTTGTCATCACGATGCTACATGACACTTCTCATCACAACATTACATGCTCTTGTCATTACAATGCTCCAGGACCCCTGTCATCACAATGCTCCCTGACACCTGTCATCACAATGCTTCATGCCCCTTGTCATTACAATGCTCCATGATGCTCGTCATCACAATTACCCAAGGTCTTCTCATCACAATGCTCCACGGTTTTGCCATTACAATGCTCCATGCCCTGGTCTTCTCACAGCTCAATGTCCCTTGTCCTCACAATTCTCCTCGTCCTTGACATCACAATGCTTCATGGCGCTTCTCATCACAATGTTATATGCCCTTGGCATCACAATACTCCATGCACTTGTCATCGCAATGCTCCATGACCCCTGTCATAGGAAGCTCCATGTGCTTGTCATCACAATGTTTCACGACCTGGAAATAAAAATTATCTGTGGCCCTTGTCATCACAATGCTCCATGCCCTTGTCATCACAATGCTCCTTTACCTTTGTCACAAAAATCCTCCATGACACTTGGCATCACAATGCTCCGTGCTATTGTCATCACAATGGAACATGAAATATGTCATCACAATGCTCCCTGACACCTGTCTTCACAATACTCCATGAACTTGTCATCACAATGCTCCATGCCCTTGTCATCACAATGTGCCATGCCCAATGTCATCACAATAATCCATGAAACATCTCAGACCAATGTTCCATGCCCCTTTTCATCACAATGCTCCATGAACCCTGTCATCACAATGCACCATGCCCATCATCATAATGCTTCATGCTATTGTCATCACAATGAAATCAAAATGCTCCATGACCTCTGTCATCACAATGCTCCAAACCCTTGTGATCACAATGTTCCATAACACTTGTGATCACAATGCCCCATGACGCTCGTCATCACAATTATCCATGGCCTTCTCATCACAATGCTCAATGACATTTGTCATCACAATGCTCAATACCCTTGTCTTCACAATGCTCCCTGACACTTGTCATCAGAATGCTCCTTGAACCCTTTCATGACAAGGCTCCATGCCTTTTTCATCACAGTGATCCATGCCCTTTTCATCACGATGCTCCAAGGCCCCTGCAATAACAATGCTCCTTGCCCTTGTCATCACAAAGCTCCATGACAAATGTCATGAGAATGCTCCATGGCCTTCTCATCACAATGCTCCATGCCATTGTCATCACAGTGCTCCAAGACACCTGTAATCACAATGCTCCATTCCTCTTTTCATCAGAATGCTCCATGAGACTTGTCATCACAAGGATCCATGGTTTTCTCATCAAAATACTCCAGGACATTGTCATCAAAATGCTCCATTCCCTTATCATCACAATGCTCCATGACCCCTGTCATCACAATACTCCATGTACATTTTCAGCCCAATACTCCATGACCTTCTCACCATAATGCTCCATGCCACATATCATCACAATGCTCCATGACCACTGTCATCACAACGTCCATGACACCTGACAACACAATGATCCGGGACTCTTGTCCTCACAATGCTCCATTCCCTAGTCATCACAATTCTCCATGCCTGTGTCAGCAAAATGCTACATCACCTTGTCATCACAATGCTCCCTGCACTTGTCATCACAATACTCCATTACCATTGTCATCACAATCCTCCCTGAAACTTGGGATCATATTGCTTCATGCCCTTGTCATCACAATGTTCCAAACCCTTGTGATCACAATGTTCTATAAAACTTGTTATCACAATGCTCAATGATGCCTGTCATGACAATACTCCAAGTCCTTATTGTCACAATGCTCCATGACCTTTGTCATCACAATGCTCAATACACTTGTCTTCACAATGCTTCCTGACACTTGTCGTCAGAATGCTCCTTGAACACTGTCATGAAAAGGCTCCATGCCATTTTCATCAGAATGCTCCATGCCCTTTTCATCACAACGCTCCATGTCATTGTCATCACAATACTCCACAAGCTTGTCATCAGAATGCTCCATGGCCCATGTCATCACAAAGCTCCATACCCTTAGACATTACAGTGCTCCATGATGCTCGTCATCACAATTATCCATGGTCTTCCCATCAAAATGATCCACGGTCTTGCCATCACAATGCTCCATGCCTTGGTCATCCCTAAGCTCCATGTCCCCAGTCATCACAATGCTCCATGACCCCTGTCATCACAATGCTCCATACCCCTTGTCATTAAAGTGCTCCATGACACTCATCATCACAATTTCCCATGGTCTTCTCATCACAATCCTCCACGCACTTTTCATCAAAATGCTCCATGACCACTGACATCACAATGTTCCCTAACCCCTGTCATCAAAATGTTCCATGACACTTTTCATCCAATTGCTCCATGACCCGGTCATCACAATGCTCCATTACCCCTGTCATAAAAATGATCCATGACCCGTGCCATCACCATGTTCCACGGCCTTGTCATCACAAGGCTCCATGACCCTTGTCATCACAATGCTCCAAGACCCCTGTAATCACAATGCTCCATGCCCCTTTTCATCTCAATGCTCCATGAACCCTGTCATCACAATGCACCATGCCGATCATCATAATGCTTCATGCTATTGCCATCACAATGAAATCAAACTACTCCATGACCTCTGTCATCACAATGCTCCAAACCATTGTGATCACAATGTTCCATAACACTTGTCATCACAAGGCCCCATGACACTGGTCATCACAATTATCCATGGACTTCTCATCACAATGTTCCATGACCTTTGTCATCACAATTCTCAATACACTTGTCCTCACAATGCTCCCGGACACTTGTCGTCAGTATGCTCATTGAACCCTGTCATGACAAGTCTCCATGCCTTTTTCATCACAATGATCCATGCCCTTTTCATCACAATGCTCCATGCCATTGTCATCACAATACTCCACAAGATTGTCATCAGAAATCTGCGTGACACTTGTCATCACAATGATCCATGAACCCTATCATCAAAATGTTCCATGACACCTGTCATCACAATGCTCCATGCCCCTTGTCATTACAGTGCTCCATGATGCTCGTCATCACAATTATCCATGGTCTTCTCATCACAGTGCTCCACGGTCTTGCCATCACAATGCTCCATGCCTTGGTCATCACAATGCTCCATGTCCCCTGTCATCACAATGCTCCATGACCACTGTCATCACAATGCTCCATACCCCTTGTCATTAAATGGCTCCATGACACTCGTCATCACAATTTCCCATGGTCTTCTCATCACAATGCTCCACGTCTTTGTCATCAAAATGCTCCATGACCCTTGTCATCACTATGCTCCATGACCACTGTCATCACAATGCTCCATGACACCTGTCATCACAATGCTCCATACCCCTTGTCATTACAGTGCTCCGTGATGCTCGTCATCACAATTATCCATTGTCTTCTCATAAAAATGCTCCACGTTCTTGCCATCACAATGCTCCATGCCCTGGTCATCACAATGCTCCATGTCCCCTGTCATCACAATTCTCCACGTTCTCGGCATCACTATGCTCCATGATACTTCTCTTCACAGTGTTACATGCTTTGTCATCACAATTCTCAATGCACTTGTCATCGCAATTCTCCATGACCCCTATCATAGCAAGCTCCATGTGATTGTCCTCATAATGCTTCATGAACTTGTCATCAAAATTCTCAATGGCCATTGTCATCACAATGCTCCATGACTCTTGTCATCACAATGCTCCAAGCCCTTTTCATCAAAATGCTCCGTTACATTTGTCATCACAATCATCCATGACACTTGGCATCACAATGCTCCTATCCATTGTCATCACAATGGACCATGACATATGTCATCACAATGCTCCATCACCTGTCTTCACAGTACTCCATGACCTTCTCATCACAATGCTCGATGCCCTTGTCATCACAATTCACCATGCCCACTGTCATCTCATTAATCCATGAAAATTGTCAGACAAATGCTCCATGCCCCTTTCATCACAATGCTCCATGCTCTTTTATCACAATGCTCTATGACTCAGGTCATCACAATGCTCCGTGACTCCAGTCATCACAGTGCTTCATGACCTTTGTCATCACAATGATCCATGCCCTCGTCATCACAAGGCTCTGTGACAATTGTCACCACAATGCTCCATGAACATTTAATCACAATTCTCGGTGACCCTTTTCATCACAATGCTCCATGCCTTTGTCAGCACAGTACTCCTTGACCCATGGCATCACAATGTGCCATGCCCTTGTCATCACAATGCTCCACATCGTTGTCATCACAATGCTCCATAAACCTTGTCATCACAGTGCTCCATGCATTTGTCAGCACAATGCTCCTGACCCATGTCATCACAAAGTGCCATGCGTTTGTCATCACAATGCTCCACAAGTTTGTCATCACAATGCTCCATGCTCATCTCATCAAAATGCTCTCTCACCACTGATATCACAATGTTCCATCGCTAATCATCACAATACTCCCACACCCCTGTCATTACAATGTTCCATGACCCTTGTCACAACAGTGCTACATGCCCTTATCATCACAATGCTCCATGACACTTGACATCACAATGTTCCATAACCCCTGTCATCACAGTGCTCCTTGACCATTTTCATCACAATGTTCCATGACACCTAACATCACAATGATCCATAAACACTGTCATCAAAATGTTTCATGACCATTTCATCCAATTGCTCCATGACCCTGTCATCACAATGCTCCCTGCCCTTCTCATCACAATGCACCACACACTTGTCATCAAAATGCTCCATGGCCAATGTAATCACAAAGCTCCATGACCTTTGGCATCACAATGCTCCATGTCATTGTCATCACAAAGTTCCATGAAACCTCTCATCACATTGCTCCATGGTGTTGTCATCACAAAGCTCCATGACGCTTGTCATCACAATGCTTGTTGCCCTTCTCATCACAATGCACCATGCCTTTGTCATTGCAATCCTCCAAGAAACATGTATCACTGAGTTCCGTGCACTTGTCATCACAATGCTCCATGCCCACTCTCATCACAATAATCCACGAAAATTTTCAGACCAATGCTCCATGCCCGTGTCATCACAATGCTCCATTACACCTGTCATAACAATGCTCCATGACCCCTGCCTTTGTCATCACAAGACTCCATGACCCTTGTCATCACAATGCTCCAAGACCCCTGTAATCACAATGCTCCATGCCCATGTCATCACAAAGCTCCCTGACGCATGTCATCAGAATGCTCCATGGCCTTCTCATCACAATGCTCCATGCCCATTTCATCACAATGCTCCAAGACCCCTGTAATAACAATACCCCATGCCACTTTTCATCTCAATGCTCCGTGAACCCTGTCATCACAATGCACCATGCCCATCATCATAATGCTACATTCTATTGTCACCACAATGAAATCAAAATTTTCCACGACCTCTGTCATCACAATGCTCCAAACCCCTCTGATCACAATGTTCCATAAAACTGTTCATCACAATGCCCCATGATGCTGGTTATAACAGTTATCCATGGACTTCTCATCACAATGCTCCATGACGCCTGACATCACAATGTTCCATAAACACTGTCAGGAAAATATTTCATGATCATTTCATCCAATTGCTCCATGACCCTGTCATCACAATGCTCCCTGACCTTCTCATCACAATGCACCACACCCTTGTCATCAATATGCTCCATGGCCTATGTCATCAAAAAACTCGATGACCATTGGCATCACAATGTTGCATGCCATTGTCATCACAAAGCTCCATGAAACCTCTCATCACATTGCTCCATGACGTTGTCATCACATTTCTCCATGACGCTTGTCATCACAATGCTTGATGCGCTTCTCATCACAATGCACCATGCCTTTGTTATTGCAATCCTCCAAGACACATGTATCACTGTGTTCCGTGCACTTGTCATCACAATGCTCCATGCCCACTCTCATCACAATAATCCATGAAATTTTTCAGACCAATGCTCCATTCCCTTGTCATCACAATGCTCCATTACCACTGTCATAACAATGCTCCATAACCTCTGCAATCACAATGTTCCATGGCTTTGTCATCGCAAGACTCCATGACCCTTGTCATCACAATGCTCCAAGACCCCTGTAATCACAATGCTCCATGCCCATGTCATCACAAAGCTCCCTGACGCATGTCATCAGAATGCTCCATGGCCTTCTCATCACAATGCTCCATGCCCTTTTCATCACAATGCTCCAAGACCCCTGTAATAACAATACTCCATGCCACTTTTCATCTCAGTGCTCCTTGAACCCTATCATCACAATGCACCATGCCCATCATCATAATGCTTCATGCTATTGTCATCACAAAGAAATCAAAATTCTCCATGACCTCTGTCATCACAATGCTCCAAATCCCTGTGATCACAATGTTCCATAAAACTTGTCATCACAACGCCCCATGATGCTGGTTACCACAATTATCCATGGACTTCTCATCACAATGCTCCCTGGAACTTGTCATCAGTATGCTCATTGAAAACTGTCATGACAAGTCTCCATGCCCTTTTCATCACAATGATCCATGCCCTTTTCATCACAATGCTCCATGCCATTGTCATCACAATACTCCACAAGCTTGTCATCAGAATGCTCCGTGACACTTGTCATCACAATGATCCATGAACCCTGTCATCAAAATGTTCCATGACACCTGTCATCACAATGCTCCATGCCCCTTGTCATTACAGTGCTCCATGATGCTCGTCATCACAATTATCCATGGTCTTCTCATCACAGTGCTCCACTGTCTTGCCATCACAATGCTCCATGACCTGGTTATCACAATGCTCCATGTCCCCAGTCATCACAATGCTCCATGACCCCTGTCATCACAATACTCCATACCCCTTTTCATTACAGTGCTCCATGACGCTCGTAATCACAATTATCCATGCTCTTCTCATCACAATGCTCCACGCCCTTGTCATCAAAATGCTCCATGACACTTGTCATCACAATGCTCCATGACCACTGTCATCACAATGCTCCATGACCCCTGTCATCACAATGCTCCAAACCCCTTGTCATTACAGTGCTCCATGACGCTTGTCATCACAATTATCCATGGTCTTCTCATCACAATGCTCCACGGTCTTGCCATCACAATGCTCCATGCCCTGGTCATCACACTGCTCCATGTCCCTGTCATCACAATTCTCCACGTTCTTGGCATCAGAATGCTCCATGACACTTCTCATCATAGTGTTACATGCTTTGTCATCACAATTCTCAATGCACTTGTCATCGCAATGCTCCATGACCCCTGTCATAGCAAGCTCCATGTGCTTGTCATCACAATACTCCATGTGCTTGTCGTCACAATGCTCCATGACTTTTGTCATCACAAGGCTCCCTGACACTTGTTGTCAGAATGCTCCTTGAAACCTGTCATGAAAAGGCTCCATGCCTTTTTCATCACAATGCCCCATGTCGTTTTCTTAACAATGCTCCATGCCATTGTCATCAAAATACTCCACAAGCTTGTCATCAGAATGCTCCCTGACCCTTGTCATCACAATGCTCCATGACCCCTGTTATCACAATGCTCCATACCCCTTTTCATTACAGTGCTCCATTACGCTCGTCATCACAGTTACCCGTGGTCTTCTCATCACAATGCTCCACGGTCTTGCCAACACAGTGCTCCATGCCCTGGTCATCACAATGCTCCATGTCCCGTGTCATCACAATTCTCCACGTTCTTTGCATCACTATGCTCCATGACACTTCTCATCACAGTGTTACATGCTTTGTCATCACAATTCTCTATGCACTTGTCATCGCAATACTCCATGATCCCTGTCATAGCAAGCTCCATGTGCTTGTCATCACAGTGCTTCATGAACTGGTCATCAAAATTCTCAATGGCCCTTGTCATCACAATGCTCCAAGCCCTTGTCATCAAAATGCTCCATTACCTTTGTCAAAACAATCCTCCATGACACTTGGCATCACAATGCTCCATTCCATTGTCATCGCAATGACCATGACATATCTCATCACAATGCTCCCTGACACCTGTCTTCACAATACTCCATGACCTTCTCATCACAATGCCCCATGCCCTTGACATCACAATGTGCCATGCCCACTCTCATCACAATAGTCCATGAAATTTGTCAGACCAATGCAACATGCCCCTGTCATCACAATGCTCCATGCACTTTCATCACAATGCTCTATGACCCCTGTCATCACAATGCTCCGTGACTCCAGTCATCACAATGCTTCATGACCATTGTCACCACAATTCTCCATGAACATTTCATCACAATGCTCCGTGACCCTAGTCATTCCAATGCTCCATGCCTTTGTCAGCACAATACTCCATGACCCATGGCATCACAATGCGCAATGCGCTTGTCATCACAATGCTCCACATCGTTGTCATCACAATGCTCCATAAACCTTGTCATCACAATGCTCCATGCGTTTTTCAGCACAATGCTCCATGACCCATATCATCACAATGTGCCATGCGTTTGTCATCACAGTGCTCCACAACCTTGTTATCACAAAGCTCCATGCACTTCTCATCAAAATGCTCTCTCACCAATGATATCACAATGTCCCTTAACTAATCATCTCAATACTCCCTCACACCTGTCATCACAATGTTCCATAACCCTTGTCACAACAATGCTACATGCACTTATCATCACAATGCTCCATGCCCCTGACATCACAATGTTCCATAACCCCTGTCATCACAATGCTCCATGACCCTTTTCATCACAATGCTCCATGACCCCTGACATCACAATGTTCCATAAACACTGTCATCAAAATGTTCCATGACCATTTCATCCAATTGCTCCATGACCCTGTCATCACAATGCTCCCTGCCCTTCTCATCACAATGCACCACACACTTGTCATCAAAATGCTCCATGGCCTATGTCATCACAAAGCTCCATGACCCTTGGCATCACAATGCTGCATGCCATTGTCATCACAAAGCTCCATGAAACCTCTCATCACATTGCTCCATGACGTTGTCATCACAAAGCTCCATGACGCTTGTCATCACAATGCTCGATGCCCTTCTCATCACAATGCACCATGCCTTTGTCATTGCAATCCTCCAAGACACATGTATCACTGTGTTCCGTGCACTTGTCATCACAATGCTCCATGCCCACTCTCATCACAATAATCCATGAAACTTTTCAGACCAATGCTCCATGCCCTTGTCGTCACAATGCTCCATTATAACTGTCATAACAATGCTCCATGAGCCCTGCCATCACAATGTTCCACGGCTTTGTCATCGCAAGACTCCATGACCCTTGTCATCACAATGCTCCAAGACCCCTGTAATCACAATGCTCCATGCCCATGTCATCACAAAGCTCCCTGACGCATGTCATCAGAATGTTCCATGGCCTTCTCATCACAATGCTCCATGCCCTTCTCATCAGAATGCACCATGCCTTTGTCATTGCAATCCTCCAAGACACATGTATCACTGTGTTCCGTGCACTTGTCTTCACAATACTCCATGCCCACTCTCATCACAATAATCCATGATACTTTTCAGACCAATGCTCCATGCCCTTGTCATCACAATGCTCCATTACCACTGTCATAACAATGCTCCATGACCCCTGCCATCACAATGTTCCACGGCTTTGTCATCGCAAGACTCCATGACCCTTGTCATCACAATGCTCCAAGACCCCTGTAATCACAATGCTCCATGCCCATGTAATCACAAAGCTCCCTGACACATGTCATCAGAATGCTCCATGGCCTTCTCATCACAATGCTCCATGTCCTTTCCATAACAATGCTCCAAGACCCCTGTAATAACAATACTCAATGCCACTTTTCATCTCAGTGCTCCATGAACTCTGTCATCACAATGCAACATGCCCATCATCATAATGCTTCATGCTATTGTCATCACAATGAAATCAATATTCTCCATGACCTCTGTCATCACAATGCTCCAAACCCCTGTGATCACAATGTTCCATAAAACTTGTCATCACAACGCCCCACGAAGCTGGTTACCACAATTATCCATGGAATTCTCATCACAATGCTCCATGACCTTTGTCATCACAATTCTCAATACACTTGTCATCACAATGCTCCCTGGAACTTGTCATCAGTATGCTCATTGAAAACTGTCATGACAAGTCTCCATGCACTTTTCATCACAATGCTCCATGCCATTGTCATCACAATACTCCATAAGCTTGTCATCAGAATGCTCCGTGACACTTGTCATCACATTGATCCATGAACCCTGTCATCAAAATGTTCCATGACACCTGTCATCACAATGCTCCATGCCCCTTGTCATTACAATGCTCCATGATGCTCGTCATCACAATTATCCATGGACTTCTCATCACAGTGCTCCACTGTCTTGCCATCACAATGCTCCATGACATGGTTATCACAATGCTCCTTGTCCCCTGTCATCACAATGCTCCATGACTCCTGTCATCACAATACTCCATACCCCTTTTCATTACACTGATCCATGACGCTCGTAATCACAATTAGCCATGGTCTTCTCATCACAATGCTCCACACCCTTGTCATCAACACGCTCTATGACACTTGTCATCACAATGCTCCATGCCAACTCTCATCACAATGCTCCATGACCCCTGTCATCACAATGCTCCACACCCCTTGTCATTACAGTGCTCCATGACGCTTGTCATCACAATTATCCATGGTCTTCTCATCACAATGCTCCACCGTCTTGCCATGACAATGCTCCATGTCCCTGTCATCACAATTCTCCACGTTCTTGGCATCACTATGCTCCATGACACTTCTCATCAAAGTGTTATATACTTTGTCATCACAATTCTCTATGCCCTTGTCATCGAAATGCTCCATGACTCCTGTCATAGCAAGCTCCATGTGCTTTTCATCACAATACTCCATGTGCTTGTCGTCACAATGCTCCATGACCTTTGTCATCACAATTCACCCTGTCACTTGTTGTCAGAATGCTCCTTGAATCCTATCATGAAAAGGCTCCATGCCTTTTACATCACAATGCCCCATGCCGTTTTCTTCACAATGCTCCATGCCTTTGTCATCAAAATACTCTACAAGCTTGTCATCAGAATGCTCCCTGACCATTGTCATCACAATGCTCCATGACCCCTGTTATCACAATGCTCCATACCCCTTGTCATTACAGTGCTCCATGACGCTCGTCATCACATTTACCCGTGGCCTTCTCATCACAATGCTCCACGGTCTTGCCATCACAATGCTCCAAGCCCTGGTCATCACAACGCTTCATGTCCCATGTCAGCACAATTCTCCACGTTCTTGGCATCACTATGCTCCATGACACTCCTCGTCACAGTGTTACATGCTTTGTCATCACAATTCTCTTTGCACTTGTCATCGCAATGCTTCATGATCCCTGTCATAGCAAGCTCCATGTGCTTGTCATCACAATGCTTCATGAACTGGTCATCAAAATTCTCAATGGCCCTTGTCATCACAATGCTCCATGCTCTTGTCATCAAAATGCTCCATTACCTTTGTCATCACCATCCTCCATGACACTTGGCCTCACAATGCTCCATTCCATTGTCATCACAATGACCATGACATATGTCATCACAACGCTCCCTGACACCTGTCTTCACAATACTCCATGACCTTCTCATCACAGTGCTCCATGCCGTTGTCATCACAATGCGCCATGCCCACTCTCATCACAATAGTCCATGAAATTTGTCAGACCAATGCAACATGCCCCTGTCATCACAATGCTCCATGCACTTTCATCACAATGCTCTATGTCCCCTGTCATCACAATGCTCCATGACTACAGTCATCAAAATGCTTCATGACCATTGTCACCACAATGCTCCATGAACATTTCATCACAATGCTCCATGACCCTAGTCATCACAATGCTCCATGCCTTTGTCAGCACAATACTCCATGACCCATGGCATCACAATGCGCCATGCGCTTGTCATCACAATGCTCCACAACGTTGTCATCACAATGCTCCATAAACCTTGTCATCACAATGCTCCATGCGTTTGTCAGCACAATGCTCCATGACCCATATCATTACAATGTGCCATGCATTTGTCATCACAGTGCTCCACAACCTTGTTATCACAATGCTCCATGCACTTCTCATCAAAATGCTCTCTCACCAATGATATCGCAATGTTCCATCACTAATCATCTCAATACTCCCTCACGCCTGTCATCACAATGTTCCATAACCCTTGTCACAACAATGTGACATGCACTTATCATCACAATGCTCCATGCCCCTGACATCACAATGTTCCATAACCCCTGTCATCACAATGCTCCATGACCCTTTTCATCACAATGCTCCATGACCCCTGACATCACAATGTTCCATAAACACTGTCATCAAAATGTTCCATGACCATTTCATCCAATTGCTCCATGACCCTGTCATCACAATGCTCCCTGCCCTTCTCATCACTATGCACCACACCCTTGTCATCAAAATGCTCCATGGCCTATGTCATCACAAAGCTCCATGACCCTTGGCATCACAATGCTGCATGCCATTGTCATCACAAAGCTCCATGAAACCTCTCATCACATTGCTCCATGACGTTGTCATCACAAAGCTCCATGACGCTTGTCATCACAATGCTCGATGCCCTTCTCATCACAATGCACCATGCCTTTGTCATTGCAATCCTCCAAGACATACGTATCACTGTGTTCCGTGCACTTGTCATCACAATGCTCCATGCCCACTCTCATCACAATAATCCATGAAATTTTTCAGACCAATGCTCCATGCCCTTGTCATCACAATGCTCCATTACCACTGTCATAACAATGCTCCATGACCCCTGCCATCACAATGTTCCACGGCTTTGTCATCACAAGACTCCATGACCCTTGTCATCACAATGCTCCAAGACCCCTGTAATCACAATTCTCCATGCCCATGTCATCACAAAGCTCCCTGACGCATGTCATCAGAATGTTCCACGGCCTTCTCATCACAATGCTCCATGCCGTTCTCGTCAGAATGCACCATGCCTTTGTCATTGCAATCCTCCAAGAAACATGTATCACTGTGTTCTGTGCCCTTGTCATCACAATGCTCCATGCCCACTCTCATCACAATAATCCATGAAACTTTTCAGACCAATGCTCCATGCCCTTGTCATCACAATGCTCCAAGACCCCTGTAATCACAATGCTCCATGCCCATGTCATCACAACGCTCCCTGACACATGTCATCAGAATGCTCCATGGCCTTCTCATCACAATGCTCCATGCCCTTTTCATCACAATGCTCCAAGACCCCTGTAATAACAATACTCAATGCCACTTTTCATCTCAGTGCTCCATGAACCCTGTCATCACAATGCACCGTGCCCAACATCATAATGCTTCATGCTATTGTCATCACAATGAAATCAAAATTCTCCATGACCTCTGTCATCACAATGCTCCAAACCCCTGTGATCACAATGTTCCATAAAACTTGTGATCACAACGCCCCATGATGCTGGTTACCACAATTATCCATGGACTTCTCATCACAATGCTCCCTGGAACTTGTCATCAGTATGCTCATTGAAAACTGTCATGACAAGTCTCCATGCCCTTTTCATCACAGTGGTCCATGCTCTTTTCATCACAATGCTCCATGCCATTGTCATCACAATACTCCACAAGCTTGTCATCAGAATGCTCCGTGACACTTGTCATCACAATGATCCATGAACTCTGTCATCAAAATGTTCCATGACACCTGTCATCACAATGCTCCAAACCCCTTGTCATTACAGTGCTCCATGACGCTTCTCATCACAATTATCAATGATCTTCTCATCACAATGCTCCACAGTCTTGCCATCAATATGCTCCATGCCCTGGTCATAACACTGCTCCCTGTCCCTGACATCACAATTCTCCACGTTCTTCGCATCAGAATGCTCCATGACTCTTCTCATCAAAGTGTTACATGCTTTGTCATCACAATTCTCTATGCCCTTGTCATCGCAGTGCTCCATGACCCCTGTCATAGCAAGCTCCATGTGCTTGTTATCACAATACTCCATGTGCTTGTCGTCAAAATGCTCCATGACCTTTGTCATCAAAAGGCTCCCTGACACTTGTTCTCAGAATGCTCCTTGAAACCTGTCATGAAAAGGCTCCATGCCTTTTTCATCACAATGTCCCATGCCGTTTTCTTCACAATGCTCCATGCCATTGTCATCAAAATACTCCACAAGCTTGTCATCAGAGTGCTCCCTGACACTTGTCATCACTCCATGACCCCTGTTATCACAATGCTCCATATCCTTTGTCATTACAGTGCTCCATGATGCTCGTCATCACAGTTTCCCGTGGTCTTCTCATCACAGTGCTCCACGGTCTTGCCATCACAATTCTCCATGCCCTGGTCATCACAATGCTCCATGTCCCGTCTCATCACAATTCTCCACGTTCTTGGCATCACTATTTTCCATGACACTTCTCATCACAATGTTACATGCTTTGTCATCACAATTCTCTATGCACTTGTCATCGCAATGTTCCATGATCCCTGTCATAGCAAGCTCCATGTGCTTGTCATCACAATGCTCAATGAACTGGTCATCAAAATTCTCAATGGTCCTTGTCATCCCAATGCACCATGGCCTTGTCATAACAAAGCTCCATGACACTTGTCATCACAATGCTCCAAGCCCTTGTCATCAAAATGCTCCATTACCTTTGTCATCACAATCCTCCATGACACTTGGCATCACAATGCTCCATTCCATTGTCATCGCAATGACCATGACATATGTCATCACAACCCTCCCTGACACCTGTCTTCACAATACTCCATGACCTTCTCATCACAATGCTCCATGCCGTTGTCATCACAGTGCGCCATGCCCACTCTCATAACAATAGTCCATGAAATTTGTCACACCAATGCAACATGCCCCTGTCATCACAATGCTCCATGCACTTTCATCACAATGCTCTATGACCCCTGTCATCACAATGCTCCGTGACTCCAGTCATCACAATGCTTCATGACCATTGTCCCCACAATGCTCCATGAACATTTCATCACAATGCTCCGTGACCATAGTCATCACAATGCTCCATGCCTTTGTCAGCGCAATACTCCATGACCCATGGCATCACAATGCGCCATGCACATGTCATCACAATGCTCGACATCGTTGTCATCACAATGCTCCATAAATTTTGTCATCACAATGCTCCATGCGTTTGTCAGCACAATGCTCCATGACCCATATCATCACAATGTGCCATGCGTTTGTCATCACAGTGCTCCACAACCTTGTTATCACAATGCTCCATGCACTTCTCATCAAAATGCTCTCTCACCAATGATATCACAATGTTCCATCACTAATCATCTCAATACTCCCTCACGCCTGTCATCACAATGTTCCATAACCCTTGTCACAACAATGCTACATGCACTTATCATCACAGTGCTCCATGCCCCTGACATCACAATGTTCCATAACCCCTGTCATCACAATGCTCCATGACCCTTTTCATCACAATGCTCCATGACCCCTGACATCACAATGTTCCATAAACACTGTCATCAAAATGTTCCATGACCATTTCATCCAATTGCTCCATGACCCTGTCATCACAATGCTCCCTGCCCTTCTCATCACAATGCACCACGCCCTTGTCATCAAAATGCTCCATGGCCTATATCATCACAAAGCTCCATGACCCTTGGCATCACAATGCTCCATGCCATTGTCATCACAAAGCTCCATGAAACCTCTCATCACATTGCTCCATGACGTTGTCATCACAAAGCTTCATGACGCTTGTCATCACATTGCTCAATGCCCTTCTCATCACAATGCACCATGCCTTTGTCATTGCAATCCTCCAAGACACATGTATCACTGTGTTCCGTGCACTTGTCATCACAATGCTCCATGCCCACTCTCATCACAATAATCCATGAAACTTTTCAGACCAATGCTCCATGCCCTTGTCATCAAAATGCTCCATGACCCCTGCCATCACAGTGTTCCACGGCTTTGTCATCGCAAGACTCCATGACCCTTGTCATCACAATGCTCCAAGACCCCTGTAATCACAATGTTCCATGCCCATGTCATCACAAAGCTCCCTGACGCATGTCATCAGAATGTTCCATGGCCTTCTCATCACAATGCTCCATGCCCTTCTCATCAGAATGCACCATGCCTTTGTCATTGCAATCCTCCAAGAAACATGTATCACTGTGTTCCGTGCCCTTGTCATCACAATGCTCCATGCCCACTCTCATCACAATAATCCATGAAACTTTTCAGAACAATGCTCCATGCCCTTTTCATCACAATGCTCCCAGACCCCTGTAATAACAATACTCCATGCCACTTTTCATCTCAATGCTCCATGAACCCTGTCATCACAGTGCACCATGCCCATCATCATAATGCTTCATGCTATTGTCATCTCAATGAAATCAAAATTCTCCATGACCTCTGTCATCACAATGCTCCAAATCCCTGTGACCACAATTTTCCATAAAACTTGTCATCACAACGCCCCATGATGCTAGTTACCACAATAATCCATGGACTTCTCATCACAATGCTCCATGAACTTTGTCATCACAATTCTCAATACACTTGTCATCACAATGCTCCCTGGAACTTGTCATCAGTATGCTCATTGAAAACTGTCATGACAATTCTCCATGCCCTTTTCATCACAATGATGCATGCCCTTTTCATCACAATGCTCCATGCCATTGTCATCACAATACTCCACAAGCTTGTCATCAGAATGCTCCGTGACACTTTTCATCACATTGATCCATGAACCCTGTCATCAAAATGTTCCATGACACCTGTCATCACAATGCTCCATGCCCCTTGTCATTACAGTGCTCCATGATGCTCGTCATCACAATTATCCATGGTATTCTCATCACAGTGCTCCACTGTCTTGCCATCACAATGCTCCATGACATGGTTATCACAATGCTCCATGTCCCCAGTCATCACAATGCTCCATGACCCCTGTCATCACAATAATCCATACCCCTTTTCATTACAGTGCTACATGATGCTCGTAATCACAATTATCCATGGTCTTCTCATCACAATGCTCCACGCCCTTGTCATCAACATGCTCCATGACAGTTGTCATCACAATGCTCCATGACCACTGTCATCACAATGCTCCATGACCCCTGTCTTCACAATGCTCCACACCCCTTGTCATTACAGTGCTCCCTGACGCATGTCATCAGAATGCTCCATGGCCTTCTCATCACAATGCTCCATGCCCTTCTCATCAGAATGCACCATGCCTTTGTCATTGCAATCCTCCAAGAAACATGTATCACTGTGTTCCGTGCCCTTGTCATCACAATGTGCCATGCCCACTCTCATCACAATAGTCCATGAAATTTTTCAGACCAATGCAACATGCCCCTGTCATCACAATGCTCCATGCACTTTCATCACAATGCTCCGTGACTCCAGTCATCACAATGCTTCATGACCATTGTCACCACAATGCTCCATGAACATTTCATCACAATGCTCCGTGACCCTAGTCATCACAATATTCCATGCCTTTGTCAGCACAATACTCCATGACCCATGGCATCACAATGTGCCATGCGCTTGTCATCACAATGCTCCACATCGTTGTCATCACAATGCTCCATAAACCTTGTCATCACAATGCTCCATGCGTTTGTCAGCACAATGCTCCATGACCCATATCATCACAATGTGCCATGAGTTTGTCATCACAGTGCTCCACAACCTTGTTATCACAATGCTCCATGCACTTCTCATCAAAATGCTCTCTCACCAATGATATCACAATGTTCCATCACTAATCATCTCAATATTCCCTCACGCCTGTCATCACAGTGTTCCATAACCCTTGTCACTACAATGCTACATGCACTTATCATCACAATGCTCCATGCCCCTGACATCACAATGTTCCATAACCCCTGTCATCACAATGCTATATGACCCTTTTCATCACAATGCTGCATGACCCCTGATAACACAATGTTCCATAACCCCTCTCATCAAAATATTCCATGACACATTTCATCCAATTGCTCCATGACCCTGTCATCACAATGATCCCTGCCCTTCTCATCACAATGCACCACGCCCTTGTCATCAAAATGCTCCATGGCCTATGTCATCACAAAGCTCCATGACCCTTGGCATCACAATGCTGCATGCCATTGTCATCATAAAGCTCAATGAAACTTCTCATCACATTGATCCATGACATTGTCATTCACAAAGCTCCATGACGCTTGTCATCACAATGCTCCATGCCCTTGTCATTGCAATCCTCCATGACACATGTATCACTGTGTTCCGTGCCCTTGTCATCACAATGCTCGATGCCCACTCTCATCACAATAATCCATGAAACTTTTCAGACCAATATTCCATGCCCTTGTCATCACAATGCTCCATTACTCCTGTCATAAAAATGATCCATTACCCGTGCCATCACCATGTTCCACGGCCTTGTCATCACAAGGCTCCATGACCCTTGTCATCACAGTGTTCCAAGACACCTGTAATCACAAAGCTCCATGCCCCTCTTCATCTCAATGCTCCATGAACCCTGTCATCACAATGCACCATGCCGATAATCATAATGCTTCATGTTATTGCCATCACAATGAAATCAAAATTCTCCTTGACTTCGTCATCACAATGCTCCAAACCCTTGTGATCACAATGTTCAATAACACTTATCATCACAACACCCCATGACGCTCATCATCACAATTATCTATGGTCTTCTCATCACAGTGCTCCATGACCTTTGTCATCACAATGCTCAATACACTTGTTATCACAATGCTCCCTGACACTTGTCATCAGTATGCTCCTTGAACCCTGTCATGAAAAGGCTCCATGTCTTTTTCATAACAACGATCCATGCCCTTTTCATCACAATGCTTCAAGACCCCTGTAATCACAATGTTCCATGCCCTTGTCATCACAAAGCTCCATGATGCATTTCAGAATGCTCCATTGCCTTCTCATCACAATGCTCCATGCTCTTGTCATCACAATGCTCCAAGACCACTGTAATCACAATGTTCCATGCCCCTTTTCATCAGAATGCTCCATGAGACTTTTCATTACAAGGCTCCATGGTCTTCTCATCACAATGCTCCAGGAACTTGTCATCACAGTGCTCAATTTCATTGTCATCACAATGCTCCATGACCCCTGTCATCACAATACTCCATGAATATTTTCAGCCCAATGCTCCATGGCCTTGTCATCACAATGCTCCATTACCCCTGGCATAACAATGCTCCATGACCCCATCCATCACCATGTTCCACGGCCTTGTCATCACAAGGCTCCATGACTCTTGTCATCACAATGCTCCAATACCCTTGTAATCACCATGCTCCATGCCCCTTTTCATCTCATTGCTCCATGAACCCTGTCATCACAATGCACCATGCCCATTATGATAATGCTTCATGCTATTGTCATCACAATGAAATCAAAATTCTCCATGACCTCTGTCATCACAATGCTCCAAACCCTTGTGATCACAATGTTCCATGAAACTTGCCATCACAACGCCCCATGACGCTGGTCATCACAATTATCCATGGACTTCTCATCACAATGCTCCATGACCTTTGTCATCACAATTCTCAGTACACTTGTCGTCAGTATGCTCCTTGTACCCTGTCATGACAAGTCTCCATGCCTTTTTCATCACAGTGATCCATGCCATTGTCATCACAATGCTCCATGCCATTGTCATCACAATACTCCACAAGCTTGTCATCAGAATGCTCCGTGACCCTTGTCATCACAATGCTCCATGACACCTGTCAACACAATGCTCCACGCCCCTTGTCATTACAGTTCTCCATGATGCTCGTCATCACAATTATCCATGGTCTTCTCATCACAGTGCTCCACGGTCTTGCCATCACAATGCTCCATGCCCTGATCATGACAATATTCCATGTACCTTGTTATCACAATTCTCCATGTCCTTGTCATCACAATGCTCCATGACAGTTCTCATCACAATGATGCATGCTATTGTCATCACAATTCTCCTTGCACTTGTCATCGCAATGCCCCATGACCCCTGTCATAGCAAGTTCCATGCCTTTGTCATCACAATGCTTCACGAACTTTTCATCAAAATTCTCAATGCCCGTTGTCATCACAATGCTCCATGCCCTTGTCATCACAATGCTCCAAGCCCTTGTCATCACAATGCTCCATTACCTTTGTCATCACAATCCGCCATAACACTTGTGCATCACAATGTTCCATGCCATTGTCATCACAATGGGCCATGAAATATGTCATCACAATGCTCCCAGACACATTTCTTTACAATATTCCATGCCCTTTTCATCCCAATGTGCCATGCCCACTCTCAACTCATTTATCCATTAAACTTATCAGACCAATGCTCCATGCACCTGTCATCAAAATGCTCCATGTCATTTTCATCACAACGCTCCATGAACCCTCTCATCACATTGTTCCATGCCCTTGTCATCACAAAGCCCCATGATGCTTGTCATCACAGTACCCGATGCTCTTCTCACCACAATGCTCCATGCCCTTGTCATTACAATCCATCATGGTCCATGTATCAGAGTGTTCAGTGCCCTTGTCATCACAATGCTCCATGCCCACTCTCATCACAATAATCCACGAAACTTTTCAGACCAATGCTCCATGCCCTTCTCATCACAATGCTCCATTACCCCTGTCATAACAGTGCTCCATGACACCTGCCATCACAATGTTCCACAGCCTTGTCATCAAAATTCTCAATGACCCTTGTCATCACAATTCTCCAAGAACCCTGTAATCACAATGCTCCATGCCCTTGTCATCACAAAGCTCCAAGACGCATGTCATCAGAATGTTCCATGGCCTTCTCATTCATGATGCTCTATGCCCATGTCATCACAATGATCCAAGACTCCTGTAATCACAATGCTCCATGCCCCTTTTCATCTCAATGCACCATGAACACTATCATCACAATGCACCATGCCCCTTTTCATCTCAATGCTCCATGAACCCTGTTATCACAATGCACCATGCCCATCATCATAATGGTTCAGGCTATTGACATCACAATGAAATAAAAATGCTTCATGACCTCTCTCATCACAATGCTCCAAATCCTTGTGATCACAATGTTCCATAACACTTATCCTCACAACGCCGCATGACACTTGTCATAACAATTATCCATGGTCTTCTCATCACAATGCTCCATGACCTTTGTCATCACAATTCTCAATACCCTTGTCATCACAATGCTCCCTGACACTTGTTTTCATTATGCTCCTTGAACACTGTCATGACAAGGCTCCATGCCTTTTTCATGACAATGATCCATGCCCTTTTCATCACAGTGTTCCAAGACCCCTGTAATCACAATGCTCCATGCCCTTGTCATCACAAAGCTCCATGATGCATGTCATCAGAACGCTCCATGGCCTTCTCATCCCAATGCTTCATGCCCTTGTCATCACAATGCTCCAAGACCGCTGTAATCACAATGCTCACTGCCCCTTTTCATCAGAATGTTCCATGAGACTTGTAATCACAAGGCTCCATGGTCTTCTTATCACAGTGCTCCAGTACCTTGTCATCACAGTCCTCCATGAACCCTGTCATCACAATGCTCCATGACCACTGTCATCACAATAATCCATGAAACTTTTCAGACCAATGCTCCATGCCCGTGTCATCACAATGCTCCATTACACCTATCATAACAATGCTCCATGACCCCTGCCTTTGTCATCACAAGACTCCATGACCCTTGTCATCACAATGCTCCAAGACCCCTGTAATCACAATGCTCCATGCCCATGTCATCACAAAGCTCCCTGACACATGTCATCCAAATGCTCCATGGCCTTCTCATCACAATGCTCCAAGCCCTTTTCATCACAATGCTCCAAGACCCCTCTAATAACAAGACTCCATGCCAATTTTCATCTCAGTGCTCCATGAACCCTGTCATCACAATGCACCATGCCCATCATCATAATGCTACATGCTATTGTCATCACAATGAAATCAAAATTCTCCACGACCTCTGTGATCACAATGCTCCAAACCCCTCTGAACACAATGTTCCATAAAACTGTTCATCACAATGCCCCATGATGCTGGTTATAACAGTTATCCATGGACTTCTCATCACAATGCTCCATGACCGCTGACATCACAATGTTCCATAAACACTGTCATCAAAATATTTCATGACAATTTCATCCAATTGCTCCATGACCCTCTCATCACAATGCTCCCTGCCCGTCTCATCACAATGCACCACACCCTTGTCATCAAAATGCTCCATGGCCTATGTCATCACAAAGCTCCATGACCCTTGGCATCACAATGTTGCATGCCATTGTCATCACAAAGCTCCATGAAACCTCTCATCACATTGCTCCATGACGTTGTCATCACAAAGCTTCATGACGCTTGTCATCACAATGCTCGACGCCCTTCTCATCACTATGCACCATGCCTTTGTTATTGCAATCCTATAAGACACATGTATCACTGTGTTCCGTGCACTTGTCATCACAATGCTCCATGCCCACTCTCATCACAATAATCCATGAAATTTTTCAGACCAATGCTCCATGCCCTTGTCATCACAATGCTCCATTACACTGTCATAACAATGCTCCATAATCTCTGCAATCACAATGTTCCATGGCTTTGTCATCGCAAGACTCCATGACCCTTGTCATCACAATGCTCCAAGACCCCTGTAATCACAATACTCCATGCCACTTTTCATCTCAGTGCTCCATGAACCCTGTCATCACAATGCACCATGCCCATCATCATAATGGTTCATGCTATTGTCATCACAATGAAATCAAAATTCTCCATGATATCTGTCATCACAATGCTCCAAATCCCTGTGATCACAATGTTCCATAAAACTTGTCATCACAACGCCCCATATTGCTGGTTACCACAATTATCCATGGACTTCTCATCACAATGCTCCATGACCTTTGTCATCACAATTCTCAATACACTTGTCATCACAATGCTCCCTGGAACTTGTCATCAGTATGCTCATTGAAAACTGTCATGACAAGTCTCCATGCCCTTTTCATCACAATGATCCATGCCCTTTTCATCACAATGCTCCATGCCATTGTCATCACAATACTCCACAAGCTTGTCATCAGAATGTTCCGTGACCCTTGTCATCACAATGATCCATGAACCCTGTCATCAAAATGTTCCATGACACCTGTCATCACAATGCTCCATGCCCCTTGTCATTACAGTGCTCCATGATGCTCGTCATCACAATTATCCATGGACTTCTCATCACAGTGCTCCACTGTCTTGCCATCACAATGCTCCATGACCTGGTTATCACAATGATCCATGTCCACAGTCATCACAATGCTCCATGACCCCTGTCATCAAAATACTCCATACCCCTTTTCATTACAGTGCTCCATGACGCTCGTAATCACAATTATCCATGCTCTTCTCATTACAATGCTCCACGCCCTTGTCATCAAAATGCTCCATGACACTTGTCATCACAATGCTCCATGACCACTGTCATCACAATGCTCCATGACCCCTGTCATCACAATGCTCCAAACCCCTTGTCATTACAATGCTCCATGACGCTTGTCATCACAATTATCCATGGTCTTCTCATCACAATGCTCCACGGTCTTGCCATCACAATGCTCCATGCCCTGGTCATCACACTGCTCCATGTCCCTGTCATCACAATTCTCCAAGTTCTTGGCATCAGAATGCTCCATGACACTTCTCATCAAAGTGTTACATGCTTTGTCATCACAATTCTCAATGCACTTTTCATCGCAATGCTCCATGACCCCTGTCATAGCAAGCTCCATGTGCTTGTCATCACAATACTCCATGTGCTTGTCGTCACAATGCTCCATGACCTTTGTCATCACAAGGCTCCCTGACAGTTGTTTTCAGAATGCTCCTTGAAACCTGTCATGAAAAGGCTCCATGCCTTTTTCACCACAATAGCCCAAGTCGTTTTCTTCACAATCCTCCATGCCATTGTCATCAAAATACTCCACAAGCTTGTCATCAGAATGCTCCCTGACCCTTGTCATCACAATGCTGCATGACGCCTGTTATCACAATGCTCCATACCCCTTGTCATTACAGTGCTCCATGACGCTCGTCATCACAGTTACCCTTGGTCTTCTCATCACAGTGCTCCACGGTCTTGCCATCACAATGCTCCATGCCCTGGTCATCACAATGCTCCATGTCCCGTGTCATCACAAGTCTCCACGTTCTTGGCATCACTATGCTCCATGACACTTCTCATCACAGTGTTACATGCTTTGTCATCACAATTCTCTATGCACTTGTCATTGCAATGCTCCATGATCCCTGTCATAGCAAGCTCCATGTGATTGTCATCACAATGCTTCATGGACTGGTCATCAAAATTCTCAATGGCCCTTGTCATCACAATGCTCCATGCCCTTGTCATCACAAAGCTCCATGACACTTGTCATCACAATGCTCCATGCCCTCGTCATCAAAATGCTCCATTACCTTTGTCATCACCATCCTCCATGACACTTGGCCTCACAATGCTCCATTCCATTGTCATCGCAATGACCATGACATATCTCATCACAATGCTCCCTGACACCTGTCTTCACAATACTCCATGACCTTCTCATCACAATGCTCCATGCCCTTGTCATCACAATGCGCCATGCCCACTCTCATCACAATAGTCCATGAAATTTGTCAGACCAATGCAACATGCCCCTGTCATCACAATGCTCCATGCACTTTCATCACAATGCTCTATGACCCCTGTCATCACAATGCTCCATGACTCCAGTCATCACAATGCTTCATGACCATTGTCACCACAATGCTCCATGAACATTTCATCACAATGCTCCGTGACCCTAGTCATCACAATGCTGCATGCCTTTTTCAGCCCAATACTCCATGACCCATGGCATCACAATGCGCCATGCGCTTGTCATCACAATGCTCCACATCGTTGTCATCACAATGCTCCATAAACCTTGACATCACAATGCTCCATGCGTTTGTCAGCACAATGCTCCATGACCCATATCATCACAATGTGCCATGCGTTTGTCATCACAGTGCTCCACAACCTTGTTATCACAATGCTCCATGCACTTCTCATCAAAATGCTCTCTCACAAATGATATCACAATGTTCCATCACTAATCATCTCTATACTCCGTCACGCCTGTCATCACAGTGTTCCATAACCCTTGTCACAACAATGCTACATGCACTTATCATCACAATGCTCCATGCCCCTGACATCACAATGTTCCATAACCCCTGTCATCACAATGCTCCATGACCCTTTTCATCACAATGCTCCATAACCCCTGACATCACAATGTTCCATAAACACTGTCATCAAAATGTTCCATGACCATTTTATCCAATTGCTCCATGACCCTGTCATCACAATGCTCCATGCCCTTCTCATCACAATGCACCACACCCTTGTCATCAATATGCTCCATGGCGTATGTCATCACAAAGCTCCATGACCCTTGGCATCACAATGCTGCATGCCATTGTCATCACAAAGCTCCATGAATCCTCTCATCACATTGCTCCATGACGTTGTCATCACAAAGCTCCATGACGCTTGTCATCACAATTCTCGATGCCCTTCTCATCACAATGCACCATGCCTTTGTCATTGCAATCCTCCAAGACACATGTATCACTGTGTTCCGTGCACTTGTCATCACAATGCTCCATGCCCACTCTCATCACAATAATCCATGAAACTTTTCAGACCAATGCTCCATGCCCTTGTCATCAAAATGCTCCATTATAACTGTCATAACAATGCTCCATGCCCATGTCATCACAAAGCTCCCTGACACATGTCATCAGAATGCTCCATGGCCTTCTCATCACAATGCTCCATGTCCTTTTCATAACAATGCTCCAAGACCCCTGTAATAACAATACTCCATGCCACTTTTCATCTCAATGCTCCATGAACCCTGTCATCACAATGCAACATGCCCATCATCATAATGCTTCATGCTATTGTCATCACAATGAAATCAATATTCTCCATGACCTCTGTCATCACAATGCTCCAAACCCCTGTGATCACAATGTTCCATAAAACTTGTCATCACAACGCCCCATGATGCTGGTTACCACAATTATCCATGGATTTCTCATGACAATGCTCCATGACCTTTGTCATCACAATTCTCAATACACTTGTCATCACAATGCTCCCTGGAACTTGACATCAGTATGCTCATTGAAAACTGTCATGACAAGTCTCCATGCACTTTTCATCACAATGCTCCATGCCATTGTCATCACAATACTGCACAAGCTTGTCATCAGAATGCTCGGTGACACTTGTCATCACAATGATCCATGAACCCTGTCATCAAAATGTTCCATGACACCTGTCAGCACAATGCTCCATGCCCCTTGTCATTACAATGCTCCATGATGCTCGTCATCACAATTATCCAAGGTCTTCTCATCACAGTGCTCCACTGTCTTGCGATCACAATGCTCCATGACATGGTTATCACAATGCTCCATGTCCCCAGTCATCACAATACTCCATACCCCTTTTCATTACAGTGATCCATGACGCTCGTAATCACAATTAGCCATGGTCTTCTCATCAGAATGTTCCACGCCCTTGTCATCAACACGCTCTATGACACTTGTCATCACAATGCTCCATGCCCACTGTCATCACAATGCTCCATGACACCTGTCATCACAATGATCCACACCCATTGTATTACAGTGCTCCATGTCGCTTGTCATTACAATTATCCATGGTCTTCTCATCACAATGCTCCACGGTCTTGCCATGACAATGCTCCATGCCAAGGTCATCACACTGCTCCATGTCCCTGTCATCACAATTCTCCACGTTCTTGGCATCACTATGCTCCATGACACTTCTCATCATAGTGTTACATGCTTTGTCATCACAATTCTCTATGCCCTTGTCATCGCAATGCTCCTTGACCCCTGTCATAGCAAGCTCCATGTGTTTTTCATCACAATACTCCATGTGCTTGTCGTCACAATGCTCCATGACCTTTGTCATCACAATGCACACTGTCATTTGTTGTCAGAATGCTCCTTGAAACCTGTCATGAAAAGGCTCCATGCCTTTTTCTTCACAATGCCCCATGCCGTTTTCTTCACAATGCTCCATGCCTTTGTCATCAAAATACTCCACAAGCTTGCCATCAAAATGCTCCCTGACCATTGTCATCACAATGCTCCATGACCCCTGTTATCACAATGCTTCATACCCCTTGTCATTACAGTGCTCCATGACGCTCGTCATCAGAGTTACCCGTGGTCTTATCATCACAATGCTCCACGGTCTTGCCATCACAATGCTCCAAGCCCTGGTCATCACAATGCTCCGTGTCCCGTGTCAGCACAATTCTCCACGTTCTTGGCATTACTATGCTCCATGACACTTCTCATCACAGTGTTACATGCTTTGTCATCACAATTCTCTATGCACTTGTCATCGCAATGCTCCATGATCCCTGCCATATCAAGCTCCATGTGCTTGTCATCACAATGCTTCATGAACTGGTCATCAAAATTCTCAATGGCCCTTGTCATCAAAATGCTCCATGCCCTTATCATCAAAATGCTCCATTACCTTTGTCATCACCATCCTCCATGACACTTGGCCTCACAATGCTCCATTCCATTGTCATCGCAATGACCATGACATATCTCATCACAGTGCTCCCTGACACCTGTCTTCACAATACTCCATGACCTTCACATCACAATGCTCCATGCACTTGTCATCACAATGCGCCATGCCCACTCTCATCACAATAGTACATGAAATTTGTCAGACCAATGCAACATGCCCCTGTCATCACAATGCTCCATGCACTTTCATCACAATGCTCTATGACCCCTGTCATCACAATGCTCCATGACTCCAGTCATCACAATGCTTCATGACCATTGTCACCACAATGCTCCATGAACATTTCATCACAATGCTCCGTGACCCTAGTCATCACAATGCTCCATGCCTTTGTCAGCCCAATACTCCATGACCCATGGCATCACAATGAGCCATGCGCTTGTCATCACAATGCTCCACATCGTTGTCATCACAATGCTCCATAAACCTTGTCATCACAATGCTCCATGCGTTTGTCAGCACAATGCTCCATGACCCATATCATCACAATGTGCCATGCGTTTGTCATCACAGTGCTCCACAACCTTGTTATCACAATGCTCCATGCACTGCTCATCAAAATGCTCTCTCACCAATGATATCACAATGTTCCATCACTAATCATCTCAATACTCCCTCACGCCTGTCATCACAATGTTCCATAACCCTTGTCACAACAATGCTACATGCACTTATCATCACAATGCTCCATGCCCCTGACATCACAATGTTCCATAACCCCTGTCATCACAATGCTCCATGACCCTTTTCATCACAGTGCTCCATGACCCCTGACATCACAATGTTCCATAAACACTGTCATCAAAATGTTCCATGATCATTTCATCCAATTGCTCCATGACCCTGTCATCACAATGCTCTCTGCCCTTCTCATCACAATGCACCACACCCTTGTCATCAAAATGCTCCATGGCCTATGTCATCACAAAGCTCCATGACCCTTGGCATCACAATGCTGCATGCCATTGTCATCACAAAGCTCCATGAAACCTCTCATCACATTGCTCCATGACGTTGTCATCACAAAGCTCCATGACACTTGGCATCACAATTCTCGATGACCTTCTCATCAGAATGCACCATGCCTTTGTCATTGCAATCCTCCAAGACACATGTATCACTGTGTTCCGTGCACTTGTCATCACAATGCTCCATGCCCACTCTCATCCCAATAATCCATGAAAATTTTCAGACCAATGCTCCATGCCCTTGTCATCACAATGCTCCATTACCACTCTCATAACAATGCTCCATGACCCCTGCCATCACAATGTTCCACGGCTTTGTCATCGCAAGTCTCCATGACCCTTGTCATCACAATGCTCCAAGACCCCTGTAATCACAATGCTCCATGCCCATGTCATCACAAAGCTGCCTGACGCATGTCATCAGAAGGCTCCATGGCCTTCTCATCACAATGCTCCATGCCCTTCTCATCAGAATGCACCATGCCTTTGTCATTGCAATCCTCCAAGACACATGTATCACTGTGTTCTGTGCCCTTGTCATCACAATGCTCCATGCCCACTCTCATCACAATAATCCATGAAACTTTTCAGACCAATGCTCCATGCCCTTGTCATCACAATGCTCCAAGACCCCTGTAATCACAATGCTCAATGCCCATGTCATTACAAAGCTCCCTGACACATGTCATCAGAATGCTCCATGGCCTTCTCATCACAATGCTCCATGCCCTTTTCATCACAATGCTCCAAGACCCCTGTAATAACAATACTCAATGCCACTTTTCATCTCAGTGCTCCATGAACCCTGTCATCACAATGCACCATGCCCAACATCATAATGCTTCATGCTATTGTCATCACAATGAAATCAAAATTCTCCATGACCTCTGTCATCACAATGCTCCAAACCCCTGTGATCACAATGTTCCATAAAACTTGTCATCACAACGCCCCATGATGATGGTTACCACAATTATCCATGGACTTCTCATCATAATGCTCCCTGGAACTTGTCATCAGTATGCTCATTGAAAACTGTCATGACAAGTCTCCATGCCTTTTTCATCACAATGATCCATGCCCTTTTCAGCACAATGCTCAATGCCATTGTCATCACAATACTCCACAAGCTTATCATCAGAATGCTCCGTGACATTTGTCATCACAATGATCCATGAACCCTGTCATCAAAATGTTCCATGACACCTGTCATCACAATGCTCCATGCCCCTTGTCATTACAGTGCTCCATGATGCTTGTCATCACAAATATCCATGGTCTTCTCATCACACTGCTCCACTGTCTTGCCATCACAATGCTCCATGACCTGGTTATCACAATGCTCCATGACCCCTGTCATCACAATACTCCATACCCCTTTTCATTTCAGTGCTCCATGACGCTCGTAATCACAATTATCCATGCTCTTCTCATCACAATGCTCCACGCCCCTGTCATCAAAATGCTCCATGACACTTGTCATCACAATGCTCCATGACCACTGACATCACAGTGCTCCATGACGCCTGTCATCACAATGCTCCAAACCCCTTGTCATTACAGTGCTCCATGACGCTTGTCATCACAATTTTCAATGGTCTTCTCATCACAGTGCTCCACGGTCTTGCCAT